>NC_135713.1:191577315-192207087 GCF_964656455.1 Halichoerus grypus
CAGAGGTGCCTCCCTGGCCAGGCCAGGTGCGCCTGAGGCCTTTGCTCCCGGTTCAGCTTTTCCCTCCTGGACCAGCTGCTGCAGGGTGTCAAACTCTGCGATCATGTCGGGGGTCAGCAGCTTGGCCGCTTGAAGCAGGGACTGCTGTCGCCGTGCCAGGCACAGCACCTTCAGGGCCAACCTGGAGGAGAGGGAAGGGGACCCGGCCCTCCTCAGACCCGGCCCCGTTGCTCCAGGTGCGGTGAGGAGCACGCGAGGGCGGCCCCCCCCCGCTCCCTCCTGCCATGCCTCACTCCGCCTTCCCAACTGCAGTTCCTGCTCTGCCAGGCCCCTGCTGAAGCCCGAGGCCGGCAGAGATGGCCACAAGTAAGGTGGGGGGGGGCTTCGTCCCTAAATATGCCCCCCAACAAGAGAGGGACCTGGGAAGTACAGAAAGGGCACTAAATGGCCTCGGACCAGAAGGTCTGCGTCTCCTCTCAGCCCTGCCAATCACTGGCACTGTGATCTTGAGTAAGTTCGTTGACCCAAGGGGCAACGAAAGGTAGCAGCAGGGAAGAGCTAGGCTCCAGTCAGCCTGCCGGCTCAAATCCAGGCTCCGACACTTCCCGCTGTGTGATCTTGGAAGCACTCCTTAACCTCAGTCTCCACATCCTTAAAATGGGGAAAACCAATGCACCCACGTCTTAGCGTTGTGGGAAGATGAAATGAATTATTTGATATATACAGTGTTTAAAGAGCACCTGACACATAAGAAGCATTGTAAGATTAATTATTTTCTGTAAAATGAAAACATCGACCTTGCGAGGGCAAGAGGAGATGGAATGAGATAGGCCGTGTCGGTCCTGGTTCTGAGAGGCCCCTCAAAATCGCACGCAGTCTGCACTCCCTACTTAGCAGCTGGGATCCCGAAAGAGCCCGTGTGAATCAATGCACACTTCACATGCACCGAGGGGCTATTTAAAGGGAATTATGAGGGTAATGCGATTATTGATGGTATAAATTTAGATTCTAATAAAGCAAATTTCCTTCCTGTGAGGCACACCTATGATAAAAGAATGAACACAATTATCTCGGTGGGGATTTTTCATGGCCAATAATTTATCCTCAGGTAGCGCTACCTGCCTGGACATCCCTGAGCCCCCTCCTCTGCCTTCAGTGTGTGCTCAGGGAATCCAAACTTATTTTATAAAGCAGCCTCCAGGCCTCTCTGAAAGAAGGCAGGATATAAATTAAAAAGGACATAGCAGAAACTCATTCGATGTCTGCCTGAGCCACACATTATAAGAAGATTAGACCACTGAGAGAAGTAGGTGTCTAGGGAGAAAGGCAGTGGCCTGGATGTCGGGTGACCCAGGCCTCGCCCTGTCCCTCTGGCCGTGTGGCCCTGGACGAACGCCTCAGGACCCAATCTGGCAAACGGGGAGCGGGTCTATACCAGGGGTTTCCAAATTAGGTTTCAAGAAACCCATCAGAGGACATTGAAAATGGAGTTGCTCTGCTTTATCTGTTCTACATATTAAACTTCAGCATAAGATTCCATTTGAAGAAAGGACTTTGTAGCTAAAAAAATTCTGAAAAATCCACTGAACTGGAAAATCTAAGATCCACTCAGTGCCTCAGTGGTCTAAAGATTCTGAAGTCTAAAGCCAAAGAGAAATGATTTTCCATTATCTGATTGTTAGGGTGTCTCCAAGTATGGAGATGATCTAGCATATTCTGCAGCCCCTGATACATGGGGTCTTCTGTCACATTTTATTAGTATCTATTATTAGCTCTAAGAAGTAGGGAGAATGAAGACTATAATCCCCAAATCATAGCTAAGACTGAAGCATCTTGCCAGGGACCACAAAACCAGAGGCAAAGCGGGAACGAGAACCCTGGTGTCCTCTGTCCTCACAACGGGGGGGACACCAGGGCACAGAGACCCTGACTCATCGGTGGGAGCCCTGGGGCCAAGGGGACATCCTGCCAGTGCATCCCTGCCACTCCAGAGCCCCGGGGAGTCAGCAGCAGGAGACAGATAATGAGCTGCTGATTATTCAGGCTGCAACATTTTTGCTGAGTCGGGAACAGACACTCCCCAACAAGAAATAAAATTAAACAGGCCCTTCTGTCCGGAAGCTTTAAATATACTGCCTAGTGTGAAGCGTGCTGGGGAGGCAAGAGTGGGCCCGGCAGCAGCAAAGCTAAGTGGCAGGGGATTTATGTTCTAGGGGCCAAGGGAAAACATACTAGCAGCACCTCTCTATTAAGCACAGAAAGAAGGATCCAGAATCCATTTCTCTTTGGCTTTGGGTGGTGGTCTGTATTTACTTCTGAGAAGAAATGGCCATAATCTGTTGGTGAAGACACATGATAAACACCTGGCTCGGGAGGGCGGTCCCTTCCTCAGCCTGCCACCCAACTTCTCTTGGCTGCTTGGTTCCTCCCTGCAGAGGACAGGCAGCTCAGCCCCCAGACCGGGAGGCAAAGCGCTAGCCTGGGCAGCCCCGTGCTAACTCGGGGCTTGCGAGCCAAATTTGGGATGGAATTGGGTGTTTTGCTTGCCAGTTATGTGGAAGAATAGAAAGGACAGTAAGTAGACAGAGTAGGTGATAATCTCCAGTTCATTGAAAGCAGATAAGGGACGATGTTGAGGAAAAGAAGATGCAGCTCTTAACTAGGGCAGAACCAGAGCTTTTTCGATGTACTTAACACCAGCTCCTACCCCAGGAGGATGGAACCCATCACCTCCCATCTTGAACCCCAGAGAAGAAGACACCTACTGCTTAGAATGGTCCCTGTCCAAGTTCTGTGGTGAGAGGCAGCCCACATCTGGCTTGGGCTGCAGGCTCAGGCCAGGGGACCTTGGCAGTGAGTGTCTGAGGGTCTGCTCTGGTACCTGGATTGGAACCTAAGGAGGAAGGAAGTCACAGTTAGAGGGCCCAGGATGACCATCCTCCCCTACATAAGCAGATCTTAAAATCTTTTCCTCCTCCAAGAGTGGGAATGATGGCCTTGGACTGACTGGGTCCTAGTTGAGAATCTCTTTCCCAGGCCCCACCCTCCTCCCCACTTTCCTTCTGGTAACAGGTTTGCCCCTCACTGCAGACACAGAGGAGTTCCCCTTCCTGCACAGGATCTGAAAGCCCCCTAATGACTAAGATGCAAGACATCCAGGTAGGGAACCCAAAACTGAAGGGAGTCTACGAGTTGGGGAGGGCCTTGCCTCCAACATTCTACCACCTCCAAGTCCTACCTCCTCCTCCACTGGGCCTTTGTCCTTATCCTCTTGGGGCAGCTCCTGGTCTGGAGAGTTCCCTTCCACGACCCTCCCTACCTGCGTCTCTAGCCCCAGGCTCTCCTCTTGAAGGACGGCAGACCCTGGGCGGAGCTCTGGGGTGCAGGGCTGGCTGGAAAGGCGGGATGGTGAGGGGCAGCTGGGAAGCCTAGGGTGGACAGGAGTGGGGGGTGAGAGGTGGGAAAGCAGGGAGGGGCAGGGTCTCTGTGGCACGAGGTGGTATAGGGCCCAGCTTGGGTAACAAGGGGGCAGTAGCAGAGGGTGGGAGGAGTTGGTGATTTCCTGGTTTAGGAAACAATGATGCCTCCCCCTTAACTACACCTTCCTTTAAGTAGTATATGCTGCTTACATGGGCTGGGGGTGTCACGTCCTCATCTGACATGGAGGATTTTTTTCTATTTTGATGTTACTGTCTAGAATGCACTGTGTCACATGAGAGCAACTAGCAGTGACAATCAGCGTCTTGTCACCTAGAGTGTCACCGAGAGTGACAATCAGTGTGTTGGACACGGGCTGGGAAGCCCGGACCCCGGGGGGCAGCACAGAGCTGGAGAAGGGGGGCTTTCCCTGCTGAGCTGAAGGGGCAAGCATGGCTGCAGGACTCACAGTTGCTGGGAAGGGCCCGATTTGGGGGATTTCGGGAGGTCCTGCGGTGGGGCCCCGGCTCTCGCCTCATATACTTGGAGCTTCTCCCTCAGGGCGGCCACCTGCAATCAAAGCAACGCAGCCCCTCAGAGCCCCAGGTGGGCGCAGAGCCCTGGCCGCGCCCCACGGCTCGTCTCCGGCTCTCCTGTCCCTGAGCCGGGCGCCCTGCCTCCCGGTCACGCTCTCCAGGCGGGCTCCTCACCTCAGCCTGCAGCTGCTGACAGATGGTGGCATATTGGCTGATGTGACAGTCCAGGCTGATCACGTTGCTCTTAAGCTGAGATGGCGGCACAGGGGAGAGTTTCGTGGGTTCATTCACCGCGGCTTTTGGCAACCACTTCCAATGGCCAGGCACCGTGCGGGGCGCTTCCCTCACATTCCCTAGACTCACCCTCCCGAGGGGGAACAGACTGGGGAAGGGCAGTGAGTGGCTTGCCTGACACCACAGCAAGAGGCGGAAGGATGCTTTTGAACCCAAGACCCCTGACTCCCTGACCAATATACCCTCCCTAGACCAGGGCAACTCTCACTAGCCAGCGCTTGGCCACCCCCTTCTGTTGTCACCCTCTTGAGACGATTCTGCCCCACCCAGGCAGCCCACTGCTATGATATCTTACTCTTTTTGTCAAGTCTGGAGACTGTCCTGCCTCCCCCCCCCGCCCCCCGAGCTGGAGTCTTCCCAAGGATGGGGACTGCGTCGCTTCTATCACAAAGAATTTCCCTGATGACGGAGGCTAGGGAACTTCTTCCCTCTGCCTTGGGGGAATGCTTGCTCCAGGTATCGGAGGACGCTGTGTGGGTCCTGTCCCTTCCTCCTCCTGTCCCCCACACCAGGTTGGCCATTTCTGGCCGGCACACACCGCGAGCTTGATCTCCTTGGCGCGGTCGGCATACTTGAGGGTGTTGTAGGTGTCCTCGTAGGTCAGACTGGAGGGGCTGACAGTAGCGATCATGACCGTGTGGCAGTTGCCCCCGATGGAGTCCTTGAGCAGACGGGTCAGCTTGCTGTCCCGGTAGGGCACGTGAGTCTTGCGGCCCTGGGGCGACAGCAAGAGGGCATGGGAGGAGGTGGCTGGACCAGACAGATCCAGGCTGAGACCCGGTGGCCGTTGGCCCAGGGCTGGAGGGAAGGACCGCAGGCTTCAGGCACTCAGTTGCTGTCCTGGGCAGGCCCCTGGGTCTGTGCAGTTTTACCTTCGCGTCGGCCAGGGCATTGAGGACATTGATGAGGGCCAGCAGGGAACGGTTGATGTTGGCACCCTCCCGCAGGCGCTCCCCCTTCGCATGGGTGCTGGAGGCCCGCTCCGAACCGGCCAGGTCAATCAGGCTCATCTTGGCCACTCGAAGGGCCTGAGTCAGGCCTGGAACCCGGTCCTGCTGCCTCACGAAGATCTGGGGGGCAGGCAGCAGGGGTGAGGGGGTGCCAGGCATCAGGAGCCCCAGCTTCAGGCTCCAACCTGCGACTGCTCTCACCTGGAAGATGGCGTGGGAGCGGGACGAAGTTGCGTTGGCGTCGGTCGGGTGCTGCGTGCGGTTGCGGTTCCCCCTGGTCAGCAGCTCCAGCAGCTGCTCAGCTGAGGTGGGCTGCAGAGGAGATGCCCGGGCAGGGCGCTGTGGTCTCCCCAGCCAGGGCTTTTCCCCCAACCGGAAGAGCTGCTCTTCAGAACCACCCCTGGATCCAGGGCACCCCCAAACTGCCTGGTGAGAGAACCCTGGGAACCAACACTGCTCCTGCCACCCGGGCCCAATCTCTCACCTGGTGGAAGGAGAGTCCTTGCACCACCACGCCCTTGTCAGGGTCCTCCCGGATGGCAAGGGGCCCCTTGGGCTCCAGGAGGTCGTGGATCTGCTCATTGTACACCTGAGGAGAAAGGAGGCAAGAGGCCGGGCGAGGGCTGAGGTGCAGACAGGGAAGCATGGCAGGACGCCGTGCCAGGGGTGGCCCTCTGCAGGACAATGGTACGCGGTGAGAGCGGCCAGGCAGGCTTGGTCCCAACGCAGGCTCTCTCAGAGCCTCATCTGGACCCCTGGGCTCTCAGCGGGCCCGGACGCCTACTTCCTCCCACCCTCTCTGCCCGCTCTCCTCTACTCCCCGCATCTTCAGGGGTGCTGAGAATGAGGAGTGGGGCCGCCCACACCTGGGAGGGACCAGCCCTACCTCCTGGTAGCTGATGAGCACCTCGAACCGCTTCTCCTCCTGGTGGGCCTCAAGCCGCCTGTAGAGTTCCATGGTCGTCAGGTACATGATGCCGGGGTCCCCCTCTCTTCCCAGCATGGTGTGTGTCTTCCCAGCCCCCGTGGCCCCATAGGCAAACACTGTGGAGGACAGAGTCGGGAGAGGGTGGCAGCAGGGCCGGATCCGCCTTCCCTAGGGGTCCCCGTGTGCCACCCAGCTCAGCCCCCCCTTCTCCCCAAGCCCCTTCCTTTGCCTTCCTGTGCGCGGTTCCACGGCTCCTACCCACTCGCATCCCACCGCATTCACACTGCAGCTTTGCAGTGCCCCGTGCCTCTGGCCTGGCTCCCCGTGGGCCTGTGGATTCCGGGGGCCTGAGGGAGCTTCTCCCTCCCCCGGGGGAGCCTTCTCCAGGCTAGGCAGCTTCCTCTGACGAAGGCCTGCCGTTCTGTCCCTCATATCACTGACCTCAGTTTACAGTCACACATTTGTGGGGGTGATTTGTGATTAGTATCTTCTCCCCCCTCTAGAATACAAGCATCAGGAAGACGGGAACCACATCTGTGTGATCCGCTTCTAGAGCCCAGGAGGGTGTGTCATACACGGGAGAACGAAAGGGCCAGCACTCTCGTCAGCAAGTGCCCAGCTGAGGGGAAGGAGGGCACGGGGACGTGACGCATGAAGCCCTCAGAGGGAAGCAGGGAGGCAGGGCCGCTCCCAGCGGGGCTTTGCCTCCTCCCTGCCCGGCTCTCACCTGAGCAGTTGTAGCCCTGGAGGAAGCTGTCCAGAACGCTGTGGGTGGTGTGCTGGAACACGTCCTGTTGGGTGGCCGCCTCACCAAAGACCCGGTCAAAGACAAACGTCAGGTCTTTGCCCTTCTTCTTGGGGCCATCATGGGTGCTGCCCCACTTCAGGCCAAGGAAGCCCCTGTCGGGCTCCTCAGGGTCAAACACCAGCACCCGCTCATCCACCACCTGAACCACAGGCCGCCGCTGACTCTCCAGCTCCCGCAGGGTGGGGGGCCGGACCCGCACCACCACCCGCACCTTGCTGTCCTCCACCAGCGTCACCATGGCGACACCTGGGGGACACACAACAGAGAGGAGGACCGATCTGACCCCAGCCCTGACGCAGTGCGCCCTCAGCCTACCTAGCGTTCAAGAACCTTCTCCCACTCCCTCCCCAACAGCCGATCTCCATGTGATACCTCAAGAGAATAAGAATATTATTATTAACAAATCTCTTTCTCACTCGAAATGCCACCTTTGTCATATCCAGATGACTTGAATTTTTCCAGAGGCGAATGGCTGGGCTATTATGTTCCACTGATCTGTCTACTCCTGTGCCACTCTTTCTGTTCCAGTCCTTGACAGTATGCTTCTTATCCAGTGAGACAAGAACCGCCTCCCCTCCCAACCACCACCGTTAGTCTTTCTTTCTCATAATTTTCTTTTTCTTTTTTTAAGATTTTATTTATTTATTTGACAGAGAGAGACACAGCGAGAGAGGGAGCACAAGCAGGGGGAGAGGGAGAGGGAGAAGCAGGCTTCCCGCAGAGCAGGGAGCCCGATGCGGGGCTCAATCCCAGGACCCTGGGATCACGACCTGAGCCGAAGTCAGACGCTTAACGACTGAGCCACCCAGGTGCCCCTCTTTCTCATAATTTTCTTAACTATTTTCGGGCATTTATTGTTCTATTTGCCTTTAAGAAAATGTTATCAATTCTATCCCCAACCCAGAACACCACCCCCTCCCACCCTATTGGAATTACAAGCAGAATAGTATTGTTTACATATTTATTTTATATTAAAACTTTTCACGCAGGGCGCCTAGGTGCCTCAGTCAGTTAGGCGGCCGACTCTTGATGTTGGCTCGGGTCATGATTTTAGGTTCATGGGATTGAGCCCCATGTCAGGCTCCACACTCAGTGGGGAGTCTGCTTGGGATTCTCTCTCCCTCTCCCTCTGCCCCTCCCCGCCAAAATAAATAAATCATTCTTTGGGGCGCCTGGGTGGCTCAATCGTTAAGCGTCTGCCTTCGGCTCAGGTCATGATCCCAGGATCCTGGGATCGAGCCCCGCGTTGGGCTCCCTGCTCCACGGGAAGCCTGGTTCTCCCTCTCCCACTTCCCCTGCTTGTGTTCCCTCTCTCGCTGTGTCTCTCTCTGTCAAATAAATGAATAAAATCTTAAAAAAAAATAAAAAATAAAAAAATAAAAAACTTCATGCTAGAACATGTCTATTCGCCTTTTATTTTAGATATTTCTTATGTCCCTAAGATTTTATAGTTTTTTTTAAGATTTTATTCATTTATTTGACAGAGAGAGACAGCGAGAGAGGGAACACAAGCAGGGGGAGTGGGAGAGGGAGAAGCAGGCTTCCCGCCGAGCAGGGAGCCCGATGTGGGGCTCGATCCCAGGACCTGGAATCGTGACCTGAGCCAAAGGCAGATGCTTAAGGACGGAGCCACCCAGGCGCCTCCTAAGATTTTATAGTTTTTCATCTCTTTAGATAGGTTCTGTAATTGTCTTTTTAATATAATTTCCAAGTAGTTTAATTGCTCTTATGAACGGAGCACCTTTCCCCATTTCCATACTGATTGCTAGTATGGAGAAACACAATTGATAATTATACATTTGCCTTCGACCCACCACCCTTAAACTTCCTGATTAATTCCAATTGTTTTTTTATTAAAGCTTATTGGGTTTTCTGAGTACACAATTATATATCAGGGGAAAAAAAAAACAACCCTTCTTTTTTTACCTTTTCTTCTCCATGGTTATACCAACTGTTTTATTTCTTATGTATTGCACTCCCTAGAACTTCCAAAACAATGTTGAATAATGATAACGGGCATCCTGTCTTGCTCTTGATCTTAAAGGAACTGGCGTTAGTGCTTCACTAATTAGAAATTAATTTTGGACAAATAGTTAATTATCATCATAGGAATTTCCTCCACTCTTATTTAACTTAGACTTGTTATCAGGAATGTCTAGAATTTTATTTAATGAGCTTTCAGCATCTCCTGACATGTTTATGTGGGTTTTTTTTTTTTCTCCTTTATTTTGTTCATGTGGTAAACTTTTTGATATTATTTTTGGCATCAAACCAACCATGCATTCTTGGGAAAAAATCCTACCCTGGCCATACTGAAGTTTTCCATTTTTAAATGGCTAAATGTGTCAACCTTCTCTTTTATGATTCTTATGTCATATTTAAGAAGACATTCCTTCCCCAAGGTAATTTTCTTATATTTCTGTCTGACACTTTTTCTTTCTTACATTTAGGTCTTTATCCAGATGGAATTCATTTTTTTATGAATGAGGTTTCTAAATATCTTTTCTTTCCAAATGATAAGCAATTATATCATTTATTTAATTTATTTTTTTAAAGATTTTATTTATTTGACAGAGAGATCGAGAGCACAAGTAGGCAGAGCAGCAGGCAGAGGGAGAGGGAGAAGCAAGCTCCCCACTGAGCAGGGAGCCCGATGCGGGGCTTGATCCCAGAACCCTGGGATCATGACCTGAGCTGAAGGCAGCCGCTTAACCGACTGAGCCACCCAGGCACCCCATCGATTTTATCTTTTATTAAAATGCGTTCTTTCTCTACCCGTTTCAAATGGCACATTTAACAAAACTAAATTCTCATATGAACATGAATTTATTTCTGGGCGCTCCATTCTTCTCTACTGATATGTTCCTTTTGCAGGAACTTGCTGTTAGTTCTATTACACATCACCTTGTTCTTTTTCTTGACTGTTCTTGGGCATCTGGTCTTGCATATGATTTTGGAATCAGCTTACAGAATTCTGTGAAAAAAACCTGCTTAAGATTTTAATTAGGGTTATTTTGAATTTATAAATTAATATGAGGACAACTGACATCTTTACAATATCAAGCCTTTCTATCTAGGAACATTGTATCTCTTTTCATTATTCACTTTATAATCCTCAGTAAAATTTCATAGCTTTCCTCACATGAGTTTTGTCTATTTCTTGATAGGTTTATTACTGGTTATTGTCTAGTCTTTATTATATTGTGAATAGGCCCTTTGTTAAAATTGCATTTTCAGGGGAGCCTGGCGGGCTCAGTCAGTGGAACGTGTGACTCTTAATCTCAGGGCTGTGGGTTCGAGCCCCGCACTGGCTGTAGAGATTACTTAAAATTTAAATCTTTAATGGGGCGCCTGGGTGGCTCAGTTGGTTGAGTGTCTGACTCTTGACTTTGGCTCAGGCTGTGATCTCAGGGTTGAGCCCTGTGTCAGGCTCCCTGCTTAGCAGCATGTCTGCTTGGGATTCTCCTCTCCCTCTGCCCCTCCCCCTGCTCTCTCTCTCTCTCTCTCTCTCACACACACACACACACACACACACACATGCTCTCTCTCAAAATAAAATAAATAAATCTTAAAAAAAATAAAATCTTTAAAAAATAAATAAAAATAAAAAATAAGTAAAATTACATTTTCTAATTCATTTTTTTGTTTGCCAGAATATAGGAAAGCAACTGCTTTCTGGATGCAGATCTTGTATCTGGCCACATTACTGATCTCTCTAATAGATTGTCATTGATTCGCTTAGATTTTTCAATTAAATGATATAGTTTGCAAATAATGACAGTTACTTTCTATTTTTAGCTCTTCTTTATTTAGTTCCCTACCCTCCACTGCCCATTAGGAATGGGCATTAAATTTTATCAAATGCTTTTTTGGCACGGGCTGAGATGATAACAGTGCTTCTCCTTTAATCTGTTTTTTTGGGGGGGGTTGTTTTTCTTTTTGTTTTTTGTAGGCTCTATACCCAATGTGGGGCTCAAACTCTCAACCCTGAGATCAAGAGTCCCATGCTCCACTGACTGAGCCAGCCAGGTGCTCCATCCTTTAATCTGTTAATACAGGGGGTGACATAGACAGATTTCCTAATGTTGACCCGGTAATATTTCCAAACATTTATCTATTCCCTCTTGTATCCCCCTCACACCTCTCTCCCTGCTTTTTTCATTTCTCTTTCAAGCCAGCCTACCAAGGGTAGAGATGGAATTTCTGGAATGCAGGAGTCATGGCTATCCTGGAAAAGTTCAGCCCAACTCTTGGGATATATTAACAGCGCTAAGGAACAGGGGCTGTTTCTGAGGGATATGAATAGATGAATGTTTTCCCGGGAAAGATTAGGTCCCACTGATAGGACCCAGGTCATTCAGCAAAGAAAAGTGAGATTTCTCCCTAATACTCCAGTAAGTAACTCGTGTTTTCCTTTGAGAATGAGGCAGAATTGAGCTGATTTGAAACTCTTGTCCCCTACCCCCACACGTCTTAATTTCTTCCTCAAGCAGAATAAGGGAAAGATATCAACCAATAATCATGTTGTTACATTGCGTATTTCTTTCCCTGTCCCAGCCATCGGATTGCCATAATAAACAGAAGAGCTAAGTGCTCTCTATGGCAGGGGCTGTTTTAAGCACCTTATGCGTACCATCTCCTTTTCAGCTCCATCGCAATCCCCCAAGACAGATACTATTATTAGACTCATTTTTCAACGAGAAAATTGAGACAGAGAGGGGTAAGCAACTTTCCCAAGATCCCAAGGCTAGTAAGTGATGGAGCTTGGTTCCAACCCAGGCAGTCTGACTGCAGAACCTGCTCTACTCTGCCTTATAATGATATTATATATTACGTCCTCATGATCACATTGTTGTAGTATTCCCATATGTTTGTATGATAATTATAATCCCTTTTATGTAACTGGCATTACGTATTCTGCAAACACTTTCAGATATATGGACTGTACCTAATTTTCAACACCCGGAGAGAGTTCCTGTCTCCCATCTTTGCATTCCTGCCCCCAGGGAGCCCCACTCTTGTACCCAGGGAAGTGAGGGCGGAGGGTGCCTGGCCCCAGCATCTAGGTCTACGCTGTCTGGCTTAATGGCAGTGCCAAGCTCCCCACGGGGAGGGTTTGAGCTGAGGAGCCATAGAGCCGCCTAACATTCTAAGCAGGAAATTAAAAAGGGCAATGGCAACGGAGTGTGCGTAACCTTTACAGTCCTCTCCTCTCCGCCTCCTGAGGGCCAGTGAGGCAGACTGTTTGCCTAATGAGATGTTTTCCTTCTTCCTGAGACTGCGCTGGGGGCACAGGGTGAGGGGGTGCGTAGGGTAACCTTTGGCAGGGCTGCAGCTGGGACGCCTGGGTCCTGGTGTCGGCTCTGCATCTGACCGGTGAGGAGCTCTTTCCACCAGCCACACCACGTCAATGTCACCTCAGCTTCCCCGCTTTGAGAGCCAGAGAGAACAGCTACCGATCTGCTCCCACCCCAGGGGGATGGGGAGATTAATGAGAGAACGTTTGTCAAGTTTGCTTTGATCCCCGGTTGGAAAGAGCATTTCAGCCCAAAGTACAAGGGAGATGATTCTTTAATAAGATCTTCAGGGTCTGAGCCAGCCACAGTCACGTCCTGTTTCTAACTCGGGGCAGCTCATTAAAACCCAGAGGCTAGTTCGCTGCTGAGCTGGGGCTGGGAAGCCGAGATTCAGTTGTGTTCAGCCTGCCCACTCTCTTAGGGACAGGCTGAACAAGCCCCACCTCCCTAGAAGGCCCTGGAGAATTTCTGAGGACTTGGGATCTGCCTGCAGACATTGGGAGCTGGGAAGGTGAAGGTGGATGTTCTGTTTTCATAGGGGTTGCTGCAGCCCCCTTCCTCACTCCCTTACATCTCTCACATGTGTGTGTTTCTTGTCCTCAAGCTTCAAGAGAGCAGGACCCCCTTCTGATGTAGTCTGTGCACCCCAGATAACGAGGCACCAGATCCAGCACACGGTAGATGCTGTATGGTGTTTGTCCTAGGAATGAATAAAAGCCAGAGAAGAGCAGGGTCTGAATCCAAAAGTTTAAAAATAATTACTATTATAGCTACCATTTATTGAGCACATAACTATGCATCAGGCACTATGCTAACTGCTTTACAAACGGTGTCATTTAACTTCTACAACAATCTCATTCTGTAGTTGCTGATACAATTGTTACGATCCTACTCTACAAGGGAAACTGAGGCTCAGGAAGGAACTTGTCACAGGGATGGTAAGTAGCAAGGCCAGAACCTGACCTTGTTCTGACTGTCACCAGAGACATTACTCATCAGTCATCCTAGGCTATTCTGCCCTGTAGCCTGGCTTTTGCAATTCCTACCTCCCCTTACTTTAGCACCCACAGGGCACTATCCAAAGACCACTGGTTCTTTCTACGGGTGTCGTTCTGAGGAAGGAGCTGTATTCTTTTGCTTTTTAAATAGACAATCATACGGCTGTAACTGATGATAATTTTGTTTATTTCTTTCTAACTTTATTTGTATTTCTTTCTCCTGTCTTATGGTTGTAGCTAGGACCTCCAGTACAACCTTGAATGGCGGCAACAATAGTAAACAATCTTATCTTTTTCCTAATTGCATAGGGGATGCTCCTGTTATTTCACTTTCTGTTGGTTTAAGGAAATTTACCTCTATTTCTAGTTTACCAAAAAAATTTTTTTAAAGATTTTATTTATTTATTTATTTGAGAGAAAGAGTGAGTGAGCACAAGCAGGGGGAGCGGCAGAGGGAGAGGGAGAAGGTGGCTCCTTGCTGAGCAGGGGGCCCGACACAGAGCTCCATTCCAGGACCCTGGGATCATGACCTGAGCTGAAGGCAGGCGCTTAACCAACTGAGCCACCCAGGCACCCCTTAAAGATTTTATTTATTTATTTTGAGAGAGAGAGAGAGAGCGTGAGTGAGCAGGGCCAGAGGGAAAGAATCTCAAGCAGACTCCACTTGGAGCCTGAGGCGGGGATCAATCTCATGACACTGAGATCATGACCTGAGCTGAAATCAAGAGCCAGACATTCAACCAACTGAGCCACCCAGGTGCCCCTAGTTTACCAAATTTTTAAAAATTCATGGATGGGTACTGAATTTTATTGAATTCTATTTTTGCGCCTAATGGGATATATTTTCTCCTTTAATCTGTAAATTGTATTAGATTTTGTAATCTTAAGCCATTTTCATATTCCTGAGATAAAAGGTCATGATATATATTTATATATATATATTGCTAGCTTCTGATTGCTAATATTTTATTTGAGATTTTCACAACTACATTTATAAAGGAAGATTGGCTGGTAACTTTCTTTGTCTGATTATTGGTATCGCAAAATAGACTGGAACTGTTTTCTCTTTTTTTAAGGGAGAGTTTGTGTAAGATTAGAATAATTTCTTCCAATTGCTTATAAACTTCTGGTGGAGTTTCATGTGTGGTTTTTTTGTTTTGTTTAATGGGGAGATTTTAAATGAATTCAATTCCTCAATGGTCCTAGGTGTGTTCAAAATTTCCATAACTTCTTGAGTCAGTTTCCTGGTTTGTTTTTTTTTTTCTAGAAAATTGTCCAAAAGCATTGTCAAACGGGTGTTCCACTGAAGTCTCTCTTTCTCTTTAATCTCCAAGTAACTTAAGTTATGCCCCTATTGTCATTCCTAAGATCATTCTATGTTTCTTTTCCTTATATCATGATCAATATTGCCAGAGGTTTGGCTTTTTTTACTAGTCTTTTCCAAGATACAGCTTTTGGTTAAGTTAATTCTATTACATAGTAAAATTCTATTTCATTAGTTTCTTCGAACTCCTTTTCAAAAATTTCCTACACATGTATTCTGTTCTGTTCTATCTTAAAGGGCCCAAAGTGCCAAAGCTAAGAGGAGAGGCATCCTAGGAGCAGTAGCACAAGGCATGGTTTTCTGTCATACGGATAGTCTTTCCATTCCTTCCTTTATTCAATCAAATATTTACTGAGTGCCCCAATAACTAAGTTTCGGCCGCTGGCACAGCTCTGCAATCAGTTCTTCCGTATGGATGTGCGGAGAGGGTCTTAGCTACTCCACACAGATGTGCAGGGGTCCCAGGTCTCCAGTTCTAGCGAGGAGGAGGACCTTCCACAGAGCGGGTGCACAGAGGGCCGGACCCCGTGCAGTTGTGTGGACTCAGTCCAGGTCCGGTACAAATGAGCAGAGGGATCCCGATCTCCATGCAGATGTGGAAGGAAGAGCCCTGCTCCCCGCACCGCCCCCCGTCCTGTTCAGAGGGAACCACCCAGAACCGGCTCGGTCTCCACGCTGCACCTTTGCGTCTGGCACAAAAGCTGCTTCCGCCCTGGGCGGCGGGATCCACCTGAGCGCTGGAGCCCGCGGGGCAGACTCCGCCGTGGGCCAGAGCTTACCCTTCGTCGGTTCCCCGCCGCTGCTGTCGCCGCTCGCAGCCGCGTCCCTCCGCCGCAGTCCGGAGCCCCAGACCACCCGAAAGCGCGCCCCACACCCTCCTCCCCACCCGCGCCAACCTGGGCCCCGCGCCGCGCGTTCAAATTAGCCGGGTCGGCTCATCCGCGCTTCCCATTGGTCCCCGTCCGGATCGCTGATTGGCTGTTTCCTAAGTAACCAAGTACAGCTCCGAGGGGGGCGGGTGCAGTCAACTGTGCGCCTGCGCACTTCCCCTCCCCGTTTGCTGGTTTTGAGACTGTCTCCGGGGCTGGCCTGCACTAGACCCGCAGAAACCTGTAGGGGGCTGGGGTACCGGGAAAGCGCGGCCCACCCTGTCGTACCTGGCGCTGGGTTCATCACCAGCTGCAGCAACCAGATATCAAATACATTTTCAGATCTTTTTCTGTGGGCTAAGACGGCATCTACTGATTCAAGAGGGACTTTTTAGCCGCTGTCCAGGGGCTCTTCTCGCTCCGCGACCATCTCAAGAATGAACTTTGAGAACAACCCTGGTGTGGAAAAGCCGGCGGAGACAGAGAATGGCAATTCCACCCTTTCAACGGTGTCAGGAATGTCCTGGACTGATTGTTGAATACGAGGCTCGGCCTCCATCCTTCATAACCGCTCGCTGCATGGATTCTGGTGGGCCAACCTCATACTGATCCTCAACGCTGGAGGTTGTGGAGGTCAAAGAGAGCCCTGCACTGAAATCAGGAAGCCTGATTCCAGTCACTAGTGGCTGAATCACCAATCAGTGCTGAGACTGCGGAAGCCACTGCTGCCCTCAGTTTCCTCATCCATAAAATGGGGTAAATATCCTGCCCTTCCCACTCACCTAACACAGCATGGATGTGAAAGCCCTCCAAACCCCCAGCATTTGTAAGGGGATAGCTTTGTATGAATCTGATCAGGAGGAAACGGGTGGTGGCTGCCAGGAAGCCCGTTGCTCACCAGTTTCATTCACCTGATCTGTCCCCACACTGGGACAATGAACAGGCATGCGAGTGGGCAAGAGGCAAACTTCCCTGGACCTGACGTCAAGATAGTGGAGTCACTATTTAATACCTGGTTGATTTGACTCAAACTCTTCATTCACCTTCCTGGACCTCCCTCGCCTGCTATACGGTGGGATAGCATTGTTGTTTGGGGGAGAATAAAATGAGAAAATGACGCAAAGGTGCTGTAACTGTAAAGCTACAAGAAAACTAGGGTATTCTTGCCATCTGCACTACCCAAGAGAAATATAACTGTTAAAGAATGGATTCCAGCTTAGGGGTCCCTCCCCTCTCACAGGGGTATGCATTTTATTTTATTTTATTTTATTAAGATTTTATTTATTTATTCATAAGAGACAGAGACAGAGAGAGGCAGAGGGAGAAGCAGGCTCCCCACCGAGCAGGGAGCCCGATGCGGGACTCGATCCCAGGACCCTGGGATCATGACCTGAGCCGAAGGCAGACGCTTAACCATCTGAGCCACCCAGGCACCCAGGGGTATGCATTTTAACAGAAGTTAGGGGTGTGGTTGAGGAGCCACCAGGGGAACAAATTCCTCTTGTGTCCTTGTCAGCCAGGTCTTGCCTTGGTCCACTTCTGGTTTGGACAATTAGCTGGAGAAAGTGAGGTGAGGCAGGGAGCTGAGGCTGTCCCAGCTGTGGGCAATGGGAAGGGGACACTTAGCTTGTTACAAAGATTGGAAATAATGTAAGTGTGGCACATTGCAGACATTCGGTGAAATGGTCCTAGGTGTTCTTGTGTTCATTCATCCAATAAGTATTTATTGGTGGACCCAGAAGATAGAGCAGTGAGTGATAAATGCCACCTCCTACCTTCACAGAGCTTGCACTCTATGGGAGAAAATAGACAATTAAGCAAGTACTAAAAACGATGTGATATATGGGCTATCATGAGAACAGTAAAGGGGGTCAGGAGGAATTGGCATGCAAGTTGGAGCAAAAGGAGCTGTTCCTTGGATCTCAGAAGCCAAGGAAAAGGAATTTTGCAGGAGAGTCAAAGGAGCCCATGATGCTGAGAAGCTTTGGTAGGACCTGGCCAGGCCCACCTTAGTGGACACAAATGGAAAACCCCTGGACCCTACACTACCGATGTCGATAAAGGGGGATTAGCCTGGCATTGACCTAATCAGAATTTCAAGGCCTAGAACCCAGATGTGAGGGTTAGGTGAAGAATTTTTGCCTTGTATGGTGGCAGATATTTTTGAGCTGATACGGCCAATATGTTGTGGATATCTCACAATCTGCAACTGGCAAGATCCCCGACCCTAGGTGCTCAGAGGAGCGGGGGCACGTTCTCTCACCTGCACACTTCTCACTGCACATCCCTTGCACCCAGGTATGGCATTTGCTGCTTCAGATATAGTGATTTTATTTATTTGGTTTTTTTTAAAGATTTTTTTGAAAATTTATTTGACAGAGAGAGAGAGCACAACAGGGGGAGCAGTAGGCAGAGGGAGAGGGGGAAGCAGGATCTCTGCGGAGCAGGGAGCCCGATGTGGGGCTCCATGCCAGGACCCCGGGATCATGATCTGAGCTGAAGGCAGATGCTTAACCAACTGAGCCACCCAGGCGCCCTAGAGCGATTTTAAAAGATCCTTTAACCAAGTCCAAGACCTCGTTCACGGTCTGGTCTAGCACGGAAGTCAAGCGCAATGAAGACGGAAAAGTGTCCCCTCAGTTTATCAACAAGGAGGTCGTGGGTGGCCTTGGCAGGAGCAGTTGCAATAAAGAGACAACAGCCAGAGTGGGAGGTGAGAAAGTAGTAACTACTCTTTTAAGGCATCTGGCTGTCAAGGGGAGCAGAGGAAGGAGGTAGAGGCTGGATGGAGAGGTGGGGTCAAGGAGGGATTTTTAAGGAGAGATTTAAATGATGGGAGGGAGCTGATACTGAGTGAGCAGCTGAAGAGTAAGGAGAGGTGTGATTATCAATTAGGTGAAGTCCCCAAGAAGGTGGGAGATACAGTGATCAACCACACCTGTTAGCCCAGCTGGGACTGAGGGGTTTACCGGAATATGAGACTTTCAGTTTGAAAACCAGGACAGTCTTGGGCAAACAAGGACAGATTTGGTCATCCTGGTGGGAGGGCCTTGGATGCAGAGCACAGTGGCAGACTGGGCCCTGGAAGAGGGGGACAGCTCTCCCATGGAGACACAAAGGAGGAGAGGAGAGGCCCAGATGCAGAGAAGTTTGTGGATTTTACGGTAGAGGTTGGTGGGAGATAGGAGATATGATTACCCATTGGATAGTTAGCTTCATGTTCCATCTCCTGCCTTTGCTGCCAGGCCTGACACATAATAGATACTCAAGAAAACAGGCTGAAGGAATCAGTGAATGGAAGAGATCGGGGGTAGGTGTCACAGATTGGGTACTCTGTGGAGCAGACTCTGAGGCGGGGATCAGTGTGCAGGAAGTTTACTGGAGTGTGCTCTTGGAATGAACACACGTGGAAGAGAAGGAAGGGAGGCAGGACTGGGCAGAGAGGGAAATTGAGCTGGGAGCTCTGAAGCTGGGGAGAGTCTTCAGAGTTGTCCTGAGTGTAAGGGCCCTGCTAGGGGACCAGGCCTTTAAACCCCCATGTTGATCTGTCACTGGAAACAGGCTGCCCTGAGAAGTGGCCGGGACACTGGGCAAGGCAGCTCCCATCAGCAGATGCCATCCCTGAAGGGGGCTGCTAGCTGAGAGAACCTGCTGGCAGCACTCTCAGCAGCCGGGGATTTCTGGTCCTGAAGGAGACCTGGAGAGTGCATCACAGCGTCCATCATCAGGAGGTAGAAGTGTGACAGATGTTCGAATAGCTGCTGTTGTGGTAGAGTGGTTATTGTGTGGTGGGCACAGTGTTATGCACCCGAGTCAGCCATTGTTATGTGGAAGATGCTCTCAGTAGGGCCTTGGAGACCAGCAGATGCCTGCCAGGGGAGTTCAGGAAGCTTCATGGAAGAGCGGGCAAGAGACCTGGGCTTTGAATAATGAACAGGTGTTCTGCATGCCGTGGAAGTAGCCCAGGGCCTAGAGGACCCATCCTTGGCTCTGGACAGGCAGGAGAGGTCTGTCACGTCCAGGCTGGGGTCCTCACTCAGGGAGCAAAGGAGCCTGTGCCCTGGGGGCCTGGGAAGGAACCCTCAAATTTGCCCTTCACCATATGGAGAAAGGCAGGAGCCCTGCCCCTGCACAAGCCGGCCAGGCAGCAAGCATTGTGGAAAGGGGTGCCGGGTGAGCTGGTTGGGGAGACGGCTCTGGCTGGAGGGAGCAAGATTCAACCCCTCTCCTAGTCCAGAGAATGGCCAGTCAAGAGGGCTGTTCCAGGAGGGTAAGCCATGTGACCTTGGGTGAATTAATTCACCTCTCTGTGCCTCAGTTTTCTCCTCTCCAAAATGGGTGTGACAATGGTAACTACCTTGTGGGATCACTGTGAGGTTTAAATGAATGAATGCATTCAAAATTCTTAGAATAGGGGCACCTGGGTGGCTCAGGTCATGATCCCAGCGTCCTGGGATCGAGCCTTGCATCGGGCTCCTTGCTCCGCATGGAGCCTGCTTCTCCCTCTGCCTGCCGCTCCCCCTGCTTGTGCTCTCTCTCTGACAAATAAATAAATAAAATCTTTAAAAAAATTCTTAGGATAGTACATAAGCTGTTCTTATAACTTAGGGGTTGATACAGAGATGAGGGCATATGTCATTCCTCCAGCTCCATTATTTCCCAAGTCCTTGGACAAGAGAAGAGAAAACGCTCAGCTCCCTGGGTTTTATCCCCACCAACCCCATCACCAAGAGGACAGCTTCAGCAACAACTTGGGAAAGGGGCACCTGTGTGTGGGGGGGGGCAGGGCTCAGATTTTGAAGGGATGGACACTTTGTAAAACCTTTCCAGACATTATGTAAGTAAAACTGTAAGCCTCCACTCAGTCGAGCTACCTCAGAATAAGCCCTCCTGACAATTTGAGAGACCTCCCTGCCCCTCCAATAGCACTGTGTGTAGGATGTGTCTGTTTGATCCCTGTGGGTATCTTGAATCTCTGGATGGTTTCTTAGGCATCTCTGGAATCCACACAAGCTAGGGCCTGACCCATTGACGATGTTCAGTAATGTTGAAACAAGCAAAGCAAGTAGAGACAGGTGGACCACGGTCTCGGGGTATCCCTGTGCTCTCATCCCAAATTGGAGGCTGTAGAACAGAAGGGGGGGTCCATGTTGGACATGGGAGGACTCAATGTGCCTATTCTCAACAGCTCCACATCTTGGGTACACCAAACTGACCCTTTCCCTAGTGCCCCACATTCGCTTTGGGGTTACCAGGGAGGGAGAACACCCCAGGAATCTTTGTCTTCTTCGATGAGCATCATGACCATCCCAGGCATTTAAGTGCAACCAAAAGATGTTTAAATCACGGGGCTCAGGAGACTTGGGTGGTCATACTAATAATGCATTTGCATTTTGCTTTATAACTTACAAAACAAGTTCTTACGCACTGCCTCACAACAGCTCTCCAAGTAGATATTTTGATTGGCCCCGTTATATAGATGAAGAACCTGAGGCTCAGAGAGGTCACGTGTCTTTTCCTGAAACGCCAAGCATGGCCAGGACTTGAACCCACTTCTTCCATCTCCACTTGCTGCATGTCTACTGGGTTCTGCTGTCTCTGAACCAACCTGAGCAACCTTGGCTCCCTCTCTGGGTCTCAGTTTTCCCAGCTGTGTAATGGGAGTTACCCATTCAGTGGTTTAGAGTCTCAGTTTTGGTGGATGGAACAAATGGGGAGCATGTTGAAAGCATGCAGGGTAACCCCCCTCCCTTTTTCCCTCCAGCCCCCAGCTGCCACCTCTCAGTAACCCTATCACCTCCTCCCAGTTCCCAACATGTGTAGACTTTTCGCTTCCACTTTATTATCACCTCATTTGTAGAATTTTAAGGTTTGTTACCTGGAAGGGAGTGAGGAGCTCACACCTCCAGTTCCGCTTTTCAAATATACCTTCATTGCTTGTGAAAATAACCTTATTAACAGCATCTAACCTGCTACAGCTTATGGGGGCACTCGGATAAATAAATGCAGAGGGAACCAGGGCAGGCGAGATAGCACAGGTAGCTGGGGTAGGACAGCCTCTGGCTCCCTGGGATTTTCTCCTGACCCGTGGGGTCCTGTCTGGGTCAAGAGAACGCAGGTGAGGCCCCAGTAGCCTGGAGCAATCGACTGCTTTCTCTGGGCCTTTGCCTCCTGCCTCCTCCTCTGGCGTTCAGAGATCCTCCGGGGAAACAGCTCCCATGCCTCCGCAGCTCCCCTGTCTCCTGGGTGCTTGTCCGGGATTGATTCTCGGGGCAGCTTCCCCTCCGAGCAGTAAATGGAATATCGGTTACCAGGAGTGAGACGGGAGGCAATTAACCCCCAGACCTCACCGTGGCAGATGTGTTTGTAGCAAGCTGAAGCGGCGAGCTGAGCGCACCTGCCTGGCCGTCCTGCAAAGTCATCCAATTAAGACAGTCCCCAGCGGTGGGTTCCTGCTGTCCCCTCTGGTGCCCATGACCCCAGAAAGCAGGGCAGCTCTAGCCCCTAGGGCTAGCAGCTGCCTGGGCACAGGATGGCCTACCGTTCCTTGTGTGGGTGAGCTCCAGGACCACCTCCATCCTAAGAGCCCCCTGGCAGGGACATTATTCGTTAATTAATCACACATCTTTCTAAAGGGGAGGCAGTCTGGGGAGCTTTCGTCCTTCCTTCCTCCAGAGTGGGACTGCCATTCTGCCTGGCCAGCCTCCTTTCTACCACCCAGCCAGCCCTACCCCCTGGAATGTTCTTGTGCCAGAAAGCCCTTGACTGAGGAGGAGGAGAGACACATGCCCTGCTTTTAGGGAGCCCCCAGTCTGAGGGGAGACACAGCTCTTGCTCTCAGAGATCCCCCCAGTTAGATGAAGAGATAGAGTCTGTCCTTCAGGGTACCCCCAGTCCCAGGGGCTGGTCTTAGAATGCCCCAGTTTAATAGAAAAAGCAGTATCTACCTTCAATCTACCCTCCTGAGAGGAGAGTCACAATCTCTGCATCTAGGAACCCCCCAATCCTGGTCTCGGAGATACGTACCGTAACCTCAACTTACTCAAAACACTGTCTTTGAGGACCCCCAGTCTGATGGAGGACACAAAGATCTTGCCTTCAGGAAGCTTCCCATTCTGATGGTGGAGACACAGTCCTTGCCCTCAGGTATCCCTGACGGGGGAGACACTTTCCCAACAGTTTCCCCTGCTGCCTGAGTGACTGCAGGATACCCCGGGTGCCCTGCAAAGGAAAAAAAAAAAGAAGTCCTTGGCTTCAGTCCAGTCCTAGTTATGCCACACACTTGCTGCATGACCATGGGCAAGTCACGAATTTTCATCAGACTATGATTTGCTCATCTGCAAAATGGAGATATTAGGCCCATCTCTCAAAACGACATGAGGATCGTCTGGTCACCAGAAGTAAAAGCAAACAAGCCAGCCAGGCACTCCCTACAGAAATGATTAACATGCTTTTTATTGTAGCCGAGGTCCCAGACCAGTCCCTGTGGTCTCTGGGGAGGGGTGGGAAGCCCCCCAGGTGTGTGGCTGGGTGATTCCAGGCCAATATGGCCATTAAAGAATCACAGAGGGCTGTGGGTGGCACTGGGGGCAGGGGAAAGCGCCTTCTAATCTAATCGCTTTTCCCCGAGGAAACTCTCATTCCAGCCAGACCTGCCAGGGGTTTTATTGGGTTTGTGGGGACCCGCGGATTTCAATCTCCAGACCCCACAGGGAAGGAACAAGCATTAAGCTAATTTTATTAAATGGCCACAGCTGGCAGTTGGGGGAAGTAGGGGAGAGAAGGGAGAATAAAGAAAGCCATTCAAGGCTGTCAGCCATGACAAGGGTCCATACATGGGGCCTGACTGGGAAGGAGGCCACCCCTCCTTCCTGTCTCTCCAGCTGAGCCGGCTGGGGGAGGGGAGGCCAGATGGGACTCTTCCTCAATATAGAGCCTTGGGACTCTCCAAGAGGCTCACCCCAGGGTTGCTGCCCAGGGCAGATGCTTGTAAGTACATCAAGCCTCTGCAGGGCAGGGGTGGGAGTGGGAGGGCTGGGCACAGCAGGGACGGAGCTGCCTCAGAGCCTTCCGCAGCTCTGCTTTAGAGATCCCAAATCTTTATGAAATAGGGCATCCGGGCTAAGAGCAAGGTCTTTGGTTCAAATACTGACATTTGCCTTTTCCTAGCTCTGTGACCCTGGCAAGTTATTAACCTCTGTGAATCTCAGTTTCCCCATCTGAAATGGATAAAATAACAGTGCCCATGTTATAGGGCACGTGAGCATTTCCTGCCAGTCCACCCCACCGCACCCCACCCACATATGGGTGAGATAGTATTTATAAAGTTCTCATGTGGTGCCTGACACAGAGTGGTGCTCTCTAAATCTTAACTCTTATTTTTTTAAAGATTTACTTATTTTATTTATTTGAGAGAGAGCGCACATGAGCAAGAGTGGGGGGAGGGGAGGGGCAGGGGAGAGGGAGAGAGAGAATCCCAAGCAGCCTCCACACCCAGGACCCAATGTGGGGCTCGATCTCAGGATCCCGAGATCATGACCTGAGCTGAAACCAAGAGTCGGATGCTTAACTGACTGTGCCCCCCCACCAGGCGCCCCTGAATATTAGCTATTACTATTTAGGAATGCTGTAACTACAACTGTCAAGGGTCCCAGTTATAGAAGGTAAGGGAGGCAGAGGCAGGACAAGGAGCCTCAGTGTGTTGTCTTCAAGGAGCGGTCTTCTTGGATTCAAGTGCAATCACAGAACTTAGTGACTATGTCACATGAAGCAAGATATTTCACCTCCCTGGAAGAAGAACAAAATCTACTCACCCAGCCTCTCAGGCTCTTGGGAGGCTTGAGCCAGATGCCATACCGTTGTGCAAACTTTCAGTGATGTATAAATAATAAAAGCTGTGTTTATTGGACACTTACATGGTACCTCTTGAATCCTCATTCAAGCGAAGTAGGTCTTGTCACATTTTATAAGATGAGAAAACTGAGGCCCAGAGGTGAAGCACTTGGGCCAAAGTCAACCAGTTTTTAGTGCAAAGTGTGTTCCTGTCATTGCTGTCACTAACCCAGAACTGAAGGAGGAGTGACTCGCCCAAGATCATACACAGTGGTACTGGATTGAGAACCTGTGTGTCCCAGCTTCAACCTTGCTGATGCCACTTTCAAGGACAAACAAATGGAACTTTTCCACCATGGAAGGTGATGATGGAACTGGGCTCCCATTTCTGCTGCCCAGGCCCCCTTGGGCTGTGGTGAGCATCGGGCCCCTTGGCCCACCTCCTCCTGGAGCAGCTCTGATTCTGGCACCTGGCTGCCTGCCCCCAGATTCACGGGAAACTTCCAGCAGACCCCTTTCCTTTCTGGCAGAAGGCAGGGTTCATGGACCCCTTCTGCAACTCCTCTCCAGGGCACAGACCCAAAGACAGCGGGGTGGAAGTGTTTTTATTAGAGCTTTGGTCAGACGGGGGGCGCAGCCGGGCTGGGGCTTTAGCAGGTGCTGGGACGCTATCCAGCCCCAATCCACCCCTCTCCCAGGAGGCGCCACCCCGGAGCGGGAGGGCAGCGCATCCGAGCACGGGAAGGGCCCCCGCCGAGACCTGTCCCCAGTCTGGGGCCGGCTGGCGAGCAGGGTGGGCAGTAAACAGTCCTATAGTACAAATATACAGCGCGGGCCGGGGCGGCGGGGCGGCCGACACCGCCTCCCGGAGACCGGGACAGGCGCGCTCTGGACCCGGCTCTGCGGCGAGCGGGCAGGAGAGCCTAGCCTGCGGGTGGTGGTGAGGGCGGGCCGGGGGCGTCATAGCCGGGGAGGGCCGGCAGCCGGGGCTGGGCAGCGAGGGGTTGGGTGGTCCTCAGCCCGTCCGGAGGGGAGCCCCCCGGGGTGGGGGGGTGTGGGCGGGTGGATAGGGGATGGAGGGGGACGCGGGGAGCTCAATCGGAGTAGATGATGAAGCCGGAGAATGTGCTGTATTTGTTGCTGTTGCCGCCGTGAGCTTTGCCTCCGTCGAGCTTGATGAAGACCTCGTCGCCCGCGTCCAGGTGCAGGATCACGCTGTTGCTGGCGTAGTCGTAGTTCTGGTCTGCGTCCTGGGCTATGGCGCTGGCCCGCACCTGCGGGGGGGAGGGGGGTTAGGGGTGTGTGTGTGTGAGAGGGTAGGGGGGAGGAGGGAGAGAAGTAGGGTCGGGGAGGGAGGGGGGTTGTCAGAGGTAAGGCAGTCACCTGGGGAGGATCTTGGGGGCCCTAAAAGCCCCGCCTTCAGCTCTCAGCCGGCTTCTCTCCCGTCATCCCCCCACCCTTTCCAATCCTAACTGTGTGTTTTGGGACCGGGTTATAGAGGAGCCCTGGATTTCTAGGGCAGGTGTAATCTGGGTCTGAATTAGGAATCAAGGTGGAGTTGGCCTCCTTAACGCCTCTAGGTCTAACCTAGAGGACCTCAACAATGCCTCCAGGATGTCCCAGCCTGGAACTCCCCTCCTTGCAAAGAGGAATTCTCTGGAATACCAGGGGATGGAGGGCCATCCCTTCCCTCCTTATCATTCCTTCCTCTCTGCTTTAATTGTGACAATAATGCCTTACATTTCAGCCATACCCACCTGTTCTTTCGTCAGTGGATGGACACAAGGGTGCACCTTGGCCCCAAAGGTCAGGTGGTAGACTAGCGCCAGGCTGCTACTAAGCAACCACCTAGTACCAGAAACCAAAATTTAAACTCCTTGTCTGTAGTTCATTCTGGAGTCTTTCACAGTGCAGCAGTGGAGATGGAAGTCCTGGTAATTACTTCCCCTCCCAAGGCTTGGAGTGAGCCTGCATACTGGCCTCCAAAGAGCTGTACCTCTACCTGTGACTGTTACCTCACCCCAAGAGGACTGCTGGCTCCCCCTATCTTGCCCCAGGGTGGTAGAAAGGAAGTAGGTGGGAAGAAGAGAATCCAGGCTTTACATCTTTCTGTGATCCTCAGTCTGATCTGCTATCCTTGCTGGTCCTTGTTTTGTTGGGGGAGGGGAGGGACTGGCAGGACGATGAAGCAAGAGAGCACCAGCATTTGGATGTGAAGCCTGCTGTCACTTTTGGAGGCTCTGTTTATAATCATAAGATATTGAGAGTGGGTGGTGGTGGGCAAATTCCCTCCAGGCATGCCTCGCCAACAACTGAGGCAACACAAGGCCTGAGCCATAGGATCTGAGGCCTCTCCTGGATAGCCTGGGTGGAGAACGGGAAGACAGGGGCCATCTCCAAGTGCAGGCTTGTGTTGCAGGGGGTAGGCTGCATTGAGTGGGGTTCTCTCAGCCGGGCTCCTCAACAGCCCCTCTCCATCCTGGCCCTTCCCCGAAGGCAGCTCTCCCAAGGGCTGACGGTCTGGGCTGGCCCAAGCCAAATTAGGGGAAGGGCCCCTTCTCCTTCCTGGGTGGGAGGCAGAATTGCAGCTCAGCGGTCCCACAGCCGCTGACTCAGCAGCAAGACTGCAACAGGAGGACCCAAAGCATTTGCATGCTGTCTGCCATTTAAAGTCCAGATCCTTCTAGCCCCTTCCCTCCCCCCAGGGAAGGCACTGTTTGGGGGGCACTTAGTTGGGAAAACTCGTAGTTCAGCTAAAGGTAGAGAAAATCAAATGAGGGGAAGATGCTGTCTGTCAAGAAGCTCAGTTTCTCTGTTTAGAAGATGGATAAGAAGAGCCTGCCTCACCACTGCAACCTTTATAAAAGCCTTTTGATGGTGAAGAAAAAGAATTTTAATCTTGATGGGGCTTTGTGCTACTAGGCAAGTGTTCAAAGCAAGCAGCCAACTTCTGTATTGTTCCCTGGGCCCTAATCCTCGTAGTATTTATTAATACGCATGCATTTCATTATCTTTGCTAATAAATTACTACTAATAACAATTATTTTTATTACCCAGATTAATTTAGCCTTGACTCATTAAAACAGTGTGCTTCTTAATAGCCAAATCCATTAGAATACAGTCATCTGTCATCAGGAATCTCCTGGTGATGTGACAGGCATCAGAACTGTTATGCTTATGTTTATTATTTATTCATCACCATGATTGTTGCTGTGATTATCCTAATTATCAATGGAGGCAGGGAGAATTTACGCCCTTCCATCCTTAGACGGTGGTGGATCCAGGAACGGAACCCAGGCATCCTGATTCTCTGCCCGAGACTGGAAAGAGTTGAGCATCCAACTCCTCCTGGGGGCCAAGGGGAAATTTGGGGAATTGAGGTTGCCATGGAAGCAGGAAAGCAAGTCTGGGACTTGTCACGAGGGGGCGCTGTAGAGTCACCTCCATGAGTGCGGCTGGAAGGGAAACTGAGGCAGTGGTCTGACCAGGGCCCTGGAAGGAGGAGGGGGGGAGAACCCAGGAAGCATGCCCCTGCCCCCAGGTCAATGGGGGGTGGCAGATGTGCAGGAGTGGCTCCCACAGGCAGCCAGCTGGGCCCACTGGGGACACTCGTGCTGTCACACATTGACTGGGTCCCTACTGTGCTAGGCACTGCGCTCTGTGCCGTGAAAGGTATTCAAGGCGAGAAAAGGACAGCAGGAGCCCTCTCCGGCTGTCAGGCACCAGGCTGAGGTCCAGTGAGGCCTTTCCACAGGAGTCTCAGTTTATACACTACCCCACCTCTCACCGCACTCAGGCTCTGTTTTCCGAGCCCTTCCCCATTTGTAATACACTCACCTTCCCAAAGCCCCTGCCCTGGACAGTTGGCACTCTGGCCATGGGCCCTGGTCCATTCCCACACCGCCCCCTCTCTCCCGGCCCAGTTTCTTAATTTCATGTCTTCCTTGACCCATCTGAACTGGGGGCCTTCGAGGCAGCCTCAGGGAGCTTACCTCACTCAGGGCACCACCCCCAATCTAGAGCCCCTTCCTCAGGCTCCTCAGATCCCCATGTCCCAATGACCAGGGCTTGGGGCCATCAGGCTGGGCAGTGGTGACTCCAGGCCCCCTTAGGGAGAGGGACTGGTGGTGGGCCTCAGGCAAGGACAGAGAGGGGGGCCTCCGTACCAGGCAGGAAGGTAGTGCAACCTCCCCGCTGTCTTGCCCAGGGAAAGGCCAGGGAGCAATTTCAGCTCAGCCTTCCTGAGGAAATTCTGGAAGCCTTTCTGCAGGCAGGAAGCCAGCGAGGAAAAGCACAGAGCCCAGCATTGCCCCCGGTCTTGAAGTCAGGGGAGGCAGAAGCCCCTCTGTTCTGTTCCAGTCCATGGCCCAGGGCCATCAGTCTTTCTCTGCTCACTTGAATGTCCTCTTCTACCTCTAGGGCAGCCTTTTCCTACACTTGATCTTTTTATTTTCTCCCTAGCCATGTCTTCCCACGCCGACCCGGGTTCGCCTCTCCCCTGACCAGGTTGGTCAGAGTTGGGGCAGGCCCCCCCGAATCATTCCCTCCAGCTAACACGTCTGGGGACAGGAGTAGCCCCTGGGCTTCCGGTCCTCCTCTAACACACTGATCGCTGGGGTGTGTTGTCCTGTGGTTACTACTCTCTCCCCTGCATGGACCGTGAGGTCCTGGAAAGCAGGTGGATCAAACCCCTGCTACCTAGCTCCAAACCTGGCTCCTAGTAGGGGTTCAAAATGAATACGTGGAATGACTTGTGAGATTTAATGAGTCTCTTGAGCAATGTGGAAGGAGAAGTCACGGAGGATGTAGGGGAGAGGGGTATAGGCCCCACTTTTTTGTGAGGGAGAATGGTCTGAGTAACTGTTAAAATGCTGGGTCTGTGAAGCCCTTAGTTAAAGCTGCCTCCTTTTTTCTACTAGCCTGTGGTCCCACCTTTACTGAGTTCCTCCTCGTCCGGCTCTGCCAATGCCCTGCCCCTGCTGAAGGGGAAAGGAGAAGCTCTGAGACAGTCTCACCTCCCAGTGACTAAAGCTAGTGCCCCTGCCTGAGCACACATCACCTTCGGGGCAGCCTCGGGCCTCATCTCTGGGGCCCTGCTTCAACCTCCTGAGCTGGTGCAAGGTCTAGGGCCCACTGGGCGTCTGGTGACTAGCTCCCTATCCAGGCAAAATGGGCCCCCGGCCCCCTGAAACCCCAGCTCAGGACCAGCCCAAACTTTCTTTGGGAAAGGAAGACATTCCATTGATGAAGGTGACATTGCTTCATCCCTTATTGGTGATTAATAAGGGGAATCGTGGGGCTGTCTGCAGAATGAGCCCTCACTGGATACTGAGGCCTCCCATTTGGTCAGGAACCAAGGACAAAGAGGAGAGATGCAGGAAGCCTGACAGATAAAAGTGGGAGAGAGACACTCAGGGAATAAAGAGGGGTGTGAAGCCCAGGGCAGAGAGGCCAGAAACCCCGGAGAGGCAGGTAGGACTGGTGGACACAGGAGAGAGACGGACAAGAGACAGAGTAGCAAAAAGAGGCAGGCAGGAGAGAAAGAAGAGGGGGTAGACTTACAAGTGCCTGGTAGTCTTTGTGCTGACTCCCAGGCCTGTCCTTTCCCCCACCTCCAAGCCAGGTTCTACCTCAGGGTAATACTGCAGTAGGAAGGGTTCCAACAGGGTCTTGGGTCCCAGGCGTAGGAGATTCCTTGCCAACTCCCACCATCCCAGCTTTACTTGGGACCCCTGCTGGTCTCCTTCTTCCACAGGAATTCGAGGCCTCACCAACCCCCACTCCCACTGGGGGGTGGGGGTGCCCTAGGCCACTGTGGTCTGGGAGCACTGGAAAGGGAGGGTGTATCAAAAGGGAAGGGAGCTGGGCAAAACTGTCACCCTGAGGCAGAGTTTGGTCGAGGTTGGTCCAGGGGCAGCAGTTCCAGAAAGAACACCATGCACTACCCTCCCGGTACCACCAGCTTGGCGCCAGCCTGGGTCTCTGAGATGGGGATAGGGAACGAAGAGGATCCCCTGACACTCCAGGAGTCAGGAGCTGCAGCTACAAGATCCAGGGAGGGGGAGTTTCCATCTCTTTGCCCCGCTTCAGGAGGAAAAACTTTTCCCCCGAGGCCACTGTTCTGCGCCTGTAGCTCTGACACAGTGGGAAGCGACTGGGATGTCCCGGGTTTTGCAAGGGTGTCAGATCGGCCCAGTGGACCCTTCTCAGGGACCGAGGATGTATTGCAGCTAAGGCTTTGCGCCCCTGGCTCCCTTTGCCTCTGTGCCCCACACGTCTCCTACAGCTCGCCTTCTCGGCTTGCGGGCGGAGCGGTGCGCCTGGACGCCCGCGGGCGCCAGAGGCTGCCTTTCCCCAGAGCCCATCTTTGCCCTCCCCTAATCGCCCGCTGGTATCAAGCACAACCCCGGCTCTCAGAGAGCGCTTCCCAAGGGCCAAGCCCCCAAGGACCAGTCCGCGCGCCTGGGAGCCCTGCGCTCTGGTTATTTGGTTTTATCTCCCGCATTTCCATGCCGCGCGCGGGTGCCCAGCAGCGTCTGCCTTGCAGCCAGTGCCCAGGAACCGAGGAGTTAGTGGCAACCGGTCCACCATCCCCGCATGTGATGCCTAAGCGGGGCCGCTGCAGGGTCTCCACCTGTGCCCGCCGGCGCCCTTTCGTCCCGGGCTCCCTGGGTGCCCTGCCCCCAGGCCGGCCCCATGCCCCCGCCGGGCCCACCTGGCCGTTCTTGCAGAGGTCCGCCCACATACTGGTGCCGTCGCCGCCGCGCATGAGGACGTGGTAGGTGAAAAAGTAGGTGCCGGGAATGTTGCACGTAAACTTGCCGCTGGTCGCGTCGTAGTTGTTGCCTAGGTTGGTGACCACGTCGTCGAACTTGAGCACCTCGTAACCCTCGTGAGGGTTCTTGAGGCCGGCGTAGAAGGCCACGCGTGGCACCGTGGTGTAGGTGGCCGTGCTGATGGCCCCGCTGCCCCCCGCACCCGGCAGCCCGGGAGGGCCGGTCTTGCCCGGCTCACCCTTCTCCCCCGGGGGCCCCACAGGACCCGGAGGACCTGGGTCTCCGGGGGGCCCGGGGGGGCCCGGCTTGCCTGTGCGGCCCGGCTTCCCCTGGGGGCCCTGCACCAGCGTGGAAGGCGGGGGCGCGCCGCTCTGCTCGCTCAGGGCGTCGCCGCCGTCGGGCCGCGCGCCGGCGCCGGGGCCCCGCGCGGGGTAGGGGTCGCATACCATGCGGCAGGTGCCCAGCATCTCATAGTGGCCGTCCGGGCCACCCGAGCTCACCAGCACGGGGATGAGCACCACCAGCACCAGCAGCATCACCACGCCCGCAGCGGCCGCCAGCAGCGTTTTCCGGCCGGCGCGGAGCCTGGGGAGCGCCGGGCCGCCCGGCCGCGCCGTCGGGGCAATGGTGCCGGCGGGCGGGGGGCGCGGGCAGGGCGCCCGCGCTCAAGGGCGGTCCGGCGGGGCTGCGGGCATGGGGCCGGGCCCGGAGCGCCGCGCTGCGCTGGATGCGCTGCCGAGCCCAGCCGCCGGCTCCTGCCTCGCGCCTCCCTCCCGCTGCGCGGCCGGACTGAGAGCGGCGGCAGCCGCGTCCTGCCCCGCTCCTCCCGCCTCCTAGCTCTCGGGCCGCCGCCCCCTCCGCCCCGCCCCGCCCCACCAGCTCCGCGCCGCTCGGCGCCCGCGAGGGGTGGGGCTGCGGGCGGGGCCGGCACCTAATTGGGCCGCTGGGTGTAGGGCTCCGCCCACTGAGGGGGGGGCCGCGGAGATGAAGGCCAGACTCAGGGAGCTCTATAGAGACTGAGATTCGGAAATGGGGAGGATGCTAGAGTCTGAGAAACAGTCGAGTCTCCAATAGGGAAGGGGAGAGTAGGGACCAAAGACCGAATGGAAGAGAGGGCCACAGGGAGAGCTAGAGAGCGCCGAGGGAGACTGAGACGAGAGGCCTCGAGGGTCGGTTGCAAAGAAAACTGAGAGGGAGGCTCTAGGGGCCACCGCACGCAGGGGCGGAGGCCGGGGTGGACGGTTCCCCAGTCTGCTGGGGACAAAGAGCAATTGAGGGGAGTATGGAGTGGGGAGCAAAAAAGGGACAAGGAAGACGGTGAAAGGGAAGAAGAGAGGAAGGCAAAAGGAAGATGGGGAGGGGGCCATTCTGCACTCAATCCTCGCAGACCACCCGTCCAGGAGATCTGGGGATTGCGTGCTTGTCGGAGTGCCCGGCGAGTTCCCGAACAACTGACAGCAGCTGCTCCTCCTCTTTTCTGGCTCCTGGCTGTTCCCTGGCCCCGTCTTCCTCCGGGAGGGGCGGGATCTTCTACCCATACCTTCTTGCCTCTGCTCCTTCCTCACCGAGCTCCAGGCCAGACAAGGCTGCTTTTTCCTAGGGGTGGGGAGGTCCTCCATTTTCCTCTGAGCACTCCCCTTATCCCTGCTTTTAGACCAGGGAGAAATGAGGGCCCTAAGAAAGTGGGCATCCCACCTCATTTCTTCATTCCGGCCAATACAAACAGTCCTTGGGTGGTAGCTCCCTTTTCCAGCCTCCAAGAGGGGAGATTGGTCTCACCCAGCCCCTCAGCTCCTCCTCCACCCTAGCCTCCTCAGCAGCCCCCTAACTCTTCTCCCCATCAGGTTGTATGAGGCAATCCTCTTCCTCAAGTGCAGTAAAGTGTTTAGGTTGCATAAACGGAAATGTGTCTGCTTCCATCAAAATATTTGTCACATTATTTGAGGCCTCGCTCGTGCTGCCCCACTGCTCCTCCTTCACCCCGCTTTATCCAGCCCACCGGGGAGGGCTCTGCTTTGGGGGGCCTCTGGCCGCTGCTAAAGGATGACCCTTCAGCCTCTTTCTTTTCTCCTGAGAGGCCCCCTCCCACCTCCCACTAGCCCCCCCTCCCCCCGCCCCGTGCTGACTGGTCACAACTGTCCTTATGATTTTATGATTCTCTGGCTTTCTCTACCGTAGGATGAGACTGCTTACCCCCACCCAGAGCTGGGAGGAGGAAAGGGACATGAGAATATCAAATGAGGGGCTACGAGAGAGGACCTTCCAAGCACCGATGGCAGAGCCCAGCTGGAGGGACCCCCAACCACCAAGGAGGGAGCTAAACCAATTCAATAAACAGCATTTCTTCTGGGCTTACTGTGTGCCAGGCCCTGTATTGAATGCTTTACATACATGATCACACTGGATCTTCACATCAAGCCCTAGAGGTAAAGCCCATCATTTTTCTCATTTTACAGATGGAAAACCGGGGCTTTGGCAAGTTAAAAGGTTTGCCCGAAGTCACACAACTAATAAGTGGTAGAGTCGGGATTCAAACCGGCAGCCCGACTCCAGGCTCTTCCAACCCCGGGCGCGATTGTGTCTCTAGGTACTGTTCAATGTCCAAAGGGAGGGAAGTGTTAAGTCCGGGAGGAGGGGGGCGCTAGGCTGAGCAGCTAGACCTCCCAGGCTCAGAAAGAGTCATCTTCAGCTGTCAGCCTGCCTACTGTCTCCCACCTTGGTCTCCCTCAATATGTCTCTTCGAAGAGCGACAGGGCTAGTGACCCGAGGGACAAATGCGCGGTCTTTAGCGTGTGATTTGCACGTCCCCCTTCCCCAGGTTCTCAGGCACATGGGTCTCTCCCCTGCTGTGCAGCTGGGACTCGGCTGTCACCCGCAGCCTTCCCAGGACCCGCCGGGAAAGTGCGGCGGACGCACCAGGCCGAGGACTAGGCGGGTGCGCCCCCCCCAGCTCTCGCCGCGTCCGTGGGGCGCGCTCGGCGCCGCGAGGCTGCCTGCCCCCCGCCCCCCGAAAGAGCGCCCGCTCCCTGGCGCGGTGTGGCGTCTCTGTCAGCCCAGCCGGATTCTCCCCGCTTCGCTGGAGTGGAAAATAACGGCTTCAAACTTTGCAGAGAGGAGCTGGTGCCAGCACTTTAATTAACAGCCATCTTGGCCTGTGAGCCTGGGCCACCGGCTCCCGCCTCCCCCCCCCCCCGGGCCCCCCAGGCCCCGCCTCGGCCCCGCCCAGGTCCCCCGAGAGAGACGAACCCCCACCGCGGCGCCCCTTTTCCGTGGGGAAGTCAGGACCTGGCCGATTGGGGGGCGGGCGCTGCCTTGGGGGAAGTCCCCCAGTTTACTGACTGAGGACCCCCCCCAGCCCTCCCACTCCACCCACCCCAAATTCTCTAGAGCTTGGTGGTTGAGGATTCTGGAATTAGATACCTGCGTGCCAGTCCCAGCTGGTGATTTGAGGATGGTCTAACCTGCACGGCTTCAAGTGTCCCCCTCCGGAAAAAGGGTTGTGAGAATTCAATGAGACATGATGTATGTAAAGCACTGGGCTCAGTATCTGGTTATGCACCCAGTAAATGGTGGCTAATATAATTATTTCACCCCCAAGCTAAGAAGTCCCTTCTACCACCCTAGGCCTTGGGTCTCCTTCTCCAGACTTCCTCCTACAGGTTGCTGTGCTTGGCGTTAGGATAGGAGTACAATGGCCTATGCATCCAGGTTCAGAGACAAGACTAGATGAGTGAAGAAGGACCCCTTGTGTTCTGGCTTTTTGGCCTCTTCCTCAACCACCTGCCAAGGCCAGGCACCCAGGTTTACAGAATGGTGAAGAGGTGAGCCCTGATGGAAGAGGGGGAGAGCAGCACTCTCCCTGGCTGGGATGTTGCCATGCTGGGGGCTGAGGACCCAGCTTTGCTTTCCCTCCTTTCCCCCCCTCACTCCTACAGTCCCTATCATTTTGGGGGAGGGGGCTGCTGGGCATTGTGGTGGTGTGTGGAGGGTGCAGTATAATGAGTAAGACTCTTCATTTACACATGGCGGATTTTAGGAAACCAGGTGGCTGCTCCGTGGTATTTTGGGGTTCTTTGAATGAATGTGAGTGGGTGTGAATGTGTAAGAGACGGTCTGTGTTAGCGTGTGTCTGGGTTTGTGAGTGATGACGAGGGTGCTGTGCCCTGAATCATCGGCTGGCAAATCTGCATTCATTCGTCCCCTTATTGCAAACATCGAGCTAGGTAGGCACTGTGATGTGCTCGTTCTGGTGTGCTCCCAAATGAGGAAGACCTAAACCATACCCCTGAGGAGCTCACTCTTTGACAGGTGACTTAGGCAGCAAGCAATGGTAAATGTTATGATAGTTATTAATGTTCTTCGAGCACTTACTAAGGGCGAGATCTTGTTCTAAGCACTTTAAGTGGATTATCTTATTTAAATTTAACAACCTATTATCCTGGACTTAAAACTATTACATGGCTTATATCATTTAATATCAGTAACCCCATGAGGTAGGCAGTGTTATTTTCCCCATTTTATAGCTGAGGAAAAAGTAAGGTTTGGGAGGAGGTTTGCACTGTTATGAAGCACAGATGAAAAATTCTCTGCCCAGAGGACTCCAGGAAGACTTCACAGGAGAGGTGTCACTTTTTTCCATCTGTCTATCCACCCATGCATCCATCCTCCATCCATTCTGTAAGTTCATATTAACTGACTGTCCACCACATCTCTTGTTATCACAGGACACAGTGATGAGCATGCAAAGGCTTCTGACCCTTCGTAGTTTACACTGTATGGCAGGAACCTGGACAATTACACAAGCAACTGCTGTGTAGCTTGACAAGCTGCCTGGGAATATGTGGGGTGCCGTAGGAGCATGCAGCAGGGTCGGCTAAATTCATCTGGAGGGAGAGAATCATGGGAAACTTCCTGGAGGAGGTGATATGTAAGTTAAGCCCTGATGGAAGGATGGCAAGGTGAAGAGGAAGGCCACCAGAGGTGGAGCTAAGAGGGAGGGTGCGAAGATTATTCCAGGCCTAGGGAACAGCATGGGCTAAGGACAAGCTTGCAGGACATTGTTGGCCGTGACAAGGAGTGTATCATTCATCCTAAGGGCCATTAGAAACTACTGAAAGGCGTTGAGTGAGTGATACAATCAGATTTTTCAGACTAGAAGGCTCACTCTGGCTACTGTGAGGTGGAGGGGTTAAAATCGAGTAAGAGTATCACAGGCAGATTAGGTAGGAGGTAGTTGCAGCGATCCAGGTGAGAGCTGATGGGGCCTGATCTGGATGGGATGGGAGTGGGGTGGAGAGCAGGATTTCTAGAAGGATCTTGAAATTTTATGAAATGAGTGAAGATGGATGAATGTTTCTGTCATTACCTGGGTACTGATGTACCTACTCTATTTCATTTAATCCTCACTGGAAGGCTAAGGAATAAGCATGATCATCTTCACGTTGGAGATGAGGATGTGGAGGCTCAGAGAAGTTAAGTAACTTGCTTGGGGTCACACAACTGGTAAGAGAGAGAGTCAGGATTAGAACTCAAGTCAGCTTGACCCCAGGTAGGGGCTCTTTATCACAGGCCCAACAGGTACATACCTGGTAGGAAAATCAAGGAAAGGCACTTGAGTGAGAAAGAACAGCTTGGATCAAGGTCCAGTGTATAAAAGGCATATTTTTGGTTTTGGGTTGAAGCCATTGGCCTACGGCCCTAGCTTGGGCAGGATGGAGAGCCAGGTAGCAAGAGGAAGAGCCTGGCTCTCCAAGCTGTCAGGCCGTCAACTTGCCGTGTGTGTTTGGGGAAGTCTCATCACATTTTAGGGCTTTCATTTCTTTCTCTGGGCTGGAGAATTGTCCAGGGCAGCTCTGAGAGCCTGTGATTCTCATATTGAAGAAAACTCCCCATTGCCATCCATTCAAATATTTCAAATCCCTTTATGACATTTTAACTCACTTTTCCAGATCCTCCATGGGAAAAGCCTCCATAATTTCAGCCCCCTTTGGAGAGGGAACATTTGGTCAGAAAGTGTGGGAGAATGCAGGTTGTGTCGTGATCTGGGGTGAAGGGCCAGGACACACCTCTGTGGGCTGAACCAGGATGGGACTCAGAATTCCTCCGTCTGGCTGGGTCTCAGAGGCTGGTGAGGAACCTTCTTCAGGAGCCCCTCCCCCAGCCCTATATCCGGACGAGGAGTGAATGGCATTAAGGGGGGCAGAGCCCAAGTACCCAAGTCATGGGTTTTCACATGTTCCCTCTCCAGAGAAGTCTGGGCTTTGTGCCTGGGGGCTCCAGAGACCTGCTCAGCCCTGGACCTCCTTCTCTTCCCACCTCAGACCAGCAGTTGCCTGCTGTCCATCCCAACCCAACACTGGGGAGGCAGCCCTGAAAAGGCCCCGGCTGTGGGACAGGAGACCTGAGAGGAGGTGCATCTCCCCTCCGCCCAGCCTGCATCTCCCAGCTGCATGTATAAGTAATGAGGCTCTGCAGCCCCAACAGGAACCAATATAATGGCGGGTGCGCAGGGTCAGCCTGAGAGACAGATAGCAGGACGCGAGAGTGACAGGCAGTGCAATTATGCTGAGCCTCTTGCAGAGGCAGCAGGAAGAAGGCCCCTGCCTGGCCAGCAGGGTCCACATGCTTCTCGCCTCCTCCTGCAGGCATCGACTATTCCAGAACCCCCAGCTCCCAGTCCAGGTAGTAGAAGGCAGGGAGGAAGAGAAGGACTGGGGAGAGGGCAGTGGAGGAGGACTGGGGCTGATGGGGGGGCAGCTGGTTTTCCTGGGTTCTGGGGAGAAAGCCTCCTACTCCCCAGATTGACTGGGGAGGGCCTTTTCTTTGGAAGCCCTGTCTCTTCTAGGAAAAGCCTTCCCCGCATTCTTACCCCAGGAGACTTAGAACTTAAGGTCTGGAAAGGTCTTAGAGACCTCTCCTTTGACAGACAGGGAAACTGAGTCCCGGAGAGGAGAATTGGCTTGCCCAAAGTCATATCTATCTGAGGCAGAGCCAGATGGGAGCCCCTTGAGCTCTTTTCAGGACCCCACTGGTGGGGGTCAGGAGGCAAGGGGAAGAGGGGCTGATGGCTCCCCCCTGTACTAGGCGGTCCCCACAGACCCTCTGAGGGGAGTCCTGGAGGGTGCAGCTCAGAGAGGTCCGGCAGCTGGGTGTGGCGGTTGGAACTCTATCCTTGGAGGGCCAGGGTGAGAGGGGGCCCTGTCCCGCTTTCATATTCAGGTGCTCATACTGGAGCGCCTCGCCTCCCTGTCTTTGAGCGACTGAGACCGGAGCTCCGAGGCGCCAGAGCCCGTACGGCAGAGAGCCGAGCAGCGGGTGCTTAGTAATTGCTCATTAAACCAAACCCCCGAGACAGGCCCAGCTCCGAGGACGTGCGACCTGTGCGCTGACAAAGGCCCTGCGCTCAGAAGGGACCCGCGCTTGCTTTTATGCTTCGCTGTCACTGTCTCGAAGCTCTTTTTTGAACAGGGGCTCCACAGTGTCCTCTCAGCCCGGGTCCTGTAAATTACACAGCTGCGCCCGCCCCGGAAGCAGAGATGTGGTTTATTCTCGGAGGGGCTCCCCTGGCTTCTCCCTGCCCCAACCTCACCGCAGGGTGTCCCAAGCGGAGGGGAGCGCAGAGCTAGGGGAAGCTGGCATTTGAGGGCATTTGAGGGCCCCCACCCTACAACGGCGGACTGTGCATGGTGGGGGGGGGGGCGTTGGGAGAACCTGGCTGCTCTGACCTGTCAGTCTCCCTCTCATCCATAGGCCTGCACTTTGCCCGTCTGTCCATCTGCTTGCCCATCCCTGACCCCGGCGGGGGGCGGGGGGCGGGGGGCAGGGTATATGGAGGTGGGTGCCAAGACACAGAACTCCTGGTCCCAGCTGGAGTTCCCTGGCCCCTGGGGAGACATGGGCCCTCTGCTGGTGTGCACCCGGCCCCTGCTAGGGCAGAAGGGGCTGGCGCGGGGTGGGGTGGGCTGCGAGGCTTAATTAGCAGCTTGAGCCAGGCAGCGGGCGGTGGGCGCAGAGCAGGCTGACTTTTCCCCGCTATAGATCTGCTCTCCAGGAGAGGCACTAGCCGGCTGGTTTAGGCTCTGGCTGGGCTATTTTAGGAATATTCTTAACTCTTCCCATGCCACTGCCATCACCAGCCCTCTCTGCCAGCTCCAGACCGTTCTCCTCCTGATCCCTCCTCCCCCCCCCCCCCCCCCCCCCCGTCCCTGCTTTTCCTCTCTGGCAGCTGAGAAGGTCACAGTTTTCTCCGATGTGAGGCCAGATGCTTTTCTCCAAGGAAAGCTCCCATCTCTGGCCCCCTGAGCTCCCCTTTTTGCCCTGCCCTGTGTCTTCTCCCTCTCCCCTTCATCGTGGCTCTGGCCTAAGGAGACTGGCAGATTTTAGCATTTCTCTAGCTCCTTCTTCTCACCCTATGCAATTGGGATGGTTAGGCTCCCCGGCCATAGTGAGAACAGCTGACCTGGGCCCCTGGGCGAAGACAGGAAACCACAGTCATGGCCTCTCCCCTCTGGCAGGCCCCTGCCTGCTTGACTTTAACGCCCCATGAGGGCCAAGTTTCCAGTTGGGTGTCCCACACAAGCAGCCAGAACCCCACAATGTCATGGGGTTCCCACTCCCTACTTTTTTCTCGCACTCCAATGCCTGGCTTCTTGGACAAATCTAGGCCAAAATACAGGCACTACCTGGGCAAGGCCAAAGGGAGTCCCACTGGGGCTCAGGAAGGTCCACCATTAATAAATCTGACATTCTAAAAAAATCAATCAATCAATCAATCAATCTGAAATTCTCGTTAAGATAGGGGAAGAGATCTCAGCTCACTTTGTGCTGGGGATTCCTGTGTCTGTGCTGGGCCTGTCTGAGCTGGGAGACCCGGGTCACCTTGGACTTTGGTGCCATCCCACAGGCACAATGCCTTCTGGGTCTAGGCGTTGGAAGTTGCCACCAAGTGCCATTGGGAAACCTCGACTTGGAGATCCTGGCATATGGCTGATAATCTCACACCAATGCTCCAGGGCCTATGTTATGCCCTGATACGGCACCGGACACCAGGCATAGAGGATCAATAATTGATAATCCCTGCCCGAGAAGGGATACTTTCCCCCCAGGTCTCACCTAACATAGCCTCCTCCAGGTCCCGCAACGAGCCCAGCTCCTGAAGCGACAGGGCTGGCTGGGGTGGAGCGTGAGGTCAGATGGAAATGCTTTAGCTCCTGCGGGGTCTACAGAAGGGACTCTTGTGATTAGAATTCCCAAGCTGCAAGTCCTCAGCCTCCAGTTTAGAAAGATCCAGATAGATTTATCAAGGTGTCCTGGGGGAAGATTTTGAGTTCAGAGGGACTACACCCTCCAGGGACTCAGGGAGAATTCTGTATCTTTTAAAAAGTAAGACCCCCTCCTTTTACCCCTAATTGAGAGACATTAATAGGAGGCAGGAGGTTGGCTATAAAGGAGGGCCCCCCGCCGCCCCTCCTGTCAGTTAGGGGTGGTGCCGGCTTCCTGAAGCAGAGGCACTGAGGAGATTGAGGAGATTTCTGGCTCCACGGTTCCTGATGAGGACACACTGGGGCACACAGGCTCAACTTTGGCGAAACTAGGAGCTGAACCCAGGAGTCCCGGCCGCCGGCCCCTCCAGTGCAGCCCCGCCTTTCCGTCCCCCACGTTCCCTCCCTTTCAGCTTCCAGGCTGGGAGCCCCAGCTGGTGGAGGATGTCTTGCTCCTCAGCAGCTGGGATTTGTAAATATTTATAGGAACAGGGAACAGATCAGTGGCTGACAGGCCCAAGGAGCAGTCAGGGGCCCTGCCTGGAGCTCAGTAGCTTCATCCCCCCTTCCCCACCCCCTGACCTGATTTGAGGGAGCCCAGGATGACAGAGATGGGGGTGATCAAGCAGGGCATAGGGCCGGCAGCCTCCACATTCAGAACCACAGGCTCAAAAGATGCATTTGTCTCTCCACCACTAGGCTCTGCTTCCACACTGAGAGTCGTTCTCCTTCCAGCCCCAGCCCAGCTCCCGAGTGCTCAGACACCCAGTGCCACACTGACCCGCCCTCACACACACTCTTTCAGCACTCATGTACATTCACTGTCACGCTCACATGTGTACACACACACTTTCTAACATCCACACTGATCTCTCACACACACGTGCTCACACTTTTGCACACACACCAACTCACACTTACGATCCCACTGGATTCCCAGGTCCCAGCCACTCCCCACAGGTCTCAGTCACGGGTCCTGGGAGGGAACCTCCTGCTTCCTGTGTGAGGTGGGCTGTGTGTGTGTGTGTGTGTGTGTGTGTGTGTGTAGGGAGCAGTGGGGGCATCAGCCCTGAGGTCAGGGGGTGAGGAAGAGGGAGGAGGCATGGATAGAGGTGTGGACCAAGAGCCATTCAGAGCTGGTATCAGCCTGGAACAGAAGCAAGACGGAGAAATGGAGACTGAGCGGGGTCAGGACAAATGGGGCAGGAACTGGGGACAGAGGGCCCCCCTGGATGAGAAGCTGTCACATTCTTGCTCCAGTGGCCTGTGAGACCAGCACCAGCCCCCCAGCTGGAGCCTCTCCCCTCTGGATCTTGTCACTGTGGCTTTGCTTTGCTGCTTGGGCAGCCGGGAGTGGTGACAAGCAGAGAAGACAGTGCCCAGGGCGGCTGGCTGTGCCACTCTGGCCCACTTGCCATCTCACCCATCAGCGCCCATCTCATCACCCACAGGGGTCCAGCTGAGACCAGTGACCGGCCCAGCCGCCCTTACCTCACTGGACCACAACAGGGGGAGGGAGGCAACTGGACCCTCCTCTCCGAAAGACCTTGCCCAGGCCCCCTGGCCACTGAATCTGAGCTTGGGAACCGTGAGCTCTCTGTTCCCGGGCACCCAGGACCCACCAGACATGGACAGGAACCTGTGCGTCAGGCAGGGGCTTGAGGAGGGGGTTGGGGAAGAAAGCCACTATGAGGAACCAAACATATTTTTGGTATAAACTTTTTGTTTCATCTGCTTTACCATGCACCAGAATGATGTCTTTACACCCTGGGCCTCTGGGTGCTGTGTTAAATAATCATCCCTCTTGCCTCGGGTCTGTCTCAGGGTATTAGTTTTGGGGCATCAATCAGTCACTGTGTGCTCTGAAATCTGGGAATGACCATTTCTATAAAATCAGAAAGGCAAACAAATAATAGTAATAATAAAAAGCAGGGGAAATTGCACTGGCTGCCATTTTCCTGTTTTTCAATCGTCGGTGCAGCCTTCCACCCAGGTTTTGACATCCTGATTGATTCATGCTTTCAGGGGTTCATTCATATATTTGCTCAACGGCCATGAATCAGCCAGGTGCCAGGCTCTGTGCTGCGTCCTGGGAGCCAGTGCAAAAGCCAGCCAGGGCTCTTGCCTGTGCGGTATTTAGAGTTGATCGAAGAAGACAAACAAATGCACAACAAAGCATCATGCCCCCAGGAGGCCAGGGAGCCGTGTCCAAGTGCCCTGCCTGGGGACCCAGATGTCCTGTTCTTCCAGCTGAATGCTTGAAAGTGACGCAGAATCCTTCTCTCATCCCAGGGTCAACATCTCTCCCCCCACCCCCACCCCGCATCTCCCGCATCTACAGGTCTGGCCTCCCGGGCAGCCAGACCATCTGAGGATGGTGGACAGAGTGTGAAGGTGAGACTGAATCTCAATTGCCCGGGTAACCTCAGGCAAATCATTCATCCCTCCCAGTTGCAGTGTCCTTCTCTGTTAAAAGACAGTAACTAGTACCCATCACAGTGATACCATCAGCATCGAATAGGATTAAGTATATAAAGCACCAAAGATGGTGCCTGGCACACAGTAGGACCTCAGCTTATACTAGCCGCCCCCCGCCCCCGGCCCTTTTCCAGTGTTATACACTGCATCTCTCCTCACTGGCAGGGGGAAGAAGCTGGGGTGGGGGGTGCAGGAGAACCCGGGGGTCCATGCACTATGTGTCGATGCTTCATGCCATCCTCCCAGGAAGTCCAGTTCTGCTCTGAGGGGAGCCTCTTATTTGAGGGGAAGAGGGTGGAGAGGCCTGGCTTTGCCTCCTGGACTATCTGAACATTCCAGAGAAACAGCCCTTTTCTTCATCCTGTTTCGCCTCTCTCTGGCTCTCAAGTTTAAAAAAGCATTATTGTGAGTGTGTGGTGGTGATACAGAGGTGGTGATGGAGGTGATGATGGAGGTGTTGATGGTATTGGTGGTGGCAGAGGTGATGATGGTGAAAGTGGTGGTAGAGATGATAATGGTATTGGTGGTGGTGAAGGTGGTGATGGTGAAGGTGGTGTTGATGGTGATGGAGGTAGTGATGATGACAGCGAAGGTGGTGATGGATGTGATGATGGTATGGCTGGGGTAGATGATGGTGGTGTAGGAGCTCAGTTCAGAATCCTAGGCTCAGATTTTGAGAGCTAGGGGAGAGCTCAGTTCTAGCTAATCCACTGAGGGCCTACTATGTGCCAGGTCCTGTGGTACTTGCATCATCTTCATAGCAATGCGCAGAGATTACTATCTCCTTTTGCAGATAAGGACACACCTTGACCCACCAGGAGTTAGTGAAAAAAGGAAGAAGAGCAGAAGAATTGTGCCTAGGTTGCACACTGTTCACAAACTTCTTCCCCCAGGAAGCCTTCCGGGATTCATCCCACAGTTTCATTCCCTCTGACTCCTCTGACCATTCCTTCCATCTCAAAACTATCTATCTGACTCTAAGTCTTGAGTCATGGTGATGATGATGTTGGAGGTGGTGGTGGTGGTGGTGATTGCAGGGTAGTGGTGGTGGTGAGTGCAGGGTGGTGGGGGTGGTGGTGATGTTGTTGGTTGTGGAGATGGTGGTTATGATGGAGGTGGTAGTGGTGCCAGTGGAGGTGGTGGTGATGGTGGTAGAGGTGGTAGAGGTGATGGAGATGGCGGTGATGGTGGTGCTGTAGGGCCTGTGATAGTAGCTCTTGGATGATTAGAATAAGGTAAGGCCTCCTGGAGGGAGAAGGGGAGCTTGGCTGATAACTACCTTCCTCTACCTCTTTCCCCACCTCTTTAATAACAGCTACTATTTATTGCATGTTGCCCATAAAACAAGTGCATGCTCAGTACTTTATATGTAATCATTCATTTAATCCTCCCAACAGCCCAGTGAGGCAGGCACGAATATTTTAGAGATAATATAGTTGAGGCACAGAGAGGTTAAGTAACTTGCCTGAGGTCATGCAGCTAGCAAGTAGCAGAACCTAGACTCAGACTCAGCCACAGCCCCACACCAGAGTCTTGACTCCAGAGGCAGAACTCTATACATACAAGAGAACTGGTATGTATGTGTGTGTGTGTGTGGAGGGGGGGACTTTAAGGGGCTCCACTATCTTGAGGTTTCTATGGCCAAGCAGTGCCATCTGACTATCTTCTTGCCTTCATCTCTCTTGGGAGCTCTGACGGGAGGTGGGGATCATGGATCTGTGGAAGAAGTCTAGGTCCCAGCAGTTGGTGGTCACAGAATGGGGGAGGGGGGGCCACTTTTCCTGACCCACGGCTGGCAGCTCACCCCAGTTCCTGCCTAGGGCTCCCGCTCTCGGGAGCTCCATCCTGCTGGCCTCCCTCCCTCCCAGGATCTCATTATATCCCTAAGAGAAACTGACAGCCTCAATATCTTACTTTGCAAATATAGTTTATTCCTTCAATAAAGCCGCCTGCGCAGGGGAATGTTTAAGCCCCGCTCTCCCCCAAGAGCCTCATTTGAATTTCTAAAGTCTTTAGTCCTCCAATGGGGCAGCCGGGTAATGAAAACGCAGCCGCTTACAGGGGATTCATTTCCTGTCCGGTCTGATCACGGCTACCACCGCTGTCACCACCACCAGCACCAGCATCACCGTCACCGTCACTGTCAATACCACCCCCGCCACGGAGGAGCAGGACTGACCCACCGAAAGGAGAACTGCTGGCTACCTGGATGCTGGGGTCAGGGGGCAGAGAGGCCTTGGCATGGGCCTGTGCCCCCAGGGACCCCTCCACAGGGTCTCTAGGCCCAGGGGCCCCTAGACAGCATCTCTTAGACCAGGGTGCTCCCCTAGGGACCCCGCCCACCAGCCCCTGGGGGTGAGGTCTGCTTCCTGGCTGGACCCCACTCACTCCAGGGCAGTCCCTACCCCAGGCCCCCATGGGAGTCTCTAATTAAAGGACCGGCACGCCCCTCGGGGACTCATTAGGCCCGCTGTGCAGAGAACATTTAATCATTGCTCAGAGCATCGATTGGAAAATCAATTTCTTTGTCTCTCCGCACGCGGCGCTGGAGAAGTGGGGGGAACGCTGACCTCCTTCTGCTGCCATGTAAAGTGCCGCACATTTAATCAGGGAACAGAAATCAATTAGCCACTTACGAGGTTGGCTTTAGTTACCGAGTCGGCAGGGCCCGCGCCACAGCTCAGCTGCTGACAGCAGCAGATCTCTCACAGCCCACCAGCCCTGCTGCTCTGTGCATCCCACCAGCTCTCCCGGGGGGCCCCCACCCCCTGCTGGGCACCTGTCATCCAGCTAGACCCCTGAGAACCCCAAAAAAGCCCTGCAAATCTCTCTAAACTCCCAGCTCATGGTCACAGCCTCCCTGGCTGACCCCTTCCCACTGACCCAGACCACGGGCTCAGCTCTGCAAACTCTGGAGACCACAAGCACATGGAGACTCAGCAGAGGCCGGTTCAAATCCCAGCTCAGCTCCCTGCCGGCTTTTGGGAGGTCAGGGATGCTTTTGAACCCCTCTGAGCCTCAGCTACCTTGTGAGCACTTCACTCATGAAATAGAAAGGATGATAGTCCCTGCCTCACCAGAAGGCGGTGGAAAGCCAAGGAGATCTCCTGCGGTGCCTACCAAAGCGCTGAGGTTGGCACCAGTGGGGCAGGGACCCTCCATCTGCGTAGTCAGCCAGGTCAACCGGGGACAGGGCAGGTGGGCCCAGTGTCCCCCTCACTTCTCCTGTTTCCCCATCACCTTTTGGGGGGCGTGACTCTGAATCACCTCTGCACCCGTTCTCCCCCGCCATCTGTGCACCCCCAACCTGCCGGACATCCTCATTGCCCCCTTACCTGGGATGCTGTGCCCTCCCTCACCCCCATGCCCACCCCACACAGCTCCGGTGGGGGGGAAGATACAAGCTTCACAGCACCGTCTCACGCACCCAGAGTTCTACACACCCAATTACACAGAGTTGTACACGGTGTGCATGCCCCATTACACACAGTTCGGCAGAGTCTCCCCCACAGTGACAGTCACGGGGCTCCTGTCCCCTCACGCAGTGCACACGCCGCCTTCACACACGCACAGCCACCCCCCCGCTGCTCGCACACACGAGCACGCTGGCCGGTGTCACCCACGTGGGCTGTTCACCCAGGTTCACCGGAGGGCCCCCACCCCACAGGCTTGCACACCAGTGGCACACTCAGTCACGCGCACACACACACACACACACGCACACGCACACCCATTCTGTAATAATATTAGACATGCCATTTCTTTTGCATGACAGTTCCAGTGGAGATGCTCAGAGCTGTCACTTGGATGAAAAATAATGCATAATCCTCGTCTTCCTTCCTTCCCTTCCCTTTCTTTCTTCCCTGTTTAATGAGCTCCTAAAAATATTCCTTGCTGTCTCGACGAGGCTGTGGGCTAAGTGTGAGTCAAGCCTCCCACCCCCTCCCCCACCCCTGCCTCGGCCCCCTGAGTGGGCTGCGGGATGAAGGGGTCGCAGCCAGGCTCAGTGCTTGGCTAAGCTCAGGTCAGGTGGAAGCCTCTTGCCCAGGCTCCACAGGTCTCTGACTCACCACCCCCGCCTCAGCTGGCCCACCTGAGCTGGGAATGAGACACGGGTGGGAGCAGGAAGAAAGGCAGAGAAGTCCCTTCTGCTACCTGACCACCCTCAGTAACGCCCCCACCCCCCCAGCTCCTGACCAATTTCACACCGACGGTCCCATCCACCATCCTGCCCGCCTGGATGGAGAGGCCTGCATGTAGCCAAGGTTCGAGCTCCGTGAACACCTGCTTCATTCTCCCACCCAGAACTCAGAGGAGAAAGGAGGAAGGGCCTCCCTGAAACCCCCGCTTCTAGCAGCACCCGAGCCTGGCTCTGCCGGGGAAAGTTGCAATTGTCACAGCTTCCTCTGATTCATCCTTCAGGCCTCGCACCAAAGTCACCTCCTCCCCAAAGCCGCCCTGATGCACACGGCAGGAGGTATTTGTTCACAGTACATATTGACACACTTTCATAATATTAAATTTACAGAGGAGAGGCAATCATGCCTGGTGGGAACTTTGTCTCTCTGTGGGACTCTCTCCATCCTGTGTTTTGTTTCCTTGTGGTGTCGCCCCAACCATATCCTAATTCCTTCAGACTGGGAAACTGGCTGGCTGGCCTGCTTAGAAAGATAGATGGATGGATGGATGGATGGATGGATGGATGGATGGAATAGATGGATGGATAGATAGAGGGATGGATAGATGGATGGATGGATAGGTGGATGGATGGATGGATTGGATGGATAGGTGGTTAGATGGATGGACGGACGGACGGATGGATGGATGCAGAGACAGAAGGATTGATGGGAAGTGATATAGAGGGAAGAGCTCAGCATCATGAGGTCAGGAACCTAAATGCTCACCTGGTTTCTGTGAGCATTTGCTGTGACTTTGGGAGAGGCAAAAGCCCTCTGTGGGTCTCAGTTTCCCTATCTGTAAAGTGGGAGAGCTGGGCCATGTGGTGTCCAAGGCCTGTTGCAGCTCTGCAATCCTCATTCTACAACTCTCCACAGTGACAGATGGAGAAAACCTGCCTGTGACTTCTGACGTCCCATCTGACTGTGCTCTGACCCCCTTGAGGAGCTTGCAGCACAGCTCTGGGCTTTATTTTCCTAGCCTCTCTCAGCCTCCCACTCTCCCATACCTATTTCCTTGCTTCAGTCTCCTTCATTCTACTTCCATGTCTTCTTTTTGTTCTCTGTCCCTTTTCTTGCTTTTTCTGGGCCTGCGCCCTACCCATTAGTAGTTCAGAGCAAGTGTGCCAGCCCCCCCGGCCTCCCTTCCTCTGCCTTCCCTCTCCCAGCCCCACCTGCTCCAGGAGCCCCCTCTCCATGGGCCTCCCCACATTGTCCCAGCAGCTCCAGTCCCAAAAGGTTAAGCTAATAGCAGCTGCTTTCCCATCAGCTGCTCTTGTTTGCTCTACATAATTGCAGGAGAGGGGGGCCAGGAGGGGGACCTCCATGTGGTAGGAGTGGTAGCAGGTGCATAGGGAGGGGGCTGCGCAGCCTTGTCCCTGGGAAGGGGAGCCGGGTGAAGGTGGCACTTACGGAAACGGGACGGTAGGCTGTGCGGGCGCTGATCATGTGGGACAAGAATTGGGCAGAAGGCCCAGCCGTGGCCGAACTGCCTGGAGAAGGCGAATGGGGTCCAAAGAAGAGTGGTCAGAGATATTACTACTCCTGGCAGGAGAATCATAACAACAACAAGAGCCATAACTATAACGTTTATCAAGCAGGTGACCACGTCACAGGCCCTGTACTAAGTACTTTCCTGCTTTTATCTCATTGCTCTTCACCATGATTCCAGGAGGCGAATGCAGCTCTTGGGCCCACTTTTTTCCCTTGTGCCCATTTTACAGGAAACGGGCTCCGGGAGGTTAAGTCACTGTCCGAGGTCACAGGTTGCTCAGGTAGAGCCTCAAGCAGAGACGGCTCCTAATCACTCCTGCTCAGAGAGGGTCTGTGCTTGCAGGGACCTGGGAGGCCAACCCACTCATTGTCCAGAGGGACACAGCGAGAGGGACTTGTCCAAAGTCCCAAAGCAAGTTGCCAGAATTCAGCTGCAGATTCAGGTCTGCGGCACCTTCTGAGCCGAAATCCCCCTGGAGACTTCCTGTGGGTAGGGTGCTTGGGTGAGGGGTGACTAGGTGGACAAGACGGGCCTCCTGGGAGGTGGTGTGGAGCCAGAGCGGGCAGCGTGCGCGCACGCGTGCACGGCGGAGGGAGGCACACAGAGAGAAGGCCACCTCTCTGCCAGGGAGGGGCAGCCCCGGCCTCTTGCTGGTTTGAGTATATTCAATAATTCAACAGGGACAGAGAGGAGCCGGGAACAGCAAGCAGAAGCCGGGGTAGAGAGTGTCACAGCAAGTGGTGGTGAACTGAGGCCAGCCCCGGGAAGTTGGAGACAGCAAGTCAGCATGCTTGGGTCCTCAGCCCGCCCCTCTCCCTACAGACTCGGCATCATGCCGGCCTCCACATTCCTGCCTCCAGTCCCAGGTCTGGGGCCCCACCACCTCCTCCAATCAGGACAACCTGCCTCTTTTTTTTTCCCCCAAAGATTTTATTTTTAAGTAATCTCTACACCCATGGTGGGGCTTAAACTGACAACCTTGAGATCAAGAGTCGCCGGCTCCACCGACTGAGCCAGCCCGGTGCCCGGGGACAACCTGTCTCTTGTTTTCCTTGGGGCAGGCACAGTCTTTCTTGTTTCCTTGTTTCCTTGTGAATACACTCAGGGCAGGCACAGTCTTTCTTTCCCTTTAGACCTGGGGGCTCTTGAGTGGGGTCTTCCAAACTCTGCTGGACACTCAGTCCAGGGCACTCCATGAGTCTGGAAGTAGGGAAGCTTTCTCTTACAGAGAACGACTTGCTTTTTAGAAAAACTTCTGACAGGCGGTCGAACTCCATCCCCTGTGACAGCCGCATGCAAACCTGATGCTCCCCGCACATCTGCCTGCAAGTCTGCAGCTTGCCCAGAGCTGGGGTGCTGCCCCCCAGAGCTGTAGCCCACTGCTGACCTTGGATCCCCCGGCACCCCCGTCTGCAGTTCAGTGCATGCCCCCGCCTCTCATCAGCACCGCCGGGGGGCAGCCGTGAAGGGCCAGGTGAGCAGATGGGCCTTATTTGTATTCTGAGCGGCCAGGTGGGGCTGTGGTTTTCTCCGGGAGAACTCCATCCTCTCCCTCAGCTCCATCTTTTGAAACTTCTCCAAGCAGCATCAATAATGGGAATCGATTCATCAATGGGCATCCTGGCCTTGAGGCCCACAGCCCTTGTGGAGCTTTGCTGCATCTCTAAGCACTTCGGCTCCCTGCCCTCCCCCTATGCCCCCCCACCTGCCATCACTTCTCGGGACCTTGACCTGCCTTCTGACACTAAGCCCCCACCTCAGCCCCAGGACAGCTTTGCTTTGATAAAGGCAGGAATGTAGCCTGGGACTGGAGGAAGCCCTGGGGCAGGGAACCAGGGGCTGAGCTCAGAGTTGCTTTATCATGCATCATGCAGAGTGGGAAAGCGGGTGCCATGCCCAGCCTCCAAATACTGACCATTCCATGTCTACCTCTTAACACTGACTAGCCAAGTGACTATCTGCAGCAGTCCTGACCACCCTTTCACCCAGCCCAACCTCCCAACACTGGTGGCCCAGCCCAACCAGCTCTCCAATGTCAACAATCCATCACTGACCAGCCACACCTAATGGCCCAACATCAGTATGTTAATACATCCTTTCAGCTCGGGCCACCCGTACCAACCTCTTTACCCCAACATCCAGTAGTGACCCTCAATACAGAGCTCCCCAGACTAACCACTCCAACCCACTCTCCACTGGCCATCTAAGATTGTATCCAACAAGGACCCTACCCCTTAGTCACTGACCGTCACCTGTTGCTTTCTGCTGGATCCTGTGCTTTACCTACCACTCTTCAGATGTCTGCTGGTCACAGCTGGACTGCCCTAACCCTGACTGGGCACTAATCTAAACTTCTTCTGGCTCCTGGGACCTGTCCTGTCAGCCAGTGGTGGACTGTTGGATCTCTAGTCTTGCTCCTTTTCATCTGACCAGGCCCTGAGGACTCCTCCCAGCCAGCGCAGACCAGCTGCAGAGTTTGGCTGGGAGGGTTTTCCTCACTGTCTCTGGGCTGTCCCCAGAAAAGTTTGGTTGCTGCTTGCTGGATGCCTCCATCACCCCACCCCTCACCCCCAAGCCAGGGTGTTGGTTGTTAGGAGTGACAGTCTATGGAGGGTCATGGCTCTGGCCTGGGCTGATCTCACAGGGAAAGCCCCTAGACTGCTGCCCTCTATGCGAGCTCTGGGTGGAAGGTGACACCTCTCCCTGCCCACTCCCTTCCTGAAGCCAGGCAAGGGGGGGGGGGCTCAAGGTGAAGGAGTTAGGGGCAGGCTCTGAGCGGGGGCAGGTGATAAGGTGAACTAGAAGCAGAGAAGGCCTGTAAGGGCCCCGGATGGATGGCAGCATGGCCAAGGGGAGGAGGGAGTGAGGAGCTGAGGAATGGCAGGGGCAGAGAAGAGGATGAGAGGCGGGAAGGGGGTGCAGTCCTCGGCATGGTGGGCCTGTGCGCTGCCTTGGCTGCTCCCGGTCCCTCTTGGTTCCCTGCTTAATGGAAAGCTCCATGGAGGCTCATAGAGAGTGACTGCTTATGATCCCCCTTCATCAAGGACTTGGAACCAGGGCCATTAATTAGACGAGGGAGCAGGGGCTCTGGGCCTAGGGGCCAAGTGACAGGAAATCAGTCTGTCCCTGAAAGCTCTGTTGGGAGGCTTTCTGTCCACCCTCATCCTCTGTGGGGCTCGCCCAGGGAGCTGCACATGCCATCGTGATACACTGACTGCTGCTGACCTTGGAGCCCGGGCGCGGCAGACCCCACATCCTAGGTGGGAAACTGGCTCCTGGATTGGACTCCAACATGTGCGTCCGTGGGCAAGTCATGTCCCTTCCCCAGGCCTCAGTTTCCCCATCATTCCAAGGAGGAAGGCTGCTGCCCCCACTGCCCCGAGGGGTGATGTCTGGGCTCCTCTCCTCTCCTGGGCCCGGCCAGAGGGCCCGTAACTTGTCCCGAGCTGAAAACAAGGCTGAGCCTGATGGCAATGGCTTCTCCTGGCTTCTCCTACCCTTTTCCGCTCTCTAGCCCCATCTCAGGGATCCAAGGAGAGTCACCATCCTCCCGAGGCACAGAGGCAGGGTGAGCTTGGGGCCCACTGGGTCATGACAGAGGACGGGTCAGGGGACTCATAGGGGGCCTTGGGAGCTGAAGGAGTTGGAGATGGAGGAGATGAAAGGCAGACCAAGGTCAAGATATCTGTCAATCCCAGATGACGGGGCAGAAATTCCTGGATTGATGCAAGGACAGCCCTCCATTGCTAGAACTTTCTGAGCAGGGGTAAGGGGACAAGATGCTGCTGTGGTTCCTTCCAGCTGCAGGGGTTTCTGAGGCCATGAGTCTAAGGCTGACCAGGCAGCATCCGTGTGCTGTTCTGTCTGCTGTGGGGGGGGGGGGCATGATGGGGATGGTTACGGCGTAGCTCCTGGTGCCCAGGCCCCTACTGTCCAGTGGGGGAAATGGGACTCCTGCCCAAGAAACCCCAGGAGTGCAGCATTCACTGAGCCTCCTATTGTACACACACACACACGCCCACGCACGCACACACACACGCACGCACGCGCACACACACACGCACGCACGCACGCGCACACGCGCACACACGCGCACACGCACATGCACACACACACACACGCACATGCACACAAAGGAGACAGCAGGTGTGAGGTTCTTCAGGGGAGGAAGAACTCCAGAAGGCTACTGACTGCTAGGGAGGTTTGGGCGGGAAGCAGAGTTAGTCTGGGTCTTCAGGATGGCCCAGGGCATGGATTGGTGGAGAGGAGATGGAGAAGATGTTCCAGGCAGAAGGAAGAGCCTGTGCAGAGACACGGAGGGGTTGGGGTGGGGGAGGCATGCGGAACATGTAACCAACTCCAAGGAGCCTGGAGTGCCGGCAGGACGTGGAAGACTTAGAGGACCTCTCCAATGCCCTTTCCAGGCATGCAGGTTATTTTCTGATCCCCAAATCTGGGCATTTGGTGTGATTGGTCTGTGTGCTTAAGGGTCTGATGGGGCGGATGTTTGAAATATGGGTCATCTTGGAAAAGCGGGTATTTGGGGCAGTGGAACATTTGGGCAACTCTTGCATTTTCCTCACCCGTTCCCCAGTTACAGATCATACCAGTTGGATCCTGGGGCCAGCCTCCAGGATCCTTCATCCTCAGGGGTGGGTGGGGGTGGGGGGGGGGCCCTGGTACCTAAGGGGCACAGGGGCCCCGGTATCTTGCCTGCTGACTTTGCACGCCTGCCCTTTCCACTTCCCTAGTTAAAACCCAATCCCATTCTTGCTGGTCCCAGGGCTTCCCCCAACAGGACAGAAATCAATGAGCAATTTGCTGCTATTTGTAGATCTTCCTTCCCTGCCAGCCCCCAACCCTAGTCCGTCCTGACCAGGTTCGGCCCTGCCTCCTTCCCCAGTCAAATGGACTGGCACTGCACCCAGCCAAACGGAGCTTAGTTTTCATTACCTGGGGTGGGGGGTGTCTTGGCCCGGAGGGGCCAGCGCTGATCCTCTACCTGAGTACACTCCCGAGAATCTAGAGGAAATAAGGACAAGGCAAAGCATCAGTCCAGGAATCTGTATTTTTTTAAAAAGATTTTATTTGTCAGAGAGAATGAGAGAGAGCATGAACAGGGGGAGCGGCAGGCAGAGGGAGAAGCAGACTCCCCGCTGAGCAAGGAGCCCGACGTGGGACTCGATCCCAGGACCCTGGGATCATGACCTGAGCTAAGGGCAGACATTTAACCGACAGAGCCACCCAGACGTCCCAGGAATCTATATTTTTAAAAAAGCCCTTCAAGGGATCCGAATGGGGCTGGTGCAGGTGTGGCTGGGAGATGAAATGCTTTGGCTGCTGTCAGCTGTCCTTCCACCCGCTGGCTGTGTGCCCTTACTTACCTTCTCTGTGCTTCAGCATCCTCGTCTGTAACACGAGGGCAGTAACAGCTTTAGCCTCCTAGGGTTGCCCAGGGGATTACTGGAGAAAACGCAGGCATAAGGCTTAATTCAAAGCCTAGCACCCAATAGGCATTCAAGAAACAATTGATGAGGAGCACCTGGGTGGCTCAGTCAGCTAAGCGTCTGCCTTCGGCTCAGGTCATGATCCCAGGGTCCTGGGATTGAACCCCAAGTTCGGCTCCCTGCTGAGCAGGGACCCTGCTTCTCCCCCTCCCCCTGCTTATGCACATGCTCTCTCTCTCTCTCTGTCAAATGGATAAATAAAATCTTAAAAAAAAGAAACGATTGATGATAATAGCAAGGACCAAGGGCTCTGAGCACAGGCACGCTCGCTTCTCCTGGGGGTTCCTGGGTGGGTGAGCCTGATGCCTGATGCCTGCCCCAGTGCAGAGTGCCCATGCCCCCTCCCATAGCACTGGAGGCCCAGCACCAACCAGTCCCCTGGGTGGTGGGGAGGAGAGGCCTCTCAGGGGGGATACGCAGGTTAGACTTGATCCTTAGAGGTGGAAGGAAGCAAAATACTGATTCCTGGGGATTCCTGACCCACCAAACAGGATGCTGTGAGTCAAAGAGGGGACCCCTGGCAGGAGACTAGACACCCCCAGGTGGTCAGTTCCCCAGATCCTGGGAAAGCCACAGACAGCCTGAGTGGTAGGGGGCAGTAAGGCAAAGGAAAGCTCGAAACTTCCTCCTGGTGGGGGCAGGTAATCAATTCTAGATCTCCAGGTCTTTCTCTTCCTCCTACTCACCTGCCTGCCCACTACTCACCTGCCACTATCTCAAGAGACACAGAACATAATAGTTACAGGTGTGGATTTCAGCTCAGCTTACCTGGGTTTCTCTTTTCAATTTTGTTGAAGTATAATTTACATACAACGAAATGCACACATTTTAAGTGTTCAATTTGATGAGTCTTGACAAATTTATATGCACATATAACCACCACTACAATCAGGGTATAGAACATTTCCATCATCCCCAAAAGCTCCCTCATGCCCCTTCCCAGTCGATCCCTAGCCTTCCCCCAGCCCCAGGCAACAACTGATCTGCTTTCTGTCAGTATAGATTAGGTTTGTCTCTTCTAGAGTTTCATATAAATGGAATTATGTAATATGTACTCTTTGGTGTCTGGCTGCTTTTCACTTTTCACAATGTTTATGAGATTCATCCGTGTTGCTGTTTTGTCAGTGGTTTATACCTTTTTATCGCCGAGTTGGAGCCCACTGTATGAATATGTGATAATTTGGCCACCTGTTGATGGACATTCGTGTTGTTTTCAGGTTTGGGTTGTTTGTGAATAAAGCTGCTATGAACGTGTGTGTACAAGTCTTTGTATGAATGTATACTTTCATTTTTCTGGGGTAAATACCTAAGAGTGGAACGACTGGGTCCTACGGTCATTGAATGTTGAACTTTTTTTTTTAAGATTTTTATTTATTTATTTGACAGAGAAAGATAGTGAGAGCAGGAACACAAGCAGGGGGAGTGGGAGAGGGAGAAGCAGGCCTCCCGCGGAGCAGGGAGCCCGATGCGGGGCTTGATCGCAGGACCCTGGGATCATGACCTGAGCCAAAGGCAGACGCTTAACGACTGAGCCACCCAGGCCCCCCTTTGTTGAACTTTTTAAGAAACTGACAGACTGCTTTCTAAAGTAGTTGCACCCTTGTACATTTCTGCCTTCAGTGTATGAGAGTTCTAGCTGCTCCACAACCTCACCAACACTTAGCGTGGTCAGACTTCTAAGGGGTGTGTAGCGGTAGTTTTAATTTGTATTTTCCTGATAATGAATGATGTTGAAAATCTTTTTCATGTGCATATCAGTCATTCTCTATCTTCTCCCGACCATTTAAAAAGTTAGGTTATCTTCTTATTTTTATTTATTTATTTATTTATTTATTTATTTATTTATTTATTTATTTGAGAGAGAGAGCAAGAACACAAGCAGGGGGTTGGGGGTTGAGAGAAAGAAGCAGGCTCATTGCTGAGCAGGGAGCCTGATGCAGGGCTCAATCCCAGGACCATGGAATCAAGACCTGAGCTTAACCAACTGAGCCACCCAGATGCCCCAGGTTGTCTTCTTGTTATTGAGTTGTAAGAGTTTGCTGCATCCAATTCCTTTGTCAGATATAGGTATGGTAAATAATTTCTCCCAGGCTGTGGCTCGCCCTATTATTTTCTTAGCTGTCTTAATTTTGATTCTGCTAGTTCCTTGTGTGCAATCTTGAGCTAGTTGCTTAGCCTTTCTTTCTTTCTTTTTTTTAAAGATTTTATTTATTTATTTGACAGAGAGACAGCGAGAGAGGGAACACAAGCAGGGGGAGTGAGGGAGGGAGAAGCAGGCTTCCCGCTGAGCAGGGAGCCTGATGTGGGGCTCGATCCCAGGACCTTGGGATCATGACCTGAGCTGAAGGCAGACGCTTAAAGACTGAGCCACCCAGGCGCCCCTTTGCTTAGCCTTTCTGACCCTTAGCTTCCTTATCAGTAGAATGGGGATAATAGTACGTATGGTACAGAGATATTGTGACTTTTAACGCAGTTCCTATATGTAAAATGTCTGAACCCAGAGGAGGCCCTCCACTCATAGTGGCCATTACTGCCATTATTCTCAGGCAGTTAACAGGCTATCCTTCACTTCTCCTGTGTCTGGTCCTGATGAGGTAATATATCCTTTCTGTCCAGCTGGCTCCTGAGGATCCCACCACCAGCCAAGGCAGGATGACTTGTGGTATCATCCCATGTGAATCTGGGCCTCCATTCATCCTGTATGTTGGCCTCAAACACAGATTGGGAGACCACAAGGTGCTGGGCCAGCACCATCCTGGAGCTTCTGAGAGAGAGAATCTATACGTCCTACCCGCAAACCCACAATTATTCATGCACACCCACAATCCTTTGGTCACAAACTTTACATTAGCACATGCATGCAACCCCATCACGTTCCTTCTGGTATGGGCACAAACACAGAACACTTGAGCCCAAAGTGAAACGCAGTGATCGCCTACTCCCAACCCCCACTGCCACGGATCAGGAGTGATGGCCTCACTGGCCAGAGCATGTATAATTCAGAAGTTTGGCCTGAAATAGTTCTGTTCAGGCCCAGCCTCTCAGACAGGGGAGGAGGAATAGCCGGGGCGGCAAAGGGAGTGGGGGCAGTGACCTCAACCCTGGGGGAGATCCTGGAGTCGGCCTTTAGCTCGGGTGCCTGGGAAGAGCTTGGGGAGGAAAGAGGAGCTTTAAGAGCCACCTGCAGGGCTCCCTTCCCAAGCTGATGGGCCCCTCTTTCTCCCTTCCCCACTCATATTCCCAAATCCTTCAGCCTGGGGGGACATGATCCCTCAAGGGGCAGCTGGGAGAGTAGTCTGGAGAGCTGCATGGCCCACATTGGGCCATTTACAGGTGCGGGGGCCTGGAGTCCCCATCTGTGTGTCTCCAGCTCCCGAACACTTCCCTGGGGCCCAGGATGGGAGGGACACTGCTCAGTTGAGATGTCTTTGTCCCAAGCCTCCTGCCTTTATTCCCCAATCAATCAGTAGATAAGTCCACAAATATTTACGAGCACTTGCCTGGGCAAGGCTGAGTTCCTAGGACATCAGAGGGCACCTGGGTTGTGCACAGGGAGCCTCACAACTTGCTGAGGAGACAGAACATTCACAGAAAGGAGGAAGACTGGGCCAGGGAGGGACAGGCTGTGGAGGTCAGAGATGGGGCTACGGGAAGGCTTCCAGCTGAAGGCCTGATTTGAACCAGGCCTGTCTGGAGGAAGGGTCGGATCTGGGGAGATGGAAAAGCAGGAAAGAGAGGTGTGAGCTGGGTGAGGGGGCTGGAAGGTACAAGACTATCTGAATGTTAATAAGACTGGCTGATGGAAGCAGGGTCATGTGAGGAAATCATGGGGCTGGCCTGACGTGTCCTTCACCCTTCCATAGTTCAACAAGGACAGGGACTGCACCATGTACAATCCCCTGGAGGTTTCCCTCAAGATTCTGTCATATGGTGTTAAACATCTTGTTTTGGAGTCAGCCTGCTTGGGTTCAAATCCCAACATTGCTACTTCATTGCCCCACGACCTTGGGCAAGTGACTTAACACCTGTTTCCTCACCTATTAAGTGGGGGAAAGAATAGTTCCTACTTCATGGCCTTGTTGAAGAGAGAGATAGAAATGCACATAAGGTGCTTTGCCTAGCAGCCATCCCACCTGTCTTGTCTTTCTCAATCCACCTGTGCAAAGAAGCATCCTCACAGAGTGTCTCCAGGACCCAGATAGCTGACCAGGAGAGGGCGCTACTGCCCAAAGGTGGGGAGGTAGTGCGGCCAGATGGAAAGCAGGAGGGCTTCCTGGCAGAGGAGGCCTTTGAGCTATGATTTGATTCCAAGTGACTGACTCCAGAACATCTATAGGCAAAGTGGACTATGGGCTCCATGTTATCTATGGGACACAATACTCTCATGATCCTGTGGGTCCCACAGGGCTTTGGTTTTCCTGTGAACAAAGTCAGTGTGTGGGTTGCTCCAACCCTAGATTCTGAAGGACTCCCTCCCTCCTCTTCCACCTCATCTCCATCCATCTCCTTGGGCCTCTGGCCCAATCTCCCCAACACTTTGCCTCCACCTCTCTTAGTTTCGCTAATTTTGTCTCTCCCCCCGGCCCCACCCTGGTCTCAGCCTCCCTCCCTCTCTTGTTCCAAGTCTCTCAGGCTCTGATTCTGCCTTCCCTATCTCTCCTTTGCTCTCCTGTCTCTCCAGGGACCTCCCCCAAACTCCGCACTCTTCCTGGGACTGGAGGCAGCTGAGGAGTAGGGAGGGGGTCCCTGCTGCCGAGGGCCCACCCCAAGCCCAGCCCTATCGATTAGGGCTTTCTTGGGGGTGGGGGAGACATCGATGACGGTCCCATGAGCCTCTCCAGTGCTGCTAATATTAGCCCAGGGAAGGCAGCTCACTGATGGATTAGGAGAAATTAAGAATTCAAATTCTGTAATTTGAATTAGAGGGCCGCTACTTGCTGACAGCTAATACTTCCCCAGAAATTAATGAGTGAAAGAGGGATGGCAGCCCCAGCTTTCCTCTTTGACAGTATAATTTTCCCCTCATCCGTGCCTTTGAACCCCCCTACTCCAAGTAGGCACTTGCCTGGAGGGCTGGGGTCCTGTTTGTCTCAGATCTTATTCCTGGATCCTGTGGATCCCAGACATCCCCAGGGCACTGGCCTCCGAATTCCCAGTGGAGCCTTGGGCTTCTGCTAGCTGGTGCTCTCGGCATGAGGCCGACCCGCTTGGGGCTCCGGGAGAGGTGCAGGCAGACCTTCTTTCTGTCCCTTCTGGCTGCACGTGGCCCCAGCAAGTGTGTGAGCCTGTCTTCATCTCGGGATGCTGGTCTCTAAGATGGAGATAACCATTGCCCCCTCTCTCGGGTGTTGCGTGGCACAATACACAACCAGGGTGCTTGCTTGCTTGCTTGCTTTCCTCCCACTTGGCTTCTTCTCCCTGTGCACCCCAGCTGTGTGGTCCTCCGGAATGCCCACCAATGTCCCCGTGGCTAAATCACGCCCAGACCTCTTTCCTGCAGGAAGTCCTCCTGGGTTTTGTCCTAGGGACACTGATGGCTCCTAAGTTTGCCCTCTTTTCTGCCATGTCTTGAAGTTCCAGGTTATTCCAGGAAAGGGGTGTCCTGCCTCTCAGACAAGATTGTCGACTTCCCTGGGGCCACACCGGCCCCCTCCCTGGCACCACGACGAGGTGCTAAATTCAGGTGGATGAATTTAACCAACATTTTCTATTCCCTTTGTACCTGCCCCACTGTGCCTCCACCCATGCCCACCAGGTACCCTGTAAGTGCTTGCTGGTGGCTGGCTCTTGCTGGGGTGTGCCAGGGCCCAGCCAGTCTGTCCTGCAGTCCCAGCATCCGTGTCTTGGTGGGAGGTGCAGAGGGGCGCATTCACTCCTGCTGTGAGTAGCTTCCTGGAGCCATTCACCAAAATGGCGGCTTTTAAGCAATTTTTTAAAAAAGCGTTGACACAGTGTTCGTTAAGGAAATAGGAAAAAGTCATGAGAGAGAGCCCTGGGAAGGCCAGACCTGGAGACACATGAAGATGGAGTCAAGGTGTGTGTGGGGGTCCTTTCTTGGGTCCTTCCTCCCAACCCTTCAACCTCTGGGGCACATCCCATGCCTGCCCTCCTGCCCCGATCCCAGGCTCACGCTCCCCCCCCAACCTCACCCGCTCCCGCTGCCCCTGGCCGAGCTCTGACTCAGGGGATGGGGAGGGATATCTTAGCTGCCGGGGTCGATGGACCATGTAAGGCTTGGAGCCCACCCGCAGAATTGGCCACTGAGCAGTTGGGGTTGGGCTTCTCCAGTCCTCCGTGGAGGACACATGGGGAATCAGCTGAAACGGCTTCCTTCTGAGTTGGGAGGGGGCCTTCGGGGTCACCTAGGACCAACTGTCCCTTTGACAGCTGGGGAAGCTGAAGCTCAGAAAGATTAGTATGTAGTCAAATCCCAATTATCTGCCTAATAGGGAGAAAGCTGGCAGAGTGATCCCCAGAGCAGATAATCCCAAATCCCTCTAGAAGGCTCTGCAGGATTCTGGAAAATCAGATGTTCTTTCCAATTCTGCTTCCTCAGGGCTAGTGTTGGAGCAAAAGTTTGCTCCCAGATGGGCTGGGGCTGAAGACAGAGAAAGGAGATTGGCAGAAAAGCAGTTTCCTAAGGTGCTGAGGGCTGCTTTGGGCAGGAAACTCAGTTGCTGGAATCGTCCCCCACTCCCAACCTGCTTGCCTGTGAAGCCCCCCCGCTACCACCACCAACTTTTTCTTTCCTGCTAAAGCTAAACCCAGGTCCAGGATGAAGATCAGGGAAAGGGTGGGGGTCTGGGAAGAGTGGCTCAGACGCATCCACTGCTGCTTAAGGCTCAGGGGCTAGCGGGCCCCTCCTTGACATTCCCGTGCTGCTCCGCTCCTGCCCCGCAAATGGCCCGTCCGTACCCAAATAGCCTTTTCCCAGATCCAATTAAAATGGTGTTTGGAGCAAGGTTGCAATAATCACATAGTCATTTTCTCTAGTAAAGTTACTGGCTGGAGCCCGATTTGAAAGCTGAGCTGGTAATTGAATCAGAGGAGCTGGGAGGAGTGGAGGGGGTCCTTGGTGGGGATCAGAGGCTCCTGGCTGTGTCACAACCCCCGCTCCTACTGCCCATCACCATTCACTCGCTTCCCCTGGTCACGGATGTCTCTTGCGGCTGCAGGGCTCCCAGACCAGGGGAGGACGACAGATCCTGAGCCCGTGTCATGGGACTTTCTCAATTCACAGGTCTAGCGAGGGAGGCCACATGCCCAAAGTCACCCGGGGGGGTCAAGGAAAGCGAGGACTCCAACCCGGTCTTCCTCTCCGGCCAGTGCTCTGTCTCCACCCCAGGTTTCCTGTCTCCCCTGAAGGAAGCTCCAGTGCCCCAGAGCTACTCCATTCCCCACCCTCTCCTGCCCTGCACCCACCATCTCCCATCCCCCACCCCAGGCCCCAGCACATTCTCTCTCCGGGGGAGGGGGGGGGAAGGGCTTCCGTGCTTGCTCCCTGGTCCTGGGGGCGGCTTGCTGTGATTTCCCTGCACACCCTCAGCTGAAACGCCCACAGCAGTCGGACTTGCCTGTCCTCTGCAGCATTCTTTCTCCCAGCCCTAGGCTGGGGATCAGAGTATCTGTCATTTGTGGTGGCTCATTCATTTCTTCCTTCTCTGCTTCCTCCCGAAAATATTCATGATGCCTCATGGCACGTGAGGCCCTGAGCAGGGCGCCGGGATAAGTCGGGATGGACAGACTGGCAGCTGCCCTCATGGCCTGATGGCCAACACGAACAACTTCCCAAGTGGGACGTGATAGGAAGTCCCTTCCTGCAGCCAGGGAGACAGGCGGCTTCCTGGTCGAAGTGACCCCGAAGCCGAGGTCTCCAAGCTGAAGAGGAGTGTTTTCTCACAATGAATGCCAACGCCGAGGAGCAAGAAAAAGCCAGGTATCATCTTGGGCAGGCGGAGGCCTCAGTTTCCTCATCTCTAGAATGGGCTCCCTGCTCTGTTTGCCTCACAGGCTTCTGGAGAAGAATGGATATGGATGTTCTTTGTGAGATGGAAAATGATGATGAGATGACTATCGTTGTTAACGGGGGGCATTTGTCCCCCACCCCAGACAAGGGGGCAGAACCCTGGGGGAGGGTCGGTCAGGGGTAAGGCCTGGTGGGCAGGTTAGAGGTGGGGGGGACTGGAAGTCAGGACTTGCCCTGCAGAGCCCTCGAGGTTACCTGGGACTGGGAGCCAGGAGACCACCCGGCTGGGAGTTGTGGGGGCCGGAAACTGCCGAGCTGGTAGCTCCCGGCGGGGCTGGGCCTGGCCTCTGTGGTCGGTGGCCAGCTTCCACGTGGCCAGTGACTTCTGGCCCTTGGGCAGCCCAGGCCCCGGGGAGTCACAGTGAGACTGAGGGGATCTAGTCGTCTCCCTGCACCTCTCCGCCAGTCGATCCCTGCTCTGCCCCCCCTGCCTTCAGCAGGCTCAGTGCTAGATGTGTCATTCCGGAGCTGACCGGCTGGCCCAGAGAGCCCACAGAACCCCCTCGCCCACGAGGGCTCTGGAGGAGACCCAGCCACGGGCGAGCTTTGTGCCTCCCTCACCAGTGGCACCTGCCACGGAGCTTCCTGTCGCCTGGGCCCTCCGAGGCCCGTGCCTGTGGCCCCCAAGCCCTTCCTGGCATGGCTGGCCTCCTGGTCAGCAGCTGCAGGGGTGAGTCACAGCTCCCGTTAGAGCTTAATTAATCAATTGAGTTAATCAGACAGCTGGGATGTGCTGTGGTTCCAGATGGAGGCCGGAGAGAAAGAGCCAGAGCACGAAGGGCCGGGTCAGGTGAGCGGCGGCTAGCGGCAGAGCCTGGTGGCTTGGTGAGGGGGGAGGGCGCTGGCCGAGGCCACACCGCAGGTCCCTGCGATGGAGGATGAATGGGCTCAGCAGAGGCCCAGGAGGCGCTGCTCTGGAAGGTGCCCTTCATTGGGTGCCAGAGACAGAGCCTGGGGAAGGGGAAGGCAGGACCTCTTCCACCCGTGGCTTCCTCTCATTTTTTATCTTGTCACGTGTGTCTGAAAGCTGTTTGAAATCCTTATTTGAATGGAGTGGGGGAAAGAAAGAAAGAAAAAACAAGACCAAAAAAAAAAAAAAAAGGTAGGTCCTCACATTCCCAGTGATCCCAGTCTGATGGGGGAGACCAGACGTCTGGGGACACAGACAGAGACCCAGGCTGAGAGTTGAGTCAGGCTCTGGACATCTGGACCGGGGGGATGGGGAGAGGCCAGGGGAACCAGAGCCAAGGGCGGGCAGGAGTCCAGGAAGAATACTGGGAAGGGGGGAGCACTTGAATGGAGTTTACCCCGTGATTTGCAAAATGTTGTTTCCTCTATTTTTTCTTATATCTGACCTTGGTATTACCTTGGGGGGTGGGGGTTTCAGTGCAGGAAGGGTGATGGTGGGATATGGATTCAGAGAAGACTCACGGACACCCCCGACAGACCCTGGCCCCCCCCACGGGCTTAGTTTGCACAGGGCGGCAAGCTGGGTGCAGTCCCCGGAGACCCAGAGTGTGAGGCTTTGAGAGATAAGGGTCCAGGGCTGGGGACACGCAAGGGACTCTGCGGGATGAATGCGCGGAAGGCAGGCATTTCAGATGAGGCTGTGAAAGACTGTCCTAAGAGGTGGCCTGTGAGCGGGGGGTCCCGCAGGTGGGTGGGATCGTAGCAAGTGGAGGTGAGCAAGGAGAGGACAGCTATGGCAGGGAGGGAAAATCGCCCGGGGAAAGGCAGGGAGCGTGGACGGCACACGGCAGGGTCCGTGAGCCTCGCAAGCTGGCCTGGAAATGAGGCTCCCGTCTGTGTCCGGGAGAGAGGGCCTTATGGTGGAGGGCCCTTTGAATGCCAAACCAACACGCCTGAAATGCATTTGGTGGGCACTAGGGATCACCACGAGTCTCTCCCTGGGAAGAATGGGCTTGAAGCAGTTTTGCAGAGGATGTATGTGGAGGAAGTTCTGTGCAGGATGGAAAGATGGAAGAAACCTGAAATAGGAAGAAAGAGAGAGAGTGTGTGTGTGTACGTGTGTGTGTGGATATGTATATGCATTTGTGTGTCTACATGAGTCTGTTTATATCATGTGTGTGTGTATTTGTGAGTGTGTGTGTGTCTAGAGTAGTTCTTACCCTTTTCGGACTCACAGACCCTTCTAAGCCGTCACAGAAGTTTAGACCCTTAGCTTAGAAAAGTGCACATACTCAAGGTTTTGCTTTCGATGAAGGGGACAGGAGGCGTGCCCTTGAATCTTCTGAAGTCCACGTGCTGGACCTCCTAGGGTTTAGATCTCCCCAAATCCCAGCTCCTCCCCTTCGCTGCAGAGTCTGCAAAAGGTATAATTGAGAGCTTAGCATGGCTCTCGGGACCCCGCGGGAGTGCAGGGGGCACTAGGTCCTGGGCAGCTGGGTGCCTCTCCCCACACCTGTCCCCCGGCAGGACAATTCTGCAGCCAGGACTGGGAGTACCGCTGGGCAATAGGGCAGGGGCCCCTCGGGCTCAGGCCCAGCCAGCCCAGGCGTGAGAGCTCCAGGCTGCCGGTTCCCCTTCCCTAGCTCCCAGCATCCGCAGAAAATGTCAGGCTGGACCCAGGAGGGCTGCCTCCCTGCCAGCACCGAGCACCCTTTGCATTGCCCTGAAATAAGCCCCATTCACTCCTTCCCACAAATCCTAGTGTTGAGAACAGCTGAGAAGCAGGACCCAGGTGTCCTGGTTCCAAGCCTGGAAGCTTCCGCTAAGCCGTTTCTGGGTTTGTTGTGTGGCTCCTGGAGAATCACACCCTTCCTGGGCCTCTGCCGCTACCCTCTTCCTCCAGCTGGAGCCTGACTCCCCCAGGAGTAGGGTGGCCCCCTGCAGACCCTGAGAACGTGCCCAGCAATAGCCACCACGGGAGGCGCGGCCCATCCTCCCCACTTTCTCCTCTCCTCACACAGGCTCATGGCCTACAGAATATACATTCTTTTTTGGCTGAAGTGGAGCTGCTCAGGACCATCCCCACTGATAGCCGGTCAAGCTCAGGGAGGGGCCTTACCTTAGATCCCGCCGCCAGGAAGCAGAGGCACCAGGAATGACAAGAGTTTCCAAGTTCAGCTGGTAGGCTTGTCCCTCCACACCAGGCTGCCCCAGGTGCCCAGGGATGCCAGGAAGCTCGGCATCCACCCGGCACCAGGTCCTGCCCAGGGGAGCCAGGGACCTGTGGTGACCCACTGAAGGAAGATGCTGCCATCAGTCAGCCTCCCCCCAGAGAGCCTCCTGCTGGGGTGCTGGGGCCACAAAGGGGCAGTCTGCATTTTTTAAGATCATAAATAGAAGTTTTATTTTATATGCTTTTGATGACTTTACTGAATTATCCTATCGGTACAATATTTTTGTTTTATGTTGTTATTTTTTTTATTCATTTCAGAGGTAGAATTTAGTGATTCATCAGGTGCATAGAACACCCAGTGCTCATTATGTCAAGTGCCTCCTTAACGCCCATCACCCAAATATCCTTTCCCTCCCACCCCCCTCGCCTCCAGCAGCCCTCAATTTCTTTCCTAGATCATAGGGGCACACTTTTCCCTCTGCCCCCACAGTGTCATAGAAGCAAAAGTCCCTACCCCGTGGTTCTTATTCTAGATCTGTGCTGGTCCAATATGGTAGCCTCTCGCCACACGTGGGGATGGAGCCCTTGGAATGTGGCTAGTGCCACAGGTTGAAATGATCATATTTTGGATATATTGGGTTACATTGTTTAAAAAATGATTTAAGTTAATTTCACCCATTTCTTTGGGCTGTTTCAACGTGGCTACTAGAACATTGAAAAGCACATGTGTGTCTTGCCTTATGTTTCTTCCGTACAGTGCTACTCTAGATAGCAATAGCCCCCTCACCCCTGTGCGGCATTTTGTATAATCTCACTGACAACTGTGAGAGAGGAATGGGGGTGACCTGCCTCTGTTTGACAGGTAAGGAAAGTAAGACTCCACGAGGTCAAATGACTTCGCCAAGGTCATACAGCCAGGAAGGGGTGGAGGCCAGATACCAACCCAGGTTTTCCTGACTCTAGAACTGAGACCCATTTTCCAAGACAATCCAGAAAGATGCCCCTCTCTCCACATTGGCGCTGACCCTCCCCCACCCCCCTCCCTCTCCCCAGGCCCCTGCTGACACCACTCTCCCCTCCCCATGCTATGGGAACCTCCCACTAGAAACATCCCCCTGGTAACCCGATGAAGACGGACGCCTCTTGGCCCTCCACTGAAGCCAGAGTCTTATTTCACATTAGACTCCATGGCCTGTGATTCTTGCCAGCAAAGCTGGTGCCTTTGCCCTATCATTAAGAACGTGCTCTTTTGTACCTGCTGCCGCTCACAGAAGTGCCCCCAGGGCAGAGGAAGCAGCGGGCACTGCTCCCTGGGGCGCACCCACTTTCTCTCCCCATTGTGATCCTGGTCCTCTGCTGACGCCTGTCCACCTGGGTTCCACCCGGTCTGCCTTCTCCTCGGAGATGAGCATATTCAATGAGGCGAGGGGACTGTGTCTTTAATTTCCCCCCCTGTCCGTCCCTGGAACGTGATAAAAATACCCGGCATTGATCTTTTTTTCTTCCCCTTCTGCCGGGGATAATGTTTACCCAGGTGTCAATCAGGAGAAGAATTTGGCTTCCTAATTTCTCTTCTCCTCCCCGGGGGCCGCGCGTCTCCCCGCCTCACATGGACACTGAGCTGGAATCAAGGTTACTAATAATCCCCCAGCACACACAGACACCGAGAGCACATATATTAAAGTCACATATTGATTTATATTTTTGGGTCCCTCTGCCTTTCTGCCCAGCCTCAGCCTTTCTCTCTGCCAAGGAGAAAAAAAGAATTACACAGCTATATTTATCACCAAGATGTTTAGTGTAAAGAGCATTATGTCCGAAGCTAATTCCCACCCCCTGCCCTCTTTGAGGGTATTTTTTAAAAAAATAGTGTGGCGTTGCCTATCCATAAACATTTATCTTTTGTTGTTTGTTCTTTAACTTCTCCCTGAAGGAGGCAGTGAGGGATTTAAGACAGACTGTCAGAAGGACTTCCTGTCTTCACAGTGGCTGCCATCCCCAAGGAGGCTGGGGGAGTTGTCCTGCCAGCAGAGATAATCCTGTTGCAGGTGGGGAAAGAGATGGGTAGGAGCCTGTGTGGAAGGTGGGGCAACGGATTCGGTAGCTCTTAGAGGTCACCCACCAGTCCAAATAGCACCTGGTAATTAGTGGCTCGACATTTGCCGTCCCGTTTCACAGTTGGGAAAATCGAGAGGCTGGGGAGTGAGTTGACTTCCCACTGGGGCTCCAGAGTCCAGGTCAGCCTCGGCTTTCCATCCGGACTCTGAAAGTTGATGGGAAAGAACCTTTCGTCCAGGCATGGGTGACCCCTGCCCTGAGGACTCAAGGTGGGCACATAGATCTCTGCCTGGAGGAAGGTGCTGGTGTTGGAAGCCAGGGGGAGGAGAGACAGTCTGGAGATTCTCATTCTTTAAGGTAGGATGGGGGAAGGAAAGGCTCTCAGAGCCCTAAGCCTGGGCCCCACAGCCTCTCCCCACACCTCTCCCCCCATCCAGAATGCCTGTCACTCTGTCTGGCAAGGCAGCCATTTAAAAATGCCAAACTATTTGACTCCAGTTCCCTCAAGGGGCTCTTGGAATGGAAACAACGTTGAGCATGAGAACTCACAAACCCAGCACCATCTTCTTCTTCTTTTTTTTTTTAAGATTTCATTTTATTTATTTATTTTTTAAGATTTTATTCATTTATTTGACAGAGAGAGAGAGATCACAAGTAGGCAGACAGGCAGGCAGAGGAAGAGGGAGAAGTGATTAGGGAGCCCGATGTGGGGCTCGATCCCAGGAAGCTTCCCAGGACACTGGGATCATGACCTGAGCCAAAGGCAGACACTTAACCAACTGAGCCACCCAGGCGCCCCCATTTTGTTTTTTTAAGTAATCTCTACACCCAACATGGGGCTTGAACTCACAACCCTGAGATCAAGAGTCGTGCGCTCCACCAACCGAGCCAGCCAGTTGCCCCAGCACCATCTTCTTAATGCCTGTCGGTGAGTTTCCTGCCCCCTCACACACCTTGTCTCCTTTATTCTTCACAAATGCTCTGGGAGGTAGAGAGTGTTGGCCCCATCTTACACATGGGGAAACTGGGGTTAAGGAACTTGCCCGGGGTCATATAGCTGGGAAAAGGCAGGCCCCAGCTACAGCCCCGCTTCCTGACCGTTCCCAGGGCTCACTGCCTCGCCCTCAGCCATGGGCATAGCCTCCTGGCACTCAGCCTTCTGTGACCTTCAGAACCCTCCCAGCTTCTTTCTTTCCCTGGCCCAGCCTTGGGGTCATGGCTCTGTCTGCTCACTCCAGGCCCAGCTAACTCTCCGTCCTTGACAGTGAGGAGCAGTTCCTCTTCTGGTTGTACCCAGATGCACCTGGGCTGGGGGGTGTGTGTCAAACCTTTCCCTGATGGAGCCTGATGGGGTCCAGCTGCCTGCTCAGCCTTTGTTGGGGACCCTGAGAGGCTGGCTGGCCCCTGCTTTCCCTCTGGTATTTTCCAGTGGCTTGATTGAGTCACTTCCAACCCGGTGTTTCTCACTTCATTCTGGAACTTATTTTACCCCCTAGCAGGGCTGAGAACTGCGATCTATGGAGAGCCACCATGTGCTCCCCCCAGTGCTTGTTGACCTCCACAGTAACATTGCGAGGTGAAGGTTGAGCCTTTCATTACAGTTGGGGAAACCGAGGCTCAGGGAGCATAAGTAACTTCTCCTAGGTCACCCAGAGGGTAAGAGGAGTTAGGATGGGGTCAAGTTCGTGTGACCCAAAGTCCTTGCTTTGGAGCTCACTCTTTTTTTTTTTTTTTTTGAGCTCACTCCTACTCGGGGACTGTCCCCATCAGACAGGCTGGGTGAGGGCGGGGGGGGGCCAGACAGCGCGGGGCGCGGCGGGAATCAGCAACGAGGACCCTCCCGGGGAACTTTTCCCATTGAAAATCTGTTCCCCTCGCGGCCACGGGTGATGTATGGCTGGAGCTGATGAGAAACGTGCCGCGGAACGGAGGCAGGCGGCGCGGGCGGGGGCAGCGCGGCATTGAGATTCCGCAGGGCGCGGGGGGCGGCGCGGGCCCTGACACGGGCCGGGTAATTGATCTGGAGGTGCCAATTTGCAGCAACTAAATATTTGGTTTCTGCCTCTGCCCGCTCCGCACTCTGCTCAAACAAACTTCAATTAAAAGCGAAAAGCGAGGGGTGGAGGGGCGGTGCGCCCGGGTCCCCGCGGCCAGATCGATGGCGCGGAGCCTGCGGGCTGCGAGCGCGGCGCGCCGGGCGAGGGGCACCGCGGACGCGGGCGGGGCGGGCGCCCCCTTCCGGATCGCCGAGCACCGGGAGCCCGGCCCGCGAGAGGCAGAGCCGAGGGAGGGCAGGCGGAGGCGGTGCTTCGAGCCCGGAGCTGCGGCTTAATCAGCTCCGCAGAGCGCGGGCCGCCCACTGTGTGCCAAGCGGGGGACACGAATAGGGCCAGCCTGGACACCCCACTCCGAACGTCCAAGCCTGTGTACTCGGGCAGGGATCCGAGGAAGGAGGGGTCCCAGGGCGCTGACCCCCTCTCCCAGCGCGCCCACCGAGGTACTTTGATGATGGCCTTGCCCTTCTACAGCGTTCACTCAGCGTCTTCCCTGGGCGCCGCTGCGTGCCTGGTGCACCGGACTCCGAGGTCCATCTCCTCTCCTATGTCTGCCCATTTGTCCACCCTTGGGTTGGCCTAAGTGAATCCAACCCACGCCCCACCCCTGGCGGGGTCTGAAGGAGAGGGTTTGGAACTGGGAGGAGCAGTGAGATGCTGGGGAATTGGGGAGGGGTTCTAGGGAGGGGGCTACAGCCTGGGGCAGGGAAAGGATCTTTGGGTCACAGTTGCCTTCTTTTGGGATTCAAGAGGAACATAGCAACAATAGTCACCCCCTGGGCAAGTTAGTCCTCAGGAAAGTTTGTCCCTCAGTGATCCTTCATTTCTTTGGGGGGAGAGACCCTAGAGGCTGGGAAGGGTTGATAATCAATCCCTGGGTGTTGCAAAGCGGAGGGATCTCAGGGTCGGCTGGCTGGGGCAGCCTGGGGGGTGGGTTAAGACAGTTCTGGGAAAGATGTGATGAGGGATGGAGGTGGGGGTGGCAAAGAGACATCCACGTCAGTGTGGAGGGTAGGGGTAAGTTCAGATGGATTGACAGTGGAGGGGAGTTGGGGTCCTTCCATCGGAGTGGATGCTTCTGGAGACCCAGCAGTGGGAAGTAAGGCAGAGGGCCTGGAAGGTAAGTGAGGAAGAAGCCCTGCTGCCTCCCACATTGCTGGGCCTCACCTTCTGGGGTAAAAGGGTGGCTTCCAGACTTACCCCTTCACCAAGTGAGGCTGCTGCTGGTCCACTCAGCTGCAGGATGCAGCCCCTTTCCTCCCAACCTCCCCGTCAAGCCCCCTCTCCTGCCCTCCCAGGATCCCCTTGGCTCATGGCTGGGTGTGGAATCACAGGCTCTCCCTCTGTGCCCAGCTTCCAGGCCCTCAGATGGCTCTGCGGTGCTCCTCTGGGCCAGGGAGACCTGGGTGCCATTCTCATTCCCAACCACAGGGCTCTAGGGGAGATTGGTCTCACCATCCCTCCCTTCTGTGCCCCTTCTACTCCAAGCCTCACTTCCCGGACCCTCCTCATGGGCCCTCAGTCCCCAGTTCTCTCTCTCTGTGGCTTGGAGCATCAGTCTTTATTACAGAGAAGCTGGATGCAGAGCTTAGTGTAAGGATGAGGAAGAGCCCCGGCTGGACCACCCTCAGAAGCCTCCCCATCCACCCCTGCTCTCCCACCCCAGTCCCTCCTAGGGGCTGCAGTACTCCTCTGCTGAAGCCAGACCGCTTTCCAGCCTGCAAGCTGGGCGCCGGCTCCCGCCCAATCCCTCCCTCCCTCCCTCCCTTCTCTCCCTGGGCGCTGAGCTGTGGAGCAGAATGATTTCCTGTAATTGGCCAGCAATCCGGCTGCCCGACTTGTTCTATCGACATGCTGGTTAGCTGGAAATTGTATTGGAATCTGAGTGATGGGGAGGGGCGGGTGGGGAGCGAAGGGAGGAGGCTCTTTGGGCCCCCGCTGGGTGCAGCCTCAGCTCTGTGGGTGAGCCAGAGGGGCCACCACCTCTCTTGGAAAGGAGCGGGAGAGCGGCCCAAAGTGCCTCCCCACCCCTTGCATTGCGCTCCTTCTCTTCTGCCATCTCTGGGGGTCTCCCCTACCTGGCTCTACGTGGCCCCGAGGCCTCGGGTCACCACTGTCACCCCATTCCCTCTCCTGCCCCTGGGACTGGTTTTTCCTGAACTAATGTGCCTTTGTGAGAACTAGGGGGCACTTAGCAGACATGGCCGTCCCTCTCCATCCAGGTTCTAGCCAAGGAGGCTCATTATGGAGAATCCCAAACCGCCCCCCCCCGCCCCTCCCTTCAACCTCCCCCAGGAAAGGAAGAGGCTGGGCATCTGAAGAAGTTGACAGCAACTCCTAGACAAAGAGTCAAGGTGTAATTAATGAGGCAGTGCAGGTAGTGGGAGGGGCATGTCCCGGGGAGTCCAGAAGCTTGGTGATTGTGCCTGTTGGTTACCTGGGCCCCGGGGCTCAACCATAAATTCTAGCCCTGCTTCCTTCACTCCTTCACCGAGTTGGCAGATTTCAAGAAGATGACTGCGTGAAAGTGCTTGGTAAACTGTAAAGCTCTGCTAGTTATGCTAGGGCCAGCCCGGGCCTGGGGATGGGGGCGGTTTAGGGGCCTTGCCTGTCCCCTTGCCCCCGCCGAGAGGCCGAGAGGCCGTGGCAGGTGTCTCTGCTGCTCCGCGGGGTGGGTAAGGCCCAGAGTCCGGGAATGGAGCGCGGGGGCCCGAGCGCGCGACTGGAGGGTAGGAGGCCAGGGTCCCGGGCCGGTCATCCTCGCGAGGGTGGGATGGGGACACATCCCTCCGCCCCGCGGCGCCAGGAGCACGCGGGGCCCGCAGCTCCTGCAAAGAGGACGCGGCGAGCCGCACAGCTTTTTAATTAGCGCCCGGGGCCAGGCGGCGCGTCCGCGTTCCCGCCGCAGCCGCGGGGCGGGGGATCTGAGGCGCCCGCGGTTCCGGAGCGGAGGCCGGAGCGCGACCGGGGGAAAGTTAGTAACTGCTCTGCGAGCGCCCGCCGCGCGGGCCCGACCCCAACCCGGGCGGGTGCTGCCACCTGCCGGTCGGAGAGGAGGCCGCCCGCTCGGGCGCGGGGCTGGACTCCCGGTGGCCTGGCTCCCCCTCTTCGTTTTTTTTCTTTTTTAAAAGTAAGCTCTAAGCCCAATGTGGGGCTCGAACTCGACCTGGAGATCCAGAGTGGCCAGCCAGGCGCCTCCGGTAGGCCTTTTAGAAGGCTGCCTAGGGCCCTGAAGCCTGGGAAAGGGAGGCCAGAGGAGAGAGGCATGATGGGGAGATGGGAGGTGGGGCAGGACCGGGGCACCGGGAAGACTGGCCCGCCTTTTCTGCACACCTGCCAGTCTGGCTATCCTCTGGCATTTTTGCATCAACTTCAGCAAGAGAGAAAATAATTCTTTGGAACTTTAGTTTGCAAAGGGCTTTCACTGCCCTCCACTTATCAGGTCCTTTGACATAGGCATCATGAAGCTAACTTGATCGAAGAAACACCAGTCAGGAGGTCCCATTAAGGAGGCACCCCAGTGCGATCCCAGGGCTGCTCCTCCCTGGTGAGGCTCAGGGGCACAGCCGCCGGGGCCCAATGCCTGGCTCTGGGGCCTGCATCAGATCCCTCGACCTCTCTGGGCCTGGAATCACAGTCACGTCACCCATAGGGGGTTACACCTCCAGCACACTGTCCAGAAGGTCACGGGCATTCGTGAAGAGTCGTTTTCTCACCGACTGGGCTGACAGGGTGCTGTAAGGGGTCTGCGCCTCTCCTCTTCCTCCTCTGGCCAGGCCCCAGGAACCCGGGGAGGCAGCAGCCTTCTGCTTTCCCATCCTGCCCTGGCCCCCACCCTGCAGCCAGACACCTCCCTGCAGAGCCTTTCTTTGCCCCCGGGGGTGTGTGTGTGCAGTGCATTCACGAGCTGGCCTCCGAGGCACGAGCAGCTCTGGGAAAGGGGACACAAAACATGGCCACCACAGCCTTGTTGCATTTGTCATGCTCAGTTCTGGCCTTAGTAGGCTGCTGGCCAGGATCAGCACCTCAGCAGGTCTGCCGGCGGTGGCAAGGGAAAGCCGAAGTCTACACTGGTCTAACTGGTTGGGGAAGAAAGATGGAGCGAGCAAGTGGGATGCTGCCCCAGCCCCTCCACCCACCTCCCACAGGGTACACCTGGGCCTAGCTGGAATCCTCCGGGGGCCTCAGGAGACGTCACAGGGCTACTGAACCTCTGGGCCCGGGGAAGTGAGGGACTTGGGCCTCAGTGTGGGAGGAGGCCAAGTGTAACCCCAAATGGCATCGGCCAAGTCTGGGAACCTCAGTCAGTCCACGGTGCTAGGGGAAAAATGGCAGTGTGGGGCATTTCAGATCAACACACCTTGTTTTATTAAGCACCAATGGCGAGTCAGGCTCTGCACCAGGAACATGGAGATAAACAAGACACAGTCCCGGCCGCCGAAAGGCTTACAGTCTAGTAGGAGAGACCAGCCAGCTTTTGGCTGATTACAATTCCGTGGATTAAAGTAAAACATGGCAGGGCAGGGTGGGCAGGGGGCTTTCCCAGAGCACCTGACCCAGCCCGGGGCTCCAGATGGTGCTTGGGAGTTATCCAGCTATAGAAAAACGAAAGGTATTCTAGGTGAGGGAACAGCACAGCGAAAGCACAGAGGCAGGAAACAGCCTCGTGCGTGTGGACTCCTAAGAGTTCAGGGCAAGGAAGACACGGAGTGGGAGGCAGCCTGGTGGCAGGTGGGGAGCGGGTATGGGGGAGGCTGGAGAAATGCCAAGGTGGGGCAGTGGGTCATCCCACAAGAGGCCCCGCCACAGCATTACCAACAAGGGAGTCCTCACTGCATCCCGGCCAAGGGCTTCAACCTAGGCGAGAATCCTGTCCGAAGGTAGCAGCCCTTGGTCCACAATTATTTCCCTGGTCCAGGATGCAGGTTTTGGTCATGCTGGGGCATGTGCTTGGAGAGGGTTCAAGCCCAGGGAACTCCCAGTTTTGGACACTGTCAGCGGCCACAGAGACCGTGTCCCTCGCCGGCACCCCCAAGAAATTTACAACGGTTTCCCACCATGGCTTTCAGGCCGCATCGCGGACACCATTCTGCGGGCGGGTCCAGACGGAGGGGCCCTCGGGAAGGTGGGGAGGAGTGTTTACTGACCGGGCCGTTTCCCTGCCTCAGACAGGATGCACTCCGAAGGGTGGGGGGAGCAGGGGGGCAGTGCCGGGCTCAGCCCAGAGTCAGAGAGAGAGAGAGAGAGAGAGAGAGAGAGAGAGAGAGTGTGTGTGTGTGTGTTGACGGGCGTGGGAGGAAACAGGAAGCATTTGTTACCTGCTTCAGCCTCTGAGGAGACCAAGGCCTGGCGCTGCCTGCGTCGGGAGCGCCCCCTAGGGGGAGGGCAGGAGGTAGCGGGTGAGCAGGTACAGGAGGCCGGCAAGGCCCACCAGACCTGTCAGGACCCCGAGCCTCAGCGGCAGGTACTCCAGGGAGCGCTCCAGCTCGGCGTGCAGGAGGACCACCTGGCGTCTGGTGATGCTCCACTCCCCCGAGTTGTCTAGGACATGGCGGGCCATGCGGGCCTTGTCCTTCAGGGGCAGCTGGGCCTCGATCCGGGCCTCTGCGTCCTCCCGGTTCAGGTTGTTCCGCTGCATCAGCCGCGCCAGCTGTGTGTCCCGGTCACTGAGGACGGGCCGGGAGGGCTGCTCAGGCACTGCAGGCCCCGGCCTCCCTCCCACGGGCAAGTCACGGGGGGGGGGGGGTGCGGGCAGTCCCTTCTTTCAAATCTCTTTCGGGGCCACGGCCAGGGAGGGAAGCTACTCCCACCTCATCGCACACTTTGTGGGGACCCTAGTAGCACCATGGGCTCCGGAAGTCCCTCAGCATCAACGGGGGGGGCGTTGCAGCCACTGCTCTCTGCCATCTGGGGTCTCTCTGCCTTGCCACTAGGCCTGCGACTTCCCAGTTATAAGCTGGGAAGATCTGGTCATCTGGCATCAGCTACATCCTGAGTCCCTGGGTGGGTGACCTTTACTGGAAGGCCTGTGCCTGCAAACCAGCTGCTTCCTGTAGTTCCCCTGGGGCTTGGGCCTGCTTCGTCCAAAACAGCTTCCTGAGCCACCACAGAGACCCCTGTCCTTGCCTTCCCACTCTCACCCTGGACACTGAGAGCCAAGACAGCGGCTGCCTTGCGAGATGCCACTGACACAGAGGGACCGGCCAGCCCCAAGTGCTTCCCCTTGGAGCAAGGGAGCTGGATCTGGTCCTTGGGACAGGACAAAGCATCACAGGCTAAGCTAAACACCACCCAGTCTGCCGACTCCAAAGGAAATTCAAAGAATAGGTCTTTCGCCCACTCTGCTATTCCCACCTAGGTCCTTCCTCAGGAAACTGACTGTCTTGTCTTTGGCTGCCCAGGCTGCCAGGCTGTCTCCTGGAAGGGAGTCATCTCTAACCTCTCTCTAGCTCTGTGGCTACCTGAGCCCCTCAGGGGGAATGAGAGGGAGTGGGCTCTGCCATCTGGGGGCTGTCTGCTTTGCCACTAGCCCTGAGCTCTCCCAGCTGTGCAAGATGAGAGGGTCTGATCACTACAGTTTGGTCTCCTCTTAGGTGTGGCTAGACCAGAGGGCCTCCTGGGATGTGAAGACACACCTTCCAAGGACAGACACAACCTGAACACTGGTCAATTCTAATGCCGTTCAGAACAGAATGCTCCAGAAAATCATTTCTGGCCGGCCAATCAGAGAAGACTTTGTAGAAGGATGGCGTCTATACCGGCGTTTGAAAAGTAAGTTGACTTCTCGTTTCCTTTGTTAGGGGGACAGCGTCCTGTCAAGGTCACAGGGCCAATCCCTGCCTGGCTAAAAACAAGGACTGAATCTTAGGGACGCTGTGAATCTGGGGCTAGGGAAATCTGAGTGAACGGAGGTGGCTTAGAGCCATCTGTGAGGGCACAGCCTTCAGAACGTGTGGCCTAGGCTCAGGGCTTCCTGGAATGTGAAGGCAGAGCTCCCTCACAGCCCCTTCTGGGGCCCAGAGAGAGTCCCATATGTTCAAGGACTGATGCTATTTATGGGAATAGGATTTTTACCCAAACACTTACTCTGCAATTGGCAAATTTCTCAAAAATGTGAATAATCCCATTTTGGTATAATCACACTTTGGTAAATGCCCCATATTATTTCAAATGCACCAGGGATACAGGGATAGTCTGATAGTTAAAGGAATCCATGAGGGGATCTTTAGTTTTGTCCAGTGTAGATCCGTTTTATGAAAAGCAAATAATCACTCATTCACATGTCTCTGGCCTCTCTCTTGAGCCTGAAAGCGGGGTGTGAACAGCACCCAGGATTCCGGCAAAGGCTCCTGCGGCTGGTGAGCGGGCCTGGAGGGTCTCCTGCAGAACAGGCCCCATCTACGGAGCCCAGCGTACCCGCCAGGAGCCACAGTGCTCTCTGCTCTTAGCGAACAGACAAAGCTGGAAAGGAAGTGCAGCAAGGCAGGGCAGGCATGGGTCATCTGGGTCATCTGTGACTGCAGATACAACCACCTCTGCTAGAGGATTCCCCCTCAGCCCCTTTTCTGATCCTTTGGTGCAAAGTTCCAATTGTATTAAGACTCCAAGGCAAAGTCTTCATGGAGTGTGCTTGGCCTCTGCTGATAGCCTTTCACAGACAGGGAATAAAGAAGCCAGAGAGGCTGACGGTTTCCATGGGAGACACGGGCCGGGGGGGCAGCTATGAGGATGCCCGAGTCCCTCCAGGAGGCTCAGCAGATTCAGACTGGGCTTTCCATGGCAGCCCTCGGTGGGAAGCTGCGGGGGCGGGCAGGGTGAAGCTTAGGGCATGAGCACTCCAGGCCCCACCTCCGGTGGTGCTGGGAACCTCCCACGCACCAGTCTCTGGAGAGCCACCCTGTGCCCAAAATACCCACAGAGCCAAGTGCCCACCTCTGTGTCTGTCTGCTGTACTTGTGGGTGGCAGCCAGGAGGTTTCTGGGAGGTGGAGACACCCTGCAGCCTCATCTACTCTCTCACCCCACTGGGACTGTGACTCATTCTCTCTGACAGTTTGATCTGCCTGTTTGCCAAACCTGGATTCTGGTTTGCGGTGTGTCCTGAGGGATTCTGAGAACAAAGCTCCCTCCTTAGCTGGACTCTGACAGTTCCCTCCTGGCAATTGTCTATTCATAGGTGCTGCAGGGGGCGGGAGGGGGGACCCTGGACACCCCCTCAAGTAACTCCCCCCTCGAGTTTCTCTTCTGTAATTCAGAAGGATCAGCTCCTGCCCTAAACACCTCATGCTGAAAGGCAAATTGAGTGAAGTAATAAATGTGGGAGCTGTCTGGAAAGGTGAGAAGTGCTAAAGGAGGGAAAAGGGCTCCCGTGATTAACAACATGGTAGCTCAGGGCATCTGGGCTGAAGTGCCCCCAATAGCCAGCAGGGGGAGCCCCTCCCAAGCAACTAGAGATGCCTGGGGGCCTTCACTTCCCACAACTACTTGGGGGCATATCTGGGTCAGGCACAGAAGTCATTCCTATAGGTTTTGGACACAGCCACCCAAACCCCCAGGGCCTCCTGGTCACCCCGTGGGGTAAGGGCAAAGCGATGTGGGCCATTTCTCAGGTACCTGCTTTACTCCAGGGGCCCACCTTTCCAGCCTTGGTCAGGCCTGGCCATGACACACACTCACCAATACACCACCACTGTGTGCTTCATGTACTTGAGCAGCTTCCTGGTCTCAAACAGCAGGGGGATGTCCAGAATCACATAGCGGTATCCTGCGAAGAAGACGGGAAGCCCACGGTTCAATTCTGCAAGCAAACACTAAGCACTGTGTGCCAGGCTAGGGGACAGAGTTGGAGCCATTGGCCCCTACCATCGGGAGCTCCCTAGCAAAGGGATATCCTGCGAGGACAGGCAACACCTCAACGCCAGCCAGCTCCAGTGCCACTCAGAACAGAATGCTGCAGAGAGTCATCTCTGCCCAAGATGATCAGGGAAGACCTTGCAGGAGGGATGGCATTTGTACTGGCCTTGAAATGCAGGTAGGGCTTCTGATACTTGAACATGAGTGTTTGGAGGTGGGGGTTCCAGGAATGGGGGACAGCAAAGCATCAGGAGCAGCGAGGTTCTACTGCTCTGGCTGTGGAGGCCTCGTACAATGGGAGGCAAAGCTGGTGAGGTGAGCAGGGCAGGCACCAAGGGTTGAGTTTACCTTGATCTTGAACCTAAAGGGTTGTATTTATGAGCAAGGAAATGACACAGAGTTGGAGGAGACTGGGAAGTTTCCAGGAGGAACTGGGCCCTTTCTGCCCTCCTTCACCTATCTTGGCTCCAAAAAACCCTGAAAAACAAAAACAAGAGTGTGGCTCTCTGCTGAAGAAGAGTCCTGCATGGCCATCTCTACCAACTCTTCACGAGAGACTCATATGGGGGGCAGTGGCAGTAGCCCCAGAAGGAAAGAGGTGGCTTCTCTGCATTGGAGGCAGGCCTCCAGCCAAGGACCGCAGGGACTGGTCTGGAGGTGGTGGGTGGTTATGACTAAGAAAATATAAGTCACTCCAGTGTGGTAAAAGGCACTGGCTGGCCCTTCCAATACAAGCCAAGGCCAGCCAAGGGCGGAACCCTCACCCACAGTGACAGGGCATGTCCCGGGGCTGCCCACCCCCAAACACCGCGGGCTCCACACTCCCTAGTTCTCTTTGGGCCAGGATCCCTTGTGTAGGTGTAAAAAGCTGGCAGGGGTCCCAGAGCCGTGAGGGAAAGGGATGGGCACTGCCTCCACCCAGAGATGCCTGCCCGGCTTGGATGGCATCCCACCGCAAACACTTCCCACCACAGAGTCAGAGACATGCACAGGGGACAGGGCAGACGACCCAAGCCACTGAGGTTCCTATTCCCCAGGATCTGCTGCTCGGGAAGCCCCAGAAAAACCTTCAGTTGAACGAGGGGGTTAGGAGACTGGGCTGTGATAACATGCCTGGGTTCACGGCCCCCCACTTTCCCACCATGTGACTTTGGGCCCTTGAACAAACCTCATCTGTGAGCGAAGGCTACCTCCCTCCCAGGAAGACAGTAAGGATCAAATGAGCGAAGGCTCGAAAACCACTCCCAGCGCCTCACCCAGACACTCCCAAGTGCTCCATAAATGAGGGTTATTATTACTACCGTTCCCTGGAAGAAGGGTGGCCCCACAGTTCCAGGTCCCCCGCTCCCCTCCCAGCTCAGAACAGAAGCCAAGACCAGACCCTCTCTGGGCCTCTTATCTCCCTTTCCTGCTCTGCCCCCACCCGTCCCTGTCCCCTCACTGTCCTTTCTCCTCAGCCCCTCTCGGGAGCTCGTGGCCAGCTCTTTGGTTCACCGGCAAAGGGCTATTCAGCTGTCACATCCCTCCTGCTTGATAAGCTCTGCAAACTATCCGGACTCTATTAAGACATCCGTCTGCCTACACAGAGACCTCCCCAACAGCTGGTGATCTTATCTGACGTTTGATTATACCAACTTTGACAGTTGTATTTGTTATACTCATCAGGGAAAAACTGGGACTGTGGAAGCCACAGCTGTCGTCCCCATTTTTCACCTTATCGAGCTGAAAAGAGCTTTCTGGCTTTTATTTAAGTGGTGGTGGTTGGGGAGAGGGGAGGCTGGGTGGATGACACAGCAGGAGAACTTTGGAGCGGGTGACATTATCCGCTGCTTAATTTCAGAAGGGGAGAGCCTCCGCTGCCTCAAAGCCCTGCAGATGTACTTGCAACTGGCCAGGGAGTGAACGCGAAAGGGCAGGACTGAAAGACAGAAGGCTTCGCTCCTGGGTGGGGGCCAGGAGGGGTCCTCACACAGACACGAGAGGCAGGACAAAGGCAGAAAGAGTCCAGAGACTCTTCTTGAGGGAGGAGAGAGGGAGGAAGGTCTGCAGCAAGGTCCTGAGATGCAGAACAAGCTGGTCCAGCAGGGAGGATGCCTGGAGCCCCCTCTCGCCCCCGGCCAGAGCAGGGGAAAGGGGTGAGGGGAGAGGTCAACACCGTGGATGGCTGTCAAGTCCTCTCTTTCCTTCTGAAGGGAGGTGCAGGGCAGAGGAAGATGGGGTGGGGAGAGGCTCCCCACTCCACTTGAGAACTTGATGCATGAGAGGATAAAATAAGGCCAGGATCACGGTGCAAAAGCCACGAGAAAACCTAGAAGCCTCCCCAATACCCTCCAGGAACAAAGTCTCAGCATTGTGACTGATGATGGGGAGACAAGCAGCCAGGCTTTCCATTCTGACGCCCGGGCTGGCGGCCACATATGCCAGAGGCTGGCGGGCAGATCTGCAGGGGCCCCAGGCCGGCCTCCCGCCTGATCTGAAGCCACTGCCCTCTGCTTCTCCACTCTGGTGACTCACCCCCTCCTGCACCTGCTCAGGTCACCCCGGCCCAAAAGCGTCCTAAGAACAGGGCTGGCACCGGGGCTATAGCTTGGGAAAGGTTGCCAACCTCCAGAAGGTTCTTGCCAACTAAGCACAGACCCCGGCTTTTCCCTGTCCCTTCTTTTAGTTCCGGCACACGCCAGGCTAACTCTCTCCACTGAGCCCTTGCCCCAAAGGACTATCCTCCGAGTAAGGACTCCTCTCCCTGCCCCTGCCCCGCACCTGCCCTGGCCATTCTGGGTCCTCCCCAGTGCCCAGTCTGTAAGCTTACTTTCCGGGCAGCCCGACCAGCACCAAATCTGACTCTGACCATGGTTTATACCATGTGATAATCCACAGTCACTGATGCGGACCCAGTCCCCTGAACAGCTTCTTGAGGTTGGCATTATTAGCCTCACTACGCAGAGGGGCTGGCTCACTTGACAAAGTCACACAGCTAGAAGCTATGAGGCCAGGGCTGAAACCCAGGTCTCCAGACTCCATTATTTGTCAGCTGTTACTACTCCCAACCCTGCTAGAAAAATCAACTTACTTCCTGGGGATCGTGGCTCAAAAGCCTCAAGTGTCTCTTCTCACTCAATTGTCAACCTCTTTAAATGCTGAGGGACATGTGCACCTCTCCTCTGGGGCTGCCATGAGGCTCTGCGTGGGGGGTGCAAAGGAACAGTGTGAGCTCCACAGCTGGACCAGCCAGCTCCCCTTCTCCCTGGCCAACCTTTCTGCAGAGGGGGAGGGCCCCGGCCCTGGAAGAAGAGGGCTCTGCCTCACCCCTGTCCCAGGCCCTGGGTCTTACCTCGGAGGAAATACTTGAAGGTCTCCTTCATCATTTCCTTGCGGATCTCAGGGTGGGTGATGGTGTTGAGCAGATGCCGCCGGTCAGGCTGGTTAAAGATCAGGTCCCCCAGGACCTTGCGATTGATGTCACCATTCTCCAGCAAGACCTCGGTGCCAAAGGCCTCCACGATGCGCCGGTGGGCGGGGTATCCAGGCTGGACGACTGTGGCATGAGGAGGGGCCTGGGTCACTCTCTAGAGCCTCCAAGCCAGGCGGAGGCCCCCAAATGACTAAAGGCAAAATGATGGGGGAACCCACGGGTGCCTCTTTCAGTTGGAGCAAAAACCAAATGACAGGAGGGAAGGCAGTTGAAGAAAAGAGCAGAGCGCTTGGAACCCCTCGAGTGGGTCACAGGGTGAGGTGAAGGACAGGGATGAGAAAAGGGGGGGGCAGGGAGCAAGAAATCAGACCAGGGCAGACAGGAAAGCCTTCCCCTCCTCCAAGGCCTTGAAAGGACTTAGAAAAAGGTGAGACACGATGGCAGAAAGGGGTACAGGGGAGCTGCCGCGCAGTCCCACCACCTGCCCCTCCCAACTCACCATGGCGGGCAATGACGTCAACATCAATCACCGCACAGCCCAGCTGCTGGAACACCTGGATCACCGAGCTCTTGCCCGAGGCAATGCCCCCTGTGAGGCCCACCAGGAACATCTTCCCAGGAGAGAGGAGGCCAGTAAGAATGCTGAACCAGGAGCCGGGGAATCACCGGAGTAGGGCACGCGTGGCTGGCTGGGATGGCCTGCCCCAGGAATTCCAGAAGGACCTGCCTGGGATGACAGCAGGCCTGATGAGTGTTGGGCCTGAAGACCCAGGGTCGGGGGCGGGGGGGGGGGAGGCGAAGGAATGGAAGGGAGATGCGGCCTGCGCAGGGAGAGAGGAGTTCTGAGCTTGGGGAACTCTGGATCCATCCTAAGACAGAAAACTCTTTCCGGACGGGCCTCCAGTAGTCTTTAGAAAACTTTCACAAACAAGGCAAACCAACACAGTATAAATTTAGCAATCAAACTGCTGAGTAAGCAGAACAAAGTCAGGTGCTGTTAAGCAGAGTGCTTTCTGGAAGAACAGTACCCCGCTGCAGGCAAACTTCGCATAGGAAGGGGACACCTGGTGTGGTGAATCCAAGGCACTTTTCAGATGCCCACAGAGCCCCCCTCTGGCCTTCACTTTATAGTCTGGGGACACTGAGGCTCACGGGGAAGAATGTCTTGCCTGCCCACCGCCCCCAGCACCAGCACTGTCTGGGTGGCTCATCTAGACTGGGAAGAATCCTCCCTCCTCAACCAGAAGAGGCCCAGATGGGGAGCCCAGAGGAAGCGGCGGCTCGGGGGCCGGGAGGCCTGAGGTTTAGAGGAGTGTGGATCTTCCCCGGGAGGAATGTGAGGGAAGGAGGACAGGCTGCGGGAGGGAACGCTGAGCCGGCGCAAGGGTGTGTGGCTCACTCAGACTGAGGAGCAGGGGCCTCTGCAGACCCCGTTTCTCCATGCACGATGCTGTGTGACCCTAGACAAGTCGCCTGTCCCTCGGGACCTCAGTATTCTCATCCATAAAATGGGGCTGACGGAACCTATCTCCTAAGGCTGTTTGCAGACCGAATGAGAAAATGCATCGGAAGCCCTCAGGACACTGCCTTTTCCACGGGGAGTGTCCAGGAGAGGAAGTGAGGACGGAGATGTGGGATGGAAGGCGGGCGCCGAAGTCACACCGCCAGGCCCGCAGACTAAAACAGACGTTTGTGAAGTAGGGTCCCCATTCTTACAGCCTCCGACTATCTCACAAAAGACTTGTTTAAAGTCATGTTGCATTTTCTGGAGTAAACAGGGTTACCGTGTCTCGGACTTTGCTCCCAGGCTGGAAGAAATTACATTGAAGGCCAGTTCTCTCCCATCCCTCCCTCAGCATCAAATCACTTCTCTAGGACCTTGAAATCTGTCATGGGACTTTTTTTTTTTTTTGTAAAATGGCAGATTTACTGTCCTAATTACACTTTGCTTGAGCTTATACTGAAATGAGTTTGCCTCCCCTGAGGACACACCGAGTGACAGGGGGAGGCAGCTGCTCGGATGTGGGTGGTGGGGGCGACCAACCCAGAAGTTTAAATCTGCCCAGGCTCGTTCTCCCAGGGCAGCCAGGGGAGGAGAGAGGAGAATACCCACCAGAGTCGTTATCCAAATGGAGAGATCTAACTCAATTATTAAACCATTTGCAAAGCATTTCTCCTCAACCTCTGTGAGCCTGGAGTCGCCCCCAGGTGGTCTCCCTCCAGTTGACACAGAGAGGACTTAAGGATAAGGTTCAGTTGTCAAAAAAATTTTTTTTGTTCACTCAGCTGAAGCTTTGAAATGGAAAATCCAGCAACAACATTGTAATCCCAGCTCTGTCCTGTTGTCCCCTGAGCCGTGAGCTTGCCTCTCCTCTGCAGAAGACCAATCTGGAAGAATGGGAGTGGAACCTGAGAAGAGGCGGTGGTGGACGGAAGGGGCAAGGGCCAATTCTCCCCCGGGCCCTGGCCCCTCACTGTTGAAAACAAGCCACCATCACCTGGGCACCCAACTTTGCCAGACTTGGCTGAAGGGGCTCAGCAGAGCATGTGACCTCAACTCCTGCCCGTTCACAGGACCAGGACCCCTCCCGAGACACGCTAAATCGGAATTTCTAGCGATGGCGCAGCTCTGCTGAGTCACAGGCTTGGAATCGACTTTAACTCTTCATTGACAGTGAGGAGATTAAGGAGCAGAGAGGAAGGGACTTACCCACGGTCATAGCTATTAGTGGAGCCTGACATGAATTCAGGGCTCCCACCTCTGAGTCTAGACTCCCGCCTTAACATACTCAGGAAATGAAAAATTAATTTATCCTTAGACTAAGAGATAATAAGGACAGTGAATATGGCTATAGGCAAATCAATTCAGAACCAAAGAAAAATGATTTCTAGATGATCATATTGTTGTTTGCCCTCTGCAGAACAGGGGGTGAGGTCTTATGGACAGCAACCAGAGCACAGATGTCAATTCCAGGCTCAGCTCTGTCCCAGACTCTTGGGGTAACTTAATGCATGTCTACCCTTCTCTGTGCTTCGGTCGACCATCTGTGGAAACAGACCAACAGCTGCTTGGCCTCTGTCAGGGAGGCCGAGGGGATGGAGAAGCACATGCCCTGGGAGGCCGTGGGGGGGCCCCTGGCTGAAAGGGGCTGGACAAATAACAGCTGTTCCCGTCCAACAAGCCGTCCGTAACTCATTCCTCCGCTGACTGAGGACTGAGCTCCTCTGTGCCTTGCAGCGCCGCATCGGGGACCTCTCGGGTAACCAAAGGAAAACGTAGGTCCTGCCCCTCAGGAAAACTGGACGGAGAGACAGTAACACATGAAAGCAGCCAAGAAGAACAGAGCAGCCACAGGCGAGCCAGAGTAATCACGCGGGACTCACCCCGGGCCAGGGTGCGTGCGTGCGTGCGTGCGTGTGCGCGTGCGCGTACCCACTCACAGGCCTGCTCACGGCCCTGCCCAGGGAGGCAGCTGCAGCGAGCAGGAGCCCACGTCCGCTCTAGGCATAGCAAGGAGGAAAAGAAGGCTGAGGTTCCAACTGCCCCTAAGACTCACCTAGACCTGTGCGGCAGCTCCTTCGCAGGGAGACCCATGGCGAAGTGAGCACCTCGGGTAACCTGTGCTCCCGACCCCGCTCCTGCGCTGGCTCGGAAGTCCTCGTTTCCCCTCATCCCACAGCCATTTACGTGCAGGCAGTGGGAACCTCACAGCAACTTCTAAACCTGGCCCTGAGCTGAATCCCCTACAAAACGTCAGAAAAGGTACAGAAACCCGGGCTCCACCCTACTGTCCCAGCCAGCGCGGCACCAAAACCGCTGCTAAAATGGAAGGTTAGGGGCGCCTGGGTGGCTCAGTCCATTGAGCGTCTGCCTTCGGCTCATGTCATGATCCCAGGGTGCTGGGATCGAGTCCCGCATCGGGCTCCTTGCTCAGCAGGGAGTCTGCTTCTCCCTCTGCTTCTGCTGCTCCCCCTGCTTGTACTCGCTCTCTCTCTGTCAAATAAAGAAATAAAATCTTAAAAAAAATTAAAATAAAATGGAAGGTTGTAGACTGTAAGTCAAGAAGCCTGGGTCCCAGTCTCTCTGCATTCTGCCATAAAACTGTGTGACAGTGGGAGCCTTCTCACCAGCCTGGCTCAGGGTGGTAAGTGCTCCATAAATGACAAAAAGCTGATCCCCCAAATGCCTGCCCCTGTCTGACCCTCAGTCTCCACACCTGTGAGCGAGGGGCTGATGCTAACTGGGGCTTTCTTCCTCCCTTTTGTAGTGTGGCACTTCACAGAGCTGTCCGGAGATGTTCGCCTGGGAGACCAATGAATGACGAGACTGCTGGTGGCCTGGGAATCCTCCTCCTCAATACCAAAAGCTGTTCCCAGAGCCAGCTTGGCTGGAGGAGGAAGGAGACACCGAGTCCCATGGTAACAGAGAAAAGCAAATGCCCAGCACAAGAGAAATGGAAGCTGGATTCTGGGAAATGATCCCAGGCCTGTCTGCATCTGCCAAGGTGGGCCTCCAATCCCAGGGGAGCCACATCCAAATCCTTTCTTCTCCCTCACTCTCCCTGTCAGGGGAAAGACAGCAGGGTGTGAAGAAAAGGGTTGAGACCTGAGTCGCAGAGGTGGGGTCTGTAGTCCATGAAGTGAGGAGCGAATTCCACTGTGCTCTGTAAATGGCGGGGGGGGGGGGTCCCTCTCGTTGAGCTTCCCCAAACTGCCTTTCATTTTTTACCTCTTGGGCACCAACAGCCCAGAGAAGATGAAGAAAAAACATTCAAGGAAGAATGGTCTTGGGGCGCCTGGCTAGATTTGTCAGTGGAGCATGCAATTCTTGGTCTCAGGGTTGTGAGTTTGAGCCCCATGTTGGGTGTAGAGATTACTTAAAAATAAAATCTTAAAAAGAAAAGTCTCTCTTGGAATCTTTTCTGGCAGTGTTTCTTAGGGAAAAATGAGAGTAGGCTGCTTCATGGGTCTCCAGACACAAAACCCTGCTGCCCATTGCTGTCTGTCCTAGTTCCGACTCCACCAGGCCCACCCTACAAACCTAAGTCCCATCCCCTGCACCCAGACCTGTCCAGTGGCCTCTTGACTCCACCCTCCAGCCCCTGCCTGGCTTCTCCCAAAATGGCCAGGGTCAGGGCTTCAAGTGGACTTCTGATCATGTCACTCCCCTGCTTAAAACCCTCGCTGCCTCCTTCCCTCTCCTATCCTCCTAGCCTCTCACAGAAGCCTCTGGGCCCCATGTAACCTCCCCACCTTCGACCCCTCTGCCCCCCCACCCCCCAGTCAAGGAACCTGGTCCAACCTTGCACACCTGCTTTCTGTCCCTGAATATTCAGGCTCTTTCCCACCTCAGAGCCTCCATGTACTACGCTGCTCCCCCTGCCACCACGCTCACTTCCTAGCTAACTCCCCTAGGTTTATTCTGCATTCATTCCTTCAGCCAATCCGGCACCAGGCCCTGCTCAAAACAAGAGTGCCTGCCCCCTCCAAGCAAAGCCTACACTCTACTGTGGGAGGTAGGGGGGTGGGGCAAGGGCGGAAACAATAAACTCACAATATGTATGGTGATGTTAGGTGGGGAGCATATCAAGAGCAATGGGGGTCAATGTCTTTAAGATTTTATTTATTTCTTAGAGCATGCGCATGAGTGGGGGGAAGGGGCAGTGGGAGAGGCAGAGAATCTCAAGCAGACTCCACACTGAGCACAGAGCCCAACGCGGGGCTCGATCTCATGACCCCGAGATCATGACCTGAGCTGAAACCAAGAGTCAAGACGCTTAACCGACTGAGCCACCCAGGCGCCCCAGGGGTCATCATCTTAAATCAGGACCAGGGAGGTCTAAGTGAGGGCCTGAAAGCAGCAAGAAGGCACATCACAGCTCCACTCAGAGCAGCCTTGTCCATCCCCCAACTCAAATCAGGTCCCTGACCTCTCTCTGCGCCATTCTTTTCCTTCCCTGTACCCATCTTGTGTGACTGTTTTCAACGTGTTAAATAAAATAAGCTCCACGAGGCCACGAGCTGTGTCATTTGCAACCCTTTGTCTGTGGCATCTAGCTTAGTGCCCAATGTCTATCCATCATGTACCAGATGAGTGATACTGGTCACGTTACTTAACCTTTCGTTGACTTGGTTTCTTCATCTGTGAAGCTAATGGCACGTACTCTGAGTCGCTGTGAAGAGTAAAAGAGTTCATACATATAAAGTGTTTCATTCTAAGTGCCTAGCATACATTTATGCCAAGCACTCACCAATGCTCCCTCTTAGTTATGAGAAAGTGTTTGAAAGCTCTTTATAGAATGAACAACTGAATGAGTCCATGACTAGGGAAGGGGAGAGAAAATACTTGGGGTCACATTCTCCTGTCAGTGGCAAGGGGGAGGCTGGAACCAACCTCCCAGCCTGCTCTCTTTTCCATGAGAACATGCTGCCTGAGGATAGTATATCCCTCCTGGGGGAAAAAAAGGGAAACAAACAAAACACCCCATGGGTTAAGCAGAATAAGAAACTGATACCTGAATGGACACTCTTTCTTTCCTCCCTTGGGAGAGCTCAGGACTTAACTTGGAAGCAAGTTCTGTTGCTTTGCATCTCCCAATCAACAGCCCCAACCTGCCTGTGCTGGGGGGGCCAGGACCTGGCTCCCTCATTAGCTTGCAGCTTCCCTTCCTCCTCCTCCTGCAGCCTCCCAGGATTTCACACTGGGCATGCATGACCCGCCAGACGCTTCTCCTTCCAACTGCTTTCCAAAGAGGATGTATCCATTTTGCTCCAATGATCAATATAATCATTCATGAAAACGAGTCATTCCCTGCCTTGGGACCCAATTATTTTCTCATGTAACCAGTGGTTGCAAAAATATATTGTTTTCCAGTTAACTAGTACGTGCTATTTTTATCTATGGTTTCCCCACTCCTAATCTTTCATTATTGGGGAGAGGCTGCCGTTTAAACCTCAGTCCAAGTTCTCATCTGCTAAGCCTATTAAGTCAGTACCTCCTCTAAGCTGCCAATTACCTGGAGGGAGCCCCAAGAGAAGGTGCTGGTGGTAAGTCCCTGTCTCCCTTCTCCCCTGCCAATACCAAGGGAAGGGGAGGGAACAGGTCACTCTCCTCGAGCACTCTCCAAGCATAACCCATCAGTGCAGGGAGCTTTTAGGGGTGGCCAGGGAGGCTGTTTGCACTGGAATACTATACTGGTGCTTAGGCAGAGGAAGGATCACAGGGAATGCCAACTCTCAGGGGCTTCAGAGTCACAGGGACCTCAGATGGGATCTCAGCTCTGTCCCTTAACTAGCTCTGTGGCCTTGGGCAACTTCAGCATTGTGGGCTTAGTTCCTTGCGTATAAAATGTGATTAATAATGACGACTCCTGGGTTTTGTCAGGATTGAAGGAGGTGACACGTCATGGCCACCTCCTCTTCCCCAACTCAGTGTGTGACATGTCACAGTCATTGCAATCTACTCCACTTCCCCAAAGGGCATCCTCCACCCTCTCAATTGCTCAGGCCAAAAACTTTGGTGTCCTCCTGGCTCCTCGCTCACAATCTTCATCCTACCCACTAGCGCCCCCTGCTGGCTGTGCTCCCCCCTACCTTCACAACTCAGGGAGACACCGCTAGGTCCTTCTACCACCGTCTTGCTCCTGGATTACTGCAGTCGCCTCTGAGCGATTTTCTTGTTGCCTTTTGCTCCCCAACCGTCTGCTCATGATATACCAGCTAGTATGAGCCCTTAAAAATGCAAGTCCAATCATTTCACCCCTTTGCTCAAAATCCTCCAATAGTTCCTCTCATGTAGAGCACAAGCCAAGTCCTTACAGGGTCCTACAGGGGCTTCACGATGGACGCAGGCATCTCTGTTCCCAGCATCTCCTATCACCTCCCCCTTGATCTCAGCCCTCCAGACACACTGGTCGCCTTGCTGCTCCTTGACTATGTCGAGCATACTCCCACCTTGGGTCTGTGGATATACTGTTCCTTCCACATGGAAAGCTCTCCCCCCAGAGGGCTGCATGGCTTACACCCTCCTCTGCCTGACCATCACCCTTTCGAAGACTGTCCTGAATATATAAAACAGCACCCTCATTTCACTCTCTAGTCTCCTCACTGTTCCACTTTTCTTCATAGCACTTACTAACTTATCACTACCAACGTATTACATATCCACATGTTCATCTATTGTAATCTGCCTCTCCCCAGAATCTGGGCACTAGTGTATCCAAGGTGCTGAAAACAGGGCCTGACAAATAGAAGGCCCCCAAAAACATCTGTTGAATGAATACATAAAGCATGCAGAAAAATGTCCAGCTCATAGGTAAGGAGGAACTTAACACTGTTTTATTTTTTATTATTTTTAAAGATTTTATTTGAGAGAGAGAGAGAGAGAGAGAGAGAGAACATGCAAATGAGCTGGGGGAGGGAGAAGCAGACTCCCCGCTGAGCACAGAGCCCGATGCAGGGCTCAACAGCAGGAAGCTCAACACAGGGCTCGATGCCAGGACCCTGAGATCATGACCTGAGCTGAGGTCAGACACTTAACCGACTAGAGCCACCCAAGGGCCCCTCAAAATTAACTCTTAAAATAACAGCATATCTGTTTCAGAAAACCTACTATGAGAACAACAAAACCTTTTCCACATCACTTCCTATCCCTACATTTCTGGGCTGACAATATCTTGGAGTCACAGATGAGGAAACGGAGACAGAGAGTGCCTAGGAAGGCGAGGTTTCCAACAGGCAGGATATAAGAGGAGCCGCCCCACCTGGGTGGCTCAGTCGGTTAAGTGGCCAGCCGACTCTTGGTTTCAGCTGGGGCCATGGTCTCAGGGTCGTGGGATGGAGCCCTGCGTGCGTGTGTGTGGGAGGGGGATGCTCGCAGCTCAGTGCTGAGTCTACAGAGTCTGCTTGAGGCTCTTTCCCTCTTCCTTTCCCTTCCCCACTGCACCCCCACTTGCACTTGCACGCTAAAATAAATAAATAAAATCTTTAAAAAAAAAAAAAAAAAGAGTGTGGGCGCCTGGGTGGCTCAGTCGGTTAAGTGTCTGCCTTCGGCTCGGGTCGTGATCCCAGGGTCCTGGGATCGAGTCCTGCATCGGGCTTCCTGCTCCACGGGGAGCCTGCTTCTCCCTCCACCTCTGCTTTTCTCTCCCTCTCTCTCTCATGAATAAATAAATAAAATCTAAAAAAAAAAAAAGAGTAGCCGCCCACCATTTGAACACCATGTGCCAGCGACATCCCTCATTCCGTTTGATCAGCACAACCACACAGTGAAGTAAGTCAGTTCTTTGGTTTATGCCCATTCTAAAGGTGAGGAAATGAAAGCTAAAAGAAGTTAGATATTTGTGCATGGTAGTTCCAGGACACCTGGGGCATACTTGAAGATATTCCAAGGGGCACAAAGGCACAGTGTAGTAGGAGTACATTTCCCACTCAATGCCCACTGCCTCTACCAATGGGAACAGACCAGCTTTGGAACATGCCTGCATCCTCTCCTTTCCCAGGTCTTCGTTTACCCTGCCCCATCTCCCAGGTTTCAAAGAAAGGCAAAACTACCCACCCATGCCAAAATCTTACTAAGGTGCACTGTCCCTAGTGCAAAATTCCCCTGGCACCACCAAGGGGCACTTGGAAACATCAGTATTCATGCCGAGGATGTGCCTGCCTACAGTGACTGCGTAACAAATGCTCCTGCTGAGTCAGGTGGTTTCCAAACCTTTGCCTTCAATAAAGTTCAAGGAGGACCTAAAAGAACTGTCTGCTGGCAGGTCATTATTAATTGATTTCAATGACAGATCACTGTGATTTTTTTTTGGCCATAACTCGGAGGGTGTTCAAAGAACTGAGTAATATTACCACAACAAAATGTCTTCAAGTCCTACGTATTTATTTACATGAACCAACTTTTTCAGTGCTTATGGCCACAAATAAAAGTTCTGCTCATTCTAGCAAATATACACGATACACACATGAACTTTAAAAAGTTCCACTTAGCGTATTAAGAGAAGCATTTCAAATAAAACTTATGTTTGACAATTGATCAAAACCAGGTGTTTTGATCAATTGTATATTTTGCAATTATAAAAACTCAATCCAAGAAAAATTGTTTAATATTATGACCCCAAGACAATTTTCAAAAATGTTTTAGTTTTAATTTTTTTGTTATTTGTTGCAGAGACGTAGGACGACAAACCAAAGGCTTTCAAGCATAAAATGTATCATACTAGAAAAAGATTCTGGGGAGGAAATTAGGTAGAAATATAAGTTGGAGGAAAAATAGCAATGTAAAATTTCAAAGGTTAAACTGGTTTGTATATTTTTTTTCAAAGGATAAGGGAAATCAAATCACTATGGTATTGAGATTCCATTGCAGATTTACATGCCTGATATAACAGTTGCATTTTTAAAGTGTCTAATATTTACAATTAACCAGAAATCATCTCCTTTGAAAATGTCAAGAGAAAATTTTTAGCTATCTGAAAACGTGCCAGTGGGTAGTTTTCAAAACAAACCAAAGTTCACTGCTTGCCTGCCTTCAGTTACCAGCCCTAATCTTTTCTCCTAAGGCAAGGCACCAAGAAAGGATCTGAACCCTTTAACCGTATTACTCAGGAGGACAGATTCAGACCTTGCACAAGACAGAAGAGGATCCGGTGGGAATTTATGGCCCTGCGAAAAGAAAACCACCCCAACCCGCCTGCCTACTTTCTATTCATCAGTCAGAACTCCAGCATTGCCCAAGACCTAGGTCAGCACCCCGCCAAATCCATCTGATTTATTCTGGTAAAATCAGCCATCACCCTCCCCCCAACCCCCCCCCCCCAAAACCTTTATTCAAAGGCTTCCGTTTCCTCATCTTTAAAATTAGGACTTAATGTCAAGGTTCATTCGGGTGATAATTTTCCCATAACTAAGGGAGAAATAAAACTTCATAAGCAAACTCAACGACAGAGGTACCAATGTCTCCATTTGGGAAACTGGGGAAAGAAGAAAAGTAGGGGGCCAGGCCGCTCTCTTTACTAGTGGATGAGTGGGAATCTCATGCTGCCACCCAGGCCTGGTGGGGGGCGGGGGGGGGGGTGTCTTCCCTAAAACTTTATAACCAGTCCAGCCTCCTGGGGAAAAGTAAAGTGGAGGCAAAGCCTTGTCTGAGATGATCACTCAGCAAAACAGCAGTACCCAGCGAAGCAGTTTTAATCCACCCTATGAAATAGGTATCATTCCCGTTTTCCAGATGAGCAAACTGGGAGTCGGAAACGTATGCAAGTTCACAAAACTGGAAAGAGCAGACGCCGGATTCAAAAATAAAATAGATCAGGGGCGCCTGGGTGGCTCAGTCGTTAAGCGTCTGCCTCTGGCTTAGGTCATTGTCCCAGGATCCTGGGATGGAGCCCCACATCGGGCTCCCTGCTCTGCAGAAGCCTGCTTCTCCCTCTCCCACTCCCCCTGCTTGTGTTCCCTCTCTCGCTGTGTCTCTCTCTGTCAAATAAATAAATAAAGTCTTAAAAAAAAAAAATTCTCTCTCCCTTTAAAAAAAAAAGCAAAAACAAAAATAAAATAGATCTGACCACAACGTTCTGAAGCATTTTGACTTTGGACTGAACCTCGGTTTGAAACCACATTCTGCCACAATTCTAGCTGTAAACCTTTCTCCGTTTCCGCAGCTGTAAAACAGGGAAAATAACACCTTGCTTAGTAGGGTTGCTGTCAAGGCAATGAGCCATGGATGCCAAAGCATTTGACCCAGGGGCTGCTACACAGTATGTGCTCAACAAATTGGAGCCGAGGTTTGAAAAAAACAAGGCGCGCACTGCCCACCCCATCGCGCAGCACAACCGGTGCGCCTCGGGCGGGGCTCGAAGCGCCCAGAGCCAGGCCCGGCGCCGGGACGCGGGGCCTCGGAGCCTCCGGGGTAGACCCAGCCCTCTGGGACAGAGCAGCCCCGGGGCGCCCCCCCCCACCAAGCCCCAGCCGGGTCCGGCTATTTCCGCCCGCCCGCGCGGCGCGCTACGTACCCGAGGCCTCTGACCCGGCCTGGGCCGTCGCCGCTCGCCCAATCTCAGCGGCGCTTACTGGCTCCCGGCGGGCAAGGCGGGGCCTCGCGAGCGCGCGCACGCGGACCGGACGTCCGGCCGGCGAAAGGGTGGGCGGGGAAGGCGCGCAGTGCCCGCGCGCTGGGCATGGTGGGCAGCACGGGGTTGTTGCCTCTTCGGAGCCAGAGCCCTCCCACGCCGAGGGGAAAAAAAAAAGACCCGGAAAGTCCTAGCTCCAAGCTCAGGCCTTGGCCATCTCTAGCTGTGCAGCCCCTGGCGATGGCTACGGCACGTAACTGCGCGCCTTCAACCCGCCAGGTCCTAAGAGCACTCTGTAGTGTGGCACTCATTGAATTTTCACAGGTGGATACTGCCACCGTCCCCATTCCACACAAGAGGAAACTGATTTTCAGAGGTTGATCCGTTTGCTGCCTTACAGTGTCAGTTGGCTGTAGAGCTCAGTCTGTCCGTGCAAGCCCAGGAAGTCACTTAGCCTCTCACCCTGTCTCCGCTATTAAAGTGGGGATAATCACTACTATGCTGTTTGTTGAAAGCATTAGAAATACATAAAAATACCTAATGGTGTCTCACATATAATAGGTGGTCCTTAATTACCCTGCTTCCTTTCCCTAAACTGGACCTCTGCTTTCTGCTTCCTTTAAAGTAGGAATCTTGTCTATGTTCACCACAAATATCCCCAGTGCCTAGAACAGTGCCCACCACAGTAGGGATCTGATACATTGAAGAATGAAGTAATTCAATATCTTTCTCTGACCACTCCAGTCCCTGAAACCTTTCCTCTTAATGTCAACAGCACCGGCTGCTATCACCCAATAAATAGGCTTGCATCTTGATCAAAGGGCACATTTGGTCCAAACACCAATCCAGTGTTTGAATCTCCTCTACATCACCTCTGGGGTCTAATCTTGGCCATGCCCAATGTCAGGGAACTGTTTTTCAAGAGAGCTTCATGCTGTCCAAATTTGAAATCTAGTCCTAAAAGTAAGAAAGTTTTTCCTTAGGTAATACAGTATCTCCCCTAGTTCTTATCTGTGGGATCATGCAGAACGATTCCAATTCCTATTCCATAAAGCCAGATCTAATGGCCCGGTTTCCTTCTTGCATCAAACAATTTACAGATAACCTAGCTTTGTGGTTCTCAACCTTTTCCCTACTCCTGACACATCAGAGGGATATTCCCATCAGTAACCCTGGCTGCCATGGCAATGACAGGGAGAGGAATATACCTTCCCCTCTCTCAAATAATCAAGCTCTTCTTGGGGCATATTGTTAGGAAACCCCTGCAGATGATCCTGCTTTTCCCAGACACTGCCTTATGGTATTGTGAGCATTGGTGTACAGGCAGGGGCCTTGTCTTTTAAGTAGGTGTCCTTGTGGTCCAGTGGGCCAACAGCATCTGCGACTCCGCTCTGCATCTCTGCTGGGATGATCCCAGAGGAAAGGCTGAAGGATGCTGCAGGGCCTTCGACCCAGGTACATCCTTGGAACTGAAGCTCTACCTTGGCAGTTTGGAGGGGATGCCATCAAGGATTTTTTCGGCTCAAACACATATCCTCTTTTACTCAGGATAGCAATAATAAACTGGCTCTGGCTGCTTACACGGTCTCGTTTCATCCTGACAATGACCTGCATCTCAGTCACCTCTGTGTCCTTGGCATTAAGCACGATACATGGAATATGGTGCTGCTTCAAGTTGTTTGATGAACAACACTCTAAGTCCGAGAGAGATGACTCCTTTGACTCCTGGGTCTTTGACTCTTGGTTCTTAAAATTAAATTTACTTTCTGTATGTTTATTTTAGATAAATATTAATATGCAATTAAATTTATACCGTACCTTACAAATACCATTAATATTTATCCTTTATTAAACAGCTTCAAAAAAAAAACAAAAAAAAAACCTCCCATAGGTTGTCACCAGCTGGAAGATAAAGTCCAAACTTCTTAGCCTGAAACTTAAGGCCTTCTGTGACCTGGCCCCGATCACCCCTCTAGACATGTGCCTCACCATATGTCTCACCATATGTTCTCCCTTGGGAAAGGCCAAGAAGGAAAGTGATTTAGTTACTGCACCAGACTTTGTGTTAAAACACCAGGTTTGAGTCTGAATTCATACTAAGTAGCAGTGAAACTTCGGACTAATCATTGAACTTCTTGTGTTCTCATTGTAATAAGGGGAGTAACATCTGCCCTGCTCATTACACAGCATCAGAGACAGTTGATGGTGGGGATCAAAGAAACAGTGTGCTAGCACATTTTGTGAGCAATAAACGCTATGGGTCACCAACAAACACAATGGGTCACCATACTGCGTGTTCCTGCCTCTGCCCTTTCCCTGTAACCCTTCTTTCTCACTATTCATTCATTCACACATTAAATAATCCAACAAGTGTTAATTGAGGGCCCACTCTGTGCTGGTCCAAAGGATACAGAGGTGAGGAAAATCCAACGTATTCTCTGCCTTCACAGAATACAGGGTCTTGTGGGAGAAAATGGTTGCAAACTGTATAACCACACAAACAAAAAAAAGTAAAACTGCAGCTGTGATTCCAGCTCGGGGGGGGGGGGGTCCACACGGCCCCCAGAAATTATAATGGAGGATCTGGCACTTAAGTTGCCTCCAAGGCCAAGTTCAAAGTCTGCTTTCTCCAGGAAGCCCTTTCTAACAATGCTGCCCCAAAGATCTGCACCCCCTGCCCCACCCTGAACTGCAGTTAACCTCTCTCTTTAGCTCATTTAATCATACCCAGTCAGGCCGTGTTATTTTTTCAAATTGCACCTGGTTTTTCCCAACTTCACTGTAAGTGCCTTCTAGCAGGGAATAGCCAGCACACTCTTAAATTCCACAGATTTAAGCCACAGAAGGCTGGACCCACTGCGTTCCAGACCCATGTGTCAGACGCTGTCATAGGAAGGAAGGGTACCCTTCCTGAAAGTGAGCTCCAGGGGAGACAGGAAACTGCTAAAGACCATCTCCCTGTCCCTTATTCACAATTGAGCACACTAGCCCTGTTCTTCAGAGGAGAAAAACTCTCTTCCTTAGGACAGCCAGGCTGCTGCCTAGTATGATCTTTCAACAACAAAAATGTCATCATCTCTTTCCCCAGCTAAAAACCTTTCCAGCAGCTTCCAAGAGTCTTCAGGATAAAGCCCAACCCCCTCAGCATGGCCTCGACATCCCTTCCTGGTCGACTCCTGCCTGCCTCTCTCGTCTCAACCTCCAAAAGGCTCATATAATTCTTGCTGCAGGACCTCAACAGCACCCCACTCTCAGGCAGCTGGACTCCCCCACCCCCCACCCCATTTGTCTGGTTCCCCTTTGAAAACTCAGCTCAGCCATCTTTTTGTCCAGAACCTCTTTCCCCAGGCTAAGGGGGCTTCCAGGGTCCTGCTACATCTGGTGTTCCCACTCTCTCACACACTGTACCATAATGGTCAGTCTGTGTAGCTGCCAACGTGTAGAGTAAAGCCGGCATGGGGACAACTGTGTTGTTCTATCCCTCGTTCTCTAGTTCCTGCCATAGAGCCTGGCATGTGGTGAGTGCTCCAACGTGTTGAATAAATGAACCACAACTTAGCTCATGCTTTCCTAGGCCCATTAGAAGAAATGGATCTCTGACATGCTGGGAGTACAGCAAGGGCCTTGATCTGTGATGGACATTGTGAGAAAGTTTTTCTTTGATTATCACAGGGAATGCTGACTTCCTGGGAAGGGAAATAATTTATTAGGCACTGACTGTCTCAGACACTTTACTAAGTGTTTTGCCTTCATTGTCTCATTTTTTAAGTGAGGACACTAAGGCTCAGAGAGGTTAAGTGACTTGCCTAAGGTCACTCATCAGGCAGAGGTAGAACCAGAATTTAGAACCCAGGGAGTTAGACTCTGAAGCGTGTTCTCTTAATCACTATATTCTACTGTCTCCAGTAACAGCTGTGAAGGGATAACAGAGGTATCCACAGTAGAAGTAAACTCCAGAATCTGCAGTTTCACAGGCACATTCCTCAGCCACCCTTTGGGTTCTGCTGTACCTCACTGCCTTTGTAGAATGCTTCAGCCAGAATGGTAAGGATAGAAAGAGCCAGCAGAACTAGATGGGAGAATCCTGCTATTTTAATGTGATGAGGCACTCAGGAAGCTGGGAATGTTTACCTTGGAAAAAAGAATTTTAGGGAACCAGATATTAATTGAAGAATATGTTAACAATTATATAGAGGGACACAGGATTATATGCTTCCACGTAACTCCGTAAGGCAGAACTTGGCCAACTTTCGACCAATAAGAACTGTCTGAAGGTGGAAGGCTCTCTGTTACAGGGTAGGGGGGTGGGGAGGAACAAATATGAGAACTCTTGGAATCCCAAGAAACTATCACAGACCCAATTTAGGAAACTCTACACTGTACTGCTCTTGGGGATCATTCTGTCCCAATGTGACAATAAACTCGAAGGTAAACTTACATTCCAAAATCACATGTGGCAATATTCAGTTTTCAGTGGTCATTTTTAAAAAGTATCACATATACTCAATTTCTTTTTAAAACCATAACATTTAAATTTTATTACAGAGAAATAACGGATTCTACAAAATCTAAGTGAGCATTCTAACTTGAAAGAGCCTAAGGGGTGGCGGGGGGGGGGGGGCGGGGAATAAGTGCCTTTCAGGTGCCTTTGAACTCTGAAATTCTCAGAGGTGCTGGATTCCAGAACTTTGGACTGGTACTTGCATTCTGAGCTTGGACATGACAGTCACATTGCCTGTCTACATCCCAGAAAGGCTCTCCACTGAGCAAAAACTGCTCAGTTTGCAGTAAAATACAAGGCAGTGTCTTTCTAAGCTTTGAATTGCAAGAATGGCAGGTTCCACAGTGGACCCTACAATCACTCTGCCCTGGTCATTGCTTCATTAGCTTTTGTTCAACCTCTGCATGTCTGTGAGAAAAGAAAATACAGGGTTGGGAATTAGAATATCAGATGTGGGTTCTGGTTCTGCTACTAGGTATCGTTGTGATTTTTTTTTTTTTTTTTTTGGGCAAGCTCAATTTTCTTCAAGTCCCCTTCCCTACCTACTTTACAAGGTCACATGAGCTACAACAAGTGAAACATCTAGAAATTAAGTCCACCTAACACATGTAAGGCTTTATTACGATTATCTCTGACATCTTCTTCTGGCCCGCAGCTGCAAAGAAGACATCATACTGACAGCACTCTTGGTCCTGGAGAGATGAGTGTGGGTGACAGCGCTCAGTCTGAGTGGGTGTCCTTCCCTTCTAAAATCAGATATAAATGATTGGGGATTATCTGCTGTTTCGGATCATATTTACTTCTAAGCCTGCCACTGAGAAAAACTAATTGACAATATTTAGCTCTTTTTTGTTTTGTTTCCCTGAGTCAGATGCAAAGTGTTTCTTCCCACTTTCTCCCTCTTTCCACGTTGAGGGTTTCCCAATGGCAAAGATTATTCCTTTTTTCGGCCATGGAGCTCTCTGAGGATAAGAACATGTCCTTGCTGTACAACCCACAGTCCAACCTGAATGGGAAATCTCTAGAAATGGGAACCATGTCTTCAGGCGCTGGCCTCAAGCCTCAGGTGCAATTACTCAAACACAGGGGTGAGACCCAAGGGATTGAAGCATTCAGTCAATGCTAAAACTAGGTTAAGATGACACCATTACTTTCTAATAACTGATTTCCTTGGGTGGATGAAGTAGACAGTGGGACTTCTGCAGTGATAAAGAACTCAGAGGGACGAAGGGCCGACAGATCCAAATTTGTACACTGATTTTGCCACCTACTTGCTTTGTGACTGCCCGATTTACCACCCAATCTGGGCCACGTTTCTTCGTCTGTGCCAAAGGGGAATAATAATACAACGCATCTTCTCGGCTTGTTGAGAGGATTAAATGAGATATACGAAAAGCCTTACCCCAGACTCTGGCATATAAGTGCTCATTAAAAAGTGGATGTGGAGAATCCTAGGGACACTGTAGGAGTTTCGTGGAGACCTGTAGCTGGAGACCAAGAAGCGGCAAAGCCGGACCGAGCAGTCAGGTCTCCCGGCTAAGGATCAGTGCTCCGCACACCACAACCTACCGCCTCTCAAGAGGCCTCGAACTCCTGACGACCAAGTGCCGCCTAGAGTCCCCAAGGAAAGGCGGCCAGGAGCCAACCTGGCTTCTTACAGCAAAGGCTCTCCAAGAAGGCCTGACGCATTCGGGGTCCCGGTGGGTAGCACCCGCAGGCCTCAGGCCTCATTACTTACCCGGATATGGTAACGGTCCTTAACGGCAGCCAATAACGGCTCACCTGTGGCCGAGGCACTGGCAAGGGCAGGCTGAGGTCAAACCTTGGATTTTGGCGCTTCATCCCGAAACCCTAAGCAAGCATCGAACTACAATTCCCAGCATGCCACGCGGCCGCCCGGTCGCGGAGCGTCGGCCCCGCCAACCCTGGGGCCCTTCTTTTCTCAAAACGCGGCTGAACGCCCAGTACTTCCGGGTAGTGCGGGGGGGCCCCCCCATCCAGGACAGCCTCCCTGTATGATTTCTGGGTATTGTAGTCCACATTCTTCCAGTTTCGCGAGAATCAGCTGTTCTTAACCACGGCTCCCTTCGACAAAAAAACTACAAAACCCAGACTATATCGCAAGTTCCTCTCGTCCAATAGGAACCCCCCATGTAGCGAGGCGCGGAGGCCGGCTCTCGCAACTCAAGATGGCGGACGAGAGTGAGACAGCAGTGAAGCCGCCGGCACCTCCGCTGCCGCAGATGATGGAAGGGAATGGAAACGGCCATGAGCACTGCAGCGATTGCGAGAACGAGGAGGAAAACAGCTACAGCCGGGGGTAACGATATCCTCGGAGTCCAATTCCCGTCCAGTCTCCCACAACCTGGGTCTCTGGGGTGCGGGGAAATCACCGGGAGCTTAGGGTAACCCCACCCCCATATTCTAATTGGCTGAGACATTGGGATCCTGCCTGGCGATTGGTTGCTGTCTTTGTCATTTAGCAGGGTGGGTGCTCAGTATATTAAGGGCCGGAGACATTCAATACTTTTATTATATAAAAGTTCTTCTGTGTAATGTTCCACTCGTGTGCTTCACTCGCGTTCAGGGAAAAGAGCATGTTGGACGATGGTTTTCGACGGCACAACACGGGTCAATCTAACAGTACAATTCAAAGGGAACGTTACTTACAGAGGTGTGTGAACAACGTGATTAGCAATAAATGAATAATAAAACATTTCGCTGCAGCTCACTTTCAATGAGGAAATATATCAGGTTGTACAAACCATAATTATGTTGTAAAATATCACTAACAGGAGAATCTCAAAATACAAACTTACCTTATAAACCCTACAGTGTAATTACTGTATGATAATGTTTTGGTGTATACAGTGCCCGTTGTTCCAGATAAGCTGTAAGTTTCCTGAACAGTATATAATTAGGTCTTGCAGGATCTTTGCTCTGTTTACTTTGTGAAATAGCCTCAAAGCTTCAAGAAATTGAGTGATGGTGCAGCTTGGACAGGGATTGGAAGTGGGCTTAATACTGCATCTCTGTACTTCTCTTGCCTGCTAGTAATTGTTACTTGGGCAGAAGAAATTCATCAGGCGTTTGTTTCAGTGTTGAGTTCTATTTCCAAATCAGTTTTCATTCTTGTAAGCCACACCCTGTCATTCTTCTTTCTTCATATTGTTACAGTAACTAGTGCTGAAGCTCTGTCCCTGTCTATATTTCCGAGTATGTTTTTTAACCGAAAGTTATGGGAGACTTTTTGACGTATAACTTTGGGTGAGTCTGTGGTGGTCTGATTTTGTGCGCGCGCGTGTGTGTATGTGTGGTAGTCCCATTTTCATAGCCATGAAGTCATTTGCAGTATTAGCAGTAGCCTGTAGGTAAAGGTAAAAGGTTGAAATCTTTGGATAAACTTAAAAAAAAAAAATCCACTGCCTTGTAAAGATGGAAGAACAAAGGATTAATTAAGTAGTTTATAATCTGCTTGTGATGAATCCTTAGGTTAAAAGATCTAGCTTTTATGTTCTTTGACCAGCATTAAAAAAAAATCACAAGAAGAATGTAAAGAAAAAGGAAGTTTGTCAGATCTGGTTTTATAAGAGTGTGTGTTCTTTTGCTATAACTCACAATAGATCTCATGTAACAAAAGCCTTGAAGTTGGAGATTCCTAAGAAAGGAAGAGCTTTTAAAGAGGAAATAGGAACAGGAAGAAGGGAAAGTGCAGCCCTCCTGAGTACAAATCCTAATTATAGATGAGAGCTGTTGAATTCAAAAGTCATTTCAGAAGTGAAAGTAAGGCTTTTTCTTTGCTCTGTGTGTAGTTGCTTTTATTTTTCTCTGCTAAACTGTTGCCCTGACCAGTGTCTATAGCTCTTTAATTGGTTTTATTTCCTATGATCTGTGAATCACTTTGCAAAACTATTTGGCAGAAAGGTCTGTGTTTTATTTATAGTACAACAAAATGATAACCTTAAAAAAATTTTTTTTTGTTTTGTTGTTATTGTTGTTGTGCATGGTTATATATGGTCTGGGTGAACAAATTTATTAGCATCCCAAATCTGGAGGTCTGTATAAATGAGTTTGGAGGTGGCAGGTGAAAAACAGAGGACCTAGCTTGGAGGACAGGCTACTTCGGGCACTCAATCTGAAGTGGAGTTAATATTTTCCCATTAATTGTCAGAGGAAATGATTTTGGAAGAGGCGGTGTGGCACAGAAAGAGCACGGATTTGGGGGTCATTCACGGGGTTCAAAGCCTGGTTCTGACAGTTGTCCTATAACCTTGGGAAAGTTACTTAACCTCCATTTGTAGGGATTAAATGAGATAACATCGGGAATACAGCCTGGCCCCTCCCTCCTGTTCTTCCTTCACATCTTCCCTGTCCTCCTTTCCCCAGCTTGTGCTCTTATCACATACCTCGTTTTTTGTAGCTTTTATAACAGTAGTTAAATAATGTGTGTCCAGTCCCTGCCTCACCTGATTGTAAGGTGCCTGAGTAGAGGGACCATGTCTTCGAGATGCCTGGCACTTAATGGGCATTAGTGAGTATTTGCTGGATGAACAAATGGCAAATGTTAAAATTCAGAGTTCAGTGTCGGTGGAGTTTCTCTTCACTGAGGGGAAGAGTGTCAGATTTTTCTTACAAACACAATTTCTTACCCCAAGTCAGTCTCATTGTGAGCCTTACTACAGTTTCCTGTGAAATACCTACAGAAATCGGGGATCCTCCAATTTGTCCTGGAAGTTTTCCACTGTTTTTTTGGCTTCTTGAAATTTTCTTAATATTACTTAAAATGTTTTCAAAAGTGATGTAAGAATTGAAGGGGAGCATCTCCTTTTGATGCTCATGAGTCTAAAGTACAATTTGCAACAAAAGTTAATGATAGTTTAAACTAACCCTTATTCTCTTAGGCCTTCCTCTCAAGATGGGCTCACAGTACACTAATGAAAGAACCATAATTAAATAAACATTTGATGAGTATAGATTTCACATATACATTGAAATACACATATATGTGCACATGCATACATGCAGTGTATGTATATGTTTTATTTTGTGTGTGTGTATTTTTTATGTATGTATCTCTACAGTTTTTCTGTACGCTATTTTTTTAAAAAAATCTACTCAACAAAGGCAGGCAGCATTTTTCCCCCAGTTACTCGCCTGAGATAAGTTACCCTGAGCAACTGAGAGAAGAGTCAGACTACAATAATTTTTTTTTTCAGGTATAATTTATTTGAGAGAGTGTGTGTGCACGCATGGGTGCACACAGGAATTAGGGGAGAAGCAGAGAGAGAATTCCAAGCAGACTCCCTACTGAGTGCAGAGCCCCACTTGGGGCTCGAAACCAGGACCCATGAGATCATGACCTGAGCTGAAACCAAGAGTGGGACGTTCAACCTACTGAACCACCCAGGCGCCCCCAGACTAAGATCGTCCTAATGCTGTATCCCCATGCGGTTCACCATTCATCTGTATGCTTTAATTTGCTTTTTGTTTTTAGTGAAAGGCTTTCCAAGAATTGTTACTAAAGAATAAACCTTATTAGCTGGCAGTAGATTTTAGTTTTGGGTTAACAAACAAGTAAAGTTTATTTGAATGATTGGAACAGGAAAGGACTTTTATATTATTTTGTTCCTAGGATTCTTTTAGAGTTTATTTTGCAATGTCATTGATACCACTGAGATGCAGGTAAGCCATCCTTTTGATAAGGATGTCTCTTTCCCATCCTGCTTTCTTACTCCATGGGGACAGGTTAAGATGAGTTCTTGTAAGTTTTCCTCACTAGTCCTGAGCTGTTATCTCTTATGAAAAAACTTAAGAGAAAACAAAGGGCTTTTTGAAAGGAAATTCCGTAAAGCCAGCCTTACTTGCTTTTGTTTTATTCTTCAGATTCTCCGAGAGTGGTTCTTTCCATATTTAGTTGATGGCTTATAGCTACATCTAGCTCTTGGAAAGAAGAAATCTTTTTCGTCCCTTTTTCTTAATTTCTCCCTTCAGCTTTTGGTTTTTCAAAACTAGATCGAAGCAGAAATGAAAAGAGAAACCTCATCACTGATATCAAATAAGTGTTCTAATTTTATTTCCCAATTAAGTTGCAATTAAAAAAGAAACTAATCAAGAGCTGCTTCAAAGAGGAGACTGGAAAGCAGAAGGAATGAAAAGCAAATGAGAGCCTATTTCAGGGAGACTGCTGCTCATGGCACACCAGTTTTGCTGATTTTTCACATTGTTTAACTAATGTGCTCACTCTAAAATTTCCCAGCTTTACCAAGTCTGCGCTTAACCCTTTGCCTGCAGAGTCCATAGATTTGGGGACCGTAGATTTAGTAACTTTAGGAGGAGCTTCTTCAGCTCTTCTCTGTAACTTTGTCTGAAATCTCTACCCTGCAAGCCTCTCTTCTGATTCCTCAAGGAAGGTGCTCTAGGGATTGTTGCATTTAAGGCACACAAAACATGGTGTTCTCTTTTGAGAGCACCAAAACAAACAAACAAACTTAAACTAAAATTCTTTGACAGGGTCAGTACTTGCTTAGAAGTTTTTTCTACTGCTGCTGACTTTTGAGAGGCAGCTGAGGGGGTTACACTGTTGTCAAGCGTTTGATAAATGTTATCTGTTGTTATTACTACTATGTGCTGGCCACTGTGCTAAGCCCTTTCCATGGATTATCTCCTAGACTTCACTTAAAAAGACTGATTTATCTTTGGTAGTGAGGCTTGGGATTTTCATCTCTACCTCTTCCTTTGACACCCTGAAGGATCCATTCCGAACTTGCTGGATTTCTTTTCCCTACTGCCTTGATTTCTGCCTCCTGACTCTGCAGCAATGTTGAGTCCTGTCTTTGGATCCATTCAGTAACCCATGAACTTTCCCAGACTGGGGAGCCAGTTGGTGATGGAGATGGCTGACCCCTTTAAACTCTTCTGAATGGACAAGTATCTTTTGCAGAGGTCATTCTAGTGTGTGAAATTTCTGCCAGCAGTGAGTCGTTGGTCAGAAAATTACTGAAAATGGTCTCTGAACAGCATTTGATTTGACCTTGGAGTTGCCAGGTTACAGCGTGGCTCACCAAAGCAACCCAGAGGATGTGGAATTTACATTTCTGTCTCAATCCCATTCTAAACAGTTTAGTATATCAGAGCTTTTGTGACCCCTAAAAAAAAACGCCCAGTTATTCTCCATGACAGGAACTGGGTTGTTCACCCTCAAAATTCTGGCCAACTGTCCCGGGAAGGGCAGAGGATGGCAGTAAAAGCAATTTTTGTAATCCCTTCCCACAACCTGCTGTTCTTTTCAGAGGCCTTCTGGGGTAGCTTGATGGCAGTACTAAAGTGGTTTTGGGTTTTGTTTTTTTTTTGTGTATGTGTGTGTTTCCCATCATCTAGGATTCACACGCAGTTTTTTATATAAATAACTGGTGGGTGGGACTGCAGAGTTTGGGGTATTGCTGTAAGTGACCCTGCAGTCACAGCAGTACAGAGGACAGGCTTTTGAGACTGAGTCTGACCACGTGGTTTCTACCCGGGTACCCTCGTATGCCTCCGCATTCACCTTGTTGGGCCTTCTGAGTACCAGTAGGATTATTGGTGAACATATCACACCGCATAAGTAAATGCAGAAGGATTTGCAGAAGGATTTCCTGATATCCAAAAGTAGAATCAAAAGGATGTTAGAGCCTAGGATTTGTTTAGTAGGTTTCTCTGGAAATATTAAATTTTAGCCCAAAGAATTAACTTTTAGTTTTTAGGGGTAGAAAATAAGTGACCCAAAATTGTGAATTTTATTTTCTGAACTTTTTTTTTTTTTTTTTTTTTTTTTAAAGATTTTATTTATTTATTTGAGAGAGAGAGAATGAGAGAGAGCACATGAGAGGGGGGAGGGTCAGAGGGAGAAGCAGACTCCCTGCCGAGCAGGGAGCCCGATGCGGGACTCGATCCAGGGACTCCAGGATCATGACCTGAGCCGAAGGCAGTCGCTTAACCAACTGAGCCACCCAGGCGCCCTATTTTCTGAACTTTTTTTTTTCCCTCTGATCTCATAATCAAAACTAAACCCGTGGTCTGTGTTTAAGACACTGGAACCATTTAAAATAGTTTTAGTGGAGCTTTTTTGTTTTAACTTTTATAGGACTAGGACAGGTCCTCAGGAGGGAGAAGATGACATATAAGAAAGTTGATAATTTAATAAGAAAGCTGATTATTTAAAATCTCAACCAGTGGCTCAAAAGAGCACAGCATCTCCACACTTTTCGTAGACTATTAATACAGCTGTCCTATGGAAACGTTACTGGAGACGTTTTGCTGACCCTCTTTTGGACTCCAGCTTTTCGGGGTTTTATTTTAGTCTATTATGCTGGAAAGTGTCAGTCAAGCACATTATTTGTTGAACTCTTAACTGTGCACTGGGCGCAGCTGGGAGTGCTCTAGGAAACAGCTATATCAGATGTCCTTATGCTCAGGAAATTTTTAATCTTACTGGGAAGGTAGGAAGCAATGCATTATTCTATGTAAAGTATTAAATCATTTGGGAGATCATAATCTTAGCCAGATACCAGTGAGAGCTAGTGTAGTCAGGAGGCTTTCTGGATAAAGCGTGGCTCACTCTCCTCCTTGCCTTTAATACGTGCTCCTCTGGTACACAGAAATTTGTTTTAAGGCCTTGTGTGATGGAACAGTGTCTTTTGGCTTTGGAGGAGTCTCAGATAAATTCCCACAGAAACAAGACCAAGGTGTTTGGGAAGGAATGGTCCATGTCTTTAGAGATTGGAGGCTTGTCCCTGGGTACCAGTTGGTGTGTTGGTGACCAGTTTGCCTCACGTGTCTGGGCCTTGGTTTCCTCTTCTGTGAACAGCAAGTTAAACTGGGTGGCCCTGAGATCTTTCCGGCCCTGGTGGCTGAGCTTGCACTCCCCCACAGTAACAGCATTCTGTTCCCCAATCCTGCACCTTTTGAGTGGATTTTGTTACCCAGTAGGATGGAGAGGAGGCCTGTGTTATGGACCCTTCCTGCTTGTCGTGTTATCTGGAAGTTCTGTGCTTGAGCTGCTCATCTGTCAACGTGCCCTTCCCTCCTGCCCACTCACACATCCTGGCACTGCATTCTGTTTCTAGAAATCAGCACTGAGGCTCATTTTCTATCTCCTCCCCCGAGCCCTGACTTTATACCAGAGCATCCATGGGATTTCTGTTTTTGAGCTTGGAATATCTTGGCCTTCATTTAAAAAAGGACATTTCTTGGGGCTCCTGGCTGGTTCAGTCAGTAGAGCATGACACTTGATCTTGGGGTTGTGAGTTCCAGCCCCAAGTTGGGCATAGAGCCTACTTAAATAAAAAAAAAAATTTTTTTAATGACATTTTTATAAGTAATTTTTTTTTAAAGATTTTATTTCTTTATTTGACAGAGAGAGCCACAGCGAGAGAGGGAACACAAGCAGGGGGAGTGGGAGAGGGAGAAGCAGGCTCCCCACTGAGCAGGGAGCCCGATTCGGGGCTCGATCCCAGGACTCTGGGATCATGACCTGAGCCGAAGGCAGACGCTTAACGACTGAGCCACCCAGGCGCCCCTTAATGACATTTTTTTAATTGCTTGTCTTCCCTGTTCCTGGCTCTGTCATTCTGCTAATTTGTCCCATATTCGCTAGGTTGGTCATTAATGACTTGAGTTTATCAGCTTTAGAGTGTTAACTTCAAAATTTTTATGTGAACTCCTATGTCCATTTACATTGTAGGGAGCTCCCTTTTCCCCAGGAAGGCAAGTTTCACTAATTCTTTGCTCATTATTTTGGAACCAAATGAACCAAAGGCAGACTTTGATTTTCTATATTCCATGGTTCTGGCCCATCTCTTTGGGGTGTGTAAAGGTGCCTGGCAGGCTTAGAGTGCTCTCTAAGAGATTGCTATTTCAATTTGCAGAATCCCTACACACCCTGGGATGTCCACCCGCTGGGTGTGGACTTCAGGTCCCTTTAAAAATGATTCGAATTCTTAGAGAAGGACTAGCCTGCTTCAGTGGGGTCCTCTGGTGTGGTTCTCCCCAAATCCAAACTGAAGCTCTTCTTTGAAATGGCGTTGGCGGCTTCCTGGGAGGCTTCTTGAAGACTTACTCTCAAAGCTTCTGAGCTTGGTTTCTTTTGAATAATTAAAATTACTATAATCACCTTGAAAACTAAACCATAGTGAGCTCTTTGGAAATCTCTTCTCGGGGCGCCTGGGTGGCTCCGTTGGTTACACATCTGCCTTCGGCTTAGGTCATGATCCCAGAGACACCCAGGAGACCCAGGACACCCAGGACTGAACCCAGTCTGCTTCTCCCTCCTCCCCTCACCCCACTTGTGCTCGCGCTCTCCCTCTCAAATAAATAAAATCTTTGGGGAAAAAAAAAATCTCTTCTCTGAGTCAGTCGTCCTCCTATCTGGGTTGCTGACTGTAAGACCATGGTGAGCTCATAATGTGTTCTCGTGGATGTAGTTCAGTCCCTGGCAGCTCCCTGAAAATGATTCTTCTTTCTTTTAACTTCCCTTTGTTATTCATCTATCTCTATGCTTGCTGTACAAGTTGAAACAGGATTGTTGCTCAATAGCTGCATGTGCAAATTCAAGGCAGTACAAGGATCATGAAATTCGCTCTCTGGGTTTAGTGTGGGTCTTGGAGTTTGTCAGGCACATATGTTGATGAGAACAAGAGTTCAGTCTAAGATCCTTCCACAAAAGTGGGGTCCCCGATGGCTGCTCAGAAGTGGCTCCACTGAAGAGAGAGAAAGGCAGGAAGGTAGTTTCTTAGTGATTTCCTTGTGAAGATTTCTGAAGTTGGAGAAAGTAATTTCTTCTATTTTCCTCATGTGAAAATGTGTTTAGTAAGTATCCAAAAGGTTGATACACAGCAGTTCTTTGCCTTGACCTTTTTTTAATCCATAGAATTTTTTAAAAATATTTTTTTATGGTAATTCATATACAGGAACCACGTAACTCATTCCATAAGCTGAAGTGAAGGACTTGTACATTTTATCAATGGTGGGGCACTGCTTTGTTTCCTAACATCAACCAGTTTTTAAATTTTATAATGCTCCATATAATCTTGAGACTGAAGTGAGAATATGTCTGGAATTTAAAAACCACATAGAGTTGTTATAGGCTACAAATAGGCCTGTAGATGATAACATTGAATTACTAAGTGGAAAAAATTTTCTTTAGGCCATAAATGACTTCCTGGTTCCTGTACTTTGCCATGGCCTTGGGGGTTTTGCAGAGCATCTGGTTTTAAGGAGTTTACCTTATTCCCCCTCTAAGAATGTTATTGGTCTTCCTTTCATGGTATGCCTTCTGTGTCCCATTAAGATAATACCTAGGAGGTGCACTTGGACTAAAGTAACCTCCAGCCTTTACTGAATCTCCCTGACTTCATAGTCTGTCTCCCTGCGTTGGGTACAGGCAGTTATTCCAGGGCGGGGCGAAGGAAGAGTGAATGAGCTAGCCGGAAACTGAGGGTTTTGGGCCTACGGAAAAGTTGGGCTTGATGATACCTTCCCGGGTAAGAGGCTGCTGTCACTGTAGGCTTTCTAGCATGGGAGGGACACACTTTCTAGTACGGAAAGCCTTTTCACAGAGCTGAGTCCCACAGCTGACAGGAGCTTACGATGATGCAGAAAGATGGCAAAGTCAGGGAGATCCAGCACAGGGTGGAGGTAACTTTAGTCCAAGTGTAAGGTCATGAAGTCTGGACGCCAGCGCTCCTCCCAGGCCTAGGAATAGGTACCTCTCCCATAGGAAATGGCAGCTCATGGCTGCAGATTCCTTCTCCCTACACAGTACCACTTGCTATGAGAGAATAATTAATATTCATAATCACCCCAAGGCATTTTAAGGCCAGGTACACTTTGTGAATTATAAAATAAAGCTTAAATGGAATTTATCGTGATGGTATGGAAAATGCATTATTTATACTATTTTAATTCTTTGAAAATTGGTTATCTAGAATATACAGCTAAAACCCTGCACTTTTAGCGGATCCTGCAGATTAGGGTTCACTGTATTCTCAGGTGGGACTACTAATTTTGACTTTTTAATGGAAGATTTCCAGGGAAGATGGCAGAGTAACTTTAGGCATTACTTTCAGGCCGACAATTCCAAAATCAGTTTAGACATGACAGAAACCAACTGTAGTTGACCCTTGAACAGCATGGGCTTGAGCTGCACAGGTCTCCTTATATGTGAACTTTTAACAACACAGCACTATAAATGTTATTTTTCTTAGGTTTTCCTTGATAATATTGTTTCTAGCTTACTTTACTTGAAGAATATAGTATATAATACAACTAGAAAATCTGTGTTAATCGGCATGTTATAGGTAAGGCCTCATCAACAGTAGGCTATTAATAGCTAATTTGGGGAGAGTCAAAAGTTGTATGCAGATTTTCAACTGTCGGGGGGAGGTCAGGGACCCCAGCCCCTGTGTTGTTCAAGGGTCAACTGTCCAACCATAATTAGGAAAGCTAAGCTGCAAGGTGAACCTTAAAATTCATCAATAAAATAAAGGAAACCCAATACAAAGGTAAAATAAAGGAAACCCAGAAATCAACAAGAATTGGGAGAAGACATTAGGGAGCAAATGAATGGAAAATGTGAAAGAAACACAGTATAATATGATTTGTGTCTCAGTAAAGATGTTGAGAGACCTCAGAAAACAATAATAAAAGGCTGTAGGAGACATTCAGATGTGGCTACGAGACTTGTTTTTTGCTGCATTCGTGGGGTGTGTCATGCAGAGGGCCTCTCCCCTTTACTGGGCTCACAGGCATGTTTCATGTAGTCGCTTTTTGGCAGGAGTGGGTGGGTGCTTCACTGTTCTTTTCCCCAGATCCCAGGTACTGGGTTTTGCCCGTGGTGATCACCCAGTCTGAGCCAGCTGACAGTCGCCCTAGGTCCTGCAGGCTTGATTTCGGCAGTGCTCACGACTGTTTCACTAGCTTGGACACAGATCGCAGCAATGTGAAACTGCCTTTTTCCTCCTTCCTTCCTCCCTTTGCAGTACTGCCTTGAGCTTTAGATCCAGCTGGGGAATTTCACTAAACGTGATGCACTGGGAGAGTGGGAGTGGGGATGAGGAAGGGTGTCCAAAAAGACCACTTTGGGCTGTCATCGTTTTAAATTCAGGGCTCTAAGGAAGTGTTGGTGGTATGAATGCCCTGTTAACAATCATCATTTGCCTTTGGTTATAGCACTCTAGCAATCTGAAGAAAATAAACATCAAATAAAAGCAAGAATTGAAAAGGTCCTTCCAAACAAATAGGACATTTCTGGCACAGGCCCCCCCTCCCACCCAACTCTCACCCCCCAGAGCTGGTGGGAGTGAGGAGAGCTGCATTTGCTGGGACCTGGATTCTCTAGTCGTCTTCTGAAGCCAACAGGCCTGATTAAGGACGATCTGGCTCCACAGAAAGCTCTATGTCAGTGTAGCTCAAAACAGATGATTTTTTAAAAACCCTGCATCAGTATTTACTTTGTCTTACAGCGGTTTGAGTCCAGCCAATGACACTGGAGCCAAAAAGAAGAAAAAGAAACAAAAAAAGAAGAAAGAGAAAGGCAGTGAGACAGATTCCGCCCAGGATCAGCCTGTGAAGGTAACAAGGAGGCTCTGTTTTCGTGTGACTGAGAGTTGCTTTTTCAGAGGAGAGAGTTTGGGGGTCGATGTATAGGAACAATTCAGATTGACCATCTCCACTGGTATTACTTCAAGATGGAGGAGTTGGATCCCTCTGCTGCCCTCTGCTGCCCTAGACCTAGGTGATGAAACTGCTCTCGGTACCTTAAGAGCCACAGCAGGTCAGACACTGTCTCCTGAGCATGTGGCCCGCTCCGTACACGCAGGTACAGGGCTGCATGTGGTGCCGTGTGGGGTGCCTGAGAGCGATCCCGCCGGACGGCCCCTGCCGCCTAGAGCAGTGGTTCTCCGTCCTTCCTGCCTTGAGTCCCTGCCACCGGGAGAAGAAAAGGCCTGCTCTTTTTAAGGCCACCCTTTATGTATTGCAAGCATCCTCTGATTGCCGTAGTCCTTGTGCTGGAAACTGCAGGTCCCAGAGAGTGCACTGCTGAGCTCCACAGCTGGGAACCACTGGCCTAGACCAGACGACCTGAGACTGACACACTGACCCGAAACCTGGAAGTACGGGGGGGGGGGGGGGGGGGGGATTGGTTTGTTTTGTAAATAAAACAACATTTGACAAAGAAAACCTTTTCTTTCAGGTTAAGTGCTGCCCCCTTCAGAGTAGACCCCAGGAGAAGCTTGAACATACAATCCCTCTCTTAGAATTACCTCTAGAACAGTGTCTAAGCCTCACAAGAAATCCAGTCTCACTCCAGTATACCCACACTTGGTTTTATGCCACAGATGTTGTACTCCAGCTTGAATCTCCTACCTTGTTGAGAAATGGCTTCAAGTGATTTTTTCCTGTTCTCAATATTAAATCCCCTGTGGGGAAAAAAAAAAATAAAACCAAACACCATTATTGACCACCATGTTAGCCAGGTTCTTGCCAGGCACTTCATTTAAATTAATCCTAAATGGGGCGCCTGGGTGGCTCAGATGGTTAAGCATCTGCCTTCGGCTCGGGTCATGATCCCAGGGTCCTGGGATCGAGCCCCATGTCCAGCTCCTGGCTCAGCAGGGAGCCTGCTTCTCCCTCTGCCTCTCCCCCTGCTCGTGCTCTCTCTCTCTCTCTTTTTGTCTCGAATGAATCAATAAAATCTTTAAAAAAAATAAAAATAAAAATAAATAAATTAATCCTAAACCTTCAACATCCCTACCAGGGAGGTGGGGGTCTTCTTCATTTTAAAGATGCGAGCAGTGGGGTGCCTACCTGGCTCAGGTGGTAGAGCATGCAACTCTATTTTGTTTTTTTTTAAGATTTTATTTATTTATTTGAGAGAGCACGTGTGCACACAAGCGGGGGAAGGGGCAGAGGAAGAAGGAGAAGCAGATACCCTGCTGAGCAGGGAGCTCATCCTGGGGCTCGAGCCCAGGACTCAATCCCAGGACTCCGGGATTATAACCTGAGCTGAAGGCAGACACTTAACCGACTAAGCCACCTAAGGCCATGAGCATGCAACTTTGATCTAGGAGTTGAGAGTTTGAGCCCCACGTTGGACATAGAGCCTACTTAAAAAAAAATAATTTAAAGATGAGAGCAGTGGCTCAGCCAGGTCGTTGGGTCAGGGATTCTAGCCCAAGCCCATGCTTTGGCTTTAGAGACTTTTATTTGTTTCACGAGTTTGTCTGGGGGTGGGTGTTTGGAAGACTCTACGGGTATTTGAGCTCCAGCGTGTGTCAGAATGGTTCACTTTGGAATTAGAAACATTTAACAAAATACCATGTACATAGCCTCCCTTTCCCTCTTTGTGAGAGGGGTGCAGTTCATTGTCAAGAATTTAGGAAAAACCTAACAAGAGGAAGAAAAAAATCGCTTGTCCTACCTCCCAGGAATAAGCAATGTAAACATGTTAGTTTATGTTCTCCCTGTCCTTCTGAATCTAAATTTAAAAAAATGGTACAGTAAAAATACCAGAAGAAATTATGAGTATTTTTATATAATCGTAAGCCTGACATAAGACCTGGAAGTCATAAAAGAAAAATTGACAAATTTAAATAATCTCTGTAGAAGTTAAAAAGATAAACAACAGACTGGGAAAATATTTGCAGTATTTGAACCAATCAATTTAAAATCATGAAATGAGTAGGCAGTTTACACAATTAAAAATACATGTTCAACCAGTGTATGAAAAGATAGTTAAATTGACAATGAAAAAAATTAAAATTAATATATTTTTTTCCTCCTAGATTGGTAGAGTTTAAGATTTGGTAAATCTAATGAGGGTTAGGAGAAACACGTGCTCACTGGGTTATTAATTCATATTAAATGAACACACTGTTCATTGGGTTATTAAATGATACTCTCTTTTTAGAGAGCAAATTGACAATATATATTACAATTTCAAATGTGCATATCCTTTGACCCAGAAAATCTCTTTCTTAGACTTTATCTGGCAGGAATACATATCCCAGTGAGCAAAAATAGATGTACAAGAAAGTTCATTATGGCATTTTTTGTAAAGCTGAAGAACAAAATCACAAAAATGCCCATCAGCGAGGGACTTGCTAAATATATTGTGGTCTATCCACAAAGTGGACTCAGTTCAAATGAGCAGGTCTGCATGTCCACATGGGAGGGTCTCTAAGACATAGTGTTTTTTATTTTTTTTAAGATTTTATTTATTTATTTGTCAGAGAGAGAAAGAGCACAAGCAGGGGGAGTGACAGGCAGAGGGAGAGGGCAAGGGCACTGAGCAAGGAGCCCAATGTGGGACTCGATCCCAGGACCCTGGGATCATAACCTGAGCCAAAGGCAGCCGCTTAACCGACTGAGCCACCCAGGCATCCCTAAGACTTAGTGTTTAAGGAAGAACAGCATGTAGAATAATACCATATGACCAATTCTAGTTTTTTGGAAAATTGTGCGTGTGTGTGCTTGAAGCTTGCATGCAAAAAAGTCAAATTATATTTGCCTCTTCTCACCCTACACCTCCTAAATTAAGACTGTTGATGATAAGGATTATATTTAAGGGGTGGGATTGTTGGGTGTTTACTTTCTGTATGTAGTATATATTTCTGCATTGTTTGAAATTTTACACTGAGCATGTATTCCTTTTGCCACCAAACATCATGAGGCTAAGAAGGAGAAACCCCATAGGAAGCACCCACCCTTCAGGGATCCCATCGCCAACCACTCTTTCTCTGGTTGTCATATGACATCTGACCTCTGGGTTTGGGATGGAGGAACCATACCCCTTCCTTGAGTTGCACCCCTTAACGCTTACACTTGTGATTAATCAAAAGTGCTTATTAACATAATGAGCCTTTTCTCTCCCCAACTTTATCTCATCCAGATGAACTCTTTGCCAGCCGAGAGGATCCAGGAAATACAGAAGGCCATTGAACTGTTCTCAGTGGGTCAGGGGCCTGCCAAAACCATGGAGGAGGCTAGCAAGCGAAGCTACCAGTTCTGGGACACGCAGCCTGTCCCCAAACTGGGTATGTATGTGCTTTCTTCCCCAGGGGATGGGGAAGGATGTGTCTTAGCTGTGCTTTGGGTGCCACACCGAATTTGTGGGGGGAAGGTGGTAGAGTCCTGGCGTTCCTTGGTGGTTATTTTCAGAGGGTGGTCTTAAAAATGCTGTGTAGAAAACACTAATGCTCAGGGACCTGCTGGTTCACAGGAGTCCATATTGAGAACAAGTACTGATTCCTTTAGTCCATCATCGTCTACTATAAAGCTACAAAGAAAAACAGTATATTGGCACAGGCCGAGTGGGGTTGTGTGATCATGGGTCTGTCTTCCTACAGAGATTTTGTAGAGAGACCGTCTTGTTTATCGGGCAGATGTCTGGCCCTGGGGTGGGCCGAGTCCCCAGCCCTTTCCCTTTCTTTTTTTTTTTTTTTAAAGATTTGATTTTATTTATTTGAGAGAGAGAGGGCACAAGCAGGGGGGAGGAGCAGAGGGAGAAGGCTGCTGAGCAGGGAGCCTGATGTGGGGCTTGATCCCAGGACCCTGAGATCATGACCTGAGCTAAAGGCAGACGCTTAACCAACTGAGCCACCCAGGCGCCCCCCTCAGCCCTTTCCCTTTGTCTCTCAGCCAGTGCATGCTTCCCAACTACACGTAACTTGACATTTTGCTTAACAGTGATGGCTCAACCCCGGAATGCCCTGTGCAGGTCTGGTTGGCACCCTTTAAAAAAGCTATACTGAGCTCTTAAAGGGATGGGACAAGCAGAAAAGCTCAAAGGATTCTAGAGAGACCGACATAGTAGAGTTAGAGATGCCTGCTGAGATTGAGCCACAGCTAACGATGATGCCTAACTTCAGCTGTCACTGTTGACAAAAAATTTCTGGAGCGGTTGCACCATGATTCTGGACCTATTGATGGGCCAGTGCCTGTTTTCTCTGTGACTGAGAAAGTGTGTTGAGAAGACATGTGTTCAGATACCAAATTTAAATGACTGGTCTTTTCCAGAATGTTTGGGGGGGGGCGGGGGCAGGGCAGGGCCAAAGACTGGAGAGGGGAGAGGGGCGGCTGCGCCCACAGAGATGATCTGTTCCAGAGGTGGGGTCTATGTGATAATTGGGCAGTACTACTCAAAGTGTGGTCCTCAGACCAGCAGGGTGGGCATTGGCTAAGAGCTTATAGACATGCAAACTCTCAGGCCCCACCTCAGACCTGTAGAATCGGAACCTGGAGGGCATTTGTGTCCACTTTGCGGGTTTCAGACACTGCTCTAGAGCAGATGCAGTTCTTGGACAGCTCAGTCACAATCCAGAAGCAAGCACTGCCTGGATGTGAGGAGTGGTGATTTGGCAGCCGGCGCTATTCCAGAACCCTGGCCCGACCCATCCGCCTTGTCTGTCAGGCTGCCTAGGTCAGCCAGGTCCTAGGCCCACTGGCTAAGCCCTCCAGCAAGGCTTCGGGTCACAGTAATGCTGTTAGTAGGGCATTACCAGGAATGGGTCCCAGTGACCACTCCCCGCCAAGGAGCAGGAAGAATGTAGAGAGCAACACGCTCCGCCTCTGAGTGAAATGCTTGATGAGGCATTTTGTGGTGCCGCCAGGCATCTTGGCCCTGTTTTCAGATGGGTTTTGGGGTTTTTGGTCCAATTTTATTTTTCATTAAGAATTTGCAAATGGGTAACTTAGCTCCATTCTTCATAGAGATGAATTGGGGTCCATGGACTTCTGTTCCTCATCAGTCCAGTTACTCTATGTTGTCTGCCTCCATTTCTCCACCTGTAAATATAGAGAGTGCTCCAGCTTTGTTGTCAGAAAGTTTGTGAGAAAGCCACACAGGTGCTTCAGGAGCCCTGACGCCCTCGGGAAAGTGGAACGAGCTCAGCTGTATTTCTTCTGGAAGTGCCTCTTGGGCCATGTGTGGTGTGGGGTCCTGGGGGGAGGGCCGTTGCTCTGAGCACCTGACCAGTCTGCCTTTCAGGTCCATGGTCAGGCCCAAAGGAAGGCTTCCGTTGTTTTCGTGAGGCAGCCCGCAGAGAGCAGCACATTAGAGGCTTCAGTTGGTCCTCATGGCTGAGGTCCCAGCCTAGTTCTCCTCAGAGCAGTGCGACTTACAGCTTCTTGCCGTGATTTTTCCCACCACTGGTGGAAAATGGCACCAGTGGCCATGAAGCCTATCAAGTGTACTGTTTACTCCCCACCTTGTTGGGAGAGGTGTGATTAGGTTGTATTCCACTGAAGAGACCTGGAATTTTTTAGAAGTTTACAGTCCTAAATTCGCCATCGAAGGGCCTTCTGAACAGCAGCTGTTTTAGGCTGTGTGACAGTGACAGTTCCGTGTTCCCAAATACGTGCACAGTTCTGTTCCCAGATAAACTTTTGATCCCCTCCATGGTTTGGAATTTCACCACTCTTAGACTCGTTTGTACAAGTAACTACCCAGGGGAGAGCTCAGACTTGTACGTGGTTTTTCTGGGAAGCCTCCCCACTCTCACTCTCTTCCTTGTCCTGTCCGTTTGGTTTAAAGTCTCCCAGATCTCACATTCTTTGCTTCCAAGTCGTTCACGGTTGCTCTGGTCCGTGGTTTTGGATCTTTGATGTTGGAAGGCAGAGAGAATTTTGAGGGGAGAGTGTACAGACGAAGCCCTCTTAAAGTCCGGGGTTTTCTTTTTAAAGTTCCCAGTGTCCTTAGTCGGTTACTGGGTCCAGGTGGCCTAGTGATCATTGGCTGTGCCCCCACCATCCTCTGGGGCAGTCTCCCACATCTGCGCAGCAGGAGGCCCTCGAGAGCCCTGTGAAGGTGAAGACCCTCTCCGCACAGGCGGAAGCCATGATGCTGGGCGCTGGCCGGAGGACAGTGCAGGAGCCTAGGGCCGCTCCTCAGCTCCGCTGGCACCCCAGACCGTGAACCTGTTAAAAGTGGTGTCCGTTTTTTCATTGTGTCCTGGAACTCTGCTTTGTCAGCTGTGTCTTGCAGATATCACACAGCCTTGAGATGACCTAGGAGAGCTGGCTTATCATGGTCAGGGGCCCTCATCCTGCTGGGGGGCAGGTGCCTGCTCACCTCTCTTTTGGGTGCCCATGATGATGAGGGCCTATGCCATCCCATTCACCGGCTCCTGCCCCAGAACTCCTGCGCTCTGGGATTCCATGAACACGAGGTGAAGGAGCGAATGGAAATGCTCATTGCATGAAGGGCCTAGTAACCAGCCTAAGGGAAAAGATTCAGCCTTGAGATGATTGTATACAGTGGGGAAGACTACCAGTATCTTGCCCATGGAAATCATTTAGGAAAAAATAACAAGAAGGAGGTTCTGAAGTTAAATGTATTTTGGAAAAGGTATAAGTTCAGTACAAGGCAGGGAACTGACCAGCACCTCCTCAAGACTAGCAGGGAGATCCTTGGAACTTTCCAAGGGTCTAGCCCTCTCGGCTTTGTAGGCTCTAAACATTTCACATGGCAGTGGATTGGAAATAGATTGATTTACGTTAAATTAATTCATAAGGGCTATTTTATGAATAAATCAAAAGGCTGGTTTCTAAACTAGGGAAGAAAAATATAACCTCTTTCCCAAGCAAACCTCCTGGGAAGCCGGGTGGTAAATTGGAGGTGGCTGGTTGCTTCCTTGCTATGTGTCCCCATTGTTGCCTGCACTTCCCAGTTTGTGACCCCTAGTACTTATTAAATACTTCCCCAGAAGATGGTCCATCTTGTGGGGACAGGGACCTTGTCTTTTCCCCCGCTGTATCCTTGTGCACAATGTCTGGTGCAGGTCGGTGCTTGGTACATGTGCTGAGTGAGAGAGAGTGAGCTGGTCAGTCCTAACAGTGTTGCCCTCAGCTCATAGCCTGAGGTGGTCTCTTCTACTACACCAGCCCCATGGATCCGTTACCTCTGCCTTTAACACGTTAGAATGACGTATTTGGGCCAGAGGTCTGCAAGTCAGTAAAAGCCTGAATTGAGTGCCGAGTGTGTACAGAGCCTGATGCTGGGATCAAAGCAGTGTACTGAGTGGGTCCCTTTCGAAGGCTGTTTTCAAAATATACTAAACATTGCGTTCTTACCAGTGTGAATGTGAACAAGCTGTGAACTGTGGAAACCGAATCATTCCAAGGGCCACAATTAAGTGATCGGTTTGTTCAGGTGTATCACGAGTCCAGTTTGGCTGCGAGGGCATCGGGGCTGTATCACGTGAGCGCCCCCGAGCCCTGTCCGCACGCTCCCCAGAGGAGCGGCGTCTGTCCAGGGGGCAGAGGTTGGGTCAGAGGGTGACTAGCCGGCAGCATCGTGTAGATCAGCGATTCAGGCTACAGACACCTGTAGGACTCTGTAAGCACCGAGGAACCAAGTCGGCAGCAGCGGTTAACTGGCCCACGTTGCTGAAAGCCGAGGCTGGCCGGGCCGAGATGGAGCCTGGCGCCTCGATGCCATCATCTGGTTCAGCAGTGGGCCCAGTACATTGTTGTTGCTGTTGACACAAAAGCAGCCTTGTTGCAGCTCCTTCTAAATCCATCCAGGTTGATGGGCCTGGGCCAGGACCATGACGGTCCTTTTTATACCAGCCGGGAGGCAGGAAGCCAAATTAGTCAAGACAAATGTTTGCCATTTAGTAACCAAAGGGAGATTTAAAAGAATTTCCAAAAAACCAACCACCTTGGATCTTAGTGATTGTTCTGAGGCTTTGCTACGAGTTGGCTCTCAGCTGGGGACTCAGGGTAGCTGGAGAGATGGTCTGCAGTTGCCAAGCACAGGGTGTTCTTCAGACGGAGGGCTCCTAGGGACAGGAGGAATTTGCTGTGGTCGATGTTTGAGCTGAGCCCCTTCCCTCCCTCTTCCCCACCCCCACCCCACCCCCGCGCCAAGACAGAGGGTGAGGCTCACAGCTATGCTCTTCTTCCAGGAGAAGTGGTGAACACCCATGGGCCTGTGGAGCCTGACAAAGACAACATCCGCCAGGAGCCCTATACCCTGCCCCAGGGCTTCACCTGGGATGCCTTGGACCTGGGGGACCGTGGTGTGGTGAGTAGGCCTGGGCAGGCCGCAGTGTGGTTTGGGGGCCACTTTCAGTGTGCCCTGCCATCATATGGAGACAGATGCTACCCAGGCCTTCCTTAAGGACTCTCTTGAGAGCTGATCCAAGCAGGTTGGAGCAGACACACACACATACACACATACCCCACCTTGGCCCCCTATCTGTTGCCTCTGAGGCCTGCCCAAGACGCCACATTTCTTTTTTTTTCTTAAGATTTTATTTTTTGGGGCACCTGGGTGGCTCAGTCGTTGAGCGTCTGCCTTCAGCTCAGGTCATGATCGAGCCCCGCATCGGGCTCCCTGCTCCGTGGGAAGCCTGCTTCTCCCTCTCCCACTCCCCCTGCTTGTGTTCCCTCTCTCGCTGTCTCTCTCTCTGTCAAATAAATAAATAAAATCCTAAAAAAAAGATTTTATTTTTTAAGTAATCTTACGCCCAATGTGGGGCTCAAACTTACCAACCCAAGATCAAGAGTCACATGCTCCACCAACCGAGCCAGCCAGGCGCCCCTCAAGATGCCGCATTAAATAGCACCTGACTTCTCAGGCAGATTGAGAGTTAAGCTCTGTAGCTCCCCCAGGCGATACCTTTCTGCCGTGCATTTGTTTGTCTTGTTCATCTATTCATTTGTTCCCTGTCTTAACGATGGAGCGGCTGGTTGGGTGGATGACATTCTTGCTCTGCCACCGTATGTACTGAAGTCAGCTGCTCTACCTCTCGGTGGCTCGGTTTCCTCGTACAGCTAGGGTGCTTGTTCCAGAAGAGTCCCTGCCATGCCTGGAGCGAAAAGGATTTATGAGATGAAACATGGTTTTTCATAGTTTGCCTTGTCCTTCTGGAAAGCTTAGAGCCCCAGGGAGGTGGAGTTGCCTCTCCCCACCCACCCCCGCCCCGCCCATGGCAGGGTGGCTCTGAAGCAGCTGCTTGTGTCTCTGCAGCTGAAAGAGCTCTACGGCCTCCTGAATGAGAACTATGTGGAGGACGATGACAATATGTTCCGATTCGACTACTCCCCGGACTTCCTGCTGTGGTGAGCCATGAGGCCTTCCTGGCGGCTCGGGCGGGGCGCGCGGTGGGCCCACTTTCTCATCCCTGCTAAGAACCAGCCTTCGAATGGCAAATTAGGGTGTCCATTTTGAGTTCCCACATGTGAAGGAAAGTTGTTTCCAGTGGAGCTAAGAATCGAAACCTTATTTAAGGTGGAATGACCGGGTGAGGGAGGCCTTGGTGGCATCAGTCCATCACACGAAGAAGAGATCATGTGTTATATGGTGACTTGGTGTAGGAAGGGAAGGAGGGATGAGATTTCAAAAGAAAAAAGAGTCATTTTCTATCCAGTTCCTGAATGTGCTTGGTTATCTGAAAATGGCCCTGCTTGGCTGAGGCCTCCAGCCTCCTGGCGCTTGTTGAGTATCCAGGGATGTAGAGGCATGAGGCTGAACTGGAGAGGGACTGCCTGAAAGGGAAGACTTGGGCAGGCAGATAGAGGGGGTGATGGTGCCCAGAGGGCGGGTGGAAACCAGAGCTCCGGGGGCTCCATAATCGATTCACAACCATGGGACTCCTTGGACGCTGAGCCGGTCATCTGGCTTAAGCTAGAAAGCGAGCAAGCACAAAGAAATTTGATCGGTTGCAAAGTCCTCAGTATGACAGCCTTGAATTGGGTGGGTGAGTAGGCCAGGTGGGCTGAGCAGCAGGAAGGGGCTCTGGCTCGACCCCATGTGTGTCCGGGAGGGCTTAGCCCTAAAGAGAATTAGCTCTTAACCTCCAGGGAGGTGGAGCAGCAGGAGGTGAGAACAGACTCGGCTATGGTGTGCAAGCCGTCTGCCCAGTGCACTGGTCAGTGGTTACTGTCTCTCTTCTAGGGCTCTCCGGCCACCTGGCTGGCTCCCCCAGTGGCACTGCGGGGTTCGAGTGGTGTCAAGTCGGAAACTGGTTGGGTTCATCAGTGCCATCCCGGCAAACATCCACATCTATGACACGTAAGCACCAGCACCACTCCCCACATCGCTGCCATCCTCCTTGGTCTGGGAGCAGGGTAGAAAAGATGCACATACCTTCACGAAAGAAAACGTGAAGGGAAGGAACTCAGGTCCTGGGAATAGAAATTCATGACAGGAACCGTCTCCTTTGCTGAGAGTTGCTGCTGGTTCTCTTGTTCGCGATCTGGGCTGGACGGGGCCCACCGTGAGGGCCAGTATACCTGCACAGGGGCCCCGTGTTGGCACTTACAACACCTGTCACACGGTTGTGCACTTTAGCAGCCTCATAAGTGGGCCCGAGCCAGTGTGACTCAACATCCGAACAGTCGTGGGGCCTCTGAGCTCTGCTCTTCATTTTCCCTGGAAACATCAGAACCAGCCGCCACAGTCTTCTGGGCTTACAGGCCTGGGATTCTTGTGGGAGTCAGAACCCTTGAACTTCCAGGATAGCCCTTGACTTAGTCTGAGGTACCCTGCCAGCTACAGGTGGGACTCCCCCATCCTGGTGGTGGGGGTTCACCAGGCAGATCCTGGTGATGCTGCCAAATAAAGGAGTTGGCTTGAGTCTCACCTACTTTTGAACGTGGGGTCTGGCTGAAAGGAGTGGGTTCCTTGCCTGGGGCAGCGGGCCCGGGGGTCCCCAAGTACCAGCTGCTGGGTGCGGGCAGCGGCAGAACGCAAGCCTCAGCTGAAGGGCCCCCTCCCTATGCGGTGGCGCCCGGGTCTTGAAGGGATTACCTTCCCTGTTAAAAGCTGGGTACTGGGGGTTTTTCCTTTCTCTCCAGAGAGAAGAAGATGGTGGAGATCAACTTCCTGTGTGTCCACAAGAAGCTGCGCTCCAAGAGGGTGGCTCCGGTCTTGATCCGGGAGATAACCCGGCGAGTTCACCTGGAGGGCATTTTCCAAGCTGTATACACTGCCGGGGTGGTATTACCAAAGCCTGTTGGCACCTGCAGGTAGAGATCTCTTGCGAGGCCCTCAAAGTCCTGGTGTGCTCGCTCTCGCTAAGGAGCTCGTGTGCTGAGTCGCAGCTCTGGCCCTCAGTCGGTGCATGCCCGAGAGCGTCCTGCTTCTCTCCTGCCTGATGAGATGGCTGGTGGCTGCCCATGGGAGCCGGGGCGGGGGGAGCACGGAAGAGTGAAGGGGGAATTTGTAGGAACAGACTGGAGAGTGGGTGCCCTGTCCAGAGGGGTCAGCCGTCCTCCGCTCCCACTGATTCCTGCCTTTTGGAAATAGGAGGTCATTCCGCTGGGGTTTTGTGGTAGTTTTTAAGGACCAGCCCAAATCTGGGTTTTGATGGTAAATGTCCAAGAGTTTTAAGTGGTTGGCTCAATTTTATTTTGAATATTCTGTGGGCCAAAGAGAACATGTTTGATCCCTGGGTGACAGGGGACCGCCTCTGCCTCAGAAAGCTGTTTGAAGGAATTGAACAGTCTCTGCCTCAAGAACATCAGAAGTGAAACACCAGGCAAATGCAGTAGAGGAGGGAGGAGGAGGGTACACATTCTGAGAACTACAAGTCTTTTCCTGGACTTGGCTTTTAGAATTTGGGGAAGAAAAATAGAAAGAAAATTCGGAAAGAGCTGTGGCAGCCCTGCATTTACTGGGGGCCGTTGGAGAGCCCACCACCGGCACTGGCGCTCATGGGGCCTGGCGGGTCTCTCCCGCCACCTGCTGGCCATCTGGAGAGTTCCATGCCTTCGCTCTCCACGGGACTTGCCAGAATCCTCTGAGGACAGGACATCTGTGTCCCCCACAGGTACTGGCATCGGTCCCTAAACCCACGGAAGCTAATTGAAGTGAAGTTCTCCCACCTGAGCAGAAATATGACCATGCAGCGTACCATGAAGCTCTACCGACTGCCAGAGGCCAGTGGTGCTGCGGGCGCGATGGGCGGGGGCGGGAGAGGCTGAGAGCCGGGCCCTCGGCAGGAACGCATCAAGGCTTGGGCAGGGCGGGGGTCCGAAAAGTGACCCAACTCAGAGTTTCCTAATTCCTCGACTTTCTGTCTCTGTTGTCTCTGCTGTCTATAGCAAGGATTTTATTTTAGTTTGACTTTCTCAGTTCTCTTGCATCTGCACCTGGGCTAGCTTCCGTGTCATCTGTGATGAGCTCAGAGAACACCTATTCTTTGTGACTGTAGCCCAAGCGAGGCATAAATAGATAAACCTGCTCACTGAGCCGCAACACCGCCCAGAGCCCGTGTAAATAAGCTACAGAGCGTCTGCCAGGCCTCGGTTGGGGAAAGGAGGGGTGACTCCAGCCTGTGAGGGGCGCCCAGATTTCTTTTTTTTTTTTAAGATTTTATTTATTTGACAGAGACACAGCGAGAGAGGGAACACAAGCAGGGGGAGTGGGAGAGGGAGAAGCAGGCTTCCCGCTGAGCAGGGAGCCTGATGCGGGGCTCGATCCCAGGACCCTGGGATCATGACCTGAGCCGAAGGGAGACGCTTAACGACTGAGCCACCCAGGTGCCTCGGGGCGCCCAGATTTCTAATCCCAGTCCCCCGATCCAGATTTGTCTGGTGAAGGAGTAGGCAGCCTGGAGTCAGCTGGTTTTCTGTTCTGGGTCTCAGTTTACCTAATTTTCCAATGAAAGAAATGCTGCTCCTCATTCTCCCCTTGCGCCTGGTTTCAGGATCCTAACGACCTGAAAGTCGCTTGTCCTCCCGCAGAGCTTCCAGGGTCAGCGCGGTTACTGGTGCCCGCTGATCAGGGGGCTGCCTGCTTGCCTTCGTCAGCCACCAGACTGGCTTAATCACCCTGGGATCGGGCTGGTCCAGCACTGGGTCCGGGTCAGCCGTGTCCTGTTTTGAGAGACTGTGACAGTTGGATACTGCCCCAAAAAACAGATTTGGGGGGGGCTGTGATGGTGTCTCCTCTTCCTGTTGTGAAGACAGATTTGTCCTGAGTTCTAGACAGGCAGCATTCTTAAAGCGGTGTCGTAGCCCAGAAGAATGTCTCTGGATCTCCCCGCCTGTGGGTGAGAGCCCCTTTCAGTGCAGAATTCGAGGTGTCCTTGTGGGAGCTGCTGCCATGTAGAAATGAGGTCAGTAAGTGTTCCCCGGAGACATCAGGCTTACTGAGGAATTCGGGTGGCTGAGGTCCTGGAGCAGCTCTTCTAAAAGCAGTTCCTACACAGGGAAGCAGTTGCATCACGCAGCGACTGAGGTATATAAACTGTAATGCCACGCTGCTTTCAGATCGGCTGACCCCGCCTTTGTGTCTTGAACCTTTGGGGATGTTCTGTCAGCCCCAGGATTTACTCCAGAGCATCAGATGGGTTCATTCCACTGAAGCCTTTCTTAAGAAAAAGCAGTTGTGGGGTGGGATCCTGGTTTAAGATGCAGTCCCAGGAGTTTGGTGCTTTTCTTCACAATTTAACCAGCAGCAGGCCCGGCTGGAGGCAGACTGCTGCGGCAGGGTCTGAGCACGCAGGCAGAGCGGGCCTCGGGTGTAGACTCTGCTGGGCCTGGGGGTCCCAACATGCCTAGGGAAGGAGCTGGTCTGTGAAGGGCTCTCCTAGTCTAGAGGAGAGAGACCAGCATAGGAGATCGGCCACAGCTCGGTGGGACAAGGTGGCGAGGGTTCGGAGGAGAGGAGCCAAGAAGGGCTTCGCCAGGTCGACGAGTAGCCCGGGCCTGGGCCCACCCCGGCACATCCACGAGGGTTTTGCTCCCTCATGGCACCATTAACATTTGGGGCTGGGTAATTCTGTCGTGGGGACTGTCTTGTTCATTATAAGATGTTTGGTAGTTTCCTTGGCTTCTACCCGCTAGATGTCGATAGCACCCCTTCTAGTTGTGACAACCGAAAATGTCTCAGAGTATTGTCATATACTCAGAATCACCCCCGTTGAGACCTGCTGGGCTAGAGGGACATAAAGGACAGTCAGAACTGTCTGCCAACTGGTCCAGAGGGTGGAAGGTCTTCTGCTCCCTGTTAGGGAGTTTAGAGCAAGGGAGGGGCGTGCTGGGTTGTGTTTTCTTAGGAAGGTGGCCTGGGCCATGTGGATAAGAGATCGAAGCAATAGCCTAAGCCAGAGAGGGTGGCCTTCACTAGGGGGGAGAGGGCCAAAGATACTGACGAGGCAGGCCTCGCGCCTGAGCGTGTGGGGGCCATGAGTGAGAGGCCACTGGCAAGGATGACTGAGGGTTCTTTCTTGATGGCCTGGGTGGATGCCTCCAGGGTTGGGGTAGGAAGGGAGACAGTGTCAAGTTTCCGGTGCCCTCAGGACTTGAGAGGGAGTCAAGAGGCTCATGTTCAGCACACCTGATACCGTCTCATCTGTCTGCCTTCCAGACGCCCAAGACAGCTGGGCTGCGACCAATGGAAAAAAAGGACATTCCAGTAGTGCACCAGCTTCTCACCAGGTACCTGAAGCAGTTTCACCTCACGCCAGTCATGAGCCAGGAGGAGGTGGAGCACTGGTTCTACCCCCAGGAGAATATCATCGACACTTTCGTGGTGGAGGTGAGTGGGGAGGGGTGTCCTGGGCCCCTGAGAGGCATTCTCCTTCAGTGGCTAGGTTCCCCAGGCTCGGGGACTGAAGACCCGCCTGATGGCAGTGTTGGCCCCCTAGACTTCCTTGACCCTCCTTGCTCGATCCTCCCTGAAGACAGGAAGTTGTAGCTTGTCCTTGCTAACAGGTTACCCTCTGGACTTGGCGTGAGCCCTTCTTGCCTCTGCCCCCACCCGCAGTCCCCGGGGTGGGGGGACGGAGTAGAGAGGACTAGGCCCCTCTTCCTCGGGTGAGCCTCTGAGCCCCGGCTGCCGTGCTTGTGGTAGCGCTGGCCAGGCGTCCGCGACAGTCTGCGGGGCTGTGAGCCGCAAGGAGCCCCTGACGAGGCGCAGGGAGGGCGCTCGGCAGGGTCAGCCCGCAGTCCGGCCTGGATTCTCCTCCTGGCTCTGTCCTCAAGTGCCCTGGGCCAGTGCGTTCTCTCCTGCCTGCACCCCCTGTTTCGGTGTGTACCCAGTCATCTCGGGGGGCAGAGCTGCTGAGGGCGGTGTGGGAGCAGTAGGAAACGTGCCGCTCCCGGGCCGCAGGGTCCCCGCGCGTGCACGACATTGCCTCCTAGTGTTGTTTCCCCTGCAGAATGCAAATGGTGAGGTGACAGACTTCCTGAGCTTTTACACGCTTCCCTCCACCATCATGAACCATCCGACCCACAAGAGTCTAAAGGCTGCTTATTCTTTCTACAACGTCCACACCCAGACCCCTCTTCTAGACCTCATGAGCGACGCCCTTGTTCTCGCCAAAATGGTGAGGAGCAGACCGGAGGGCCCGGAGATGCGTGGGGACGGGGCAGTGGGAGCGGTGGGGGGCACAGCTGCCTGGGCGCCGAGGCTTCCGGCCCTCCTCGGCCTCCCGCTCCGCGTAGGAAGGGGCCCAGCACTTCTCAGCCAGCAGCCTGAAACCAGGAGGGAGCAGGGAGCATCCACGTGAAGGGAAGGCACTGAACTCCTGGTTCATTTCAGTGAGTTCCGTTCTCACGGGCGCCGCTGCCAAGGAGCCTGAATAGCCAGGCCTGCTCCGGGAGTAAGGGGTTCTCCTACGACTTCCCCAGCGTGGGAATGGGGAGATTGGTCTCTGTCGTGGTGAGTCATTGGAGCGGCTGACTGTAGGGCATGGGGGGTGGGGCCCAGGCCTCTTTGACCCCCAAAGAGGTCAGCGTCGGTCAGCCCTTCGTCGTGGGTCCTGCCCGAACTGAGACGAGGCCGCATGGGCCGGCCGGATGGTGGCCAGGTCAGCGTGTGCCCTGCGAGAGCTTCTGGTCAACTGGGTGAGATTTAGGAAGTGTCTGTCACGGTCTAAGAGCAGCGTATCCGCTGCCGTAAAGGCGCAGGGTACACAGCAGAGGCCTAGTAGCCGGGGTGTCGGGGAGTGAGGGGACAGCACAGCTGCTGAGCCGCTGATAGGAGCCAGCTTCTCAGAGGAAGTGCTTCGGGGCTTGGTCTCCAGAGAAGACCGTGCCAGTGACCGGTGTTTTGGGGAGCCTGACATGGAACCATAGGAGCAGTGACCTGGACGCTGAGGACACAAGGATGCACTTGGGCCACTAGGGGCCAGGTGGGGTGGCGTTCCGAGAGTCACGAGAACCACCCCTGGAGAGCAGGTGCTGGCTGGAGTCTGGATCTAACGAGGATGCAGCCGGGGCTTCCGAAGGGAGAGTGTTCTCCCGGCTGCCTGCGCCATGGGCTGGGATGTGATAGAAACGGGCAGGAAGGCGCGGCAGCTTTTCTCTCTCTTCACCTGTTCCTGTTTCTCCCCGCTGCCCTGTAGAAAGGGTTCGACGTGTTCAATGCACTGGATCTCATGGAGAACAAAACCTTCCTGGAGAAGCTCAAGTTTGGCATAGGGGACGGCAACCTGCAGTATTACCTTTACAATTGGAAATGCCCCAGCATGGGAGCAGAGAAGGTACGTCCGTGCCCAGTGCAGCTGGGGTCGGGGGGTTCGTGTTGCCGGCAGAGATGGGGCCACGGGTCTGAGCCCCAGCAGTGGCAGGGTCCGCATTCCCCTTCAGCAGCTGGTGTGAGGGTGGCAGAGGGAACAGGCCCCAGAGCCACCCAAAAGCAGGAAGCTTGTCTCCAGCTTTTTTCCCCACGAGGTGAGCCACCTCAGCAGGGCACTGGGGACCACCTCAGGGAACTGCAAGTCCAGCTGCCCGCGCTTGGCCAGGAAGGTTCTAGTCTAAGGATCTGAGGGGTTTCCTCTGCTGGGCTCCTGCCCTCATCCCAGCGTGATCATCAGCCCTTCCTCTGGCAGCTCCAGAGGGCAGCTCCAGGCTGTGGTATCCTCAGGATTTACAAAGTAAGTGACAGACGAGCTGGAGAGAGGCCTTGGGACTAGTGACGCTCAGGTTGCTGGCGGTTGCTTTCTTGAAGGATCTGATGGATGTAGGAAGACCCTTGTAGAGGTTGAGTGAGCCCGCTCCCACAGCCCAGTGGCCCTGTGTGGACTCAGTCCTGTGGGACTTCTGAAGTGGGGGAGTTGGAGGGAGAGGGGAGGGGGACAGACTCGGGACAACTGTCAGCTCAACTCTGCCTCTCCCCGTTGGCTCTCTTAGGTTGGGCTGGTGTTACAGTAATCAGTTGCCAGTGAGATTCTGGATAAAGCCACTGAGAAGTCAAACCAGGAAATGGAACCCCACCACTTGTTGGTCCAATTTTCACAAACGTGAGAATCCCTGGCAAAGGGAACAGAACTGAACCGGCTTTACCAAACCGCCACTGAACTTGACAATTGTATCGCAATGGCGTAGGCTGCGTGATGTCACCTCCGGCCGTGTCTCTGGTCTCCCTGTTTTCCAATTAATCACATCCTTCTGCAGCCGTGATCAAGGGAATGTAACTGCTGAAAACTAGCTCGTGATTGGCATATTATGGAGTTAACGGGTGAATAATAAAAGTATATATATATATATTATATATATATAAATATTTTAAATATCTTTCATGTTCCAAATGTACAAGGATGTTCGGTCTCTAATGAAAAACTGAATCCAGGTCATTCCTCAGAATTAGAATCCAGGGACTGTGGCAGACAAACACATACTGGTACAGTGAATTGTTTTGTTCTGAAAGCAGGCATTGACTTTTCTTGGGGGAGTAGGAGAAAGAGGATGTGGGGGATCTTCTCCATCCCCCTTCTGGATGGGCTGAAATGATTAGCTTTGAGAAGGCAGGGAAAAGTGGAGGGCCGGTGCCGAGCCTGGGGCGGGCCCAGAGCTCGCAGAACCGCAGGTGAAGTCCTAGATGGGCCGACCCTACCCAGGCTGCCCTGCAGGGACCAGGCCTTTTCCGCATTCTTTCACTGGCCAGTGGGGACCATCTGTGGGTCCCTTCTTCCATCCTCGCCCTGCTCCCTGTGGGAAGTCACCCTGCCAACTGATTTTAAAGGGCTCTTTAGCCAGCTATTGTTGCCAACCTGAGAGGGATGAGTCCCGCATGACATTGATTTTCCACTGCCTGGGGTGACTGGCAGTTTGAAGGGGACCTTTGACCTTGTAGCATCTGGGACCTTGTGGAGACCGTACCAGTGCAATCCCTGCTGAGCTCGGCTTAGAGCAAAGAGCCAGCACCCTGATAGCCCTAGGGTGGCTGGCCAAGGATGGCGTGGGGACGATACCCAGACCCCTTCAGCCGCCAGCCCCTGGCCTGTGCCTTCCGATCCATTAGCCATCTCTTGTGCTCCTTTCCAAGATGCGCAGCCTGCAAGTGGTAGCGAGGAGCCGTGGCCAGACACTGATCTGGATTTGATGGCAGAAATGATCGCGTGTCGCCGTGGTGTGAGTCTGATTTTTGCTGATGATGTTTTGTGGATTTTTGTGGTGGTGGTGGTGATGGTTATCGATGCTGCCAGTCCCCCCAAAAGTGATGGAGCCTCAGGTCCCGTGGCTGTCCGTGTAGGCCTTTCTCCGCTGTGCTCAGCCAGGTAGCTTGGGGAGGATTGGGCTGTGGAATTGTCGGAAAGCCCCGTGCCGGCTTGTATGGAACTGTGCTCGAGGAGAAGGTAAACGGGGGGAGAGCGGGGCGTGTGTGTGAGCGGCTTTCCCGGCCGCTTTCAGCTGCCTGCAGGGGGAGGAAGCCTTAGCCAGGAGGCCAGGTTTAGCCAGTTCCCACTGACTGAAGCCCTGCTCTGCAGGCTAAGAGCTAACAGAGCGGAGTTTCGGGCTTCGGGTTTGCCAGACGCTAATTGTGCAGAGTCCCCAGAGCTGGAGGAAACTGTGCTTGGGCTGGACTCTGTAGACCGCTGCTGGAGCCCGCGACTCCACTGTCCTGCATTCTCATCAGCGGCCGCTAGGGGCCTCCCTTGTCCCCGTTGTCCCCGTGCTGCAAACTGCATGCCCCAGCGATCTAGGCTGACCTTTGACTCCTTGACTCCAAGATACCCAGACCAAAGAAGCTGCTGTTCTTAGCAAGATGTGCACTGCATTCCACAGACGGGAGGAGTCCGAGAGACAGGGGCTTGCCTTGACAGCCTCACGGACACCCAGCGCCCCAGACTCCCAGAGCAGCTCACCCTGTGCATGCATCTGAGGATATCAAAGAACAAAGCGCCCGACTCTTTCCTACCTTGGGCAGGACCTGGAACTTGGAAAGGCTTCCTGTCCTTGGCTTGGTCAGCTGTGGGCCAGGTACGGGCCCAGCCGTTGCTGAGATTGGGGGTGCACCACAGCCCCGGGAGTGAGCTTTGCCTCGGTTGACCCACGTCACAGGATGGAAACCGTGAGTCTGTGGCTGCTCTAGAAGAAACAGATCTCCTGGAAAGGCCCCCGTGTCTCCCTCCAAGACCGTGTGGCCTGCTCCCTGGACTCTGCCGTTGTGTCACGGTGGGGACCCTGCCCAGCCCTCAGCACCCCCTCGCCGGTCTGCAGGAGGCAGCTTGGCGCCTGCTCTGAGTCTCTTTTTTTGTCCAAACAGTTCGCAGGTTCTTCACTCCACCTTTGCCAGGACTTCAGGTCAGAGAGCTCAGAGAGAACCATTGCTCGGGGTTCAGGGCCTCCCCACAAGGAGCCCCGCAGGATGGTGGAGCCGTGGCTGGCGTGAACCAAACACGGGAATGACCCTGGGGCCTCCCAAGTTCTTCACCTGGGACCTGCCTCAGGCAGCCGTGGTTGGAGGGCCTCCCCGGCACGGCCCTCACCCTCTGCCACCAGTGCTCCTTGCTGGCACCACTGGGCTTTTGGACTCCATGTTTCCAGACGTTTACTTCCTGCCTTTGGATTGACTCTACATTTGACCCCTTGGCACATTCCCACGGCCTCTGATCTTTTGTGGGGAGAGAGCTGGGTAGAAAGGAGGCCTCAGCTCTGGGTGGAGGTGTACATAGGGCTCCCCCAGCCCCATGCCTGCTTTCAGAGACGCTGATGTCTGGTTTGGAGGCTGGCCCACACCAAGCCACCTCAACACCCAGTTTGCCTTGCCTGCAACTCTCATCTAACTGCCATTGACCCCCTTCCTCGCTGGCTCACTGAAGCCCAGGTGTGGGGGTCCCTGTGGTCTGAATTCTTTGCCCAAAGATGACCAGCATTTAACCAACTGAAAGGATGGCCCAAAGGCCTGGGTAGCTTCACGAAACTGCCATCTGGGAGAGGGTAAGGACCTGACTGTCAGGCCAGGGGAGGGGAACGAGCACATCCTCGGCCAGTGCCTACCCACCCGGGCGGCAGCCTTCTTGTGACCTGGCCCGCCTGCCCCCGAACCAGAGGAGACGCAGGTCGTCTTTGGTGTCACCCGACTGCAAAGTGAAGGCAGGCCTGCCGACGGGCTATCTCCTAGGACGTTGTGCGGGACAGTCCCATTTAGTTAAATTCGAAGATACTGACTGCCGGCAAGGGGTGCGAACCTGGGAACAGAGGGGGAAGCTTCCCTTTTGTCTGGGCTTTTCTCGGGGCCATGGGAGGGGCATCCATTTCCCGGGTCGGGGAGGAGGTACCAAATGCATTGTAGTCCCACCGGTTACATCTCACTTGTTTCTAATAAAGGAAGCAGCTGAACCAAACCTCTCGGCCCTCGCGTTCCTCGGGTCAGCAGGTGGCAGGGGCACCGACGGGGGGGGGGGTCCCTGGCCTGGGCTGGAGCACCCTCTCCGAGGGCAGCAGGGCCCCCGCGAGGAAAGCCGCTCGTGCGCGTTCCGTGGGGGCAGCTTTGGAATACTGTCCTCCGGCAGGGTTCTCTCTTCAGGGCAGAATTGGCACTTTTCCCCTAACTCCTCCCATCCCGGGGCGAGGGGTCGGGGCTGACCCAGGTTCACTCCGTGTGAGAGGAGCCGCCGGGCCCTGGGCCGACAGCAGGGCACGTTGGCAGTGGTGCCAGTCCCAGGCTTCGGTGGCCGGGAGCGAGCCCCCCTCGGTGCGGGGCACCTGCGGCCCGCTCGTCCACATGCCCCGACTCCCCTCCTGGGCCGGCGGCCCGCTGGTCCTGTTGGGCCCGAGGGGGTGCTTTTGAACACTGCCGGTCACCAGGCCCCACTGCACACCTACCGAACCGGGTCTCCAAGGAAGGGCCCCAGTAACCGCATTTAGACTTCGCATCCCCCCCCCGCCCCGGTCTCTTCCCCTGGAGTTTCTCATCCATTCCCTGACCCCGTGCCGCTTTCAGGCACCCCATGGCTGGTGCCTCCGAGGGAGCCCCTTTCCAGGGAACCGGGCTGCGGCCTGAGGACACAGGACGTCCCCCCAGGATCATCTGTGAGGCCCCTCCTAAACTGGCCCCTGTGTCTCTCCCCTCGCCCGTCAGTCACCCTAGCCCCTGAAGGCTCAGGCCTTCGTCCCCACCCTTAGATTTGGGCTGAGGACACAGCCCTGTGGGTGGGACCTCCACAGTTACAAGTGACTTCCTTGCCTCCACCTTCCACCACCCGTTCCCACCCATTTTCCTGCACTGCAGACTTGCCCTTCCAAGGCCGACTTCCAGCGTTGGGGCTCTCACCCTAGCAGGAAACCCTTCCTCGTGCTTTACCAAACCAGAGAAGAGAAGCAGGATGGGACTGGGGGGGCTCAGCCCGGGCTCCAGCGCTCACCTGACATGGGACCCTCACCCAGGCCCTGAGCAGAGCTGGCCCTGTGGGGCCGGGACGACTCGAACTGCTGTTGTGTGTCCCCCGTTACTAGACTGGGCCTCACCGTGCCTCCCTCCTCAGGGCCTCCCTCCTCAGGGCCTCCCTCCTCAGGCCTGCGGTCCGGCTGCCTGGCCTCCTGACGGCCCTGAGAACCAGGAATCGGGCTGCCTGGCTCCAGCCTTTGTGGTTCCTGCATCCGTAGGCTTCTGAGCCCCTTCAGAGTGTGAGCATCCTCCTTGAGGACACATGGGTTCATCAGAACCACCACTCTCAGCACACCCGGAGAGCAGGGGAGGCGCTCACGTCCTGCATCGGGTCATGGGTTGCAGGAGGGCGAGACGGCCCGGCCCTGGGTTCCATGGGGCGCATTCAAGCCCTGGCCCGGGTGCCATCCCCAAGCCGGAAACTGTCCTCAAGGTCTGCCCTGGTTCAGTGTTCGTGCTTTTGCCTGATGGAACCCAAAATGCCAGGGCTCCACATTGAAGCCCAGAAAGTCTCCTTTCTGGCAGGTCGTCTCTGGGTTCTGCCCTCTGGTGTCTCGGCACACTCTCCCAGCCACTCCAGGCAGCCTGGAGCGGTGGGCTGGTTTCCAGGCCTTTAGCCCTGGTGGAAGGAGAGCCCCAAGTCTTGGATTCATCTACTGAACAGACAGGGGCCTTGAGCGCAGCTGAACCCAAAAAGCGGGGATCTGTGTGAGGTCCCTCAGAGTCCCGGCCCCATCCCCTTTGAGGGACATAACAGTTCTTCCTGGCAGAAGCCCCCCCCACCCCGCCACCTGCCCCCTCCCCATTCAAGGCCCTTCATGGTAAGGGGGCAGGGGAGCTTCTGAGTTGGTGTCCCCACAGTCTCATGGTGCTGGAAGCAGCTCTAAGCCAAGAGGAGGGGACAGGCTATTTTGAGCTGGGGCCTCTCCTCTGCCCCTCCCACCCCCACTGGCTCCCTGGCCTGCTTAGACAAATTCAAGCCCTACTGGGGGAGGGGGCCCAAGGGACTCTGCCCTCATCCCTCCTCAGGGGCCTGTGGGTATGAGCTCAGAAGTGCTCCAGGTACGGCAGTAGTAAAATAAACTGGCTTCTTTATCTTTTAAAATCAATAGTTTTGTTTTACTGTCCTCTCCCCATGCCATTCTATGACACAAGTTAGAATCTACTCCCAGGCTTCCTCAGAAGGGGAGCTCAAGTTCAAGAGCAGCAGGGAGGAGCCCAGGAAAGCCTGGAGAGGGGAGGGCCTTGGGGGGTGGCTAATGCCTGGGGTGGGGTGGAGGCAAGGAGGGGGCTGTACTACTTTGGGGGAAGGAGGCTGGGATGGGCCCCCCTGGGGGGCAGAGAAGAGCTGAAGGCTCACATGTTCTCCCCAAATCTGGCAGCAAGAGGCCTGGCTCTTCATGAGCCACGAGGGAGTAGGCCAAGAATCGGAGGCGCTGGGGGCGTCTCAAGGCTCCAGGGTCATAGGGAGAAGAGCAATGGCCTGTTCTTAGGAGGGACCGAAGCAGCCCCCAGCACCCCGTTGAGACCAGAGTGGAGGGGGCAAAGCGAGCAGGCTGGAGGGCCTGGGCCTCCCTCCACCCCTCCACCCTTCCACCCCAGAGGAGGAGACAGCCTCTGCCACGGGATGCAGACTGGCACCCGAGGAACCCCAGCGTGGGTCCGTCCCGCCCTCAGAAGCGCTGGACGTGGATGTGGACGAAGAGCGTGGCTGGTGACAGTGAGGCCCCGTCCTTGGCAAGCAGGTGGATGTGGCGGTACCCTGTGGGGAGCGTAGCCACGTGTCAGGCTCTCCGCCCCCCAGCCCGCAGGGCCAGGACCGCGGGGGCGCCAACCACATCCCGGCCCTGGGCTCAGGCAAGCTCTCGGAGGACATGCAAAGCCCAGGCGAATAGGGTCTTGGAGGCCCAGACCCGCAGCCCTCTCCGTCCCCGCCAACCTTGCTTCAGGCTGCTGAGGGGCAGCGTGAACTGGCCCACAAAGTCGTTGGGGGAGGTGGTGTCGTAATCTTCCACCACGAACCGGACCAGCACCAGCTCCGGAGCCCGCAACTGGAACTGCAGGGTCTGCCCCCAGCGGGGGTTGAAGCCTAGGGCGCAGGCGTGAGTCAGGAGCCCGCCGGCCCCCAGGCCCGCCCTCCTGCCACCAGCACGCCCACCCACCGTTGTTGAGCACGTAGTTGGTCTCCTTTCGGGCGCAGTCTGCGGGCACCCCGTGGATCTCAACACGCACCAGGGGGTCCACGATGGAGTTCGGCTTCTCGGTGTTCAGCTTGGGCAGCTGCTGCGCGGTCAGCACCTGCCGGGGACGAAGGGGAGCTTCGCTCCGGCCCCCGCCCGGGCCCACGCCTGCCTGTCCCCTCGGTTAGGGCAGGAAGCCCCTTGCCCTCAGCGCTCACCCGGACCCTGCCCTCACCCCAAGCCGTCCCCAGGCCGCCACCGTCTGGAACCAAAGGCTGGCGCCCTGCAGGCTAGGACCCCTCCGGGGCTAGCTGTGACCCCGGGGTACGGCCTGGTCCAGGCTGCTGACCTGGATGGTGAGAGTAGTTCTGGGGGGTCCAGGGCACTCGGGGTCAAAGGTGGTGTCGGGCTGCCGCAGGGGGGCGGGTTTCAGGATGTAGCCGCACCGCCCGTTGACGAGAAAGCGCCCGGCATTGAGGTCCATCTCGTAGCCCGGTGTCTGGAAGTTCAAGGCCACTGCGGACATAGCGGGGTCAGGGCAGGGGCTCTTAGTGTCCCTCCTCTCACCGCTCCGTTTTGGGGTCTCACTGCCCACCCCCACCGGGCCTTAGGGGGTGCATCACGGCAGCCAAGGGACCCAGCCCCCATTGTCACCTACACTTTATCCCTGGTATAGGGTGGGGCTGGGCATAGGCCCAGGCCAGAGTGGCGTCCAAGGAAGCCTGGGGTCTCCATATCTGCGCTCAAGGGGACCGTATTCCCCTCCTTTGCTCCTTTGTTGGAGCTCAGCATCCCTCCAGAGCCCACTCCTGTCTGTGTTGATTCCGTGGGACTGCCACGGATGTGTGTGTGTGTGTGTGTGTGTGTCAGGGGACACATGGGAGTAGAGATTTTTAACTTTTGTCTTCATAAAAAATGTGAGACTTTTACACTGTCAGGAAGATGAGTCTGATTTGTTTTCCCACCTAATTTCCTGACAATTATTTTAATCATTGTTATTACCGAGAAAACACCTTTTTCCACCTTCTGGCAAGCTGTCTGGCCCCACCCCTGCCCGGGCCTCTCCTGGCTCCCTGGAGGCCGCCCCCCTCGGCAGCGCGCTGCCCCCACTCACCCAGCTGACAGCCTGAGTTCCACATCTCCTGGGGGCTGTAGTTGGCCGAGTTCACGCGCAGCCCCAGGGGGTAGACGCGGGTCAGGTGCCGGGCGTTGTGCTTGACGAAGCTGTTCCCTGGGGGGAGTTGGGGCAGGACTACGATGGCCCCTAGGTGTCCCTCACGCAGTGCCAGGGCCTGTAACTTCCTCTGTCCCAGCTACAGGGACAAGCTGGGAACAGAGGCTGAACTCCCGCGGCCTCCCCCTGCCCCAGGGCTGAGAGGACCTCCCAGACGAGGCTACTGAAGCCCAGAGAGGGCCAAGGACCCCCTTCCACACCCTGGCACTGCAGCCCAGCCCCAAATCCCCGCATCCTGCCCCCAACTCAATGCCTGGAACACGGGGCCCCAGGCTGACATCCGGCTCTCATCCCGCCTCCCCCATGCACTCCTCCAGCAGCGTGTGGGTCCTCCAGGCCTTCGTCCAACCTGCTCCTCCAGCCTGGAAACCCCTTCCCCAGGGCGCCTGGGTGGCTCAGATGGTTAAGCGTCTGCCTGCGGCTCAGGTCATGATCCCAAGGTCCTGGGATCGAGTCCTGCATCGGGCTCCCTGCTAGGCGGGGAGCCTGCTTCTCCCTCTGCCTCTGCCTCTCTCTCTCTCTGACTTTCATGAATAAATAAATAAAACATTTAAAAAAAAAAAGAAAAAGAAAAAAAAGGAAACGCCTTCCCCTTCTTCACCTGGCTCCTTCCACCCCATCCTTTCTTTTTTTTTTTTTTTTTTAAAGATTTTATTTATTTATTTGAGAGAGAGAGAATGAGAGACAGAGAGCATGAGAGGGAGGAGGGTCAGAGGGAGAAGCAGACTCCCTGCTGAGCAGGGAGCCTGATGCGGGACTTGATCCCAGGACTCCAGGATCATGACCTGAGCCGAAGGCAGTCGCTTAACCAACTGAGCCACCCAGGCGCCCCCCACCCCATCCTTTCGTCTGGGGTCTCGGCAGGCATCCCCCGCTCCAGAGTCCTTCCCTGACCTCGCGCCCTCTGCCCGGCTCCCCCAACACCCGCCACGGCCCACTGGTCACCCTGCACCAGCACTCCTGTCTGTGTCTGGCCCTGTCACCAGGCTTGAGTCCGGCAAAGGCAGGCAGCAGCCTCCCTCCTCCCTGGACCCTCTTCCTTCCACCCATGCCGGCCCGGTGCTGGGCAGGTGCTGGGCGCTCATTCCCTGAGCCCCAAACTGGGGACCTCCTGACCCTCTCACTGGCCCTGAAGTCCTCTTAGTCTCCTTTCCAGACCAACTTCAGGATGCCCCCCACCAGGAGCCTGCCGGCCTCTACGGCGCCTCCGGCCCCCAGATGCCCGATGTCCCGGCTCCTACCTGCCTCTCGGATGAGCTTCTTGGCCTTGCGCTCGTTGAGGGAGCTGACCTGGCAGGGCTGGGGCGGCACTGGGTTGGGGCGCAGGGTCTGCAGGCGGGTGGCACAGCAGTACACGGCCAGGGCCGACAGCTCGGGGGAGATCTGCTTGGCCTGGGAGATGAGCCTCAGAGGGGGTCCACCGGCTCCTGCGCCTCTGTCCTCCTAGCTCCCCTCCCCTCCCCAAGCAGCTCCTCCCTGCCCCAGCCGGGCGCCGACCGTCCCACTCACCCGCCGCCTCTGTTCTGCGGCCTCTGCCTCCTCTTCTTCCTCTTCCTCTTCCTCCTCCTGGTCGGACAGAATTCGACCATCCTCACCCCGAGCAGCTGACAGCTTCTTCCCCTTCACCAGGACCCGGCCCTTCAGCTGCTGTAGGGACCCCACATGGAGGGATTATGCCCTCTCGCCCCTGTCAGTCACACAACCACCACTATGTGAGGGGCTGACCGGGGGCGCAGGAAAGGCCACGCCAAGATGAGGGATGCTTCTAACAGGAAAAAATGGGAAACAACGCATAGAGCCACCAACGGGGGACTGGCGAGGGAGGTCCTTCCAAACAGAATACGACAAGCAGCCTTTCCAATGAATGACACAGCTCGGGACCGAAAGAGAAGGAGCCCTCTTCCCAAAAGATCTCCCGTGAAAAAAGTGACTGTAGAACATGTAATCACATGAGCTTCCTTGTGTAACATTTGAAAGAGAAGACAGCTCTGCACATAGGTATAGACGCGTGGGAAAATTCTAGAAAGACGCACAAGAAACTTAAAGATGGTTACTTCCTGTGAAATAGGACAAGGGCAAACAAAAACCGTTTTTCATTGTATACACTTTTGTACAGCTCGATTTTTTTTTTAACCGTGTTTCATGCTAATAAAAAAATCAAATCACACACACACACACACACACACACACAGAGGTGAATCAACATTCTCTGCATATTTGGATTGAGAGTAGGAGGAGCGTTTTCTCAAGGAGCCGGAAAAACACAAATGTCCCCAAGAGGCAGATAAAATGTTCTGGGGTTTGGGAGGAAGAACCACCCCAGGCCAGAGAGCTACGGAATTTCCTCAGATCACAGGAAGGGGTGGTTTACGCTGAGCGAAAATTCTAAGCAGGTGGCGCTTGGCTGGGAAGGGAGCTTCAGGTGGAGAGGACGCACCACCCAAGGCCTTGGAGGTGGCCGTGGCTGAGGTTGCAGGGACTCTCTAGGCAGGGCAGCAAAGTGGGGCCGGGAGGGGGGTGGATGGGTAGGGCACGGAAGGCCCTGAATAGGGCAGGGTGGGTCTAGTCAAGACTGGTGGGTAGGAGAGTGACAAGACCATGGGGTGGCAGATGCCAGAGGAACGCAGGGGGAGGTCGAGGCAGAGAGAGGTGTGGGGTCCCGACCTGCGGAGATGGCATAGCGGGGGTGGATGGTGGACCACAGCCGGGTCCTCCCCCACGCGGGCTGAGAGTCCGGGGGCATTCATTACCTCTGGGGATGGCAGTTCTTCCGGGTTCTGGGCGTCCAGCGCTTCTGTCACCAGCGCGTCTCCCAGGATGGTGCGAAGGTGGTGGGCCATGACAGCCTGCTGCTCCAGCCCACAGTGGTTCTCGAGGGACAGGATGACAGGGTATGGCGACAGCTGGGGGGGAGGGACAGCAACTCAGAGCCACCTCCCCGTCCCCCTCCCAGGACCCCCATTACACCTGGCCCCCCAACCCCCTTCAGGACAGGCAGGCAAAGGCACTCTGGGGGTGCTGAGTAGGTGGAACGTGGGACATACTCTGGGGCCAGTGTGTTTTTGGGGGGACAGAGGTCAGATCTGGGGTCTCAGGGAAAGGGTGGAATGTCTGGGAAGCTGAGGGCAGCTGCAGGAGTGGTTTTATTGTATAAATGACCTTTATATGTTAATGACATTGGCCATGTTGTTTCTGTTACACACTCCCCCCCAAGCCCATAATTTTTTAAAGTTTATTTATTTATTTTTTTTAGTAATCTCTACATCCAGTGTGGGGCTCGAACTCACGACTCCAAGATCAAGAGTTGCACACTCTCCCGACTGAGCCAGCCTGGTGCCCCCAAGCCCACCATTTTTTGAGGGTAAGATTTGTGTATAGATTGACAGAAGTCGCAATTTTATGCAGACTTCTCTTTCATGGCTTTCTCTTTGGGAGTCATGATATGATTAAAATGTCCTTCCCTACCCGCAAGGTTTTCTTCTGGACATTTTGTGATTTTACTGCAATTACTAAACATCAGGGTAGAGGAAGGGAGCCTCTCACTCAGCTTTCTTCTACCCCATTGGCCAGTTGTCCCAGCAGCACTTGGTGAGTGAGCGATTCTCTGGGCAGGGGGGTTTCTTCTGGAAGGACAGAGGACGCTGGGGTCACTGGGGAGGCTCTGGGGCTGGGCATGGGGGTCCTGGGAGCTCACAGTGAAGGCGTGGTCACGCACGGTCTGGACCACGTCTCGGAAGAGGATCTTGGAAGTGAGGGTGTGGCCGTGATAGACGATGGGCTCCCCTCCTGGCCCCTCCCAGCAGTCCAGCTCCACACAGCGGCATCCCTGGGCAAAAGCCCTGCAGACAGACAGGTGGGCGGGGGAGGGGTCATGCGGGAGCCCTGGAACAGAGCAATGGCCAGGCTGAGCCAGGTAGCCACTCCCCTGCTCAGGAAGCCCACAGTGAGATTTGAGCCCCATAGCATTCCCAAGCTGGGCTCCCAGATGTGTTCACCCCGACCATCCCCCGCTAGGGTACCTGACATAGGCCTCGGTGCTGCTGAGCCCCCCGATCTGAGAGTCGGTCAGATAGGTGTTGTGTGAGGAGGAGATGAAGTAGTGGGAAAGGGGCTGGTCCATGTCCTGGAACACGCATGTGTGGGCCGGGTCCACAGCAGCCCCTTCGGGTGACAACAGGTACATCATGAAGCCATCCAGTGTCATCAGCTCATGCTGCTTGGCTGCAGGACGGGCAGAAGAGAGTGTCAGGCCACCGGGAGGATCCCCACGTCTGGCCCCACAGGCCCCCAAAGCTCACTTAGCTTAGTAATAATGAGCACCTAGCTACTGACTGGACTCTACATAAGTTATGCCATTTAGGTTTTTTTTTTTAAGACTTTATTTATTTATTTGACAAGAGAGACAGCGAGAGAGGGAACACAAGCAGGGGGAGAGGGAGAGGGAGAAGCAGGCTTCCTGCCGAGCAGGGAGCCCGATGCGGTACTCGATCCTGGGACTCCAAGATCATGACCTGAGCCGAAGGCAGATGCTTAACGACTGAGCCACCCAGGCACCCCGCCGTTTAGTTTGTTTAAAATAATCTTAATCTCTACACCCAACGTGCGGTTCGAACTCATGACCCCAAGATCAAGAATCGCACGCTCTATCACCTGAGCCAGCCGGGCGCCCCCATAAGTCATGCCATTTAATCTTCAGCCAAACCCTATGAGGCAGGGACTCTACTAAATCCATGTCACAGACGTGGCAGCTGAGTCTCCGAGAGGCAAGGCAACCTGCCCAAGATGGCCCCCACAGCCAATAATCGTAGAGCCCACTTAGCTAGAAGCCCCCGGACCTGTCAGATGCCGAGACAGGGCCGTGTTGACCCCAACCGGTCTGTCAGACCCCGACCTGTCTCGTTGAGCTCATAGGTGTGGATGAGCTTCTGGGCGTGGGCCAGGGTGGCGGTGTCCTCGCCCTGGTCCTTCAGGAACTCCAGCAGCTCCGGGGTGCTCAGCACGCGGTCCTCGCCCGAGTACTGATGGAAGATGTCCTCCAGCTCGGGCCGTTTCAGCAACCGCCGCAGAAACTCCTCGATCTCAGCCCCCTCCAGCCGCTCATTGTTGGAGTGGTCGCACTCCTGGAAGGCAGGGCGGGGCAGCTCAGAGGAGGAGGACACCCTGGGAAAGCCGGCCCGCACCGACGCATCCGTCATGGACCACGCTGGGCAGCCGGGGGTCCCCCAGGCCCCAGGCAGAGAAACTGGGTGCTAGCGAGGAGGTCCTGGGTGTCGTGCAAGTTTACACAGCTGGTACGCTGCAGGCCTGGGATTCTAAGGAGGCTCTCTTGGCTTTAGTGCCTGTCCCCCTGCACCATGACCTACCCTCCAAAATCAAGATATGGGAGGAAAAGCAGTGACCCGGGGGGCGGGACCGGCCATAATCCCTCCTCCTGTGTGTGTGCAGTGCCGTCCTTCCGTCCCCAGATCCACACCCAGGGTCAGTGAGCCACAGATAACTGAATCCACGGGGAGTAGTCCCCGTGGAGCTGTGGGCCCAGGTGGACCAGCGCCATGGCTCCCGCGTCTTTCCGTGTCTCAGGTGGGTCAGTCACCACCCACACGGGCATCTGCCCTGTGCTCTGGCCCGGCCGCCGATACCGAGCGCAGCCCCGGGCAGCCCCCGTGGTGCTCCCACATGTGGGGTGTATCCGGTCACGCGGGGAGGCGCCCCGTGTGTCATAGTGGAGGAGGGCGTGCAGGGGAGCCCGGGAGCCAACTCCTGCCTGCACGCCCGCGTGTAAGCCCTGCACGGTCACTAGGGCGAAGGGTGCCTGCGGACTCCAGAGCAGAAGTGAAAAGCACAGCTTTGCCGCTCACTCTGGGGCTGCGGTGGGTGAGGGGGGTCCTCCCCATCCCTGGGCTCCGCCTGGGGGTGAGGAAAGAAGTTCCGGGCCAGCACGCCCATCCTGGCCCTCAGGGGAGTGCAAAAGGCCAACTAGGCCCAGACGTGGCCTCTCCGCAGGGCCACAAAGGCTGTGCACAAAGGCTGCGGGCGCGGGGCGTGGGTGCCTCAGAGGTGGGAGTGGGGGCGGGCGCCCACCTTGAAGAGGCGGTAGGCATACATGTCATTCATGTCCACGTTGACCATTCTGAGCAGGCTCTTGATCTCCTTGAAGCTCATCTTACTGTCCTGGTCAGAGTCAGCCCGGTGCAGGTAGGTGTGGATCCAGGTGTGGGCGCTCAGGAAATACCAGCGACAGCCTGGGCACCGCCGCCCCTCCCCCACACACAGGTGACTGCCCGGGACGCCCCCGCCGCCTGGGTCTAGGGGCCGTACTTCCCCTCTGCCCGCGGCCTCCACGGGGAAGGGACCGGGCTCCCCAGAGACGGGAGGCCGCGTGGCCACCCGCTGTTCTGAAGACCAGGGGCTCCGGCTCGGCCCGCGGGTCCCAGGGGACGGGTCCTCCCTCCCCGCCACCCCGCCACCCCGCCACCCGCGCAGGATATTGGTCGAGGCGCTCGCGCTGGCTCATGGCGTCGAGGCGCGCGCGCAGCTTGGCCAGGCCGCGCACCCAGCGCTGCGCCTCCTCGGCCGTGGCCGCCGCCAGGTCCAAGTTCTTGCGGCGGCCCTTGAAGGCGATGGTGAGGCAGCGCGCCGGCGGGAAGGCGCCGCCGAAGCGCCGCAGGCCCTCGGACTGGTGGCCCTCGCGGACGGCCTCGATGTGCTGCACGAAGACTGCGGGGGGGGGGGGAGGGGCACGCGCCGCCGGGTCAGGGCCGCTGTCCCCGGGGCCGCTGTCCCCACAGCCCGCCCCGCGCCCGCCGCCCCGGCTCACAGATGTGCTGCGACGGCGCGCGCGGGATGCGCCGCTGGAACCACACGCTCAGGCCGTCCTCCTGCAGCCGGTACAGCCGCTCCTTGTGCCACGTCCGCGAGCGGATCTTGCAGAGCCGGGAGCCCCGCAGCATGGCGCGCACGTCCTCGTCCTCCGTCAGGCCTGCGGGGGCGGGAGGCCGGAGGGCGTCGGGGCCGGGCCTTGCCCCTCGCTCCCTCCACCCTCTTCCCAGCCTTGCAAGCCCTCACCGGCCACTCGTGCTCTCCTGAGCGTAACACGTGCCCAGTACTGGATTTGGCCTTCGGCTCCTCAGCCCCCAAGGCCGCGCTTGGCGTCTCCCACTCAAGCCCCGGGGAGCACCAGGACCTCCTGCCTCCGTCAAGCAGCTGCCTCCAGAGGCCCTTAGAGCAAAGCAGTCCCTCAGGCGGCTCCTGGGACCTGGGCCTCCCTAAAGGTCACCCTGTGTGCCACTCCCTTCCATCCCGGTCTTCGGACTTCAAGACCAGAGTCTGCCACCAACAGCCTTTTCCCTTGATGCCAAACCCTGACATCAAGAAGGAGTCTCACTATCTAACCTAAATCTCTCTTGCTGCAATCCAAGCTCCTCACTTCTGCGTTCCCCAGGACAAGGGAGGACAGCAGAGGCCACTCGGGCTCCAGGGTCACAGGCCAAGGACTGCAGGACCAGCCCTGCCAAGGCCAGCTGGGGGCTGATGTCCAGGTGTCCTCTTTGTGTCCAGCTGAGAGCATGGTCTCCGGTGACACTGGGCCCTCCCCCGGGCCCGGCCACTGTCACAATCCCACCTCACCCCACCTGTGCTCTCCACAGTGTCCACCTTCCCCAGTAAGAAGAAATGCTTACAAAACATCTACCGCATGCCAGCCCCTACTCATGAATTCACACACGAGAAAACAAATACAGAGAAGCTTAAGGAACTTGCCAGAATGCCATGGCTACAAAGTGGTGGAAGCAGGCTTCAAACCCTGGAGGTCAGGCTCTAGCACATTTACCCCCCGCCCCACTACACTGAACCCCAGCCTGCTCCTCTGTCCCCTCTCCTTGCTATCGTGGTGGGGGTGGGGTGTGCAGAATTTAAATTCAGGGGCCCGGGGAGGCAAATCCCAACTCTGGCACTTCTGAGTTACACAGCCTTGGTGACAGGAACCCGTGACTGCTCTGGGCCCTGTGTTCGCCCTGCACGCCGTGAGGATGGCAGGAGCACCCGCGGCAAAGTTGGAACTTCAGTGAAGACCCCGCCCGTCCTGGTGGTGCCACGTCCCGCTCTCGTTTGTCGAGTTATAGGTCAATACCAAAGGTTTACGAGCCAGAAAGAGTGGGAACCCGGCAAACTGGAGGGTCCATGCCCTTTGGAAGGAGGAGGGCAGCTGGGAGTGGATGAAAGCCCAGAGTTTCCAGAGAACAGGAAGCTGGAGTTGTATGTGAAGCCTCCGGACTTTTCAACGTCGGCAACTAAATCAAATTGAAACAAAAACCCCCTAAAACACCACTGTGTGAGCCAAATGAAACAGGACAGTGGGTGCCTCTTCCTCCTTTTATTTTAACAAGCCCCCAGTACTGGGTTTGGCATTAGGCTTTGTGGCCCCAAGGCCCCTGTTTGTTGTAAACTCTGACCTATGAAACCAAGCCTAAGTCCCTGGGCCTTCTCTCACTCTCTCTGGGGGCCTTTGTAGGATCCTTCTTGTCTCTCTTCTTCACACAGGACTCCTTCAAGGACCAGCTCACACAGCAGCTCCTCCAGGAAGCCTTCCTTGATTTGTCCTCAAATGGGCATTCTCCCTCCCTGATCACCAACAGCACTTTTTAATTTAACTAAAACACCCCACCCAAATTGTAATTTCAGCAGACTTTAATAAACCCAAGGACAGGGACAAAGTCTTATATCCATACCTCAGTGCTCATCCCAGAGGCAGGTTCACAGCCAGGGCTTTCTGAAAGGGGAGGACGAGCCATGTTGGCAGAACTAAATGCATTCTACCCCCAGCGCTACCTTATCTGTCCTTTCCTTGAGGGTCAGGGTTTCTGAACCCTGGCTGTGATCGGAATCACCTGGAGGAGTGATTCCGATCACAGCACAGACATTCTTGTCCGGCAGTGTGGGTTGGGACTTGGGTAGCGATGTTTAAAAACCTCCCCTGTGACTTTGAGGGTGACTATGATTGAAAATCAGGGCCTCGGGGCCAGGAGGAGAAACCTGCCATCCAGAGGAGCCTATGGTCCCCCCTTGGGGCTAGCCTGTGGCTTTAAAGGCTCTGAAGGGTCTCTCAGGATTCAGAGCGGCCTCCTGGGTCAGTGCCCATTCGGTGCCCCCTAGCTAGGAAGGGGAGGTGGAACCCTCCTCTTCCCAGACAGAGAGCTAGAACGTGCCACACACCAGGCCAAGAGACTCACCAGACCCTCAGCCCTCCGCACTCACGTCTGGGCAACTTCTGAATTTCCTCAGCCTGAGAAGCAATGGGTCGGGGGGCAGGACATTCAGGGAACCTGTGGTACCACGGCAACTGAGCCCAGCCCTCCTCTACCTCCTCAGCTGTGGGAAAGGAACTCCTTGTTCCCGTGACAACCAGGCAGAGCCTGGGGCCACCTCCCCTAACCCTGCCAGCCCTCGCATGCCAAGCCCATAGTTGGGGAGGGTGGGGGGAAAGGGGGGCTGGTGAATGACTAAGGCCGGAAATGGAGGTGAGTCACCGAGGGCCTGCTTTGTCCAGAGGATTCTGCAAACAGGACATCGAGACAGGGAGCCTGAACTTCTGATCAGCCCTCCGCTGGGATAGGTTCCCATGTCGAGCGGGCCCCTGCCCCTGGCCCTCATCCTTGGCTCCCCAGGAGCCTGTTGGGGGAAAGGGTGACATTCCAGTCTGCCCGCCCAGCTGGCACTGGCCTCTGGATCTCCCTGCTCCTCGGAGCACATTGCCTCCCAAACACGTATCCATTGGAAAAGCCAAACAGAGTTCAATGCCAGGCTGAGCCAGGTGCTGAGTCCCTGCCTGGGCAGGTGACACTATTTCCCCATTGCTTCAGCTTCTGAGCCCTGGGGTAGCGAAGGGATTGCACTTCCAGACAGGAAGGGCAGGATCAGCAGAGGTAGGAGGCCAGGAGGAGGGCCCAGGCCCTAGGCAGTGGTGCTGGGAGGCACCTGACTCTCTGCCCAGGCACCCAGTCAACATTTATAGGTCCTGCCAGGGCCCAAACCCACAGATGCTTCCTCAACCTCACTCCTACCTGCTTGGAGCAGGTGTACAAGCTGCCTGCCTCCTGTGCTTCCAGTGGGTTATCTATCTAAACATCCCTGCCTTGAACGTGGAGCTGGGCTGGGCCGGTGCCATGGCCACCTTGACTGAACAGAGGGGGGAACGATCATGAAATAGCAGCAGTAAAAATGATGAACAATAGGCAAAAGATAGAAACCACCCAAATGTCCATCAACAGATGAATGGAGAAGCAAAAGCGGGTACAGACATACAGTGGAATATTATTCAGCCGTAAAGAGGAGGGACAGCTGGTCTAGGCTACATGGATGAACCTTGACAACATTATGCTAAGTGAAATAAGCCAGTCGTAAAAGGACAGATAATTGTATGATCCCATTTATACGCGGTGTCTAAAATAGTCAAATTCATCGGGACCGATTATATGTCCCATACACCTCAACAAAAAAAATTCAGAGACAGAATGTAATTAGAGGTTACCAGGGCCTACGGGAAGGGAGAAAGGGGAAAATTACTGGTTAATGGCTACAGAGGGGTTTTTGTTTGTTTGTTTAGGGTAATGGAAAAGTTCTGGAACTAGCACAACATTGTGAATGCCTAACACCGTGTGTGTAATTAAGGCCACTCAATTAGCCAATTCCAAATGGTGAAAATAGTCAATTTTATGATATATATATATATATATATTTTTTTTTTACCACAACTTAAAAAATTAGTAACGTAATAGGCCAGAAACCACTGTATGCTTTAAATGGGTGAACTGTATGATATGTGAATTAATATCTCAGTAAAGCTGTCCAACAGAGCAGCTAACGTATCCAGGGTCCTGAGTCTGTAGGTGGTGGATCCAGAATGCATTGAGAGTTGGGGGCTAACGCGCAGGTGCGCTCAGTTTAGGGCCTGGCCCGCAGCGGGCACTCACTAAATCATAATAAAGTGAGGCGGGGGCCGGGGAGGGAAGAGGGGCCCAGGTATTCCTACACATCTACCCTCCTCAGTCTCGTGGTCTCCAGCTGGGCCCTTCCCCAGCCCAGTTCAGTGTTGTCAGCTGGGGCTCAGACACCTTCTCTAGGCCAACTGCTTATCTCAGCCCCCAGAGACGGGCCAGGGGGAGGTGAGGAAGGGACAGCCCGGTTTCCCAACTATCACCTTCAGCCTGGGCAGTTTGGTCTGCGTGTGGTCTGAGGCCTGAGCAGGTCTGTGTCAGGGGCCAAGGCCGGGGGCAGGAGGCTGTTTTCAGTGGCGGGGCTGGAAGGGCCATGGGGAGGCCAGGTCCATCCCTGATCCTCAACCCACCCCACCCCCACCCCCGGCCTCTTTTCATAGATGGGCCACTGGAATTATGAGAGGGCAAGCTGTGTGAGCCGACAACAGTGTGGGTCACCCAGGCCAGGAAGGACGCAGGGGCCGTGGCCGTGTGGTGGTGGGCAGAGGCCAGAGCTGGCCATCGGTGGGGGTGAGCGTGGGTGTGCTGTGGGGTTACAGCGAGTGTAGACAAGAGGGGTAATATGTAGGCAGCAGGGCGTGACAGTGGTAGGTCTCGAGCAAGGGGGGTGTGTAGGGGTGTGTGCGCTGGTGTGTGTGCGTGCTCTGCACACTCAGGAAGGGCACCCGGGGCTCCAGCAGGAATGTGAGAATGCAGCGAATAGCAACAGCGTATAGCTTCATGCCAAGTGGGGGAGGAGAGGAAGAGAAGCTTTTCCCGATGCTTCTGGGAGGGAACACGCGATGGTGAGGGGTCCCACACCCCTTCCCAGCCTAATTCTCCGGCCAGCAGGCAGCCCCAGCTCTTCAGGTACCAAGGCTGTCCCCCCTCTCCGGGGCTGGCTGCCACACCCAGCGCCAGGGCCCAGTGGAGCTCAGCGCCAGAGTCCGTAACATTCCTGGGAGAGTCAACACAGTCAGAAAAGGCAGGCGGTGCCTCCCCTGTCCCTGGCCGGACCCAGTGCTACTGATGGTGGCCGCATCCTTCCGGGCAGGGCCAGAACAGGCGTGAAGCCGATCTGGGGGGCAGCGGTCGTAGGAGGGGGCCTCCCCAGAGCCGAAGAAGGAGGAGAGGTGAGGGAGGCCACACGGCATGACCGGGCCAGCCCCCTAGTCCTGCCTGGCACGCCCCGGCTTAGCCAGCACGGCCGCCCAACTCTCCCTCCCACCAGGCCAGGCACCTGCCAGGACCCCCACCTGCCAGCTCCACGCACGGCAGCCCCACTCACCCTGCAGGAGACATCCTGGGCAGGCCATAGGGAGAGCCCTCTGGCCCCCGTGGCACTTGGTGGATGCGTGCGGGCCGGGGAGGAGAGGGAACGGGATTCTGCCCACTCAGCTCTGCTCACCGGGAGGATTAGGGGCAAGGGCGGAGCGTCAGGGGCATAGGCACAGACAGGGGCTCTGGGGAGATAGGGCTGGCAGATAAAATTCAGGATGCCCAGTTACATTCACATTTCAGATAAACAACAAGTGATGTTTTAGTATGAGTTTGTCCCAAATGATCTGTTGTTTGTTTGAAACTCACATTTAACGGGGCATCCTGTACTTTATGTGGTAAGCCTATGAGGACACGTCTGGGGGCTGGCAGGGCCTCTGTCGGGGAGAGGAGTAGCGGGCCACGTCCAGGCACAGATCGCTCACTCCCTCACTGTGATAGGAGTTTGGACCTCGGGCCAGACGCCTGGGTTCGAATCCTCTCTTAGCTCCTTCCCAGCGTTGAACTTCTCCGAATCTCAGTTTCTCATTTGTAAGATGAGGCTTATGGTACCACATACCTCATACAATTGTGAGCATTAAAGGAGTTAATAGGTGAAAAGCCCTCGCTCAGTGTTATAAAGGTGTTAATTAGTATTCATTAATTCTGGCAATAAAGAGCCAACATTGAAACCTAGACTTTGGCGGCTGCCTCTTAGCCATGTGGGCCTCGGCCTGGAGACTTCACCCCCCCACCCCGCCAGCTGATCTGCCCTGTGAGGCCCGCAGCAGCGTCTCCTCCGGGTGCCAAGGATTAAGCAGGTTCCCGCCAGCCACAAGCTCAGCAAGCCCAGCACTCCGTCTGGCTCCGCAGGTACTCACTGAGCTCCTCTCCAGCTATTCCCTGGCTTCCTGGGGACAGCTAAGCCTGCAACCCCGGGGGGGAGGGGGGGACCGGAGGTGGTGTTCCTCCCTCCTCCCCATCGTCCCAGTTCCCCCTCAAGATGACCCCAAAAGCCCTTTCTTTCCCTCGGGCTCCTCTGAGCCTTTGACCTCCAAGCCACTCCCTGCCCTAGTCTCTTGACCTGAAATAAAATCTGTTGTCTGTTAGCCTAAGGGGTGTGGCCATGACCGTGACAGGGGGCAGCCCTGAGAGCCATCTGGGGAGGAGTCCCGGCAGCTGTGGTGGTGGCAGCTCCCTGGGTGGTGGGCCTGGCCTTGATGGCCTGACAGGCTGGGCCCCGGGACACCTGGCTTGTGTCTCCACCCTGTTCCTGGAGTCAGTGAGGCCTGGGGAAGGGGTATTCCCCAGAAACTGGACATTCCTTTCTCAGCAGTCACTCAGCAGGACAGGGCAGCGGTGGGAGGGGAGGACAGCCCAGGTGACATTCTGACACCCACACGGGTCCTGACAGTGTCACTAGGATGGGATGCCCCCGTGCAGCTTTACTCATGCCGTGAGGCTGAGTCCTGGGCTCAGCTTGTAATTACCTGTCCGCGAGTATCTCCTGCTACTAAACTGTGTGCTCCCCGAGGGCAAAGTGCTGTGATATTCATCTCCGCGGCCCCAGCCCTCGGCACAGCGCCACGACACACTGACAGGGCTAAGCAAACGTGTGTGGAATGAAGAAGCAGGTGGGTATGCGGGGACAGCACCCCAGCCCTCCCACAGCATCCGCCACCTCTGCTTCTCCTTCTCTGGCCCCACACCAGCCCCGGATGTCTCGGTGACCAGCCCCGGATGTCTCGGTGGCACCTCAACTCCCCATGGCCATCCTCCTCTCCCCAAGGCCCAGAGAATGACACTGCCACCCACCAGAGACACCTTTCAGATCCCACCAACTGCAGAGTCCAGCCCAGTCCGCCTCCTAGATGGTTCTAGAATCCAACTCGGCTGCGCCGGCCCAAGTCCGAGCACCACCATAGCTTGACCAACTGATTCCTCAGCCTCCCTCCTATGGTTCTCTTTGATTCACCCCTGCCTTCGTCCAACATGCCTCTACTCTGCCTGAGCCCTGCCTACCTCCTCCTACCTGAGACCCTCTGGGGCTCCTGCTGTCCCCAGGGCAAATCCATAACTCTATAAGGAGAGGCCTTGAGGATCGGGCCCCCACCTGCCTCTCCCCCACGCCTCGCTCCAGTCTCCCTGTGGCTCTGGGGTGCAGCCAGGGCCCTCGCCGGCTCCCCAGCATCTAATTTGTCCCCTCCCTTCCTAGGATGGTTTCTTTGCCTCATTGTCTGCCCTCCTTGCTGATGCCTCTATTCTCTAAAGGGCCAGAACTGTGTCTGTCTTATTTGTTGCTGAATCCCAGGACAGAGCATACTATAGGCACTCAATAGATGTCTGCCGAATGCATGAATGATTGGAGGGTAAGGCAGAGATCATGTGTCTTATGTCTCCGTAAGGAGAGCGCAAGGTTCAGTGCTCAGAACATGGACAGAGCTCAGTCAATTCAGATCGCATGAGTGACAGGAAGTAGAAGTAAGAACAAGGTGGGGGGCAGTGACAAAGAGAAGGCAAGACTGGCAATCGGTCCCCTGAATTCTGCCCCAAGATCCACACTGGTCTCCTGGGCAGCCCTGCCCTGTTCCCCCAGCCCCACACCCACCTCTCCATCATTAACTATTTACCTACAGCAGTTGGAACACACCGTTTCAGTTTCATGGTGCGGCACGTTTTCTACAACACTCGCACACATTCCCCACTCCCAGTCGGCCACACTTTGCCCAGGCTCTGAGCGGTCCCTTCGGCAGTGTGGCTGCGCACAGCCTCCATGTCAGCCCTTGCCCTTAACTGGCTGTGTGGCCACTGACAAATTCTTCCACTTCTCTGAGTCAGTTTCCTCATCTGTGAAATGGGAATTATACCAGGTACCTCTGCGGAGAGTGAGGAAGACTGGGTGAGGCCACCTCTGTAACCACCCAATGCAGTCGGACTCTGGGAGATGCCTAATGCGCCACAGTGTGCATACATTCCTTCCCTGCAGTCCCTTCCCCCAAACCTCAGACTCTGCCTTTCTGACTTCAAGGACAGTATTCTCACCAGTTCGACCAGTCCTACCAGTGCTGCGTCGTTGCTGCAACCCCTCTGGGGGCTGCAGGGCTGGAGGACTGGCTTGAGGGGCTGGCCTCTTCCCCAGCTCCCCTGCCCCCCTAAGGGCGGCCAAGAACCCAGGATGCCCGGGGGCGCCCGCGGACCCTGGAAGGCACAGGGTGCTGGGGAGGCGGGTGAGGGACACCCCCAGCCTGTCTCCCCCACTCTATGCACCAGGTCCTCCGGGACCCCGATCCTCGCCCGGCGCCCAAATTCCCACTCCAGCACGCCCGGCGGGCGCCTCCTGGTGGGAAGCGAAGGCCACCGGCGCGCCTCGCTCGGCCCCGGAACGTCGGGTGACCGAAGGTGCGACCCCCCAGTCGGAACGGTGCTGGCATTCCGACCCCCGCCGCCCGGGAAGCCCACCACCGCTCGCCCGCACACCCCCGCCGTCCCAGGCGGCCCCCCGCGGCAGTCCGCGCCCACCCCGCACGCCCCCGTCCGTCACTGACCCATCTTCTTCAGCGCCCGCAGCCCGGGCCTCTTGCTGCCGCCGTCCGGGGACGCGAGCGCGACGGGCGTCGCGACCTGGGCCGGCACCGGGGGCTCCTCGGGCCGGCGGCGGCAGCTCCTCCAGCGGCCGCACAGCATGGCTCGGTGGGGCCGGGGCCGGGCCGGGGGTCTGCGCTCGGGGCCAAGGCAGCGGGGACGCCGCTCCGGCCCGGCCCCGGCTCTATGCGCGGTCCCGAGCGCAGAAACTTAGCGGCGCCCGGAGGGAGTGGGAGAGAGGTGGTGTCGGGAGCGGGGAGACAGGGAGGGACGAGGTCGGGAGAAGGAGGGACCGGGAGGGGGGCGGGGCCGAGGACGGCGCCGGGGGAGGTGCGAGGTGGTGGCGGGGAGCGGGGGGCGGGGGGACCCCAGGCCGGGAGGTGTGTCCTCCGCGAGGTGTGGGAAGGGAAGGGGGCCGGCTTGCGTCCCCCCGAGTCTCCGCGTCCGTCCGCCGCTCGCGAGTCCGCCTCCGCATTCTCCGAGCGGTCCTCGGCTCCCGGCCCCACCGGTGACCCGAGCCTCTATTCGGGGGGTTGGGGGCCAGCGGAGGGGCGAGGATTGTCCTCTGCCACAGACACTCCGTTCTCTGGATCCTGACTCGAGGCGGACTCAGGACCCCTCTCCATCTTTTCCTTCCCTGTCCCGCCGGGAGGCCTTAGAAGGGAGCCAGACAGGGGACCGAGTCTGCGGGGCGGCTCGTGCTGGGCCAAGGGTCCTCGGGCCGGCCTGGAAAGCCGAGAGAACCCCGAGAGCTGAGCCAGGCGGGAGGGCAGCCCAAAGTGGAGGGTTGGGGGAGGGGGGAGGGATGGGTGGGGGTAGGAAGCCTTTGCTGTGACGTCATAGGATTAACCCTCTCCGAGCCAGACCAGTTGCTGGTCCCTCAGTGGCAGAAGTCTCAAAGCTGGGAAGATGGGGTGGCACTAAGTCTAGAATACCCGGCTGAACTCGGTTCGGGGTCCGAGGCTTGGCTGGGTTGGCGCCCCAGGGGGCGTTCGATTGCCCCGGGAAGGCCGTCGCACCCTGTGTAGATGTCCGGGACATCAGCCTGTGGGTCAACGTCGAGTGTGGGTCCTGGTGACCGCCTCATGTGTTCACTTACTATATGTGAAACCATCAGACTATCCGTGCTCGAAGGGGGGTGGCAGGAGACTAACCCTGTTAGGGTTTGCAACTGCCCTAGGTTGGGTGCGGAGAGCCGGGAGCACACCGCCCCTCGGCGGCGGCCAAGAGTGTGGCACCTCAAAGAGAAAGCTTAATTCCTGAGGACCTAGATTTGCCACCTACGTGCTCTAGCCCACTTTCAAATATCCTCGACCGAGAGGTTCGGCCTACTGGTTTGGGTCCTCACCCCTCTCGGGATATTCTTCCTGTACTTTTGATCCTGCAACTCCTTCCTCCAGGAATGACCTTCCTCATTCTCCTGGCGTACACTTACGTGTTCCAAAACTCAGCTCCAGTGCCCCTCCTCCAGAACCCCCTCTTCCTCCAGGGCATGACTCCCTTTTTTTTTTTTTTATCCTCAGCGCCTAGAAGGGTCGGAGGAACTGAGTTGAGTCGCTCGGTTCTGCAGGACCTGGGTTCAGCTGCCGGACGCGGGCTTCCACCAGGGGGCGCGAGGACTCCGCGTCATTTCACTATGTCCACCAGGTGGCGCTTCCTCCCTCCTCTGGCCCCCACAAGGTCGGGGAGCCGGCCGGCGGATCCGCCTCGACTGATTGGGAGACGCACAGCTAAACTATTTGCATTATCTTGAAAGGACCGCGCTGAGTGGTTGAGGTATAGAAGAAGAAGCTGAAACGGGCCCTCTCATTGGCTTAAATTCCCCCCGGCGTCCACATCCCGGTCAGATTGGGCCCGGAGGTCAGTCGGAAGCCGCCGGGCTAGTGGCGACAGAGCACCCAAGTCCGGGTGGTGGGCGCTGCAGGGTGAGTGCCTGATGGCCGAGCGGCTGGGGTAGGGGACCCCAGGGCAGAGCGGGTGGGGGACCGGGGTGGGAGACTGTTGGCCCCGCCCTGACTCCTCTTGGCTTGCCCATTCTCCTGTTTAGGAGTTGGAGAGGTGCATCTGGAGAGGGAGGGACAGCGACCCTTGGCACCTGCCTCCACCCACCCACCGGGGTCCTCTCCGCCCACCCGGGCCCCACCCACGCTCCCCTGGGGTTGGAAAAGGAGTCTTTTCAGCCGCAGCTTCTGACCTCTCGGGGTATCTCACTCACTTAGGTATAGAGCTTTGTTTGCTCCTCTGGAAAGTGGATCCGTGGTTTACGGAGGTGTGTGCCGGGGTGGACCGTGGAGGTCTGCTCACACGGAGGCTTGTTCTTGCAGAGTCGCTCAAAAGTGGGTCCCCAGGGCTCGGAGCCGCTGGGTATGGGTACCGAGAATGAAAGCCCAGAACCAGACTGCCAGAAACAGTTCCAGGCCGCAGTCAGTGTCATTCAGAACCTGCCTAAGAATGGTGAGGGCACGGGGACCTGCATTTGGGGGTCAAGAAGATTGGGGTCTGCCTCTGATCCCTGCAGTTGTTGCAGATAAGTCCCTGCCTGGGCTGCCCTGGGGATCTCGTCTGCCTCCTGCCCCTGTCCCACTGGGTCGGAGCCCTCGCCATCTCTACCCATTACAAGGGTGGTTCATCCCATCTCCCTGAGGATGATGCTCTGCCTTCCACTCCCACCCCTCTGCCCAGGCTCTTACCGCCCCTCCTACGAAGAGATGCTGAGATTCTACAGCTACTACAAGCAAGCTACCATGGGACCCTGCCTGGTCCCCCGGCCTGGGTTCTGGGACCCAATCGGACGATATAAGTGGTGAGCTCCCTACCGGCCGGGCAAACAAGCCTCAGCTGTCAACCAGCCTCTCACAGCTCTCTGCCCTCCAGGGATGCCTGGAACAGCCTGGGCAAGATGAGCAGGGAGGAGGCCATGTCTGCCTACATCACTGAGATGAAGCTGGTGGCACAGAAGGTAGGGAGAGGCTGCAGGCTTCTTTCTGTCCCCAAGGTCCCAGCTAGGTGGCCTGTCGTCTGCCTTTCCAGGGCTGACCCCCATTATGTTTCCTGCACACTGACACACCTGTAGGAATTACCACCTTCATGCTGTCTCCCCAACCCTGCGTGTCTCTGGTCCCTGACTGGGCACAGGGTGGAGGGGCATGACAGGGCAGGAGCAGGGTGGAGGGGACCTGGCTCAAGGGGGGATAGGAGGACAGTGGTAGGAGGGGCAGGCCCCTACCCAACAGACCCCCTCCCCCACAGGTGATCGACACAGTGCCCCTGGGCGAGGTGGCAGAGGACATGTTTGCTTACTTCGAGCCCTTGTACCAGGTGATCCCTGATATGCCGAGGCCCCCGGAAACCTTCCTGAGAAGGGTCACAGGTCAGGCCCCCAGGCTGTGAGCTCCACAAGTGCTGAGTGAATTTTCTTAGGTCCAGGCAGAGAGGGCTGCTCAGTTGGAGGGGGAATTTGGGGGCAGAGGGCTCCAGGTGATGTCCCTGTAGGGACTCCACCCAGTGCCCCTGATGGCGTGGGCTCATAGCTGATGGGGAGCAGGGGTTGATCTCACTGGGAGGCACCAGCCTCTTCCCAGCCCCACCTCTGGGTGCCATGTCTCAGCAGGTTGGAGAGAGCAGGTACTGAATGGAGATGTTGGGGCTACCCCAGAGCCTCCCTGCCTCCCCAGGGAACCAGCACCCCCAAGTCCAGGTCAGTGCCTGGGCCGGAGGGACAGAGAGCCAAACCCAGAGCAGGGGTGGGTGGGGGGCTTCTGGTGGGGTGGGTAAGGGGAGAAGGCTGGATGCCACGCCTCATGCTCACAGATACTGAGACCTCCCGTGCTTGCAAAGGCCGGGGGGCAGGTTCTGGGATTCCAGTGCCAGGACCTCACTCCTGGGACCTGTCTCTGCCTCCTGTCTCTAGTGCCCCCTGAGCAGGTGCCTCTGCCCCATTGCACACCCCTCTCCTTCTTCCATAGCCTCCCTCTGTCACTAATGTTACCTCCCCTTGCCCAGAGTCCCGGCCACCTAGGGACCTGGACTCCGAGGTTTTCTGTGATTCCCTGGAGCAACTGGAGCCTGAGCTGGTGAGACTACCCATCATTCCCTGCCTTCCCCACCCCACTGGGCCCTTGCTGCCCTACCCCCACCCTTGGACCTGTGCCTCATCTCAGCAGGTTTGGACAGAGCAGAAGGGAGCCCCTGGGGGAGAGCCTGACACCAGAAACAGCTCCCTGCTCCCTGCAGAGAAAGGTGAGCCCTCCCCGACCCTTCACCCGCTTCTGCCATTCCCTCTGGTTCTGGTGTGCCCCAGGCTTTCCCCTGACTGCCCTCTTGGGGCGGAGGTCAAAGTCTGGCACTGGGCACTTGCCAAACAGCCAGACACCAGCCTGGACGGGCAAAGTCCCTGCCCGGCCCCCTCTCTGTAGGCTTCCCATGTGAGACTGTCAAAGGACAGTGATTTCTGTCCTGTCTCCTTCTAGAACTTCCAGTGTGCCATGTCCTTTAAGGGGCACTTTCATAAATATTATTTCCTTTATTCCTCTGAGTAAGCAGGTCATTGAGTAGCCCTGTGAAGGCAATGACCTCTTCCCCCAATTTTCAGATGACAAAATGAGGCTCAGGGAAGTTTCTGACTTACCCAAAGTCACCCAGCTAAGTGGCAGTGCTGGGATTGAAACCCGTGGCAGCCTCTTACTCAGCCACTCGAATGGACTTTATAAAAGGCACACTTCACAAGGGACTGCACTCTACTATTACTTTCCCCCAGACCTGCCCCAGCCTGCCACCACCCTGTCCCTAGCTGAGTTGCCTCCTGAGCCCCCTTCCTTGTGTTTGTGCTCGGCAGAGGGCAGCCCACTGGGGCCCCAGGAATTGGACACGTGGCTGGTGGGGACAGTTCGGGCACTGCAAGAGAGCATGCGGGATGTCCAGGGGAGACTGCAGAGCCTAGAGAGCATGCCCAGCCTCCTCAAGCAGGTGAGCTGCCCCCAAGGCCCAGGGCAAGATTGAGGCAGAACGCTACGGGTCTCTACTCCAGGCCCCTCATGGAGCCACTTCCGTCTTTTTGTCCTAACTCCCCACCTGCCCACATCTCTGACTTCTGCAGAGAATGGTGTGACTCGTGTGTGTCACAAGCAGGGCAGTTGGGGGGGGGGGGGCTGAAGGGAGAGTGGGAAGGGCCCTCCTTTCCTGCTCTTACCTCCCTCTGCTGGAAGAGAAACTGAGCATGAGGGCTAATTCCAACAGTCTGGAAGGCCAGGATGTGCGTGCTCTTTGCACTGGGGCTGGGGGTCCCTGTTGCCCCTTCGTCAGGACTTCTGTTCCCAGATTTAGGGTTTGCTCCCAAACAATTCAGCCCTTGCACCCCTCACTCTCTCCCCTCTCCTAGATCTGCTTGCCCCTTACACCTGGGCTCCTGAGCTCCTGCAGCATGGCTCACAGCCACCCTTCTTGGAGCCCCCACTGAGTGCCAAAGACAGGATTTACATTATCTCATTTAATCCACACATCGGATGAACTAGGTTTGCTTTTCATTTCCCTTTTACAAAGGGGAAACCAAGGCTCTGAGAGGCTGGGTAATTCAGCCCAGAGGAACCTCACAGAGCTGCTGTGAGGATTAGATAAGATAATGCCCCCCCCCAGCCCAGGAAGGCCTTCTCCAATGGGCTCCATTGTTACTATTATTATTATTATTATTATTATTATTATTATTATTATTAACATCCAGTGATGGAGCTGGGAGTGGCCCCAGGTCTGTCTCCCTCCGAAGCTGGGACTCACCACAGACTCTGAGTGGGTCTGTTCTTGAGAAGCCTGGGGTCATGGGGGCAGGAGACAGCTGAATTGCTGGATATGGGGGATTGCTTGGGTGACCCCTGACCCCCTCGACAATGTGGGTGGCAGGGATTTCCTCAGATTCACCTTTCAACGCCCACCCCTTCGAGGCTTTATTTACTTATTTATTTGACCTTTAGCTAATTTTACATGCTGAAGATTTTAAAGACTCCACCCCGAAATAGCTGGTTTTCCATCTCTAAAAATAAGAACATTCTAGTACCTAGCCCAAATGACAACATTTTAGCACACAAAGTCCTTCATATTATCAAACACCCAATCCCAACTGAAATCTCCCCAGTTGTCCTGAAATCGCCTTTGCCAGCTTCTCTGTCCAGTCAAAACGTGCTGCATTTGGGTCCTCTGTCCTTTAAGACTCCTTTCATCCAGACCAGCCCTTCTTCCTTGCTACTGACTTATCGGGACTGGGCCAGTGCAGTGGTCCTGTAGAATGTTCCTTTTTGGGTCTTTCTGATTACATCCTCGTGGCTAGTTTACATGACCAGATTATGTCAGATGTGATGTTCTTCACATCAGGGGACACAGATCTGGATGTCCCACCATCAATGATTCTTACGTAGACCACCAGCATAGATGAAGGGGTGACAGTCGGATCCCATCACCGTTGGAGCCAGGGAATGTCCAGCTTCCCCATTAACCCCACTGGCCACATGATTTTTTTTTTTTTTTTTTTTTAAAGATTTTATTTATTTATTTGAGAGAGAGAATGAGATAGAGCATGAGAGGGTCAGAGGGAGAAGCAGACTCCCTACCAAGCAGGGAGCCTGATGTGGGACTTGATCCCGGGACTCCAGGATCATGACCTGAGCCGAAGGCAGTCGCTTAACCAACTGAGCCACCCAGGTGCCCTGGCCACATGATTTTTGACAATTGATGGATAATCCTTGCCTGGATCAATATTTGGAAAAAATGTTGATTTTTAATTTCTATTATTTCTTTACCATATATTAGGTTTCACTTTTCTGTAGCGCGTCATCTAGCAGTTCCCTGAAGTACAGTGCCTTATGGAAAGGCAGAATAAAGGCTTAATTCTTTCTCTTTAATTACCTATTTTAAAGTAGGGAGTTGATTTAACAGCCACCTCAATAGTGACAAATTTCCAACTTTGAGTATCATTATGGACTAATGGATTTTAAAGATTCAGTATTTCAATCAACTGAAATTAATTCTTTGTGATGCTTACACTTTCACAATTTTGGTCAATGGAGACCCTTTCAAGCTGGGTCCTATGTTCTCATAACATGACCTCATTAATCTTTAAAAGCTTCCTTGCTTTCTGGTACAAGATGTCCCACATTCACCTCTACCTTCCCTGCTCCAGACCTGGAATTAGCCACTTCTCCAAGGAGCCCGGGCTCCTTTTAGCAAAGGATGGTATTTGGAAATGAAAATCTGAGCACCATTTGAAGTATGTGGCACATCCTTTATAATACTGGGTGTTCAAGCCACACCAAGAGGGCCACTGATTTGTGGCCGAGAAGAGACAGCCTGGAAGCCAGTCTCTCCACCAGGCAGCCCCTCCAGTCCCCTTGGCACCCGGGACTGTCCTGGGCGGAGGATGTGGGAGGGAACTGGAGGTCAGCTGTCAGGGACACACTGGGAACCCCAGGGTCCCCTCCCTTCTCGTGGTGCAGATTTGGGTGCAGTGGCTTCTTTGCCCCCGTTCTTACAATCTTAGGGAGGCAGCTCCCCCAGACGAAGCTCCCGCTTACTTCTGGAAGCAGGTTCCTCAGGAGGGCCCAGTCTGTGCTGAAGGCTGGGCTGGCCCCTGACTCGCTCCCTCTTGGCAGCAGAGGACCCCGCCCAGTGCCCGGCCATGGCCCCTCAGGCTCTCGGGTCCCACGGTGCTCTTCTTCCTCCTGTGGCCCTTCATCGTCCAGTGGCTCTTCCGACAGTTTCGGACCCAGAAGAGGTGACTCTCAGTGGAGGGGTCTCTGCAGCCAACTAAGGTGGCCATGAGCCCCCTGTCCTGCTGTGCCCTGAGCCTTCCTAGGGTTTAGGAGAAGAACAGCATCAACTGCGTCCCCCCCCACGACTCAGTGTTTGCCTTTGCACCGCTCCCTTATGGGGGGGGAGCATTTAAGAGCCCATCCTTCCCCTCGACTTCACTCGGACGCCTTCTCCCCTCCCACCCAAACATCGAGGCTCCCTGGTGAGGGTGGAGGAGTGGTGCACGTCCCGGGTTCTGGGTTGGCCGTGACTCGGGGGCGGGGCTGCCGGGTCTCAGCCTCTGCCCTCCCCTCCCTCTGGGTCACCTGACTCTTCTCCCACCCCAGCCTCTCCGGGTGGAGGGCCAGCTCTTGGGCAAGTTGGGACTTGGGCTGGGGCCTGGAAGAATGATTGGCTGAGAGGTTGAGGGAGGGAAGCCCGGAGGCCCGGCCGAGTTGGGGGGGAGGGGAGTGAGCTGCGTTTTGCTGGCCTCCCTCCCCCTGCACACACACACTCAGGACGTCTTCACGGGAGATTCACTTACAAATGAATGTTTCACTAAATAAAATAAGACCTTAATCTTCTGCCGTCTGGGTCCCCACGGAGTGAGGCGGGAAGCCGGGTCCGGGCGCTCAAGGCACGAGCCTCTTCCCTGCCCCTCCCCCAGCGCCCCCGAGGACCGTCCCGAGAGGCCGGCGGTCTTCCCTCCTCCCGCAGCAGGAGCGGCGAGCACAGGGGCCCGGGGCCGAGGGGGGCGGGGCGGCCGAGGGAGGGGCGCGGGGGCCCTCTGCTGTCGCCGGGGGGTGGGGCCAAGGCGCGGCCCCGCCCCCCGCCCCGTCGGAGGGGAGGCCCGGCGAGCTGGGGTTGGCGGGGGGGAGGAGAGGAAGCCCGCGGGGCCCGGGCGGAGGCCGGGTCCCAGCGCGGAGAGAAGGGCGGCTGCTCGTTGTGTCGAGCGCGGGCCGCAGGGATGGGGCCCCGGAAGTGCCCACCGCCCGCTTCCCCCTCCACAGCTGGCGTGACCTCCGCGCTCGGGCTTTCCCAGGGAACTTTCTGGAAGGCCAAGACCCAGCGGGAGCCTAGTCCCCGCCCCGCCCTGAGGAGTGGGGGCGGGGCCGGGCGCGGGGAGCCCCCGTCGGGGTGGGCAGAGCGCCCGCGTGGGCACAGAGCTGCGGGTGCCGCCGGCTGCTCGGACTCCGAACTTCTTTTTCCCACCGCCTGGCGGCCTTGGTCTCTCTCTGGTCTGCGACAACCCTGTCGCGTCCCCTCCCCCTTCGCCTCGGGCCCCTCTGGCTCCAGCAGTGGCCCGTATTCGGTGGGGAACTCGCCACTCTGAGCGCCTCCTAGTTTTAGCGCGTGAGAGGCCACTGGCCAGGAGCCCCAGCTGCGGAGGGCCACAGCAGCCTTGAGCCCCTGCAGCTGCCACCGCCTGGGCCCCAGGACCTTCCTGCCCTCGGTGAGGAAGAGGCAGTTCTGAAGGCCCCTTCTTGGAGACCCTTAAACTCCTGAGTTCCCTCTATCCGCCCCGGGCCTTGACCACTACCCGAGGCTGGCTATCATTCGACCCACTGGAAGCCTCAAGTCACTCCGTCGGTCCTTCTCTCAAGGTGGGGAGGGCGTCCCCCAGGGCAGACACACAGGCCCTGGTGCTCTCTGATCCAGCCCAGGGGCACAGGCAGAGACACTGAATAAACCCTTGTGCTAAAGCTGGACCCCAGCAGGGGTGGGACCAAAGCGGTGCTGGGGATGCAGGAATGGGCACACAACTAGGTGTGGGACTTGGGCAAGCTTCGTAACTGCTCTGAACCTGGGTTGCCTTGTTTGTAAAATGAGGATGAAGATCTCATTATAAGGCAGTCCTGGGGTTTTTGGTTTTGTTTTTTAAGATTTTATTTATTTGTGAGAGAGCACAAGCAGGGGGAGCAGCAGGTAGAGGCAAAGGGAGAAGCAGGCTCCCTGCGGAGCAGGGAGCCCCATGCAGGACTCCATCCCAGGACCCCGGGATCTTGACCTGAGCGGAACGCAGACGCTTAACCAACTGAGCCACCCAGGCGTTCCCAGTCCTGGGTTTTAAATGCCTGGCAATGGGTTAAAACTCAACTAATATCAAGGTGCCTGGCCTCTTGTTTGACAGAATTCTAGAATTCCACAACCTATCATTCTGCCCTCCGCTCCCCACACATGACAAATGAGCCCTGTCCAATAAACTAAGGGTGGCTGGGCTCAGCTGTTACCTTTCAATCCCCCTGAATGAGGGTACCCAGGAGTCCTCTGGAGTCTGAAAATGTGGTAACAATAAAGAGATCTCTGACTCCCATTCAAGTTCTCTGCAAAACCTTTTTTCCTCAGGGAGCTGTCGGTGTGAGGGGGAGCTCTTGCTCACAGGAGTCTCCTGCATGACTGATGAAGGAGCACAAAGAAGGGCAGGCTTTTCTCGGAAGCCCAGGGACTGGAGTGGTCAATTTCAAAACAGGTGGATGTGCCCCAGAGGCACTCTTGCTTGCTTCTCCCTTGGGGCATGCCCATCACCACCTCCCCATGGAACCATTCCTGAGTTGCCAGACAAGTCCTTTCTTTGGACATGACGCTTGCTCTTTATAGAACGTCCTTCTTCATGCTACTGAGCCTAAAAACCCTTTATCCTTCTGAGAGAGCCAAGAAGACATGTCCCCCACGAATCCTGTCCCTAATTCCCAACTCCTGAGCAGCTTGGCTCACAAGCTCCTTGCCAGGATTTTCTTCATTTGTCGTTTTGACTCACAGAGGTTTAATGGCCTCTCTACACTGTCCATGTGCAAGGATGACATTTTATTCATTGTCGTTCCTTCCTAACAAATGTTTGCTAAATGAAGAAACGAGGGCTTTAATTAGGCTGAAGCTGTTGGAAATAGAAAGGAACTAAATCCAAAGTTCTTGAGAAAAAAGAGAATTTTGTTTGTGAAAGAAAAATGACACGAGGGTCAAAAAGACCTTCGTTCTAGCAAGAATTGCCAGTTAGTTGTCATGTGACCTTGGACAAGTCACTTCATTTCTCGGAGTCTCAGAGATTTCTTATCTCTAAAATGGAGACAATCATTCCTACCCTGTCTAACTCACTGGGCTGTGGTGGGGTCAAATGATTGTGTAAAAAAATGTTATATGTTAGAAAGAGGCCGGGACGTAAGATGTTGCTATTAAGAAAGAAATAAGAATGGGTCACGGGTGTGTGGTAAGAGGGAGAGGCTGTTACTACACTGAGATTTTTGGCCTAAATGATTACAGCGGAGAGTTTAGGCTACTCCACGGCCCTGTCCTCTGGGCTGGAGCTTGGAATCTGGAGAATTTTCTCAAGGAGACTGTGTCACCTTCCCTCCCCCATGAGTCTACCCCCAAAGTCCTGGGCCAGCATCCCCCTGCCCCCATTTCTGGGCAAGACCTCCTCTTTCTTTGGCTCCGTTCCCTCCCGGTGCTGCCCAGCGCCCACTGATGAGAAGAGCCTCTATGGATGGAGAGATTGGTTGATTATTTAAACTCAGGATTAATTTTGAACCTTCTCCCCCACCTCCCCACAAAGAGGTCCATAATCTGGCCCGGACTGCCTTGTCTGAGCTCAGGAAAGGTTCCCGGTCGGCCCCAGGAGGCCATTTTCTTCGACAGAAGCTGAGGCCCGGGGGCGAGGCCTTCCCACCCCGGGTCTCCTGGGAGCCCCAGGTGCACACCCCGCGCTTTCCGGATCCCCGCCCGGGCGAGAGGCTCGGTCACGGCCCATCGGCCCACCGGCCCACCGTTTTGCACTGGTCCTGGGGCGGCCGCGGCCCTGAAAGACTAGGCCTGGACTGGGGCTCGGCCACTTTCGTCCAGCGGTCCCAAGGCCAATCCGAGGGTGGAAGTCACCCGGGACTCGAACCTGCCTTCTCATCCTCCAAGGCCTAGTCCGGGCTTGCTGCACTAATGCAGTCACACTGTCCCTTTAAGGCGGCACTTTTTATTCTTCATTTGTTTACTTCTTCATACGCTTTTCGTTTTTTTCAAAATACGTTCACGATATCCTTCCGCAAATGTCAGTCCCAGGCATTAACCACACACACCTTGCAGCCATTCCTATAATCTTAAGAATCGAGAGTTATTAGCCATAGGCCAACATCTCTCTTTATAGGATTTAATCTTCTTTTACACTGTAGGGACTACTTTTTAGGAATAAACCATTTTTGCTTTAGCTAACAAATGTTTATGACCTTCGGAACCCTTCCGCTGAGGACAGAAGACGATAATACCCTTTAAAACGCACCTTTTAATAAAAATATTGTGTGTAGGCCCTCAGAGGCCATCGAATCTTCTCGTATTCCTGAAGCAGAATGGTATGGTCCAAAGCCCGCCCCATCTTCTCTGCGATTGGCTTTCCTTCTTCGGCGAGACGTGTGACTCCTGGCCAATGGTCACTCACGTTTCTCTAGCGAGGGCTATGCGATGGAAGGAGGCGGCCTGGAAATCGCCCCCTACGCGTTCTGGGATTGGCTACGTCGCACGGCGCGCGAGGACGGCGGGCCTGAGGGATGGGAACTACGACTCCCAGCTTCCTGAGACGGGGACTCCGTTACGCATGCGCATGGGCGGGGCGGACAGGCTTCTATATAAAAGGGGCGCAGAGGGCTGGGAGGCAGCAGTTGGAAGTTGGCAGGTGGAGAGGCAGGTTGGGAGGGGAAGTCGGGGGAGGAGGCGGAAGAGTTGCTGTCGGAAGGGGGAGGAGGGAGGGAGGAAAAGAGGAGGAGGCGGTGGAGATCTGAGCTGAGCCGAGCATCGAGCCAAAGGGGAGATGAGTTTGTCTGTCCTCGGCTGAGGCTCCGGCCGGGCCTAGGGAACTGGGAGCTCGGGTTGGAGCGACACCCGTGGAAGTGGGAGGAGGTGGCTCTGGGACTTTAACCCCTTGTGGGCTCTGCGGCAGGGGATTTAACCCTTTGTGGATTCGGCCCCTCGGAGGCAGCGTCATCGGGTAGTTTTAACCCCTTCGGGGCTGGGTTTAACCCGTTGGACTTTAACCTCATCTCCTTGCCCACCAACTCCTCGATCGTGGGGGCGCTCTGCGGGGAGGCTTGAGGTCCACCCCCTTTGCACATTACGTACTGTTACTGCTGCTGCACCCCCTTGGACCCGCTAGCTGGCCGCGCTGTGGGCACTTAACCCTTTACTGACTTGAGCTCTCCCAAGTTGCAATTGGAGTTTGTTTACAGAAGGACTGGCTAAAGGCGTCACTGCAGGAATTACAGACCGAAGAGGACTCTGCTGGACATTTTTTTAAAGAAAAGAAAAACCTCTTTTTTCCTTAAGGACTTACAGCCAAAATTTTTCAAACTTCGAGAAGAGGACTCTATTAGTCATGGCCGAGCCACTCTTGTCAGAATACCAGCACCAGCCTCAAACTAGCAACTGTACAGGTGCTGTTGCTGTTCATGATGAGCGGAACCCCGATCGCCCCCCAGGCGCGGAGGAGCGGGTGCCCGAGGAGGACAGTAGGTGGCAATCGAGAGCGTCCCCCCAGTCGGGTGGCCGTCCGGGGCAGGAGGGGGAAGGGAGCTTGGAGCCGCAGCCGCCTCTCCTGCAGACCCCCGTCTGTCCAGAACCTAGCTGCCCGCAAGCAGGCAAGAAGGGCCAGAATGGGGACGACTGGTCCGCTGGCGGAGCCCCCCCGCCGGCGGCTGGGGGGGAACCGAGACCCGAGGCCGAGCCTCTCGCACAGCCATGTCATGATTCCGAGGCCAACAAGTTGGGGGCTCCTGCTGCAGGGGGCGAGGAGGCGTGGGGACAGCAGCAGAGACAGCTGGGCAAGAAAAAACATAGGAGACGCCCCTCCAAGAAGAAGCGGCATTGGAAACCGTACTACAAGCTGACTTGGGAGGAGAAGAAAAAGTTCGACGAGAAACAGAGCCTGCGAGCTTCAAGGATTCGAGCTGAGATGTTCGCCAAGGGCCAGCCTGTCGCACCCTATAACACCACGCAGTTCCTCATGGATGATCACGACCAAGAGGAGCCGGATCTCAAAACCGGTCTCTACCCCAAGCGGGCCGCTGCCAAATCCGACGACACCAGCGATGAGGACTTCATGGAAGAAGCGGGCGAGGAGGATGGGGGCAGCGACGGGATGGGAGGAGACGGCAGCGAGTTTCTGCAGCGGGACTTCTCGGAGACCTACGAGCGGTACCACGCGGAGAGTCTGCAGAACATGAGCAAGCAGGAGCTCATCAAGGAGTACTTGGAGCTGGAGAAGTGCCTCTCGCGCATGGAGGACGAGAATAACCGGCTGCGGCTGGAAAGCAAGCGGCTGGGCGGCGACGACGCGCGTGTGCGGGAGCTGGAGTTAGAGCTGGACCGGCTGCGCGCCGAGAACCTCCAGCTGCTGACGGAGAACGAACTGCACCGGCAGCAGGAGCGAGCGCCGCTGTCCAAGTTTGGAGACTAGACTGAAACTTTTTGGGGGGAGGGGGCAAAGGGGACTTTTTACAGTGATGGAATGTAACATTATACACATGTGTATATAAGACAGTGGACCTTTTTATGACAATAATCAGAAGAGCAAATCCCCCCGGCTTTGGTTGGTTTGGTAAATTTAGCTATGATGTAGCTTGCGTGCTTTTCTCCTGTTCTTTAATTATGTGAAACTGAAGGGTTGCTTTTCTTGTTTTCTTTTTAGAAGTTTTTTTTTTTTTAATGTGTAAGTAACTTGACCAAGTTATAATGCATTTTTCTGTTAAAAAATCCCCTCCTTAAACGGAGCTATAAGGTGGCCAAATCTGAGAACCATTAAATTCATTCTAGCTATAATAAATTTAATATTTGTAAATGTAACATAGTTTCAGTGTGATTTCTAGAGCTAATTCAAAATAGTGCTGATTTATTTTAAGTGATTGCATTGGGGGGGTAAAGAAATCATTAAGTTTGTCAGTTTGCAAAAAACAATCTTTAATGGGACAATTTTCAATTTGCTGATTTTTCCCTTGAATGGGTTTTAGTGTGCTAAATATACAGTTCAGGCAAAATATAAAGATTAATTATCTTCAATACCTAAGTGTGCTCGCTTTCTAGTGCCTTGGTTTTCTTTTTTTGATGCTGGAGAAAGAAACCAGTGTTGGGTGTTTGGGGAGCAGAAAGTGGCTACAGTCAGAAGCTTAAAATTTAATTCTGCTTCTCAACAGCCATTTGAAAGTCTATTAACAAAACTGTAAACCTAATTTGGCAGTTTGTTAGGTTAGACAACTGACAGTCTCATTTCATTTCTACAAATAGGTTTTTAGTGATTCCTTCACTTCCCCAATAAGGCTGGAAGAAGTTCCTGGATGTCTGAAAAAGGATCTTGGTAAACCCCTTGCTTTTTTAGTGTAAGCAATGGTTGGATAAACTTTGTGGCAGTTCTTTGTTAAGACATTTAGAGGTAGGGAATATTGGATTTGCAGAGGGAATGGTTGCTTGGGGCATTCCAAGGACTTACCCTAATTATCTAATACTTAGGTGCTCCCTATACTAAAAAAAAAGGAGTAGGAGCTCTCCACCTTTTCATGAGGGTCAAACCAAAATTAGAAATCCCCCCCCATCCCTCACTGCAAATCAAATGTAAAGCTTCTGGAAGAGGAGCTAAATTAAGTCCTTATGGGCCGAGTGGGAACCCTGTACATTCATTCCCTGTACAGCCGCTAGTCCCACTCTCCTAATGGGGGCTTAGGCTCTGGAATAGTTCTGTTCTTGAAAATGCAGGGAGACCCTGGGAATTAATTTCCACCCCCAAATCAAATAGTAAGACATGATGATTGTTGGCAGACAATCTCTCCTTTGCTATCCTGCCTGCCATTCCCTTGCGGTGTATTTAATAAACTTCTATCTCCTTAAAAATAAAAAAAAAAATTATTCCTTCCTCATCATGGTTAATCCAGCCCATCTCCCCCTGCCCTGTGTCAGTGTTTCCCTAGGGCAAATGCATTGCTCAAATCATTAATACAGGGGTTCCTTAAAACTTGGGGCCTTAGAATCCAGAGGGGGCCTTGGGATTCATGAACCCCATTAAGTTTTATGTAGACTTGTGTTATATGTACATTTTTCTGGGGAGAGGGTTCAAGAGAACCATGAGACTGTCAAACTCCTTGAAGGTTAAAAACCTCTGTAGGAAAAGGGGGGGGGGGACACAAAACTCCCATTGGAAAGCTTGCTTTTGTATCTAAATGGAATAGTGGAGGTGGCAGGAACTTCAAGAGTGAAATGCACCTTATGATGCATAAGCATTCACAAATCAATGAATCAAGGGGAATTATGCTGGTCAAGAACTGACTCAGGGCCTTCAGAGCTGGACTAAGCTGGTCCTACTCTGACAGATGGTCCACTGAAGACAATGTATGATCCGTTTTTCTTTTGGCCTAAAAATTACATTAAGGGGAGCCTGGGTGGCTCAGTCATTAAGTGTCTGCCTTCGGCTCAGGTCATGATCCCAGGGTCCTGGGATCAAGCCTTGCATCGCATCGGGCTCCCTGCTCAGCAGGAGGCCTGCTTCTCCCTCTCCTACTCCCCCTGCTTGTGTTCCCTATCTCGCTGTCTCTGTCAAATAAATAAAATCTTTTAAAAAAATAAAAATTACATTAAATGTCTATTTTGAAATAGTTTTCTTCGTGTTTTTAATTTTCCTTCTGCTATGACGTCATGCAGTAGTCCCAGAAACACGGCTGCTTGGTGGAATGGCAGCAACACTGCCCTCTGGCTTTATATACGGAGAAGCCTCATTTTGACTGCACTATGGGATGCAGCAGTGGTGACCTCAGATTGTAGAATTTAGTAAGATGGATTTAAGTTAATGATCTTGTTTCCCCCACTATCAGTCTTAGGAACACTCTATAAGTACATTTATCATCAGAAAAAAAAAAAAAAGTATGTTTTACTCTTAGGAGACAAATTCAGTTTAGTCTTTAAAAATACACAAATAGTTAATTTACTCACAAATGACTTTGATTTACCTTGAGATATGCAACTACCTGAACTTTGTTTCCAAAGGCACTTTATAGTATGTATTGCATTTATGTTCTTAGAATGATGAGATTTGTGTGAAATTTCAGTTTTCTATCAACACTTTCTACATTAAAACACTTGAGTAGTACACTGCTCTCAGGACAGAGAAAAAGACTGAATTACTTATATTAATGGGGGGTGGGTTGTGATAACAAATGATCTTCAAATCACTTGAGGATCTCTAGCCTTTCACTAAAGTCCTCTCTGCCAGACATTTTAACTGAGCTGCTCAAAAGGCCATGCTTACACATTGGCAATTTCAGTTTGTTTCCTTTCTCATCATAGGGTGCCTGGGTATCCAGCCAGGGCAAAGTGCTTCCTAAACTTTGAGACAGATGGCTGGAAACCTTAATCCTCCTCTGAGCAAGGAAAACTTTTGGGAGGCTAGCCTAGAATATAAAGTGGCCCTTGGGATATGGGGACCTTTAGATCTCAGTTTTGGGGAAAGCCAGGGAGGCCCAAATTGGTTTAATTCAGGAAAAATAGACCAGGGGGGGCTCCTGGGTGGCTCAGTCAAGTGTCTGCCTCAGGTCATGATCCCAGGGTCCTGGGATGCTCCATGGGGAGCCTGCTTCTCCCTCTCCCTCCCACTCCCCCTGCTTGTGTGCTCTGTCAAATAAAATAAAATAAAATAAATGGACTGGGTATCTCTAAAGAGAGAAAACATAAAAATTAGGCTAGTTTAGGAGTCAAAAAACCAGGGTCCTAGTCATATCTTTAACATATACTACTAGCAGTGTAACTCTGGAAACAACTGAGCCTCATTCTTCATCACCAAAATAGGGCTGTGCCAACTTTACAAAACAGCTATCAGCATTAAACAAGATAGCATGAAAATGTGTCATACAAAAGTAAGCTACCATTGATATAACTATTATTGTTTTTTCTTTTTTTTTTTTTTTTTAGTAATCTCCATGCCCAATGTGGGGCTCAAACCCACAACCCCGAGATCCAGAGTCACCAGCTCCACCAACTCAGCCAGCCCCTTATTGTTTCTTTTTAAGACCAAAGCAGTTGCCCATTTGATTGGTATTTTAATTTTCCCTTCATCCAGAGTAAAATTAAAATCCTTTGCTTGGGAAAATGTAAATAAATATACTTTACCCTAATGACTTCAAAAGTTATAGAAAAAAAAAAAATTCAAGAGGGAATCCATAGGGGGGAAAAAAACCCCAAAAAACAAAACCACAACCGAACAGTTTACCTTCAGAAAATCAAGAGCTGGCTATATTTAGTTAAACATCAGGTAATGCACCACGGGATTCTCCCTGGCCACTTACACCCAGAACAGCTAGCAACAAATATTCACGTCATTGCAATGGCAAAACTGGCTAGAGCTGAGACAGTACTGGTACCTAAGTACACTTGAGTTTGTGAGGTTTGTTTTTTGAAATTATTTTTCAAATTTGACAAGAACATTGGGATAAAATTCCACTTTACTATTATTTCTCACATAAGGTGTGGATAGTTGATGCTAAAAATGAGAATTTTTAAAGTAAAGAAAATGTCAAATTCAGGCCCTGAACACAGTGGGATCTGCTGACCAAAGGGTAACAGTCATACTTTCCAAGTGGGACAGAATATACAGTCTAGGAGGCAAAGATTCAATCTTGAGCCAGTTGTCTGAATACTGGAAAGCTTACCACCTCATTCTCCTTCTTCTTGAAAAAAACAAAGGCTAAGTTTAGACAGATCAGTATTTAAGCTCTCACAAATCCTCCTGAATAAACTTTTTCTTGGGTTTTACTTAGAGGTGGTTCAGTTATGACAAATGATGTATCAACAAGCTCAAGGGCAGGAACAATCCTAGTAGTTTACTAATAAACCTCTGCACACCAACAAAATTCTTTCAAATGGCTGAGCTGCTATAGGAAACTGTTGGTAAGTTCTTGAAATTGCTAGTGTGATCTCTCAACACAGCACCAAGAGCAGTTACATTTGGCTTAAGTTTTTTCAAGAGCAAAAATTCAGAAGGAAATCATACTCTCATTCTTCATATTCCATTTCACACATCCACTGACTTTGTGCGAAGTGTAAAAAGCCCTGGGTTTGCAGTGAGCAAAAAGGTTATTCCTGAAGGAAAATGTGGGAACTCGAGTGCCCCATGCACAAGTATAGTTGAGAAAATGATAGCATCACTGCTCTTGTGAGATACTCAGTAGAACTTGTGCTAGCCTCCAGAGGGTCAGAGGAGGAGATTAATTTGAAGTCTGAAGCCTGTGTTAAACACAGCATTCTGAAGACCTGGGTAACTCCAGCACAACTGTTAGGCAAAGGCAGGAAACCGAACTGGAGGATGGAAAGGAATGTCTAAGTGGTTAGTTCTACCTTCCTCTCTAGTTACTCCTAAAAGTGTACTTAAAACACAAACATGTGAGCGATTTAAAAGGAGAAAATTCAAAGAGAAAGATGGTGAGAGATAAGACACAATTAAAAAAAATGGTTAATTATGGAAATCAAATCAGAAGCAAGGATCTTCATCCTGGAAAGGACTGCTGCAAAGAATCAATCCTACTCGTCAATGAATCCTGCTCTCACAGAGCCACCAGGCCCCAGGAGTTGGCCGTCAGGGTCAAATATCCAGGACTTCCTAGCAACAACTGCTTGGTACCCTAAGAAACTGACCCTTGTTCAGCCTAGTTGGATGGCCACCCTTTGTGCTGCCAAGGGCAACCAAGGCCGCATTTCAGTAAGGCAGGCCTCCCAAATGCCCCAAATAACCTCTGAAGCAGAAGTTCTAGATTCCCAAATAACAAAGTTTTGGTAAATAAATGTTTACTGAAGAGTAGCTAATCCTCAAGGTATGTGGGAGGTAGCACTGGCCTTATTTTCAAATCAGGAAACTGAGGCATATAGGGTTTGTAGACTTTGTCATAAACCCCGAAGGAACTCATCTGAAAGGGGATAGCTGAGGAGGAAGTTGAAGGTCTGGTTGAACATTAGATGAACAACAGACTCAGCAACAAAATGACCAGTTTGGACTCATCTTCAGGATTTGGCCCCTGGCCGAGCCAATCAAGTCAGTGGTAGCACACAAAGAAATAGAACTTGGGAGTTCCTAACTTCCAGTCCTGTGTTTTGCTCAGAAGATAACCAAGAGAGCATTTATAAACTGGGTTTATTCCCAGCTTTATCAAGGAATGGAAAAGCTTGTGGTTCAACCTTAAAGATGGTAACCTTTCATCTTTATAAATGAGTAACACAGTTCTGCATCTGGCACAGTATTCTCCACCTAGTAGCATCCAAAGGTTTAACTACATTACTTCACAATGGAGGATGAATCACAAGAGTCTGGGATCCTCCTCCATTAAATTGACAGAAGAACCACAAGGATAATCTTTAAAGCCCCTTTCAGCTCCTAAGACCTTAACTCCTACCAAGTTAATGTTAGCTTCTCCTAACTCCCATCTTCTCTTGAAGAACTGTAAAATTCACATGACATAAGCCAAAAGTCAACCTACAGTATGAATCAAGTGTACTGCATTTAGTGTTTCAAATTTTGGTTTAAGAAATCGAGTCAAGTGATCATATTTTCACAATCCAGTTGTTAAGACTTTTTCTGAGAACATCTGGAGAGTGGGGGAGAATATAGATAAGGCTATGGAATTGTCATTTACAACTTAAAAAAAAAAATTGTTAATAGGAGGGCGGCTTCGGTTCTCAAAAACCTTTCAAGGTTCTTGCTAATAAAGCCAAAGGCTCAGGAATGATGTGACCACGTGTGACTGGCAGTGAGATTCATCACAAGGTACCCTCAAAGGTAAAGTTGACTACCCAGTCACTCTCATACTTTAGAGTTTACCTAAGCATAATTTTAACTGACATTTTAGCAACAAAATAATTAAGATAGCCCTGAACTGTATGTAAATCTCTCTGAAGTTGGATTTTGAGCAGTAGAAAACAAGATGGTCTAATCTGTAATTCAAGAAAATAATTTCACATCAAACTTCAATCCTTAAGCTGCTATAGCTGTAATATAAGGTTGAGTGTTTATTTTTTTGAAAGCAGGTCTCCCCCACCTCCCCAAACGCTACAAATATGAAGTAGCTCAAAACTGCAATTTCTTATCTTGGGAGCATCTGGGATCCACAGAAGTGATTTTTCAATTGCTTGGAAATTCAAAATAGAGGTTCCGTAGTAACAATGCACCAGTGGCAAAATACTCCCCATTTTGTTTAGTTTGTGGGAGAAACGTTCTTTAAACTGGAAAGAATTTGTGGTCTTATAAAGATTACGTTGGAATTAGTTCTTTTTTTCCCCTAGGAGGGCAGCCATTTCTCCAAAAGTTTTGGTAAAAGTCATGGCTCAGATTTCAAAACGCAAACAGATGTTCCTGAAGCATCCGAAATGGGCCACTCCACTTTTATTCCCAGAGCCATGGCCACTCGGTTATTTTGTGTCCCCCAAACCTGTAAAGGGCAAAAACTCAAGCCCTCTTTGGTGTAAACTTTCAAGAGAAGTGCAACAGCACATTTTTGGAGTTTCCCAAACCGGCTGGGGACGTGCAAGGTCAGGTCGTTCCGAGAATCGGGGCTGGAAAGAAATCTTGAGGCCAAGAGCACTCAGAGATTTCCAAGCACTGGGTTCGTGAAGGTTTCCACGAGCCTCTTATCTACCTAGTTCCGGGGGAATTAGTGGTTGTTACTGTAGGAAGAAGGCTGGTCCTTCTCGAAGCCCGGGCCGCGGGATGGCTTTGGTGTATGGGGGAAGATGGTGGGTTCACCCGGCTCTCCGCCCTCGGGGCCTCCAGCTGCCTGCCACGCCAGAAGGACGCGCGGCCAGAGCTGGGACCTCCGCCCTCCCCCGCAGCGCCAGTCTTTGGAATCTGGCGTCGCCCCCACCTCGCCCGTCAAAGCGGGGGCACCGCAACGCTGGGCCCCGCCGCCATACCCAGGCCGCATGGGGGTGGGGAAAGAAGTTGGCAAAGCTCGGCCTCAGGATCTGCGCCCCCCGTGACAGGGCAGAGGGGAGTCGTTTCACCCAGTCTCTCCCCAACTGGGGTCTCGGGGAACACGCGGTAATTGCCCAAAACCCCGCCCCCTGTGAGAGGCGAGGCTGCGGGGCTGCCGGGACGGTTTGAGGACCGGGCCCGGCCGGGAAGACTGCAACCTTCACCCCCCCCGGCCCCCGGTCCCACTCCCCGCCGTCTCCCAGCGCTACCACTTCAGGCAGCCCACTCGGCCCGGCCTCTCCCCGCGCCCGGACCACCCCCCATGGGGTGCTCTCACTGCGCAGCGAGTCCCTCCGCTGCCTCCTCCCAGCCCAAAATGGCGGCGGCGGCCACCGATCCTTCTCGTCGCCTTTCTCTAGGGCCGAGGATCCCTCCGCACCCACAGCCCCGCCCCTCTCGGCCGGATCTATTTTCTGACCCGTAAAGATTAACGCCATCAATGAACTCCTCAATTGATCTCGGAAGGCGGGTTCTGTTGTGCTTCCGCACAGCTAATCGTTGACGAAAGTGAAAATATTGGCAGGCAGTTTGACCAATCAAAGAAGGCATCGGTGAGCGCGGGCCGCCACTCGCGCAAGGGCAGATGGGTTTTGGAGTTCTCGGTCTGACTGTAGACGTGACAGGATCTTCATCCGGCTTTCCAAACTAGAAGAACTACAATCCCCAGCAGGCGCCGCGCTGCCAGGTTGTCCCCTCCCCCCGCCCTTAGTGCCTGAGCGGCTTGACCAGAGCTGCTGTATCTGCCCTGAGAGGTAGGGCTGAGGCCGTGGGAACTGCAGAGACAGGCGGTCGGTCGCACAGAAAGACACACAGATATAGTCGTGTGCATAGTCCTTGACAGCAAATAGGTCAGTTCCGCCTTTGCAAAATCTCCTTTCTCGAACCACTTCCCCTCTTCCAAGGAATCCATGCTTATTCCAGTTGGGCTACCCTTTCAGCTGCATTTAGTGTGAAGACTTCTTCCCCTTTCCTCTGTTTCCCGTCCTGAGAGGAAGGAGAGGGGGAGACAGGCCAGGCCCAGGAGATGATAAGGCTTCAGCCCTGGGCTCGGCCCAGGCCACATCTGTGTTTCTCGAGGTGCTGAGTTTGCGAGCCCAGCCTGAAGGGGCTGGGGGTGGGGTACTGTCGAGGGGGCTGGGGGTGGGGTGCTGTCACGACTGGGGCCTCTGGAGGCAGTGAGGAAAGGACCCCTTGGAAAGCCTGCTCCGTATTTTCTTGTTCCAGCCGCTGACCCACTCCACCGCCAGCCTCTCTAGGTCACTGCTGTATCTTCGCCCCCCTGGGCCAAGACCTTTCCCCCTCTGGTTGCTGGGGGAACAAAGCCCAGGACTAGCTTCCTAGCTGCCAGCCTGGGCCTCAGTGACTTCCAGAAGGACAGCCTAGGATGTAAGCCTTGGCCTGGGGCCTGAGGGACAGGACTGGGAGGATGGCCCCTTGCTGGCTGGAGGTGTGAAAACCAGGGTGTGGAGGCTTCAGCACCTTCGTTTGATAATGACGATGTGCAGGTCTGATGCTCAAAATGGCTGCTGCTGAAAAATTCCTGGGCAGCCAGTCTTCCTGAAAATTCTCCTTTAAGACTTAGCTCTCTGTTATTTAAGGCAGGTGTCATTAGTTAGAAGCATCTGCTGAAAGATTTGGAGCAGAAGAAGGTGGCTACTCCGAACCAGACCAGCTGTAATACAGAGTCACCAGCAGCCCTGGAGGAGGCCAAGGTAAGCCCCACCTTCCCAACCACCTGAGTGCCCTGACACGGATTCTGCTAACTGGGATCCTGGCCGCTTGTCGCAGGTGTGTTGGCAGATCTGGAAAACCAGTATGTCTAACCGAGTCCTTATGCCAGGATGCCACATCTGTGCTATCTCATGAAATCCTAGCAGCCCTTCAAGGTAGGAATTACTGTTTCCATTTCGAAGAAGCTCAGGTTATCAGAGCTGAAATACCTTTTCTAGATTCATGCAGTCAGCAAACAAAAGATCCACGGTTTAAACTTAGGGCCTTCTGACACCAGAACCCTGCCTTGCATTTTGTCAAGGCTGAGAACCAAGTCTGACACAGGGAAAAGAGTTTGAGCAGTTGGTTCATAATTTAGGATGGGGGTTGCGGTTCACAGAGGATCCAGGAGAGAGGGAGAGACAGATTGTATCAGGCTCTCAGGAAACGTCACCTTCTGATCTGGCAACAGGAACCCAGACTTTCTCTGCCCATGCTCTCTCTTGCTGCACCCACATTGCCTATTCTCCCCAAGTTTACAAGTCCCTATAGGTGAGGAGGGGACTCAGCTCCTCTAACCTACCCTACCTAGCCAGTTGCAGTGTTTTCTGGAGTTAATTTGGAGTTCATGACATGTCAGGGTTAGAAGTTCATAGAGGGCAGATGACTCACCCAGATCACACAGCTTATCTGCAGTAGTGGGAATGGTGGTAAAGGGACAAGCCTTCAGGAGGGAGGCGGCATGTGGGGCTGAGGGGCAGGGATGGTTTGGGTGAGGGGAAAGATCATGAGGGGACACATGCTGAGGGCTGGGGGCAGGTGAATGATTGTGCACACACAAGCCGCCTTGTCTCGGCACTGCCAGGGGCCTTGCCTCTTCTGGGGTGGGGCAGAAGCTCTGTCTCAGTTGGCTCAAGACACTGGTGGAGACAAGGCCTGTTCCCGATTGACGATCTCCTTGCAGGTGAAGTAACAGTACAACACAACAAACAAACATACACACATACTCCGTACACACTCTGACATACGCCATCCCAGATGAAGCGAGAACCTCAGGTCCTCCAAAACACGCACAACACACCTCCAGCTCCTATAGGGCTGCATACACCCCCAGTGTACGGACCTGTGCTCGGGTATCTCTGAACCGTGGTGTGCATTGTAAGCAACATGCCAATGGTAGCGGTTATTATTAGAATTCCCCAAACCACAGACATAGAGCAATTCATTCCCCATCCCCCACACTGAGTGCTCCCACCCTTACCACGACGGAGATAAACAGATGCTCTGCACACACACTGTCTTGACAAAATTCTTTCCACCTCTTAGATAAGTTCTAGAATGCTCTCAGCTGCAGACTGGAGGTTCACCCTTCCTCTCCCTAGCAAGGGCCTCTTTCCTGGTGCTCATGTCAAAGAGGGATACCAACTTCTGCCTGGAATAAATACACTCCATCTTCTTGACTCTAGACCAACAGAAAGGAGCGTCTCATGTCTCAATGTCTGTTTGGTTTTTTTTGGTCTCAGTGTCTTTTGAATCCCCCTCTCTTATGGGCTTTATGTCATTTAGCCTGTTTATTGAGCACTTACCTTGGGCCATGCAGAGGGACATAGTGGTGGACCGGACAGACAAGACACATTCTTATAGGAAGAAGACAGATGGTAAATGGTATTGTGGTAGATGCTACGCGGGATGTTAACTGGGTCACACAGGATGGTGTCACTGGGAAGGGGAGATGGGGGGATCTTTAGATAGGGTTGGGGGGGACCTCTGAAGAGGTGACATTGGCACCAAGCCCTAAGGAGTCAGCTATGCAAATAGCTGGAAGCAAGATCGGCAACATAATTTGTAGGCCTCGGTGCAAAGGGTTCTTTATTCAAAAATTGTTTAGAAGTTCAAGACAAGAACAGCAGAGCATAAAGCAAAGCGTGGGGCCTTTCCGAACAGAGTGGGGGTGAGGGGCTCTGAGGTTGCTTACCCACGAAGGCAACTCTGTGGAAAAGACAGTCTTTCTAGGAAGAGGGCTGATCGAGGAAACACAGCAGGAGCCACTTCCCATCCTGTGTCCTCTTTCGCCGCCTTCATCCAAACAGTATTTATTGCACGCGTGCTCTGCGAGGCACAGGACAGCGACTGTTGGAGGCACTGAAATTCCGGAGTGAAATACACGGGCAGAATTCCTGCTGTTTTCATGAGTTTACTTGGGAAGCGTTGGTGGGGGGGAGCCCATCAACCAACAAATAGTGGCAGAGGGTGAGAGGCTAGAGAGGGACCCAGTGTCAACTGTGGGAAGGTCAGCCTCAGGCCGGCTGGTTGCAGAAGGGTTCCAGCACCAGGGACAGGCTGGCTGTGATTCACTCTTCCTTGTCCTCTCTGTTTAGACCCGTGGTGCTCCTGGGAGCCCCCAAACAGCCCCCGAGCCTCATGACCCTGGTAGTTCCCTGCCCCTGACACCCCGGAGAGAGTGCCACTCAGAGGAAGAAGATCCGACTGGGGCTGGCAGTGGCCCGGGCTGGAGCGGTAGGGGCTCCCGGGCCCAGAGCCCAGGGGGCAGCTCGGCCCAACACCCAGGGGGCAGCTCGGCCGAAGCCGCGTTGGGCCGGAAGAAGCCCCGCAGGAGGCCTTCCAAGCGCAAACGCCACTGGCGGCCCTACCTGGAGCTGAGCTGGGCCGAGAAGCAGCAGCGGGATGAGCGGCAGAGCCGGAGGGCCTCCCGGGTCCGCGAGGAGATGTTTGCCAAAGGCCAGCCCGTGGCGCCCTACAACACCACCCAGTTTCTGATGAACGACCGCGCCCCTGAGGAGCCCAACCTGGAAGTGCCCCACGGGGCCTCCCCCCCGGGCTCCAGCGGGGACAGCGAGGCCGGAGAGGGCGACGGGCGCTGCCGGGCTCACGGCGAGTTCCAGCAGAGGGATTTCTCCGAGGCCTACGAGCGCTACCACACGGAGAGCCTGCAGGGCCGCAGCAAGCAGGAGCTGGTCCGGGACTACCTGGACCTGGAGAGGCGGCTCTCGCAGGCCGAGGAGGAGAGCCGGAGGCTGCAGCAGCTGCGGGCGTGCGCCGGCCGGCAGCCCCGCCGCCGGGCGGAGGAGCTGACTGCTGAGGTTGAGAGGCTCCGTTCCGAGAACCAGCGCCTGCGGCAGGAGAACGCCCTGTGGAACCGAGGCGGCGGCCACTAAGTGGGACCCCTCAGCCAGGGTGCCCCGAGGACCAGGTCCCATTTCATTACGCGCTCAGGCCAGCTGCCGCTCGGGGAGGCAGGTGACAGATGAAAACCACTGCCAGCACCCCTGTGCCCCCTGAGAACAGCGAAAGTAGGTTCAGCCTTCCACCTCGTCATTTCCCTAATTTGTTCTTTGATGTCTTCTTATTTTTCACAAAGAAATTAAATGATTTTCATGAGCTCAAATGGGAGTGGCTAGGACTGATTTCACTAGGGCTGCTCTGAGAATCAGAGCATATGTGTCCCCGAGAGGTTTGGGACGGGGGTCCCAGTCCCTGCCCTGCCCCAAGCCTGGGAGGCCTGCAGACCTCTGTATTGGGAAACCACCAAGGCCTCCAGGATGTCTGAATTCCGCTCTGTGTGTCCGGAAACAATCAGACTGCCCTGAAGGTTTTATAGAGGAGGAGGCAGGGGTGGGGTGGGGCTCAGGAACCATGGGTTCGGCCAGAACTTGACTTCAGATGCCAGATTGCTGTGAGGGCCTGGGGGTGTCCCTGGAGGAGAAAGGGCATGATATCAGGAGGGGTTCCTTCAGGGTTTGTTCCCAGGCTCCCTGCATTCTCCCTGTCCTCCCCCCATAGTGCTGGATGAGGTCTGGACGGCATGTGTCTCCTTGTCCTTGAAGCCCCCACCCCCCCAACCCCCATACCTGGAAGCCAGTGGTTGGGCAGGAGGTTAGTCATCACTTTTGCCCCCTAACCTCCTGGAAGGGCACTTACAAGTAAGCACTCAAGAGAAGTTTTCTCTCTTTTTTTTTAAGGTTTTATTTATTTGAGAGTGCGTGCGCACGCGCGAGTAGGAGGGGCAGAGGGATAGGGACAAGCAGACTCCACGTTGAGCGGGGACCTGAATGCAGGGCTGGCTCCCACAACCCTGAGATCCTGACCTGAGCCAAAATCACGAGTGGGATACTTAGCCGGCTGAGCCACCCAGGCGCCCCAAGGGAAGTTTTCTCCTAATGGAAAAAAAGCCCAAGAGGCGAGGGTGGGCAGCAAATCAGTCCTTAGCAGAGCTGGTGGCCTGGCTTCCTTGGCGCTCACTGTGCGTCTGTACCTCCCGCTCCTTCGCCGAACCACCTGTGTGCTCCGTCCCCGCTGAGGTGAGCCCTCACCTGTCTGCAAGATCGGAAGCCGAGTTAGCTGGGATAATGCGGACCCCTCCCAGTGCGCCCCAGTATTGGGCTCTGAACTGAGCTCCCGCAAACCCTCCCTCAGACCCACCCTTCCCCAGACCCTGGTCTCACTTCCGTCGCCCTTCCAGAGTCCTTGCTGGTTGCTGAGTTCAGGGGGTGGTGGAGGGGGAAGTCAGCCACCTCACCAATGAGCCCGGGTTGCTCTGTCACCGCGCACGGGGAGGGGCGGAGGCCTGGCCCGCGACCTAGCTTCCATTCCAGGAAGGCTCATCTTGACAGGCCACACTGGGCAAGAGAAGGGCTCGGGCCTCTGAGCCGCTGGGATGGAAATGTTGACGAGCCCTGTGTGTTGCCCGGACAACTTTCATTTCTGCCCTGCCACACCCAGGCCTCGCCAGCGCCTTCAACAAGGAAGCAAGGCGAGAACAGATTCTAGGAAGGGATGGTTTTCAGAAAGAGCAGACTCTCCTGTCCCTGGTGGGGGTGGGGTGGGGGCGGGGTTCTGCCAAAGATTTTAGCCCCCTTCTCTTTGATCCCGAACAGCTCAGGAAAGGTCAGAGGAATGATTGTCCCCACTTTACAGATGGGAAATCCAAGGCTCAGAGAGGGAGTGGCTTTCCGGAATTCCTAGCCTGCCTTCCCCTGTGGGGTGCTAGCCAGGGATCCAAAGACCCCTGGGCAAGGCGCAGGCAGCCCCAGGCAGCCCCAGTCAGCCTCCCAGCTGCTGCATTCCTCAGCCGGGAGCCTGGGAGCCCAGAGGGAGAGGGTTGGGCCTGGTTGGACGAAGGTTGTTTACCCGGGGCAGTGTGTGTGTGTGACTAGGAGTGGAGAGAAGATTCCAGAGGGGGTTGCTGGAGTGTTGGAGGAGGGGTGTGGTGTGAGGGAGAGGTGCTGGGCGTGTGTCCCGGAGGCGGCTTGGGCCAGCGCGTCCCTGAGTAGGCCTGAGCTACATACAGGGGAGGGGCCAGGGGAGGGGCCAGGGGAGGGGCCAGGGGAGGGGCCAGGGGAGGGGCCAGGGGAGGATAAGCTGAGGAGCCTGGAGAGAGGAAAGCTGAAGCTGGCCCTCCCCGCCCCCTACACACACACACACACACACACACACACACTCACTCACTCACTCACTCACTCACTCACTCACGGGCTCTTGGTCAGGGCCACATCAAGGTGGGTTTATTTTCCCAAGGCTGGTGGAAGACAGGATGGGGCAAGAAGAAAACAAAAGGAGAACAGTGAGCAAGGAAAGTGTCTTCACTGAGAGGGGTCGGTGAAGAAGAGTCTGTCACCTCCTCCCCCCATCTGGTTCCCTGACCTCAGTGCCCAGGAGCCCCAGGGCTGAGCTGGAGTGTCTCTGGCAGTACTGGGGAGGGGCAGCTCGGCTCCAGGTGGTGGCCAGCTGTGGATTCCTCTTGCCTCTCGCCTTTCCCCCTCTCTGGCTGCCGGGCCCCGAGGCCTGGGCTTTTCCCTACCCCACCACAGTGACAGAGCTCCAACTTAACAGCAACCCCCCCGCTCAGCCCCCACCCCATACACACCCCCTCAGCTGGGGAAAGCTGGGCTTAGACACATTCCCCTTTCCCCTCCAGGCTTTTCTAGAGCAAATATTCAGTGTCTTCCTTCCCTCATGCCCACTGGCTTTCCAGGATCTTCTTGGTCACCTGGGCCAGGAGAGGGAGGCCCACAGAGGCAGCTATTTCACGGGGTGACGCTTCCTACCACCCCTGCCTGCGTACCCTCGCCCACATCCTCCTTTCTTCCCCATCAAGGGCTCCCTCCACCCCAGGTGGAAACTCCTGTGTCCAGAGAGGGGGGGCAGGAGGAGTGTGCAGGAAGTGAAGAAGGGGGTGTGAGGTGAAGTGATCAGTATGAGGGAAGAGGGTGGCCAGTTCCCACTGCTCCTGTTGGGTGTAAGCAAGGATGGCACTGGCCCTTTAAGTGGGGGTGCCAGTTGATGCCCTCCCCCAGCCAACCCAATTCATGGGCACACTGAGCATGTGCAGGAGCTGTGCAAGCGCAGGGGAGGGAAGTGGGGGGATAGATTCCGGAGGGAACTCCTCACCCTCCTACTTCCTGTAGCTGCCCCCACTCTCCTTCCTGGGTCTGACAAAGGAGCCCATGGTGCTCACCCAATCCCTTCCCCCACCCCAGACCCCGGTGGGTGCTGCCCTCGCGGGACGCTGGGCGTGCAGGGGGTGATGGGCAGGGCCTCTGGGCCCCAGGAAGTCAGGCAGCCCCCCTGCTGCCCTGAGTGACACACACACTCAGCCCAGGGCCATCCTCACTTCTCTGATGTGGGCGGTGGATAATCTTCCTGCTACTTAACATGTTCGCTATCATTCCATTGGCACCAGGGCTTTTAAAAGAACCATCTACCTGTGATGAAGCTCTGCTAGGAAAATTAAAAACAGCTAAAAAGATGAGGTCCTTGCCCCCTCCCCCAGGTTTAGCCTCCAGTCTAAACTCAGAGGAAGCAAACAGCTCAAAGGCTGTTACCGCCTGTCCAACTCCCTCCCTGGTTCTCCCCCTTCCCCCACAGGCAGTTGGCTCCCCAAGTCCAAGGCTCAAACTCTGCTGCCTGAACTGGCTGTATCCTCTGGACCACCCTCCCTCTTACTGTTCCCCCACCTCAAGCCACTCTGTTTCTGCAATGGCCCCCCATACCTCAGCCCTCCCTCACCTTCCTGCCCCCCCTTGGCATTTGCCCTCTTCCTCCTTTAATCTCTCTCCAAGGTACCCTTCTTTCTTTTTATTTTTTTTGAAGATTTCATTTATTTATTTGAGAGAGAGGGGGCGAGAGCACAGGGGGAAAGTGTGAAGGAGAAGTAGACTCCCCACTGAGCAGGGAGCCCAATGTGGGGCTGGATCCCAGGACCCTGGGATCATGACCTGAGCTGAAGGCAGATGCTTAACGGACTGAGCCACCCAGGCGTCCCTGGCTACCCTTATTTGTCATCGAGGTGAAATTCACATAACAGAAAATTAACCATTTTAAAGTGAAACAATTCAGTGGCATTTAGTACATTCACAACGTGTGCAACCACCACGTCTATCTAGTTCCGACGTTATCACCCCAAAAGGAAACCCCTGTCCCCATGAAGCAGTTAGTTACTTACTCCCCACTCCCACCTTTCTCTAGCCCAGGCACCACCAATCTGCCTTCTGTGTATGGATTTACTTATTCTGGATATCCTGGTGGTAAAGCCAAGAGGGAAAGACTGGTCTCCTGGGGCCTGGATCTGAAATGACCTGAGAGGACCCGAGGGCCTGTTGTAGAGGGAGCACTGTACCTGAAGGCTCGAGACCTGTGATCCATCCCAGTTCTGCTTCTAACTCAGGGGCCTCCTCTCCTTTGTTCAATGGCATGGGGGTTGGGGGGGATGCTTCAGGCCAGTCTAGGATCCCGGGCCCTCCGGGGCCTATCCCTGGCCAGGGGGCTGTGTCTGGGAATATGCCGCCTGGCCTGAAAAACAGAACACCTCCTTGATCCTCTTGGCTCCTCCCTGCCAGGTCCAGGCAGTGCAGGTGGGTCCGGGGGATGGTGTGATTCATACCGGGGGGTTTGGGGTCAGATGCATGAGATGAGGCATCTTTGGCTCGGAGAGGTTGAGAAGCTAGCAGCCAGTTCTGTCTGATTGTGTTTGAGCCGTTGACCACTGTGCTCTCCTGTCTTCAAAGAGATAAAGTAAGTTAAGGTTTAGCAAAGTGTTAGTGGTGTGGGAATGCTCTCAGATGGAAGCGGCCATAAATTTTACTACTTGCAGGGTATTGTGTAATCAAGAAGCAAAGAGCTGCATTCCTAGGGGGTTCTTGGGAGTTCCTCTGGCCACCCCCTTCCCTTATCTTTTGGAGAGCATTTCCTCCTTGCCTTCTCTACTGGCCTCCCGAGGATGACAGTTTTGTGGGGGCTAAGAGGGGCTGCCTGGACCTTGAGCCCTTAGGGCAGGTGTGGGTGGGAAGCATGTCTTCCTCTCCCCCAGATAAGATATCATTGCTGCCTAAACCTGGAACTCAGTTCCCCCGTGTCTCCACGGCTGAACGTCTGCCCCTGCCCCCAAGCAGAAGGGCCTTTGTGGACCCAGGGAAGGGAGGGACTGCACAGGCCTTGCCTGGCCGTGGGACAGGGTGAGCAGCTGGTTCCCAGTTGGCCGCGGTGTCCCGGCTGCCTGTGGGTGTGGACATTCCAGAGCCCACCTGCCCCAGAGATCCTCTCTGGACCCCATCCAAGATGGGCTGCCCAGATCAGCCCTCAAGGCACCTGCTGCCTTCTGCCTCGTGATGACCAGGATGGGTGCCCTGCCCTGCTTTGTCCTTACTGCAGGGGCTCTGAGACGAAGTTCCCAGGGAGACTAAGTTGTGAGGGAGAGACCTTATGAGCCCCATGGGGCATCCAAGAGCCCGCCCTGCCACAGCCTGTCATTCCAGAGACAAGGAAGGGAAAGGGGTCTCCATGGGGCCCATAATTCCCCAGGCTTTTACTCCTTCCACCTTCCTCCTGCCTCCCTGGGGCTCTCCTTAGGCCCATACACACCCTGTCAGCCACTCAGACTCCTTGTCTGGTCACAGGTCCGCACCTTCATGCCTAGAACTGAGCCCTGTGGCTGCTGGCCTGGCCGGCTCCCTCTCTTTCCACTGGGTCCCCAGGCCCCACTGTCCTTCTGGCTAGACGCCCCCCTTCCTTTGCTTCTCAATCCCAGCCTCAGTTGCCCCCGCCTTGGGCCTTTGAAAAAGAGGATCTTTCTCCTCTGGGCCCCTGGTCCAACTGTCCTCACTTGTAATTCCCATCAGCTGTATTTGTAGCCACAGGCATCTCCCTGGATGTCTCCCGGGACTCATCCCACTCCCAGAATCCCCCCCCCCCCCCCCCCCCCCCCCCGTGAACAACTCTAGCTTCCTGACCTCCCCGGGCAGCGCTCTTCAGCTGCCTCTCCTCCCCCCTCCCCCCGGGCTCCAGGTGCTGGGGGCCTTCCCCTTTCCCCCACAAATGGCTACGCAAGTGTGGTCCTAACACCCTTGAACATTTTTTTTCACCACCATTTGAAATTCCACGTTTATTGTAAACTACTTTCACATGTGCGTTTGTGAATTTTCTATTCTACTAGTTCTCCATCTCATTTTTAAAAAAGATTTATCTATTTGTTAGAGAGAGAGAGAGAGAGAGAGAGAACGCATGCGCTGGCGCTGGGAGGGGAGGGGCAGAGGGAGAGGGAGAGGGAGAGAGAGAGAATCCCCAACTGACTCTCTGCTGAGCTCGGAGCCCAGCTCAGGCTTGATTCAGGACCCTGAGATCATGACCTGAGCTGAAATCAAGAGTCGGACGTTGGACCCACTGAGCCACCCATGCACCCCTCCATCTCATTTACTGATAAACCAATCACACTTAAAAAATTATTATGCTGAGGGGCACCTGGGTCGCTCAGTTGGTTAAGCGTCTGCCTTCGGCTCAGGTCATGATCTCCAGGTGCTGGGATGGAGTCCCATTGGGCTCCCTGCTCAGTGGGGAGTCTGCTTCTATCCTTCTCCCTCTGCCCCTCCCCACTGCTCATTCTCTCTCTCTCTCAAATAAATAAATAAAATCTTTAAAAAAATTATTTTGCTGCATAATATGCTTTAATATCTGATAGCTCTGTTCTCTCTCATTACCCTCTTTTTACTAAAGATCCCTGGATATCCTTAGATTTTTTTTTTTTTTTTTCTAGAGTACATTTAAAAGCAGCTTGTCCTGGGGGCGCCTGGGTGGCTCAGTCATTAAGGCTCAGGTCATGATCTCAGGGTCCTGGGATTGAGCCCCGCATAGGGCTCCCTACTAGGCGGTGGAAAGCCAGTTTCTCCCTCTCCCACTCCCCCTGCTTGTGTTCCCTCTCTCGCTGTGTCTCTTTATTTATTTATTTGACAGAGAGAGACACAGTGAGAGAGGGAACACAAGCAGGGGGAGTGGGAGAGGGAGAAGCAGGCTTCCCGCTGAGCAGGGAGCCCGATGCGGGGCTCGATCCCAGGACTCTGGGACTCAGGATCCCAGGACCCTGGGACCATGACCCGAGCTGAAGGCAGACGCTTAACGACTGAGCCACCCAGGCGCCCCAAATGAAATCTTAAAAAAAAAAAAAAAAAGCAGCTTGTCCAGATCCCCTCCCCAAAGCATATCTTTTTTTTCCCCCAAAGTATGTCTCTATCTATCTACCTATCATCCAACTACCTACAAAGATACAGATAGATATGCAGATATCGACATACATGTACGTATCTTCAAGAGATTTCTAGATGTCACCTAATTCAACACCGATCCTGAGGCTGGATTAAATACCTTTCTAAATCTGTGATTCTGTCTCTTGTATTCTTTAACTATTTTAAGGGTGTAGTTCAGTGGCATTTAGTACATTAACGTTGTTTTGCAACCATAACCCACCATCCATTTCCAGAACTTCTTTCTTTTCATGTGCCCAAACTGCGACTCTGTATCCACTCAACAATAACTACCCACCCCACCCACCCCCAGCCCCTGGCAACCACCATTCTTCTTTTCAAGAAGCCTTTTGAGATGATCGCTTCCCTGCTGCTTCCCATCCAGCTGGAGTCCAGCTTCCCTCTCCTTGCAGAGCTCCTTTGTCCAACAAAGTATTGCTCCTCAACTTGACTGCCTATCGGAATCACCTGGGAAAACATTTTAAAGTTCCGGAGTCTGGGTGCCAGCCCCCGGGAATTCTGATATAATCCGTCTGGGGATGCCATCCAGGCATCAGAGTTTATAATCCGTCTGGGGATGCTGTCCAGGCATCAGAGTTTTTAAGGCTTTCCGGGCGGGGGGGGGGGGGGGGGGGGCGGTTCTCTGTGCAGCCAGGGCTGAGAACTACAGTTCTAAGAACTCTAAATGTTCTCTCTGCCCAGCTGTCTGTGACCACACGTCCCATGTGTGGGTTGCCTCTCACTTGCCCACATCCCTAGGAGGACTCCTAGATGTCATGACTTCCAGTATGCAGATGCCAGACAAGGAGTCAGGGTGTTTGGGGAGCTTTGGAAGGCATGGGGGTGGCCAGAGCTCAGATTAAAGAGGAAGGAGGTATGGGGCGCCTGGGTGACGCAGTGGGTTAAACGTCCAACTCTTGGTTTTGGCTCAGGTCGTGATCTCAGGGTCGTGATCTCAAGGTCAAGGTTGTGAGTTGGAGCCCTGTGTCAGGATCCACGCTCAGCACGGAGTCCACTTGAGATTGTCTCTTCTTCTCTTGGCCCCTCTCACACGTGCTCTCTCTCAAAAAAATAAATAAGTCTTAAAAAAAGAAAAAAAAGAGGAAGGATGCATTTCCATCAATCTCTCCAGAGATTCCTGGCCTCCATGGATGGGCCAGGGCTTATGAGGTAAGAGCAGAAAACATGCTGAGGGCCCCTCCAGCAGTCAGATTTTGAAATTTTGCCTAGCAAAGATCTGTTGCCTCATGGCCGCAGCAGCAAAACCACCCACAGTGTGTGTGATGATGATGACTTCTGCCCCATCTGGGCAGGGGGGCCTCCGGACCGGGGCTTTCCCCAGGCCTCCTGCTACTGGCATCCATCTGTGAACCAGTGCCCTGTGCGTTTGCCGGGAGTTTCAGAATCAAATGCTATCCTCGCTTCCCTTTCTAGTGCCTTTTTGATTATCCCTCACCCCATCTCTTCTTGCTCACCCAGAGTGGAGGGAGGGCGGGACGAGGCCACTTGGAGGCTTGGGCCGGGAGGGTTCCCTAGAGCCAGCTGGGCTTCTTCGGGGTGGAAATGAAGAGCACAGACTCTGCCCTGGGTTCAGAACCTGCCTTAGTCTGCCCACAGCTGCTCCCCAGCCACACACAGAAGGGACAGGTGCCTTCTCCATCGGCTGCCTGGACACCACACCCTTCTCTGCCGGCAAAGGGATGGTGGGTCTCCCCAGAAGCACCAACAGCACTATTTGTTCATCCGACAGATACTCACCGCGTGTTTGGTCTTCTAGGGCCTCGGGAACAGAGCACCATGCACTGATTTGGAACAACGGAAATGTATTTTCTCATGGTTCTGGACTCTAGAAGACTGGAATCGCGGTGTGGGCAGGGCCGTGCTCCCTCCGAAACCTTCAGGGCCAGAAGCCTTCCTTGCCTCTCCTTAGCTTCTGGTGGCTTGCTGGCATGGCAGTCTGTAGTCTTGGTTTGCAGCCGCATCACTCCAATCTCTGTGTGTCTGTCTGTGTCCCAAATTTCCCCTCTGTATGAGGACACCCTAGTGCTCACTTCAGCAGCATATAAACTAAAATATAAGGACACCCTAATTACCTCCTTTCAACCTGATTACCTATGTAAAGACCCTAGTTCCAAAAGAGGTTACATTCTAAGGTATTGGGGATCAGGATTTCAACATATCTTTTTTGTGGGTGAGGGGACTCAGTTCAGTCCCTAACTCTGGGTGTCCATGCTGTGCCCAGCACTGTGCCAGGCACTGGGGATGTCACAGCAAGCTGGATAGACATAATCTCCGTCCTCATGTACCTTAGCCTTTCTTGTTTTACCTATAGCTTCTTCTTCCCCCCCTCTTTTTTTTAAAGTAGGCTCCACACCCAATGTGGGGCTTGAACTCACAACCCGGAGATCAAGAGTCCTGTGCAGGGGCCGCCTGGGTGGCTCAGTCGGTTAAGCATCTGCCTTTGGCTCGGGTCATGATCCCAGGGTCCTGGGATCGAGCCCTGCATCGGGCAGGGAGCCTGCTTCTTCCTCTTCCTCTGCCTGCCGCTCCCCCTGCTTGTTCTTTCTCTCTCTCACTAGCTCTCTCTCTCTCTGTGTCAAATAAATAAATAAAATCTTAAAAAAAAAAAAAAAGAGTCCTGTGCATTACACCGACTGAGCCAGCTGGGTGATCTCCCCACCTATAGCTTCTTATTTAATTCTAACCCTTAAAAAAAAAAAAAAAAGATTTATTTATTTATTTGAGAGAGAGAAAGAGAGAGAGAGCGGGGGGAGGGGCAGAGGGAGAGAGAATTTCCAGCAGACTCCCGGCTGAGCATGGAGCCCCACACGGGGCTGGATCCCACCACCCTGAGATCATGACTGGAGCAGAAATTGAGTCGGACCCTTAACTGACTGAGTCACCCAGGCGCCCCTTAATTCTAACTCTTGTTCACAAATCACTCTGGAGTGTTCAAGCCACTTTCTTTCACATGAGTTTATTTGGGCGATATCATGAGATTCCCATTTCACGGATGGGGAGACCGAGTCTTGGAGAACTGAGGTGACTTGTTCAAGGTCACATGACTAACAAGTAATAACACAAGTTAACAATCAAATTCAGCACTTGCTGGATACCAACCAGTGTGACCTCACACACTTCAACTCATTTGATCCCCACAAACATTTTTCAGGATGAGGGAATTGAAGTAAGTTGCCAATGCCATGAGGCTAATAAGAGATTGTACAGGGATTTGAACCTAGATGGTCCAGCTTCTGCTTCCATGCTCTCCGCCACCACCATACGGTTCTCTACAGTGAGATATGGCCTTATACCTTTTTTTTTTTTTAAAGATTTTATTTATTTCACAGAGAGAGACATAGCGAGAGAGGGAACACAAGCAGGGGGAGTGGGAGAGGGAGAAGCAGGCTTCCTGCTGAGCAGGGAGCCCGATGTGGGGCTCGAACCCAGGACCCTGGGATCATGACCTGAGCCGAAGGCAGACACTTAACGACTGAGCCACCCAGGCGCCCCGGCCTTATACCTTTTTTGCTGCTCTCGGCTCTATGCCAGCAAGTCAAGCCTGATTACTCGTGTTCCCTTCCTGCCTAGCAGAGAGCCACCTCTTTGCTCTTCATTATCTAACTTCTCTGAAGCTCCTTCTCTCTTCCTCTTCCCTCCTGTTCCCTCTCACTCTGGACAAAGTTGCTTTTTCAAATGTTTTATTTATTACATACAATATTTTATTTTATTTTATTTATTTTTAAAGATTTTATTTATTTATTTGACAGAGAGAGACACAGCGAGAGAAGGAACACAAGCAGGGGGAGTGGGAGAGGGAGAAGCAGGCTTCCCGAGGAGCAGGGAGCCTGATGCGGGGCTCGATCCCAGGACCCTGGGATCATGACCTGAGCTGAAGGCAGACGCTCAACGGACTGAGCCACCCAGGAGCCCCTACATACAATATTTTAGACATAAAACAAACACCCATGTACCCACCACCCAGTTTAAGAAATAGCAACATTGCTATTACTGTTGAAGCCCTAGCGTCTTACCACTCCCCAGTTGCATTCGGGGGCGCACCCAGGATCCTATATTGGTGACAATCATTTCCATGCATCTTTAGAAACACAGAGTTGCTTTTGACTGACAGTAAGGAATTTTTGAGCTTGATTCTTGACAAGGAGCCGTAGCAGGAGGTGGGGATTAAAGGTGGAGGTGTAGCTTGAACTGGATCTCTTTTGCAAATATATTATGCCGAAATAATTCAGACACAGAAAGGCATATAGAATGAGAGAAGGAACCCCCCCCGCCCCGCTCAGGAAATGCAACATTAAAAATGATCCCCAGGGTTTTCCTCCCTGATGGAATTCTTCCAGATGAAGCACCCACCTGAATTTGGGGCTTATCCTTTGGAGCTGAATCTTGGGGGAGAAGCAGGGGGCTAGAGTCAGCTGCGGGTGGGAAAGGACATCAGTAGCAGAGAGAACAGCAGGGCAGGGACTCAGAGGAATGAGTTCAGGAACTGGATGCTGGGCTTGGCTGGCAAGTTGGGGAGGAGGGGTGGGGAGCTTGGGGAGGTAGATAAGCAGCCATCCCTGCCCTCCTTGGGGACCTCCCTTTTGAATTTCCTTCTATCATTGCCCTAATCACACGGAATCCTAATTATTTGTTAGCATGACTCTGAGATCCTAAGGGTAGGGACCCTATTAATCATCTTTGCCACCCCAGCATCTGACACAATGGCTGGCACAATTTTTTTTTAATCAAATATTAAATTGGTTAAGTGAGTGAATGAATAGCTGTTGAATTGATTTCAGCCTGCCTTGTGGGGGTGGGGAGCTGCTGGTGGCAAGAAGACAGTCGGAATGGGAATGTTTTTGAAGAGAATCATCATTTTCCTACGTAAAGTGCAGGACCTCACTGCCTTCACCCGTGCTGGCAAGCAGAGACCTTGCTTCTTAATGCCGATCAGTAAGGGTGAAGATCTGCTGTGTAGACAGGTGTGTGATGATGCCACGGATGACCGGATGGGCTTCTGGCAGCTTCAGCCACATCAGCGTCATTTGAAACCCTTTAAACTATTCGCTCTGGTTGGAGGGAAGTGAATAATCAGCCTCCCGTAGGATTGGACCTATTTCTCTTCCTTAAAAACAACCCTCCAAGCCTTCAAGCCCCTGCCCGTGTGCTCACTATGCTGTTAAGTCGGCTTACTGCTACCCCGGCAGCCCATCGTTTGCATTCCTAGAAACCCCTTTCGGGGCTGGGCATGCTTGGATGGGTTTTGAGTGGTGAGAAGTGCTGTTCTCAGAGGCTGCATTCCACACAGGGCCTAACAAACAGAATGCATCTGCAGTTAGTGGCATCTCTTTGCTTGCAAAGAATTCATGTGCTGAAGGCTGTTTGTTTATTCTCTCGCCCCAGCCAGATGTGCTCCTCAATCCTGTTTTAACCAAAACTTGGCTTACAAAGCCCCCTTTTCTGTCCCACGGAGAGGACAAGTGTGCTAATATAAAAAAGACGAAAGCATCAAGCTATCATACAGATACGTCTTAAAAGGTTTCAGATAAAGAGCAGGTTATGAAAGGATTTTGGCAGGGTGATTCATAGAAATTTAGGCTACCGGATTCTGAATTTGCACAGCGCCGATTAATGAAGTCGTTTTGTGCCTTGCTTCTCTGTTCCCTGTAATTCAGTTCGGATACACAGAGTGCTGAGTAAGGCTGGGGGCTCCTTTGTTGCTGCCCCTCCACAGGTGCCCCCCAGCTTGTGGCAGGGTGGGGAGGGGTGGGGCGGGCTTGGGCCCTGGGCTTGGGATTTGGTGTGGGAAGACTTGATATGAACCCCGGCTCTGAGGCTTCTACAGGCTCACTGACCTTCACCAAACATTTATTGAGCACCAGGCACTAGGCTGGCGCTGGAAAGACAAAGATAAATCAGACATAATTTCTTCCTTCTCCTGCTTTTTTTTTTTAAACACTGAGGAGTATATTGATTTTTTATTATTTTTTATTTATTTATTTTTTAAAGAGAGAGAGAGGGAGAGAGAGAACCCCAAGCAGGTTCCACGCTCGATGTCATTACCCTGAGGTCGAGACCTGAGCTGAAATCAAGAGTCGGATGCTTAACTGACTCAGCCACCCAGGCGCCCTGAGAAGTATTTTTAACTATAAATACGTCAGGCAATCGGAAAAGTATAAAGTAATAAGAATAATAAAATGAATAGCTGTGATAAGAACCACCTGGTTTAAGAAAACTAGAAAAACATGTGATGTCCCTCGTGCTTATCTCAGTCCCCTCTCTCCCACTAAAATGGTACCTCTGTTCTGCATTTGGTATTTATCATCCCCCTGTATGTCTGCTATTTGTACTCCCTAGGGATGTATGCTTAAATAATATGTAGTGGTTAAGTAGTTTTGTTCGGTAAGTTTATTATTATTTTTTTTTTTAGTAATCTCTACACCCAATGTGGGGCTCGAACTCACAACCTTGAGATCAAGAGTTGCATGCTCTACAACTGAGTCAGCCAGGCACCCCTGTAGTGGTTGGCACTTTTAAAATTTCTGTGGGGGCATCTAGCTGGCTTAGTCGGTGGAGTGTATGACTCTTGATCTTGGGGTCGTGAATTTGAACCCCATGTTGGGCATAAGGATAACCTAAAAACATTTATTTATTTTTTAGAAAAGATTTTATTTGTTTATTTGAGAGAGAGAGAGAATAAGAGAGAGAGCACGAGCGGTGGGGGGAAGGGGCAGAGGGAGAGGGAGAAGCAGACCCCTGCTGAGCAGGGAGCCCAGCTCAGGGCTCCATCCCAGGACCCTAAGATCATGACCTGAGCTGAAGGAGACACTTAACCAACTGAGACACCCAGGTGCCCCCCTAAAAACATTTAAAAAATAAATAAATAAAATTTCTATGAATCATACAACCCAAATATTTTAATCACTTGCTTTTTAGTCAAAAACAGTTTAAGATTTATGTGACACAAGTCACTCAATTCATTTGTCTTTTTTTACATTAGTGTAAACCTTTTATTGAAGTATAACATTTAATACAAGTGCATAAATCATAAGTGTACAGCCTAATAAATTTTTACAAAGTCGAAACATCTGTGTAACCACACCCAACAAAGAACCAGAACACTATCAGGGCGCCTGGGTGGCTCAGTTGGTTGAGCGACTGCTTTTGGCTCAGGTCATGATCCTGGAGTCCCGGGATCAAGTCCCGCATCGGGCTCCCTGCTCAGCAGAGAGTCTGCTTCTCCCTCTGACCCTCCCCCCTCTCATGTGCTCTCTCTCTCTCTCTCATTCTCTCTCTCAAATAAATAAAATCGTAAAAAAAAAAAAAATTAAAAAAAAAAAAAAAGAACCAGAACACTATCAGCTTCCAGAACTCCCTAAGCCTCATTTTTAATCACCAAGAGTACCCTCTATCCTGACTTCTAACATAGATCAGTTGGTTGGTTGGCACTTTGTATGAAAATAAAGGCGCTATGTGTACCTCTCTTTTGCTTGATTTCTTTCCCTCAACATTATGTCTCTGAGGTGTATCTGTGTTGTTATGAGTAGGAGCAGCTCGTTATTTTCCATCGCTATATAGTATTCCATTGCATGAATTTACTAAAGTGCATTAATTCATTGTGCTGTTGCTACTGGACATTTGGGTTGTTTCCAGTTTGGGGTTATCATGATTTGTGCTGCTATGAAAATTATTTTCCGTGTCTTTTGGTGTACACATGCCCACGTTCTTCTTGGTCATATATCTGGGAGTGAAACTGTCAGGTGGTAGTGAACACATATATTCAGCCGTAACAGGAACTGCTAAGCTTTTCTACCCATTGACTATGAGAGTTCCTTTGCTCCACATCCATCATCCATTCTGGTGGGGATGGGCTTTCTTTCTTTCTTTCTAAAAGGTTTATTTATTTATTATTTGATGGAGAGAGAGAGTGCAGTGGGGGGCAGAGGGAGGGGGAGAGAGAGAATTTCAAGCAGACTCCCTGCTGAGCACAGAGCCCGATGTGGGGCTCGATCCCATGACCCTGAGATCATGACCTGAGCTGAAATCAAGAGCCAGATGCTCAACCGAATGGGCCACCCAGGCGCCCCAGGGCTTCTCTTTTTAAAGTTAAACCTCTACTAGGCACTTTATAGACCTCTTCTTATTTTCCCATCAGATCCCACCCATGAGGAAGGTATTGCCATTAACTCTGTTTTACAGATTAGAAAACTGATCTTGAAGAAGTTAAGAAACTTCCTCAAGGCTGCCCAGCGGGGGCTAGAGCAGGGGCCCCCAGGCTTCACTGTCTCTGGCCGCTGTGGTCTGGAGTCCTGTCTGGTAGGGGTGGGGGGACCCACAAAAACACATCCCTGGAAGCTGGTGAGGCACATGCTATAACTACACCGTGCGAGGTACAGTGGCGGCCCCAGAGCTAAAGGAGGTCGGTCCCACTGGGTGAGTCAGAAGGAGCCACAGTGGGGCACTGCATTGAACTGGATTATTGGACAGGTCAGCTCAGACGAACAGTGCCCATCTCCAGTGGTCCTAGTGAGGATTTAAGGTGCTGGCATCAGGGAAAGCTCCTGGTACCTTGCACAAAGCTGGTGTTCAGTGGAGGGTTGTTGAAGAAGTTAGTGAACATGGAGGATTGGGAGAGTTTCACACAGTTATGGTCCTTCCTGGAACCAGGGGGATGGACAAAATGACCTCTGTAGGCCCCTTTCATCCTGAGTCTGGGAAGGCCAGGAGAGAGCTGGAGTAAAGGGCCCGCAGCTCCACCATCCCAGGCAGGGAAGACTCCCCTCCCCCCCCAGCACATCCCACTCTACTGTAGGGGGGCTGTGTGAGAGCAGCTCCTTCCTTCCTTCCTTCCTTCCTCCCTCCCTCCCTTCCTTCCATCTTTCCTCCCTCCCTCCCTCCCTCCTTCCCTCTCTTCCTTCCTTTCTTCCCTGTTTTTAAATTTATTTTAGTAATCTCTACATCCCATGTGGGGCTTCAACTCAAGACCCCGAGATCAAGAGTCGCAGTCTCCTCCAACTGAGCCAGCCAGGCAGTGGGACAGCAACTCCTTTCTACCCAGGAAGAAAAAACACCACAGGGCCTCTCCCTACCCTCCTCAGCACCCTGTTACCCCCTCCCTATCTATCTCCATCCAGATTCCCAGACCAGCAGAAGGAACTGGAGTCTAAGAGCAACAACTTCTTGAGAAAGGCCCAGGCAAGCTGGGGATGGGTCAGGGAGGGGTGTGTTTGTTTTGAAAGCCTGGGGCTTCTCAAGTGTGGGAGGAGGAGGAGGAGGAGGAAGAAGAGGAGGAGGAGGGGGAAGAGGGGAAGGAGGAGGGAGAGGAGGGAAAAGAGGAGGAGGAGGGAGTGAATGGGGTGGGGGGAAGGGGTAGGAAGAAGAAAAGATGGGGCAGAGAAAAGGGAAGATTAATTTGCTACTCAAGACTCTAGGGCCAAGGACTGAAGCCTCTTCCTGCTTATCCCCTCCCTTCCTCCACCAGGCGTCATCCTAGGGAGTCGTTCTGGGGCATCCACGGTGGGGGAGGGGGTGCGGGGACGCTGAAGCCTGGGAGTGGGAAGTTAGACCCCGGCAAGGACGAGCGAGGCTGCTTACAGACCCCGGTGGGCCGAGCTCTGGAATCCAGACACCCCGTGGGCTCACCATCTCCGAGTCCCGGCTGAGCCTCTGCAGGGTCTGCCGGAGCTGGCTCAACAGCGGCACCTGCTGGCCGGGGCCCTCCGTGCGGGGCGGGGCTCCCCCCTCCGCCCCGGGAGTCCAGCGGGTGAGTCACTCGGGCTTGGGGCCGCGGCTGCCTCAGCTGTCAGGTCAGAAAATGTCGGGGGCGAGGAATGTCCCCAAGCGGCGGCCTCGGCCCTTCCAGTCACCACCTGTGCCCCTTATTCTGCCCTGTAGACTCAGGACCCCGACCGAGGGTCTGCCCTGGGCCAATCCAGGGCCAGCGCTGGGGAAGAGCAGGATAAATGGCCCTAACTTCAGAGCGCCTGGTCTGGGTAGAGGTTTTCTTTCTTTTTTTTTTTTTTTTAAACTTTTTATTTGGAAAAATCTCAAGCTTACAGGAGAGTTGCAAGAACTATACAAAGATCCTCCATATACCACTTACCCAGTTGCTAAAATATACCATATACCAAAATATCCATATACCATCACCAGTTGTTAAAATTTCGTCCTATTTTCTTCCCCTGTCACTCTGTGTGTGTGTGTGTGTGTGTGTATTTTTTTTCCCTCCTGAACTGAGAGTGGCCACCATTATGCTCATTTGCTCACAAGTACTTCAGTGGCTATTTCCTAAGAACAAGGGCATTCTCTTGCACAACCACAGTAGACTTTTCAACTTTGGGAAATTTAACATTGATATAATACTTGTAACTAATCTACTGGCCATATTCCAATGTGATCAGTTGAGTCAATAAGGGTCCCTTAGAGCATTTAGTGTAGGATCCAGACTAGGATCATATATTACATTTCTTTAAACTTCTTCAATCTGGAGAAATTCCTTATCTTTTTTCCATCTTTCACAATTTTTCAGAGTAGAGCTTCCCCCCTCCCCCTTTCTTTTAATTGAGTGCTCCTCAGTTTGGGTTTGTCTGGTGTTTCCTTATGTGTAGATTCAGGCCACACATCCTTGTTGGAAATACTACACAAGCAATATTATGTTCTTGGGGATGAGGGTCTCCACCTTAAGGGGTTTATGGAACTCCTGAATCTCTAAGGACTAACCCCTGGAGTTATCTGTAAAAACTCCAATCAGATTTTCAACACAGGTTAAGAATGACACTATTAATTATATGTGTGTTTTCTTTCTGTTGATGATAGGCTTAGGCTCTGCCCCTTTTTCTCCTCTTCTCTCCCTCCTGCCTCCAAACTTTGCCTTTGAAATTCAGCAGCTCCTGTTGAAAGCATTATTCTTTTTGAAGGCCACTAGGAACATCCTACTTGTCCAACATCTTATTGTCCTTACCCTCTTGACTGCCTCCCAGAGCTGGGACTCATTCTCCTTCCTCCCTGAAACCTCCCAGAGCTGAGCTTCCTCAGTCTCCACCCAGCCTCCCTTACCAGCAAATGACAGAATGCTAGCTGGTGCCTGCTGGGTGTTCTGGGAGTTGGCCCTGCAGGAGGCGGTTTATCTGGGGAAATCTGCACGTCCTGGTTTTTCTTGTGGCCTCCTGAAACCTCAGTGGAGGCATCCTCCCAGTTTTGATCCACAGATGGGTCTCCAGACTTGTTTACCTCCGTGGGAGAGCTCAGCCTTCTTCTTCTTCTTCTTCTTCTTTTTTTTTTTAAAGTAGGCTCCACACCCAGCGTGGAGGGGCTTGAACTCACGACCCTGAGATCAAGACCTGAGCTGAGATCAAGAGTCAGACGCCTAACCCACTAAGCCACCCAGGTGCCCCAGAGCTCAGCCTTCTAGTGGCTTCCACATCCATTTCTTCTTCACCCACTTAGTAGTGCAGCCCTGAATCTCCACTCTCCTGTCTGGACTGGCCCTGTGGATGCCTTTCAGCTTCTAAGAATCCCAAATGGAACTGTTTACTTCTCTTCTAATCTGTAACGTTGTCCTTGTGCCTATTGTGACTGGTCACCTGCTCTCTGTCACCTGCGCTCCAAGCATGAGCTATTTTTCACCCTTACATCAAAGCCATATCTTTCCTCTAAAAGATATCTCCCTTCCCTCTCCTCTGCTTCTCTCTCTCCCGGTCTGTTGTTTTGTTTAAGTCTGCAACTGGTCTTCAGTTTTACCATCTCTTTCTGATGTGCCCAGCTGGTCCTGTCTCTCCGGCTCCACCTGATCCCATCAACTACCAGGCTTGAGTCTCATAACATTAGCTTGGCCCCCGCACCTTGAGAGGCTTGGCGGGGGATCCTTCCAGACTCCCATCCTCCCCCTTCTAGGTCCACGCCCTGCATTCCAGTCATACCCAATCTGTTGTGTTTCTCCCAACAGATCATTGCCACTGGACTTTTGCACATGCTTTCTCTATCTGGATGGCCATTCACCACCCTTTTTCTATCCCCTCCCACTAATTTGGTCAAATGCTCTAATGTCACCCTCTCTGTGAAGACTTCCTGACATCCTCTGGCAGTTCTCCCTTTACATCTGGGAAAGAGGGGTCCAGCTCTGGCCTCCTCCAGATGTATCCACCCCCCCAGAAGGTGAGGAGCCCACTGGGAGCACTGCTTCACCTTCTAGACCAGCGCTGTCCAGTGGCATTTTCTGTGATAATGGAAATGTTCTCTGTCTGCACTGTCCAATATGGTAGCCACTAGCGACATGTGGCTATTGAGCACTTGGAATGTGGCTCACTGTGACTTAGGAACTGACTTTTTATCTTTTTTTAAGATTATTTATTTATTTGTCAGAGAGAGCACAAGCAGGGGGAGCAGCAGGCAGAGGGAGAAGCAGGCTCCCTGCTGAGCCAGGAGCTCGATGTGGGACTTGATCCCAGGACCCAACTGACTGAGCCACCCAGGCATCCCGGAACTGACTTTTAAAATTTTATTTAATTTTTTAAAAGATTTTATTTATTTATTTGACAGAGAGAGAGGGAACACAAGCAAGGGGAGTGGGAGAGGGAGAAGCAGGCTTCCCGCTGAGCAGGGAGCCCGATGTGGGGCTCGATTCCAGGACCCCGGGATCATGACCTGAGCCAAAGGCAGACACCCAACGACTGAGCCACCCAGGCACCCCTAAAATTTTAATTTTAAATAATTTAAATAAAAATTTAAGTAGTCGTATGTGGCTAGAGGCTACCATTTTGAGAGAGCACAGAACTTGACCATGCCTTAGTTACCCGGAGTCTTGGGGTTCCCTGCCCAGAGTGCCCCAAGCCCTGTTTGCAGGGCTTGCACAGACTATGTCTCAGGCTTATTCTTCTAAGGGCAGACCGTTCAGTTGGTGTGTATAGGTGGGTAAGGGTGCTGTTTAAGGGGGTGTGGGTGGGGCTTGGATACGTGGCCGTGTGTTTATGTGTGTGTGCGTGTGCGCACGCGCGTGTGACTATAGCTCTTTTCATGCAGGACAGAGCCTGGGGTGGGAAGGGAAGGGGGCACTCTCCCTGAACTGTCACGTTCCAGTGCATAGTCCTAGAATGTTTTTTTTTAAAGTAGGCCCATCCCCAACACAGGACTCGAACTCATGACCGCCAGATCAAGAGTCACATGCTCCACTGACTGAGCCAGCCAGGCGCCCCAGTCCTAGAATTTTTTATTTGAACCTGGGTTTTTGGGTCCTCGGGTATGTTCTTCTTACTAGGGTAAGAAGATAAGATTTATTTATTTGTGTTGGCTTGGTTTATAACTTTTAAATATTTAGATGAATTGTAAGTGGGCTCTAGTTGATTTCTGGCCCTTGACCCACAAATTTCAGGAGTGGGGTTTTTTTGTTTGTTTGTTTCTTTTTTTTTTTTTTTTTTTAAAGATTTTATTTATTTATTTGACAGAGAGAGAGACAGCGAGAGAGGGAACACAAGCAGGGGGAGTGGGAGAGGGAGAAGCAGGCTTCCCGCCGAGCAGGGAGCCCGATGCGGGGCTCGATCCCAGGACCCTGGGATCATGACCTGAGCCGAAGGCAGACGCTTAACGACTGAGCCACCCAGGCGCCCCTGTTTGTTTGTTTCTTAAGATTTATTTATTTATTGGGGCACCTGGGTGGCCCAGTCTGTTAAGTGTCTGCCTTCAGCTCAGGTCATGATCTTAGGGTTCTGGGATAGAGCCCTGAATTGGGCTCCCTGCTGAGCAGGGAGTCTGCTTCTCCCTTTCCCACTGCTCCTCCCCCAGCTCATGCTCTCTCTCTTTCCAATAAATGAGTAAATAAATCTTTAGAGAGAGAAAGCGTGTGCATGGGGGGGTGGGAGGGGCAGAGGGAGAGGGAGAAGCATACTCCCCGCTGAGCAGGGAGCCTGATGTGGGACTTGTGGGGCTTAAGGCGGGGGGACTCCATCCCACGACCTTGAGATCATGACCCTGAGATCATGACCCTGAGATCATGACTGGAGTGGAAATCAAGAGTCAGATGCTTAACCGACTGAGCCACCCAGACGGCCCTCAGAAGTGGTTTTAAGGTTAGTTTCTTCACTAACTAACCCTCTGGCACACAGAACCTCCCCTCATGCCCCCCACTGTAGGCTGTCAGCTCTTCCCAGGCAGGCCTGGGTCTAATTCCAATCTAATCGAATTGGAGAATTCTATTCTACTAATTCTGGTGCCTGGTACACTGTTGGCCCACCATAAATCATCATTGGATAATGAGTAAAGAGGTTCAGCAGCTTGCCCAAGGTCTTGGCTTTCATTACAGTGGCCGGTGGGTCAGCTGGCTGGCTAGGAGGGGGTCTTCGAGAGCTGGTTGTCTCTGCTACAGGGAAAACGGCCAGGGGAGCTAGGCCCCCAGACCTGGGGTTCCTGTCTCTGCTCTGCCATTTTCTTGACCTTGGACAAGTCACTCTCTGAGCCCTGGTCTCCCCTTCTGTAAAAAAAAAAAAAAAAAGATGGGTCTAATAACACCAACTACAGTGTGTTACCATGACGATCAAAGTAAAGGAGACCCTCTCACAGGCCCAATGCCTGGTATTCATCAGGTCTTCCATGAATGCCGCTTTAGTCAACACTTACTGTGTGCCAGGTCCTGGCTCCGTGCCCCATTGTAGGTGCCCCCTAGCCCTGATGGGCCTGGGTGCTCCCAGTGGCTCCCTCAGCCCACCCTCCCTCTTAGCTCAGCAGCTCTGGGCCCCGGTGTGCCACCTTCCACATGGCTGGTGGCTGGCTGGGGCCTCATCTGCCCTAGTTTGTGTGGGCTTCAAAAACGAAAGACCACATTTGTCACTTTGGGTGGGCTAGCAGAGCTGGCTGAGACAGACAGACAGACTGACCAATGAAGGTGACAGCTGTGGTTTGTGGCCTCTCAGATCAGACAGACACTCCAAAGCTTGAGAGGGGACCCAATACCTTCTTGGCAGACTGTTCAGTGTTAACCGAAAGGCTTGTCCCCACCTCCCTCCCTCAGGGGCAGCATGAAAAGTGAGAGGGCCAACGTGGGTTTAAATCCTGGCTGTGCCATTTTCTTTCTTCTTTTTTTTTTTTTTAGATTTTATTTATTTATTTGAGAGAGAGAATGAGAGAGAGAGCATGAGAGGGGGGAGGGTCAGAGGGAGAAGCAGACTCCCTGCTGAGCAGGGAGCCCGATGCGGGACTCGATCCCGGGACTCCAGGATCATGACCTGAGCTGAAGGCAGCCGCCCAACCAACTGAGCCACCCAGGCGCCCCTGGCTGTGCCATTTTGTAACTGAATGATTTGAGTTGTCCCACTGGTGGCAGCCTCAGGGGCCTCATGAGGGAAACAGGACCAGAATAATCCTTCACTCGCAGGGTTGTTGTTTGTAACTCATCCTTTGGGTCCCCTCTTCCCAGACTCAGTGTTTACCTCCAAGTCCTTCAATCTTCACCCCTCCTTTGACCGCAGAACTAACTACTGCCACGTTTCTCTCATTAGACACCTCTCACTCCACATAATACTGTTGCGTCTTTATCATCATCCTCCTGCCATTTTATAGGGCCCTCTGTGCCAAGGATTTTCTACATAATATTTTTGATATTCTATTCCAAATATTTTCTAATTTCAACTCATGAATTATTCAGAAGTGCATTTTGACATTTTGAAATGCACGGGGTTGTCTTTTCTTTTTATGCTGTCTTTTGATTATTGATTTCTTTTTTTTTTTTAAGATTTTATTTTTAAGTAATCTCTACACCCAACGTGGGGCTCAAACTCGCAACCCTCGAGATCAAGAGTCACATGCTCTTCCAACTGAGCCAGCCAGGCGCCCCTTGATTATTGATTTCTAATTTAATTATATTGCTGTCAGATAATGAGTAATGTTTGATTGTTTTGAATTGGTCAGGACTTGCCTTGTGATCTAATATGTGGTCACTTTTGTAAATATGTGCCTGAAAGCAAGAGTGTGTTTGCCGGTTGTTGACTGGAGAAATCAAAGTATTCAATTAAATTAAGCTTGTCAGTTGTACTGTTCAAATCTTCTACACACTTACTGATTTTTTTTTTTTTTTTTTTTTTGGTCTGCTTAAACTACCAATTCCAGAGGGAGGTGATTTAAATCTTCCTTTATATTGGTGGACTTGTCTATGTTTCCCACTATTTCTGTTTATGATTTTGAAGCTATGCTATTAGGTACGTATAACTGTAGAATGGTTATACATTCTTGATAAATTGAGGCGGGCAAGTATCCTATTGTCTCTCTCAGCAGGGAGGGTTTATTTCTTTCATGTTTATCCAAGGATGTTACCTTTTGGGCACCCTTGACTTTTGAGAGGGGCGGATTGTGTCTGCTCCAACCTCCTACCTTACGAGGCCCCAGGTTTTATCTTGTTCCATTTTGGATTTGTGCCTTTGGGGATTTTCTTTTCTTGCAAGCTTGGCCTTGCATTGAAAATATCACGTGTGCGTGCGCGCACGCACACACTTTATCTTTTATTTAGCATTTCTAGTTGTTTTGTACCAGAAGGGTTTCTCTGGACCTATAGACCACCGTATTGCTGGAAATGAAAGTCTCTTTTAGCTCTTAACTTGAAATTCTATTTACTATTTAAAACAATTCTATGAGGGGCGGCTGGGTGGCTCAGTCCGTTAAGCATCTGCCTTTGGCTCAGGTCATGATCCCGGGGTCCTCCCATCGATAGAGCCCTACATCAGACTTCCTGCTCCGTGGGGAGCCGGCTTCTCCCTCTCCCTCTGCCTGCTGCTTGCCCTGCTTGTGTGAGCTCTCTCTCTCTGTCAAATAAATAAATCAAATCTTAAAAAACAAAAAACAAAAAACAATTCTATGACATCCTATCACCATTTTTTCATAATGAGAAAACTGAGGCTCCGGGGTTTTAGGACTGGATTCAGATCCTAGCTCTGACGTTTATCAGCTGGGTGGCCTTGGATAAATCAGTCATTTCAGAGGACACCGAGCTCAGAGGGCACAGCAATAGGGCCTGCCTTGCAGGGCTGCCATCCAGCTCCGAATGACACACAGAAAGTCCCTGCTATGGTGTCCTCGATGCTCGGAAGACTTCTGGGACCATTTCACCTGTGATCACCTGGCTTCTTTCCAGTCTTTAGGCCTGGCTGTCTATAGGGCAGGGACAAGGGTCTGGTACTAGGGCTTATCCTCTCTTCCCTGGGAGACGTTGACAAGGATAGTTCAGTGCTGGAGAGTTACCTGGTGGACCATAAAAGGCACATCTGCTGAGATTCTGATTCTGACGCACTCCTGGGTGTGGGCACGTGAGTCACGTGGGGTACGGCCCGTGAGGGGTTGCCCCTCCCCCTCCCCTGGGCTGTCCTCTGGTAGGTCACATAGACAGGACAGTGGGGTTTCCTCATTCACCACAAGGTGCCAACAAGAGGGATAGAGCGGCTCTCCTTGGTTAGCAAGCAACTTGCCTTCATTTTACCTTCACTTTCCGAAGAGGGAATAAATACATATGGTTCAAAAATCAAAACAGTTTAGAAAGGAATGCATCGAGAAATCTTGCTTCCACCTCTGCCTTGTCCACCCTGTTTCCCCGCACCTTATAGGCGACTACTTTTGTTACGTTGCTGACATATATTCAAGCAAATACATTTATTCCTATATCCACCTCCCTTTCTTACACAAAAGGTAACATAACATATATACTGTTTTGCACGGCATTTTTGCCTCCAAATATATCCTGGAGATCTTTCCATATCAATATCTGACAGGTTCTTTTTAATTTTTTTACAGCTGCATATTTTTTCTTTTTTTTAATTTATTTTTTATTTTTTATTTTATTTTATTTTTTAAGATTTTATTTATTTGACAGAGAGAGACACAGCGAGAGAGGGAACACAAGCAGGGGGAGTGGGAGAGGGAGAAGCAGGCTTCCCGCGGAGCTCGATCCCAGGACCCTGAGATCATGACCTGAGCTGAAGGCAGACGCTTAACGACTGAGCCACCCAGGCGCCCCTATTTTTTATTTTTTTTAAGATTTTATTTTTATTTATTCGACAGAAAGAGGCAGCCAGAGAGGGAATGCAAGCAGGGGGAGCAGGAGAGGGAGAAGCAGGCTTCCCGCAGAGCGGGGAGCCCGATGCGGGGCTCGATCCCAGGACCCGGGGATCACGGCGAGAGCCGAAGGCAGACGCCCAACGACTGAGCCACCCAGGCGCCCCTATTTTTTATTTTTTTTAAGATTTTATTTTTATTTATTCGACAGAAAGAGACAGCCAGAGAGGGAACGCAAGCAGGGGGAGCAGGAGAGGGAGAAGCAGGCTTCCCGCAGAGCGGGGAGCCCGATGCGGGGCTCGATCCCAGGACCCTGGGATCACGGCGAGAGCCGAAGGCAGACGCCCAACAACTGAGCCACCCAGGCGCCCCTGCATATTTTTTCATTGTGGAGATGTACTATAGTTTATTTAACCTTTCATTGTCCAGCATAGTAGCCACATGTGGCTATTTACATTGAAATTAATTACAATCGAGTCACATTTGAAATTCATGTCCTCGGTGGCACTAGCCACATTTCAAGAGCTCGGTATAGCTACCTGTGGCCGGTGGCTATCATGTTGGACAGCACCGGCAGAACGGAACATTTCCATCATTGCAGAAAGTTCTATTGGATTGCTGGTTTCACGGATCCCCCATAGCTGGACACCTGGCTCATTTCCAGTCTCGAGGTGGTTCAGTGATGATGCCACCCATCCCTGGGATGCAGGAGAGCTAAGTGAGAGCTGCTTTGGGAATGCTGGGCCTTCAACCTCAGATCTCAGAATCTGGGAGGCTCCTGCGGGAGGTCTATTGGGTTTGGGGCAGGGGCTTGACCAGGGCTTGGAAAAGAGAGTAACCCTAAGGACAGGCTTCCTGGGCGCCTGGGTGGCTCAGATGGCTAAGCGTCTGCCTTCGGCTCAGGTCATGATCCCAGGATCCTGGGATCGAGTCCCACATCGGGCTCCCTGCTCCTTGGGAGCCTGCTTCTCCCTCTGCCTCTCTCTCTCTCTGTCTCTCATGAATGAATAAATTAAAAAAAAAAATCTTAAAAAAAAAAAAATAAAAGGACAGGCTTCCTGCTTAGCTCTAACCCTCCACCCCCTCCCTCCATCCCCGCCAAAACGCAAGCCGGTTTCCTTTCATTCACGATTTAAGTCCTGCACTGCGGATATAGGGACAGAAGAGATAGTTTCTTCCTTGGAGAAACAGACAGATCGTTACCTGCCTTGTGACAAAGACTTTCAAATCGGCCTCACCAAACACCAAAGGCCTTACAATACCTTTAATATAACAGAGTGAGGATGTGGGAAAACAGGCATCCCATTTACAGGGGTTGCAAATTGGTGTGAACTTTTTGAGGGCAATTCCAAATCTATCCAAATTCCCAAAAACCTACCCCAAAGTGCATAACCTTTGACTCAGCACTGTCATATTTACAAATTTGTCTTATGGATACGCACATAAGTACCGACAAGTGGATGTACCCAGATATTTCCTGCAAGCACCATTGTCTGTTGCAACAAAAGACTGACACAACCTAAATACCCACTAGGAGGAGAGGAGTGAAAGAGACTGTGACACATCCATACGATGGAGGACTATGTAGATCTTGTAGAGGCAGATACATTATTAAGTGAAAATAGCAAGGTGCTAAATTGTGGAACGTGTGCTACCATCTGCGTTAAACACACACACACACACACACACTGCTTGTGTATGCCCAAAACATCTCTGGAAAGATGCATTAAAACCGTTGTTCTTTTAAACTGAGCACATGTATGTATTACCTTTAAAAAAAAAATTTTTTTTTTAATTTTAAGAGGTACCCACTGAGTAATGGTGAGCAGGCAGAGGGAGGGAGATTCCTGGGGAGACCTGCTCAGTCACCTGAGCTCTGAGTGTCCCCAGGGACTGCACAATTCCTCCATACGAGGTGACAAGGCCACAACAGTGTCACCCACACTGTGACTCCATCTCCATCACCTCTGGAGGCCTCGCCCTGTTTTGGCTGTCATACCTCCTGCGCCCAGCAGGGGGAAGCACAGACCCACTAAAGCATTGGTTCCAAACTTCACCAAGCATCCCTTCTAGGATTTCCTCCTCTGTGGACCCTGATTGGAAAGACACTTCCTGCCAAGCCGACCAAATTTGTTAGGTAATAATTGATTAAATTCTCTCCCTTATTTTGTGCCTCACATTTCTCGTCAGGGTGCACGCGACAGAGTGTAGGCTTGCTGAGCTCATCATTTTCCACATAAGAGGTTCTACTTAGCCCAACCTTGTTTCCACCAGGCCTTGGGTGGCGGTGGTTGGCCAGAGCATCCCCAGGGGTTGAGGGCTCAGGCTGGCAACTGCTCCATTAGGGGCTCCCCACCCTGCTCGGATTTTCAGCCGCGGGACACAACTCCCACCCTTCTCCTACCCAAAGAAGTAGTTCTGGGCGAGAGGAAGCATGAAAACCTGGCACCAGTCTGACTGGTGGCAGTCACTCCCCCAGATGTGTTTGGAGTCTGTCCCTTGTTAGGGGTGAGCAGCCTAATAATGGGGACTCTTTTCATCTGCCACAGATTCTCCAGGAGTGAGTGCAGTGCTGGGCATTCAGCTGGTGTAAATTAAAGGTTTGTTGTTGTTAAATGGAAAGAGACAACCATCGAGGGGACCGGGGACTAAATTCTTTAAAAAGAAAAAAAAAAAAAAGGAGGTCCTAGTTAATCTCAAGGGCAAGAACCCACTGACAAGACTGGACCATCTTCAGCTGAAGATAAGGGTCATAGGCACAGAATGGATCACCTTCTTAGCATTCCCAAGGAAAATCCTGCTTTGTCTTACCTTATGGGTCCCTGGCTGGGACATGAAATCAGGAACCACATCTCTCTCACCCACCAGAGGTGCTGGTGACCTTGGCAAAAGAAATGCTTAAATCAGGTCAGTCTGGGGGAAGGGGCTGTTTCATCCCAGGGCCTTCCTTAAAATTAGATAAATTTCCCAGCTCCTGCTTAACTCCTGTCGGTGGTTCTGGATGTGTGTGTGGGGGGGGGGGGCGCAGGGGGAAGAGAAGGCTCTAAGGGGAAGGGATACTTATGGCCTCTGGCCTGACCTGGAGGAAATCCAGGGCTCCTTTAGTGGGCCCTCCCTCCTCAATGTCTTGGAAGTGCAGGGAGGGATAATTGGGGATCTCTACAAATTAAATGGGGAACAAAAGGAGCAACTGAGAGGTTGGAGATTATGTCTCAGACCTGGGGTTCTACAGCCCTCCCAATACTCGCTCACCTTTCTGGACAACCCTGGATGAGGGGGGCAGTGGGGGCTTGGACAGCAGCCCCAACACAGTGTGGATTTTGGGAGTCCTCTCTGCCCCTTATTAGTTGTGTGCCCTTGGGCAAGTCACTTGACCACAGTGAGCCTCAGTTTTCCCATCTCTAAATGAAGATATCAACACCTACCTTCCCTGGTCATTGTCGGGATGAATGAGAGAAGACCTCTGGAAGCATTTCTGTAATTGCTAGACTTCAGGGATTATTATTCGCCAAGGTGAGCGGCCACCTTAGGTCCCTGGAGGTGACAGCGTCAAGGAGATAATTTTTTTTTTCCTCCTCTGCTGTGCCTGCTCCTTTCTCAGCCTGGATATGCTGGCTTTAATCCTCTGTTCCCCAACCCCCGTGCTTCTCCTTGAGACCGCCTTGGTGGTCTCCAGATTCTGGCAGCTTGCCTTTTCCCATAGGCGCTCCCATTCTACGACCCTGAGGATGTCGGCGTGCGCGCAGAGTTGGTCCAGGTTGGGACAGGTCGGGGGGCTCTCCGCTGGCCTGAATCTGCGCCCCCCGCCCTGCTTTGGGGTTCTCATTTGCAGATGGTTCCCTCTGGTCCTCAGCTCCTCTCTGGACTAAACAGAGGAGGACAGAAACAAGGGGTGGGGGGCCTGGAAGGGGGTTCCCACCTTCTCAGTCGGGAATCCGGGAGGGGGACCCAGTCCTTGCGCCCCAACGCCGCACCGTCATGGGTCTCCAAGCCGCGCTCGCAGTTGCTGGCAATCCTCGACAAGGAGGTTTCCCCCTCCCGACTCCCAGGAGGTGACACTGCCCCCCCCAGCCTTCCCCACCTCCCCTCACCCAGACCCCGCTGATCCCCGGCTCCGAGCGAGCGGGAGCATGCGGTTCTAGGACCCGGAGGCGCCGCCGCGCGCGCCGCCGCCTCTGCCTCGCCTCGGTCGCCTCCCGCTCCGGCAGGTGAAGCGGCGCCCGCCGCCCCCTCTGCGGCAGGTGAAGCGGGTCGGCCGCCCCCTCCCCGCCGCGCCATGGCAGCGGCGGACCCCCGGCCCGCGCCCCGCGCCCGCCCCCTCCCTCCAGCCCGCCCCCCGGGGGCCGGGTGCGCAGCGGCGGCGGCGAAATGCGGTTTGCGCGCTCGGGGAGCGACAGCAGAAGTTAGAAAATCGCCGAGGGGGGAGCCCGCGCCGCAGCTTCCTGCCCCCGGCCCAGCCCTCTGGCCCCGGCGGCCTGCAGCCTGACTTCCTCCCCCCACCCCGCAGCTCGCCGCCCGGCTCCTCGGACGGGGCCGCCCCGATGGGACGCCGCGCCCCGGCCCTCGCGCGCCGCTGAGCCGAGCGCCGCCGAGCCGAGCCCGCGCCGCCGCCGCCCGCCGCTGCCCAGCTCGCACCGCCCCCCCCAGGCCCGGAGCCGCGTCCCCGGTCCCCCGGAAAGCTGGATTTCCGAGGCTGGAGGCGCCTGGCCGACTGGGTGGGGACCACCATGGGCAACGCGGCCGGCAGCGCGGAGCAGCCCGCGGGCCCCGCCGCGCCGTCCCCCAAGCAGCCCGCGGCGCCCAAGCAGCCGATGCCCGCGGCCCGAGAGCTGGAGGAGAGGTTTAACCGGGTTCTGGTGAGTGTGACCCGCCGCGCGCTGGGCGCGGGCGGGGGGCGCCAGGGGCTCGGCACGCGTCCCCGCCCCCGGGGGCTCAGGTACCGCTTGGAGATCCCCGGCCCGGTGGCTGCCTCTACAGGGGGTGGGAGTGACAGTGGCTTCTTTCAGAGTGACTTAGCACTCTCCCCCCCAAAACTTTCTTCTGCAGTCGCCCAGTCTGCCGCCCCAAGACACCCCCTTCCCCGGCGCTCCTGGGTCTACAGGTCTAAACAAAAATGTCCTGCGAGGAAGTTGGGAGCCCGGCACGCAAGGGGGTCCTGGGGCATCCCTTTCCGCACTGCACGCAGGCCAAGCCATGGGGCGCAGGTCTGGAGCATCTGCTTGTGTCTCCGGGCCAAAGATGGAAGGGTTACATTTTAACGTCCTGGGAGCTGGAGACCGAGTTCAGGTGTTTGGTCCTGATTCGTTCGTGCCTGGGCTACTGGGAGCTGGGTCCTCAGATCATGCGGAGGGAGTGTCTGTGCAGGGGAGATTGCCTGTGGGTCCTTATCTTGCACATTTCCTCCAGCCCACTGAAGGGATTAAGGTTAGGAGGGGTGGGGTCAGGATGGGTTGGTCTCTCTGGCTTGGGGTGGTGCAGAATTCTGGAACCACCCCCCACCCCCGCACCCCCCACTATCACCTGCTGGAGGAATTGGGGGGCTTGGAGACTAGGCCCCTGGGGAGAGAGCCATCAGCTCAGGCTGAGCCTGGAAGCAGTCAGGATGTGTTTGGGGAGGGGCTCCCGAGCAAAATCAGGGCTCCCTAAGACCTGGTGGGAGGCAGAAGTAGGGAGGGGGAAGGGCCACTCATTCTCACTTCCCTCTCCCTACCTCAGCCCTGTCCCAGGCTTCCTTCTCTAACTAATTGCCTGGTGGCCTGTCTGTTGTCAGCTCCCTTGCTGGACTCTGGGTGACAGGCGAATGAGGCCGTGCTTTTTCCCAGGGGCACTTTGCAGCCTAAGCAGGCAGGCACTGCAGGTCTGAGGGAGATGGCCCAGGGGAGGTGCAGGCAGGCGAGCGATGCTGGCCCGCGGCAGTGCTCAGTCCGGTGTCCCCTCCATCTCCTTGACATCATTTCCCCTCCCTTGGCCAGTCATTGGGCAGTACTCGCCAGATCCTCTGCATGGCCCCTCGTAAGAGTTCCTAGAAATCTTGGCTGCCTCCTCCCAGAAGGAAGGCTAGGAGGGGTTTGGAGGAACTATCGGGTGGGGTGGGGTCTGGTCTATCCTTGTGAAGGTACCTTGCTTGATTAGGGGAGAGGGAGGGACTCTAAGATACACCTCACACGGGGCAGGCCCTGATTACCCCATCTCCCCACCTGCTTTCCTTTCCCCAAACCCATGGCCTGGCAAAGCTGAGCTGAGCAGATGGGGGAGGGGAGGAGAATGAGGAGAGACAGTCTCTGGGGGTCCATCTGGGGAGCCTGAGTTGGTGGTGGATCCCTGGACCCCTGCCAGCCTGATGGGGGGGTAGGATATGAGTCTGTCTTTCCCCCCAAGTGTGTGTCTGTGGACAGGGGTGGGACAGGCCATCAGGGTGAGGTGCGGGCCCCAGTCCGCTCTCTGTTATACGCACACTAGTGGGGAGGAGTGGTATGAATAATTCAGACCAGTGGGAAATCCAAAAGTCAAATGGTGAAGTTCTGATGCATGTGTAGTTCTTGATTGCCCTGCTTGTGTTTTGGCCTTAGCTCTGATTGGCTGAGTCTGATGCTAATCGCCATGGGGAGTCCCTGAGTACCAGGGCGTGGAGGGCGGAGGCCCAGAGCCGGGTCTTAGAGGGTGTCTTGGTGGAGAAAGCAGCGGTAGCTGGGTAGGAATCTAGGGTGGCAGCACCCACTGGGGCTCAGCTTTCCGCCCCAGCCCACAGGACCCCAGTGTGTTTATACTTGGCCTTCTTTCTGGGGAGGGATCAGCCTGTCCCTTGTCCTGGGTGAGCAGAACACACCCCACCCAAGGTCGTTTGGCTAAGAACCTGGCTCCCCTCGCTCTCCACCAACAGGGGCATGAGCCCCGCCCTGGGGTGACAGCCTCGCCCCCGCCTGCAGCTGCCTGGGCTAAGTATTTGGCTAACCCCCCAGGCCTGGCAAGCAATATCGCAGGGCGCGTCTCCATCAGAGCCTGCCTCCGTGGCCAGAGCGGAGTCCTGTCCGTAGTGAATGTCTACGTGGAGAAGAGCCTCCGACTGCTGAGAGTGATGGGCCCACCACCCGCCAGGAATCCCCGAGTCTTGATGGCAAAAGCATAGGCCCTTCGGATATGGTCACATGGCCCCAGGGGAGCTCTTCCTTTAGCTTAATCGCAGCCATTTGGTCCCTGGTGGGGAGTAGGATCCTGAGACCCAAAATCACTCCTCGGCTCCTGGCTGTGGGACCCATCTTGTGGGTGAAGGGCGCCGCCACCAAGGCCTACCCCTAGACAGGAGATGGAGCTGGCTCTCCCTTTCCCCACCATGACCTTTCTCCCATGCAGGGGTAGGTGGCGGGGGGCTAATTTTCTAAGGAGGCTGTGAGAGAGAGGGGTGCCCCTGCTTAAAATGGGGGTGGGGAGAAAGATCAGGTTGAGCCAGGCTTTCCTGCTGCTGCCTTAGCAACAGTGGAGGAGTGATGGCTGCCCAGAGACACGGGCCTGCTGTGATGGTGGGAAAACCAGCCCGCCAGACTCCACGCTCTCGCCTCTCCTGCGCCGTGCCCAAGGCTCGTGTCTTCCCAGACCTTCCCCTGGAAGGGTCGGGGTTTGGGATAACAAGGCACTCTTTCCAGGCCTTCCAGAAGTTCCATGCTTACGGCCAGGCATAGGACACCCCTGATCTGTCTGGTCAGGGAGGAGCCTGTGACCTTGGGACCAAGGGACCAAGGGAAGGTGTCCCGGATGTTGTGCTTGAGGCCGAGGGTGATGCTGATCCACATGGTTCGGAGGCCGAACCATTCGGAGACGAGTTTGCCTGCTGGGGCCTGGCCCCCTGGGCTGCCCTTAGCATGTGCCCAGGGACGTAGACATTTGGGGAGGCTGTGGGGGGGAGGTGAGGACAGCCTCACGCAGGGTGTGGATCCTGGAAGTCCTCCTTTCAGCTGGACCCCTTCCCCGAACAGCAGAGGTAGACTCCATTGTGTTGGCCAGCGCTCTTCTCTGGGGCGAGGCAGATGAAGTTCGGGGAGATGTAGCTGTAGGGGTGCTCAGGCCCTGGACCTCTCATCTCTGGGGTGTCTTACATGGAGGATCCCAATGGGGCTGGGGCCGTGTGGGCAGATGATGGCCTGGACAGGCACTGTGGGGTGACATTCTTAGCAGGCAGGGCTGGCACACGCTGACCCAGGAAACCCAAGGATGTGGTAAGCATGATTCACAGGGACATCTGGGGCCAGTTGGCAAAGAGCTGGGTAAGATGGGCAGGAGCAGGTGGGGCTGCTCTGGGGGCTACCTCTGCACTTTTCCTGGGAGCATGGGGCCCTGGAAGGTGGCTCAGGCGTCCCCGCCTCTGAGGGGGGCAAGGGTTACTCTCGGGAAAAGCAGACTAGCTTCCTGAGCTCTGAGGTCATTACGCTGGGGGGTTGGATTTTGTCTTTGCCACTTATTACCTGGGTGACCTTGAGCAAGTTACTTGACCTCTCTGAACTTCAGTTTTGCCCACGGGTAGAAAGAGAATGCTGCTGGCCCAGGCTGGCCTCCTAGGATTGTTGAAAGATTAAGTAGAGTTTGCTTGACCCAGAGCAAGTGCTCCAGAAACTCTCCCCGACCGTGAGGAAGGGGATGATATTGGAGCAGATAGGGTCCTCTCCATATTGGAGGCCTTCTAGGCCCCTCTGGACTGTGCCTTTCCCCTCTTCCCACCTCCATTACCGAGACCCACCAAAGTTGCCAACGTCAGCCATCACAGGCCAGGCTGCCCTCGCTGCCATCGTGCAGGTCAGCAACAGTGGGGCCTAGACCCAAAACTGCCTGGTGGCCGGAAACCACGAGAGGGAGGGCCCACCTCTCCTGGAGGGTGGGGCAGTGGTGGTAACGGTAGCTGTGTGCACATGGGGAGGGGGTGGGGAGGCCTCCACTTCCCTCTGAGAGACGGTGTGCTGGGGGGGGTTCCCCAGTGAGTAAGAGCTCAGTGTGGGCAACAACAGGAAGCGTAGGGTGCTGGGTGGCAGGAAATGGGGCTGGCTGTTCCTGGTTCCTCAGACGGCGGACCGGGCCCAGGCTGTCTGAAGACCCCTGGGGGTTCGGGACCCACATTTCTTGCTGCCCTCAGTGAGAAGGAAACTGAGTCTTCTTACCAGCTTGCCAGCCAGGTCAGCTTGGGCAAGCAACTTAATCACTCTCTGCCTCAGTTTCCCATTTGTGAACTGGAGATCATCATAGTATTTCCTGTGTAAGCTTCTTTTTGAGGTTTAAATGAGTCAGTAGATAGAAACCACTTGGAATGGCACTTAGCACAGAGTGGACGTTTGGGGAATGTGTACTGTTGGTGCTGTAATTCTCCCACCGGCTTAGATCAGCTGGGCAGTCCCTGCTGTCCTGGCTCTCCCACCTGGCTTGCCCCTTGTCCCTGCCATGGGGACCCTTCAACCCTGATGGGAGAAGCTGTGAGCTTTTTGGGGTTCTCAACACCTAATCCTGGGCCAGTAACTCCAGAGTCCTCCTCTAAGTCTGGGATTGCCTAGAACTGCCCCAGAAAATCTATATACTGGAACTTCAAAACGTGAACAAAATGGATTGTGTTTGGAGATGCACCGAGAGCTCTAAAACCAAGGTTTAGGCCATGGAGAGGTGGGCGGAGGGGAGATGGATGGGGAAGTGGGGGCTGGGGTCACTTCCTGGCTTCTGGGCCCATCAGGCTGTGGAGGCCCTGTAGGGCTGGTCTGAGACTGGGCTTGGTACCCAAGTTCAAGGGCATTCTGGGACTCAAAGGGCCAGACGTCATGAGGAGAAGGTGGGCAGGTGGGTTGGGACATAGTCTGAGCTCAAGCTGAAAGTGAAACCGGAGGGTGTGGCTGTGTCCAGATGCAGACGGAGCCCGTCAGTCTCCAGGGAGACCTCTCCATATGTCAGCACTTGGGGGAGAGTGGGTCAAGGCAGTGCTTGCAAGGGGCTGGTCTTGGGGGAGTGAGGCTGGAGGCCCCTCTTGCCCCTGGAGAGGGAGGGACGGCGGAGGGGAGAACATCCCTACACACTCTAACAGGAAGGTTCGGAAATCAGCTCCTTTTCTCGGCCACGCCCTCAAAGATGGATCTTTTCTCCCTCTTCCCCTGACTCAAAGCCTCAAGGGCAACAGGGAAAGGGGGGCTGGAGGGTCAGTTCATTCTTGGCCAAGCCTTGGAGACAGGTCTGTTGACTCTGGACGTTTTCACAAACTTCTGCTCATCCCACCGGCCCTCACCTCGGGGTCTCCGGTGGACTCCTCCCACCCCCCAATCTGTGAAACCCCTCTGCGCAGTGTGCATCACTGGAGAGTATTATTACATCAAAACACAGCTTCTCACTGGGTATTTCCAGGAGCTCTGGGAGCCGCGAGGCAGAAGGGAAATGTGCCTATTTTCCGGAGGAGGAGGCTGAGGCTCAAGGAGACAGAGGAGTCGTCAGGCTAGGTGGGCCCAGAAGCTGGATGTCCTGAATCCAGCCCGGGCTCTTCCTCCCCCCACGTCCCCTCACGGGAGGCAAGTGTTTCTCCCCACCCCCCCACCCCACACTTGGACCTCCCTGACCTTTCCCGTCCCACGTGAGCGCTGTCCGCCAACCTTGGACTTGTCTCTCAGCCCCCGGCCCCGTGGTACCGCCTCCTTGCCGAGGGCCCTGGGTCTGGGGTCTGGGGTCTGCAGCCGTTTCCCAGGAGGGTTTCACTCCACCCTGAGTGAGCGGCATCTTCTGGCTCCTCTCGCGCTCCTTAGGGTACCCGTCTCCCCGGTGGGCACAGCCGAGGAGCAGCGGCTAATTAGTGCTCAGCGCTGTCAGAGCTATTTCTGATTTCCGAGCCTAAATTTAGCCCGTCTGGCAGGCTGGCACGTAGCCCCCGGGGCTTGAGCATGCCCAGGTGGGGAAGGGGCAAAGGAGTGGCCTGCCCTCCACCACTGTCGGGACAGGTGGGCCCCACAGCAGAGGCCTCTCCCTCCCCGGGAGTAACCACGGGGCGGCCCTGGGGGCCAGGGCGCTGGTTCGGAGTCAGCTCCGGGCTCAAAGCCAGCCTGGCTCCCCGCTTCCTGGCTTGGTAACCTTGGGCAGGTCATTAAACTCATCTGTCCTTGCACCTGTAAGATGGGACGGGTGGTGCCGACGGGGGTGGTGAGGGTGTCCCCCGCGGGGAGGGCTCGGAGCAGAGCATTAGTTAGCATTAGCTGCTGCCTCTAGAAGTGCCACTGGGCCCATTCCAGGAACCAGACGGGTCCCTGGGGTGGGTGAGGGCCCGGAAAGACCCATGTTGGGAAGCGGCTGTCCCCTGTAAGGCTCAGTGGCTGGGGCTCAGCCACCCCCTTCACTCCTCCTCACCCCCCTTCCCCGCCACCTCCTCTCTCCTCTGAGTCGGCCACCGCTCCAAGTTTCCCTGACATTGGCTGCCTCCCAGCCTCCCCCTTCCCCCTGAGCCTCGCCCCACTCTGCCCTGCTGCACCCTGGATCTCTGTGGAGATCCAGGAGAGAGAGACAGGGATGGAGAAGGGTCCGAGGGAGGCCTTGCCCTCAGCTCCAAGGGCCCTTCCTGGGCGATCGGTCCGTGGTGGCAAGAGCCGTTCTGGCTACTGGCGGCTTGGGGGAGGGCAGCAGAGGAGACAGCAGCGGTTTCCTCAATCCAGGGGCTCACTTTCGCAATGGGGAGAAGAATGACGTACCCCCATCCCCAGCTGGCCTGGGGGGCCCGGTGGGTAGGCCGTTTCACCTCTCAAGTGGGGCGCCCGCCGGAAAGCTTGGGCAATGGGGCCTGAGAGCAGCCAGCTTCCTGTTGTCTGGGACTGACCTAAGGCAGTGATTTTTGGGGGTGAGGTCTGGCCAGAGCCCCAGAACTAGGCCCAGCGCCCCAGAGAGGAAGCTGGCTGCAGAGCCTCGGGTGGGTGGGGCCCCCTCTGTGCTCCAGCTGTGGCCTCCTCTCAGGCCCTTGTGACCGAGGTTGTGTAGTGACCCACCAGAGCTGGTGACAGGGGCCCTCTGACTCTGGGCTGGGGATCCCTGGGGACTCCCACATCCCCAGCGGGACGGAACTCCTTGAGGGCAAGAACTCTTTTGGGGCCTGACGCCTAGGAGACCCTCTTTTAGCCTGGGGTTTACTGAATTGGGGTAGACTGGCATCATCTTCTGTGTCTATTAGGAAGACACGCCAAGTTCAGGGGGGCCAGGGATCCCCTGGTGCCAGCAGCACCGGGCAGGACCCTACACCCACCCTGTGAGGGAGAAGCTGGACGGGCACGGCTGTGGCTGGGGGAGGAGGACCAGGCAGAGCAATGCTGACCTTTCTTAGCTCCTGAGGAGAGTCCCAGCCTGGGCCACCAGCACCACAGACCCAGCATGCTGGCTGCCGGCCCCAGTTCCTGTGGCTGGGTGACCTTCTCCAGGAATCCCCCCCTGCCCCTCCAGCCGTGATGCGCCTGCTTGGAGTTCCCTGCCTGTCTCACAAGCTCCCTTGACTTGTCTCAGTCTCCTCCTTCTAGAAGTGATGAGGAGGGAGGGCGCTGGAGAGGGATGAGGAGGACACAGCTGTTTCCACCCTGGCAAGAGGTTTCCTGGTGTTTGTGAGACATTGGTGCCCTGGGCCGGGGCCGCATGTAGTCCCCGTGGTGTGTGGTGGCACGCAGGAGTGGGGCACAATGGGGCCTGGCTGGAGATGGATCCCGCCCAAATGCAAGAAGAGATGGTACCCTCTTATTGCACATGGGGAAGTGACCAGAGGTGCCGGGGGCCCCAGGAAGTTAGGCTGAGAACCCATGCTCTTACCATCACGGCCGATGTGTGGGGAGGTGGTGTACGGATGACAGAGCCCAGGCCCTGGGCTTAGGCAGCCTCAGGGTCAAATCCCAGGGTCGCTTTCTAGCTTTGGGCCTCGGTTTTCTCATTGGCTAATCTACTTATCTCCCGGCGAGAGAGGGTGACAGGGATTCACGAGGATGACAGATCTCCTAGGGAGCTGACCCCATGCCTTGCCCCTCACATTGGGGCCCCAGGCTCCGGGTCCTTACCTTGTCCTCCCCCTCCCCAGAACTGCATGAACTTGCCCCCGGACAAAGTGCAGCTGCTGAGCCAGTATGACAACGAGAAGAAGTGGGAGCTCATTTGTGACCAGGTGGGTACCAGCCCCTTCTGGCATCAGGGTGCCCTGCCCTGGCCAGGCCGGGGCTGGCAGGAGGGGGGGCACTGCCACGCTGCCGGGAGGGCCAAGACCCTGCCCAGAGGCCTGTGTAGCATCTGCACAGGGTGCTGGGGGTGTCTTCAAGACTCTAGAGTCTCCTTCTCTTGGACATGGGCCTCTCCAAGGACCTTATGAGTCCCTAGCAGGGCTGGGTCTGCCCTCTGAAGAGCTGGCAGGGGCTAGTGCGGGGCGCTGGCCAATCCAGCCGGGCCATGTCACTGTCCTCCTTGCTGGGCTTCTTGGAGCAGCCTCTTTTGACCCTCCAGCTCTGGGCTGGGGAGGAGAGGGGGCAACCCCAGGGTTGGGCCTCTTTGGCCCCATGGGAGGTGAGGAGGAAGGGGCAGCATCCCTGTTCTTTTGCTTGGGCCCAGAGGAACTAGTGTCAACCAAGCAGCAGCCCGAAGGTGACCAGTTCCCAAGTGGCAGAGCAAGAACTAGAAGCCCTGTCTCCTGGTGCTCGGTCCGGCACCTGGGTTTGCACCTTCGCGGCTCCCCGGGTGCCCCTGCCTCTCCGGCTCCTAGGGCTGCTGTCTGTGGTGGCAGGGAAGACCCCTCTGGCGCTGCTGGGCCAGGGTGGGGACCTCGTTCAGTGAGGGAGGGAGGCTGGGGGTGGGGAGGTGGGGAGCAAGGAGCCTCCCCTGGGAGCCAGCGCCGGGCCTTCGGCTCCTGCTAATGGACTGGCATGGGATGAGCGGGCCGTGCAGGAGGCCGGGGGGGTAAGGGCTGGGCCCGGGCGGCAGGGTGAGCAGCTGCTTCCAGAGGCTTTGGGGCTGGGGTAGGGGTCCCTGCCCGCCCCCCGCCACCAGGGCGGGGTGTGTGACAGTAGGCACACCTCCAAACCCCACCTCAGGACCGCACTAGGGCTGTGGCTCGTGAGGCCAGCGTGGGGAGCGAAGGGCCAGGACTGGGGTCTTTTAAAGCAGCCTGGTGGGTGGTTTGGTTAGATCTTTAGTATTTCAGAGGGGTCTTCAGATAGCCTGGGACCCGGGGTCAGAGCTGAGGATGGGATTCTGGGGCAAGGGCTGGGGTAACTCTAGCTGTTGCACTGTTCACCCCATTCCGTCTCCCCAGGAGCGGTTTCAAGTCAAGAACCCTCCCACCGCCTATGTCCAGAAGCTGAGGAGCTACCTGGACACCGGAGGGGTGAGCCGCAAGGCAGCGCCAGACTGGATGTCTCACCTGGGGGTATGTGTCTCCCCCTTTTCCTCTGGCCCTTCCCCCCGCCGCACCTTCCAAGCTCTGGGCAGTTAGAGTAACTGTGTGAATAAACTTTCTGGTGGCCTTTGTGGGTATGCGTATGAATGTGCGTGTATACTTTCAGGGGATCGAGGGGGCCCTGGGCAGGCTCTCCTGCCTACCTGCGGGGCTTACACGGGTCCACTCGTGTGCACTGTGCAGCGTGCGTGCACGGTGTGGACGGGTGTGTACTACGTGTGTGCTTTCGTGTCCGTACATGGTTGTGAGTGTGTACCCTTGGGTCCACGTGTAGATGTGCGTGTGCATGCCTGCACGTGCGTGCACACGTGTGTGTGTAGCCCGGGTGTCCGTGTATGGATGTACCCAGGGCGCTTGTGTATGGATGCGTGTGTGTGTGTGTGTGTGTGTGTGCTGCACAGATAGTCGTATTTGAATGTGTGTGTACCCTGAGGCTCTGTGTGTGTGCGTGTGTGTGCGCCCTCGTCTGTGTGCGGGGCCGCGTGTAGCCCGAGATGCATACTCTGCCAGGCAGGCGCGTGGAGGTGGTGGGGGAGGCTGAGCGTGAAAGGCCAGCCGTGGTGGTGGGGGCGCTCAGGCTTCACCCACCAGACTCTCCTGTCCTTGGTCCCCAGTTTAAGAGGCGAGTTCAGGAGTCCACACAGGTGCTGCGGGAGCTGGAGATCTCCCTGAGGACAAACCACATTGGGTGAGCAAGGGCTCAGATTTCCCTCTTGGGGGCCTCGGAGAGCTCTGTCCCCAGGCAGCTCCTGGGGCTTCCCCTTGCTACTCCCCCGTCACCCCCCAACACCCCTCACCCCTGCATAGGCCGTGCCTGCGGGGCCCCTCTGGGTTGGGGTGTCCAGTACAGCTTCCCTGCCTCCTCTCCTGCCTACCCTCTGTTCACCCCTTGAGGCATGGCGGGGCCATGGGTCCGACCTGAGCCCCCTAGCGCCCTCTAGCCTCACTGGGTCTTTTGAGGTTGGGGCTGGCTGGCGTCTCGGGCGTGGGGTGGGGGATGAGCAGCCCCGGGGCCCTGGCCGTGCCTGTTCCGTGCCCAGTCTGGGCAGGACCTCGCTCCTGGCTGGAACTCAGGGAGCCCTGTGCCCTGCAGGTGGGTGGAGGAGTTCCTCAACGAGGAGAACCGCGGCCTGGATGTGCTCCTCGAGTACCTGGCCTTTGCCCAGTGCTCCGTCACGTAAGCCTCCTGCCCCGGCCTCACGCTGCTTCTCAGAGCCCTGGTCCGTGCTTCCCTGTACCTCATCCACGCCTCCGGCCACGTCCATGCGGTGCCGCCCCAGCCCACCCTGGGCTCACGCACACCGCACCCGCGCGGTGGGTGATGTCCCTTCCTCAGGGCCTGCATGGACAGGGAGGGATGTGGCCTGGGGTGGCCAGCTGGGACCTGGGCGGCTTACTCTTCTGTTCCGTCATTCCCTGGCCCCCTCCTCTGCCCAGCACAGCACCGAGCACAGCCCCTGATCTCCCCTGCACATACCTCTCTCCCCTCAGCGCCCCCCACCCTGCCCTCAAGGGCCCCTGCAGGGTGGGCCTTCAGCCCCACTCTAACCCCTGCAGGTATGACATGGAGAGCGCAGACAACGGGGTCCCTGGCTCAGAGAAGAGCAAGCCCCTGGAGCAGTCCGTGGAAGATCTCAGCAAGGGGCCGCCCTCGTCCTTGCCTCCCCAGCCCAAGAGCCGCCACCTGACCATCAAGTACGTGGGTCCCCTTGCAGGGTGGCAGGGGGAATAGAAGATTCACCCCTAGGCCGTTGCACCCTGCCAGCCCCGCCCCAGGCCCTTGGGGGTGGTGGGAGGGGCAGCCTGGCATTGGGGGTCACAGTAAGGGCCTCGAGCAGGGCTTGAGAGATGGGTGTGTTAAGAAGCCTTCCAGGGATGGGCACCTAGGAACTGGAATCTGGGTGGGTCTGGGATAAAGAAGGTGTTTCTGGGTTGGTGAGACCTCCCTTGTACCTATCTAACCCCCTCTTCTTTCCTGTGCGGCCTCCAGGTGCCCCCCCTCTCCCCGGTACGTAGCCACCTGGGGGCAGGTGCATGCCTGGTTGGCTCGCTGGGTGGGGGTGGGGTTCGGTGGGGTGTTCAGCTGACATCCCTGGGTTCACCTGCTGTGGATAGGCCACCCCACCCTAATGCAGGACATCCTGCTGAGAGGCGGGGAGAGGGAAGAAGACAGCCCTGGGGCCTCATGTGGACCCCCAGCTTCCATCCTTCCAACTTTGGTCTTAGGGACCTACTTCATATTAAGCCCCAAACTCTCACAATATGTTCCTTTGTTTGCTCATTCATTCACTCATTTAACAAATATTTTTTAGCATTTCCTATGTATCAGGCATGGTAGCAGGTGCTCAGGAGAGAGAGAGATCACCCTGCCTTTGGGAGCCCTTGGTCTAGAAGGGGACAATGTTGGACAGGCTATCGTGGAGGTGTGACCGGGAGCTCTGAGAGGGGAGGTGGCTACTTCCCGGGGCATCAGGAAGGTCTTCCAGAAGAGAGAGCACTGGAGCCATGTCTCGCAGATGGATACGGGCTTTACAGGCAGTGATGGGGACAGGGAGGGGCATTCCAGGTGGAAGGAACAGCATGAGCAAAGACTCAGGCATATCTGAGCAATGACGGGAGAAGGACGATGTGGCAGATGGAGGGAGGAGGTAGGGCTTCCCAGTGTTGTTGGAAACACGATAGAATTGTCAAGAGGCACTGATGTGGAAGTCATGATGGGCAGTTCTGCAACAAGTAAAAAAAAATACATATTTTTTAGCAAAGAATTATCAAGGACGCTCTTAGCACTTACTATGTATCAGGCACTGTTCTAAGCTCATTTCATAGTCCCCAAAACCCTATCAGGAAGGTACTATTATTACCATTCCTGTTTTACAAATGAGGAAACTGAGGCACAGGGTGATGAAGTAAACTTGCCTAGTAAGTGGTGGCGGGGGATTTGAACCCAGGCAGTCTGAATTCAGAGTTGGCCTTTCAAGATGGCCGATTAGCCCATGAGGCTGGGAGCGCCACCTTGTGGAGAGCATTTCCATGGTGATTTCCAGGCTTTGGCTGTCTTCCCTCTATAGGCTGTCTACCCCCACAACACAGCAACCCTTTTTGATGCCAAGTTGCTGTTAAGGGTCTTTGCCTTCCTGAAGCCCCTCCGTACCCCCTTGCAGCATGCCAGGCCCAAGGCCTCGGGACCAAGGAAGACTTCCTGCCCTCAGCCGGCCTCTTTGGTTGGGTGGGTGGGAATCAATTGCCTAATGTTCCAGATGTGCCTTGTGGGGGGGAGGGGTTGTGGGAAGCCGGGTGTAGGACTCTGAGCCCTGCTGCCTCCCCCCTACTCCACCCAGGCTGACCCCTGCCCACAGCAGGAAGGCCCTGCGGAATTCTCGCATCGTTAGCCAGAAGGATGACGTCCACGTGTGCATCATGTGCTTGCGCGCCATCATGAACTACCAGGTTGGTCAGCGAGCGTGAGGCACTGGGGGGCCCCGGGGGAGCTGGGTCTGTCCTCACTGGGGGCTGCCTAAGCCGCTGGGGTTCAGGGACCCACTGTCCCCCCCAGCCCCGACCCTGTTCCCTGCTGGAGAACCCTGGGGATGGGGGCTGTTGAGGGTCTTGAGGACAATGAGGCTCGAGGGGAAGCCCAGATTTCTGCCCCCTCCTGGTCAGGTCCCCTGGAGTACCCTGGACATGACTGGGTCAGGGACATGCCTCCTGTGGGGACCTAGGCACCCCCACCAGGGAAGGCTGGACACAGCGCCCTCAGGGACAGCCGCTCTGGGTGATTCTGTTTGGAGGAGTGGCTGGTGCGGCCAGTCCTCCTTCACTGCGCCGGCTCTTGAGGGCTCACTGTGTCCAAGGTGCCGAATCCTGACCCTGGCTTTCGAACAAAGTTATTTAAAAAGAGGGGCCAGGCTCTGGCCGCCACAGAAAAGCCTGTGGTTGGCTCTGAAGAACTTCCCAAGCCTGAGGGCAGTGGGAGACCAGGAGGCTATGGCCCTGCGGGTGCCTGAGGTGCTGCGCAGGCCGGTCTGGCAGTCCTGGGGGTCTGCCTGGAGGAGCTGACCTTTCCTCTCTCGCCAGTCTGGCTTCAGCCTCGTCATGACCCACCCAGCCTGTGTCAATGAGATTGCTCTGAGCCTCAACAACAAGAACCCCAGGTGAGGTCCGGGCCCCTCACCTTTCTCCAAGTCTAGATTGTCCTGCCACTTCACCCCTGGCTACTCTGCTCCCCCATTCTCAGGACTGCTGACCAGGCTCATCCCACCCCTCGTCCCCATCAGCTGCCCTCCCTGCACTCCCACAGCCAGGCCCACCCGCAGCCTTGCTGTGGGGCCTGCTTTCAAGGGGTAAACTGGCCCTCCTGTCCCCAGAACCAAGGCTCTGGTGCTGGAGCTGCTGGCAGCCGTGTGCCTGGTTCGAGGAGGGCATGACATCATCCTGGCGGCCTTTGACAACTTCAAGGAGGTACTGAAGCCCCCCCACCCCAACAGGGGCTTGCTCCCTAGGGCTGCTTGGAGTCCTGTGGCTGGCAGTTGCGGCCTCCGCTGGGGGCAGCTGGGAGTGTTGGGCGGGCATTTGGGGAGCACAGGGTGAGGATAATCTGGGATGGGGAAGCTTCAAAGGGCAGGAGCCAGGTCACGTAGGGGCACTGCCTGGGGCGACAAGGACAACTACGGGGATCTGCTGAACCTCTGGCCCTCAGCCTGGCCAGATCCAAACTGGGCTTGGTCCATGCGTCTCCGGGTTGCATACATATGCCTCTGCTGACTCTGGCTAAGTGGATGCATGAGAATATGATGCATAAGGTGGGGTACGGTCATTCATTCCCTTCATGACTATTTGTTGAGTGCCTACTATGTGTCAGGCACAGAGTGGGCACTTGGGATGCATCAGTGAGCAAAAGAAACAAAGAAGGCAGGGGAGGACAGATAATAAACAATATACTAAATGAGCAGATTATATAATGTATCTGAAAACGGTGGACACTCTGAGGAACAAGAGCAGGCTGCCAGAGGGGCAGGAGGAACGGGTCGCAGGGTGGACAGGGAGGCCTCCCGGAGATGGTGAAGCTTGAGCAAAGCTGTGAGGGAAGTGAGAGGCTTGGTGTGGTGGCGATCTCGAGTAAGAGCACACCAGGCACACGGAACTGCAGGTGCAAAGGCCCTGAGGTGGGAAGGTGCCAGGACACCAGTGTGGCCAGTGCAGTAAGTGAAGGGAGGGCTGGGGGAGATGGAGAGGGAGGGGAGGTTTTGAGCAGAAGAGCGACGTGGCCTGACTTCGATTTAGTGGGGAGGAGCCCGTAGAAACACAAGGGTGGTGGCTGGAAATGGCTTGGGAGGTGTGTCACTGGGGCCCTCATGACAGCCATTCTCCCCACCCAGGTGTGTGGGGAGCAGCACCGCTTCGAAAAGCTGATGGAATATTTCCAGAAAGAGGACAGCAACATTGACTTCATGGTGAGCTTGGGAGCCCAGGCTGGGCCTGGCCACCCTGGCCACCCTCGGTGTGAGGAGCAGCCTGGGGGCCGGGGTCTCCGGCTTCTGGGCTCTGCTCCTGCGAAGTATGAGGACTGAGTGGCTGGTCGGGGAAGGGTGGATGTCAGAGACAGGGAAGCTGGAGGGAGGGGACCTGGGGGAGAAATACGGGTAGGGCCAAAGCTGGGTTAGCTGAGTGAGAAATGGGGAAAAGGAGAGACTTGGGAGTAAATGGGGGACAGAAGGCACTGAGCACCCCCACCCGGAGGGTCACAGACCTGCTTGTGGGCTCTGCTTCCCAGGTGGCCTGCATGCAGTTCATCAACATCGTGGTCCACTCCGTGGAGAACATGAACTTCCGTGTCTTCCTGCAATATGAGTTCACGCACCTGGGCCTGGACTTGTACTTGGAGGTGAGCCCTGCATCCCCCCGCTGGGACTTAACCACTCACCAACTGCAGAGTGTGGCTCTGTGCTTAGCAGCATGGGTGTTGAGGTCAGGCAGATCTGGTTCAAATCTCGACTCTGCCCCTTCCAAGCCCATGTGACTTTGGATAGGTTTCTTCTTCTCTCGGAGTCTCATTTTTCCCATCTGTAAAACAAGAGAATCATAAAGGTAATAATGACTCTAAATAGAATGAGGCAGAACGTTTTCTGCCACCTTATAGGCACGTGGTCCATGGAGCTATTATCACAGGCACAGGAACAGGCTCTGGGTGGCCCTGGGTCTGTCTGGCTTTGGGAGCATCAGCCTCAGACAGGTTCTGACTGAAGCGCATAATGGGGAGCACGGAGATATTGGGCCACAGTGGGAGCTGGCTCATGTTGGATGGGTCCAGGTCCTAGAGGAGTTCCTTGCCCTGGGGACGGTAGGCAGAGGGGCTTGGCGCTTCCTGGTCCAGCCTGTGCAGAGAAGCTGCAGGTTCCCTGATTCCTTTGGGAGGCTTCTTGGAGGAGCAGGGCCTTTGGGATTGGATTTCTGAAAGCCAAAAGGTGAAAAGCTGGTGGGGGTGATATATCCATGCAGGGGAATATTATTCAGCCATGTAAGGGAATGAAGTACTGATACATGCCACCACATGGAGGAACCTTAAAAGCATTATGCTAAGTGAAAGAAGCCAGACACAAAAGCCCCAAAACCGTATGATTCCTTTATATGAACGTCCAGAAGAGATGAGTCCACAGGGGCAGAAGGTCGATTGGCAGTTGCCAGCGGTCGGGGGAGGAGCGAATAGGGACTGACTGCTAACAGGTACAGGGGTTCTTCTGGGGTGATGAAAATGTTGTGGAATTAGACAGTGGTGATGTTTGCACAACCCTGTGAATATACGAAGAACTACTGAATTCTATGCTTTAAAATAATGAATTTTATGGTATGTCAATTATATCTCAATAATAATAATAAAAAAAAGCACGCTGGGGCTCAGGCCTCTCCCTCTAGGCCCTAGGGGTGAGGGGGGGTCCTGGAAAGACCCCTCGCCTCCGGCCTCACCCTGCTCTTTCCGTCCGGGGCAGAGGCTGCGGCTCACCGAGAGTGACAAGCTGCAGGTGCAGATTCAAGCATACTTGGACAACGTTTTTGACGTGGGTGCGCTGCTGGAGGATACTGAGACCAAGAACGCGGTGCTGGAGCACATGGAGGAGCTGCAGGAGCAGGCGGCCCTGGTGAGAGCCGCTCCCCAACTCGCCCGGCACATAGGAGGCCCCGGGGCCTCACACCGGCATCAGGCATTGGTTCTGGGTACGAGTAGCGGGTGGCTGTCTGCCTGGCCCCTGACTTGGACCTGAATCCAAATCTCGAATCCTGTGGCCTCTTTCTCAGTGAGCCTTCGCTGGGCTCCTACCCTGCGGGACCTCTGAGGAAGGCAGGCCGCTCCTCTCCCCGCGCTCGGAGCCCACACCCTGGCTTGGGTGGAACTGGGTGCCTGGCGCCCGTCCTGGCCCAGTCTCTCTCCACCCACCTCCCTCCTCAGGGATGCCTTGGTTCCTCCTCCCGAGAGAATGTTAGTGCCCTCAGGATCTCACCTACTTGGGTTCAAGTGCCAGGCTCAGCCCACCCGCCAGGCACGTCCGGAAGCCTCCCCCAGCCCTGCAGGCAGGCGTGCCTGCTGCCGCCCCCTCAGTGCCCAGCGGCGGGTGGGGGCTCACCATGAGCTGTGCCACAGCTGACAGAGAAGCTTCGGGACGCGGAGAACGAATCCATGGCCAAGATCGCCGAGCTGGAAAAGCAGCTAAGCCAGGCTCGAAAGGAGTTGGAGACCCTGCGGGTGAGGCTGGGGGCGGAGGGGGCCGGCCCAGGGGCGGGCCGGGCTCCCAAGAACTGGCCCGGTGGGGCTTCTAGGCTTGACACTTCCTCTACCCGGGCAAGAGGGTGGGGGCTCTGTGCCAGGCCTGCTGGGAGGCACTGACCTTCCCCCCCCCCCCGCCCCGGGGCTCACAGGAGCGCTTCAGCGAGTCGACCCCCATGGGCGCCTCCAGGCGTCCTCCTGAGCCTGAGAAAGTGCCTACCTCCGTCCCGGCGGCGCGGCCCTCGGCCCTCGAGCTGAAGGTGGAGGAGCTGCAGGAGAAGGGGTTAATCCGTATCGTGCGGGGGCCCGGGGATGCTGTCTCCATCGAGATCCTTCCGGTCGCTGTGGCAACTCCGAGCGGCAGTGACGCCCCGACTCCCCCCGGAGTGCCCACCGGCTCACCCAGCCCAGGTGCGCAGGAGCTTCAGGCTGGGTGCGGTGCGCGCGGGGTAGCCGGGGTCTGGAAGGAGAGTGGGGAGACGTGGGTTCGGGGTTGTGGGCGTGGCTCAGGTGGTTGCGGGAGGGTAGACGGGGACCCAGTGCGCATGCGCAGGGAGGGGAGGCAGCGGCCAGAGCACCTAGGTCCGGAACTTGATACCCCCCTCCTTCTTCCCGTCTTGGGTTCTCGGTTCTCTCTCGGCTCAGATCTCCCACCTGCGGCAGAGCCGGCTCCCGGAGCAGCACCCCCACCGCCGCCTCCACCACCTCCACTTCCCGGCCTCTCCGACCAGCAGGAAGCCCCGCCTTCGGCACCCCCGCTGTCCTCACCCCTCCCTGGCAGCTCCGAGCCCCCGCCCCCGCCGCCGCTGCCGGGAGACTTGCCGCCCCCGCCCCCGCCCCCGCCGCCGCCTCCCGGCACAGATGGACCCGTGCCTCCGCCGCCTCTGCCGCCTCCAGGGGGTTCCTCTGGAGGGTCCGGCCAGGAGATGGGCCCAGGTGAGTGGACCGCCCAGGGCTGGGGGCAGATATGGAGGTGCCCCGACCTCAGTGTCCTCCAGGACCTTGTGTATGGGGGCCTCCTATTTCCTTCTGCCTGTCCTGTCAGGCCTCTCTGGGCCCTGGGTCCCGCCAACGACCCCACCCTCACCTCCCCAGTGCTCACCCCTCTCTCCCTGTCCCAGGAGTGAAGGCCAAGAAACCCATACAGACCAAGTTCAGAATGCCACTCTTAAACTGGGTAGCCCTGAAACCCAACCAGATCACGGGCACTGTCTTCACTGAGCTCAATGACGAGAAGGTGCTGCAGGTGAGTGTGGGTCTGTCTTGCTTCCAGTGTGGGCGCCGGGGGAGAGGGGACTTGCCTGGATCATGCTAGGGCATCTCCTTCACCCCATTGTATGGATGAGGGCATGGAGGCCCAGGGATGGGTGTTAAATTACATGGATTGTTAAGATACATGGATTAGTGTATCTGATAGGCAGCATGTCCTGACTCCCCTGGAGGCTTTCCCCTCACTCACTGTAGAGGGCACATCTGGCCTCCGGTCTGGCCTCTCCTCCTTTTAAGCTTCTTTCCCACCACCCCCACAGGCAACCAGGGTTTCAACTCTTTTTTTTTTTTTTTAAAGAGGGAGTAGGGTGGAGTGCAGGGGTGGGGCAGAGGGAGAGGGGGAGAGAGAGTCCCAAGCAAACTCCAAGCTCAGCGAGGAGCCCAATGTGGGGCTCAGTCTCACAACCATGAGATCATGACCTGAGCCAAAATCAAGAGTCAGATGCTCAACCAACGGAGACACCCAGGTGCCTCCAGCCCTTCTAATTCTACTTTTAGTTTTCCAAAAGGGATGTGTTCTCTTGCCTCCAGGCCATTGCTCATGCAGTTCCTTCTGCCTGGAATACCCTTCCCTTTCCCCTTTTTAGCCCTGGCCAATTCAGCTTTTCCTTCAGCTGTAAGGGCTTGGAGTCTGGGTCCCCAGTGTTGGGTACTGCTCTTCCTCCTCGATGCTCTCTGTACTTCCCCTGTATCCCCCATCAGGGCTTGTGGTCAAGCCGGGTTACTGGTTTGTTTCTCTGCTGGTGGTGTGGTCAGAGCTGGATAGCTGGTTCAGCCAGGAATATATCAGACCCCAGCCCGCCCAGCCCCACCTCCTCTCCCTGTGCCCTCAGGAGCTAGACATGAGTGACTTTGAGGAGCAGTTCAAGACTAAGTCCCAAGGTCCCAGCCTGGACCTCAGTGCTCTCAAGGGTAAGGCAGCCCAGAAGGCCCCCAGCAAGGCCACCCTCATCGAGGCCAACCGGGCCAAGAACCTGGCGATCACCTTGCGCAAGGGCAACCTGGGGGCTGACCGCATCTGCCAGGCCATTGAGACGTGAGTACCTCTGCCCAGCACTTGTGAGTAGTGCAGCCCCTCTACTAGGCCAGGGTCATCAGGCATCTGGTAAAAGAGTCCCAACTACGGGGCAGAGCCCATCAAGCTTCATGCTAACCCTGGTCAGGGAGTAGGGCTGGGAACCTTGTTCCCATTTTCAGGCCAAGAAAACTGAGGCCATAGTGTGAGTCCACGCCCAGACTGAGACATTCCCGTTTCCTCCCTGCCTCCTTGCCCAGCTGTGGGCACTCAGGCCCAGGCATTTACAGCTGGGCCTCTGGCACTGATGTATGATAGGGACCTCTGGCGTCCCAGCTCCCAACTTCCCTGACTCCTACCTCTTGGTCCCTGAAGCTATTGGCAAAGAGCAAATACTGAAGTTCATTTATTCAATCGGGGTAGTGGGGTGGGGGTATAGTCCTGCCCTCAAGAACTGGTGGGTATAGAGTGATAACTACCCCACCTTCCACCAGGTACGACCTACAGGCCCTTGGCCTGGACTTCCTGGAGCTGCTGACCCGCTTCCTGCCCACGGAGTACGAGCGTAGCCTGATCGCCCGCTTCGAGCAGGAGCAGCGACCCATGGAGGAGCTGTCGGAGGAGGACCGCTTCATGCTCCGCTTCAGCCGCATCCCGCGCCTGCCCGAGCGCATGGCCACGCTCACCTTCCTGGGCAACTTTCCGGATACTGTCCAGCTGCTCATGCCGGTGTGGGCGGGGCAGGCAGAGCGGTGTGGGCGGGGCAGGGCGGTGTGGGCGGGGCAGGCAGGGCGCTGCGTTCTGGGTTGGGGATGCGAGGCGGCAGCTAGCAGCCTCCGCGGGGAGAGGGCATGTAGGAGTACTTGAGCCTCCCATGGGCTTGCCCCCCACCCTGCCCCAACTTATCTTGCCTCTCCAATTGCACCCCCAGCAACTGAATGCCATAATTGCAGCCTCAATGTCCATCAAGTCCTCTGACAAACTCCGCCAGATCCTGGAGGTGAGAGCCTGGGGCAAGGGCCTGGGAAGTGGGGCCCACTCATGACTCCTCGCCTGTTCTGGGTCATGTGAGGGGGAGACCCCGGCCTTGCCCTGCACTCCTAGGATGCAACAGATATGTTCCCAACTCTCACATAGAAAGACAAAGCTAAGGTAGGGGTGGAGGTCCTGTCTACAACAGTGCGCCTTAGACTCCTCCTGAGGGCTGAACCCCCTCTGGGGATCACTGTGTGATTAGCAGAGCGCCCACACCTGCTCAGTGGAGTCTAGTGGAGGTCCCGGGAGCCAGTAGAAATGGCTGTTAAATAGACCGTGACATCACAGCCGAGGGGATGTCAGCCGCGAAGTTCTGGGTGGGAACGGCGGAGGACAACACTGGGTATGCTAAGGGGCACCTGGCTGGCTCAGTTGATTGAGTATTATAAGACTTTTTTTTTCAGTTTATAATTATTTATTTAAGAAATCTCTACACTACACCGAATGTGGGACTCAAACTCATGACCCTAAGATCAAGAGTCACATGTTCCTCCAGCTGAGCCAGCCAGGCGCCCCAAGCATGTGACTCTTGATCTCGGGGTTGTGGGTTCGAGCCCCACGTTGGGTGTGGAGATTACTTAAAAATAAAATCTTAAAAACATTGGGGAGGCCAGGCACATATGTCAGACAGCTACACACGCGTGTACGTGGTCATGGACCTGAGGGGCCCGCGCAAGAGTCTAGTGCGGGCTGAGCGTGTGGGGCTTGCTTTTCACCACATTTTCTTGTGCAGTTTATACTTGAGGGGGTTCCCTCAGCCCCAGCACCTGCTGAGCACCCCCCTCCCCCCCAGATTGTCCTGGCCTTTGGCAACTACATGAACAGCAGCAAGCGTGGGGCAGCCTATGGCTTCCGGCTCCAGAGCCTGGATGTGGTGAGGGGCACAAGGAGGGGTTCCCCGGCCTGGGGGATGGGGGACAGCCGGTGGCCTGCGGCTGACAACAGGCCTGCATGCAGCTGCTGGAGATGAAGTCGACGGACCGCAAGCAGACGCTGTTGCACTACCTGGTGAAGGTCATTGCCGAGAAGTATCCACAGCTCACAGGCTTCCACAGTGACCTGCACTTCTTGGACAAGGCAGGCTCAGGTATTGGTGCGGGTACCCCTCCTGGGCGGGGAGGGGCTCTGCCCTGGGGACTGATAGGGGCTGAGAAAAAGTGAGGGGACCACAGGGTGTCATTGGACAGGAATGCCACCTCTCTGATTCCCTGCCTCTGTGCTGCCCCACCCCCCACTCAGTGTCCTTGGACAGCGTCCTAGGGGACGTGCGCTCCCTGCAGCGAGGCCTCGAGTTGACCCAGCGAGAGTTTGTGCGGCAGGACGACTGCATGGTGCTCAAGGAGTTCCTGAGGTCCAACTCGCCCACCATGGATAAGCTGCTGGCAGACAGCAAGACCGCTCAGGTGGGCCGGGGCTGGCCGGGCCCTGGAGGTGGGGTGGGGGTGGGGGGATGAAGTGGGGGAGGGGGCAGGGGGCCCACCTGCCTGGAGGAGCAGAGATGAAGTGGCCAGTGTCTTAAAGGCACATGGAGCTCCTAGGGGTCGTGCTGGTGGGGCTGACAGGCTGTGCCCACAGGAGGCCTACGAGTCCGTGGTGGAGTACTTCGGGGAGAACCCCAAGACCACGTCCCCCTCCATGTTCTTTTCCCTCTTTAGCCGCTTCATCAAGGCCTACAAGGTATGTGTGTCTGGTGGGCAGGCTGGGACCCCTGCGGGGCATTTTGGCCTCTCCACCTGGGCAGTGTGGAGGGTGGGGGACGCTTCTGTCTGGGGGTGGGGTAAGACTCCCCTCACGGAGACCCACCTTGGCCCCCCAGAAAGCTGAACAGGAGGTGGAACAGTGGAAGAAGGAGGCGGTAGCCCAGGAGGCAGGTGCCGACGCCCCCAGCAAAGAAGAAGCCCCAGCACCCAAGGTAGGCAGCTGCGCCTGAGCTTGGCACTTTGCAGGGATCCTCATCCCAAAGATCTGGCCCTCTTCCGTACCCTCATTTCTGTGAACAGACCCTGCCCAAGGTGAGGACGGTGCCCCAGCAGCCTGGGATGGGAAGGGCTTCCTCCTGCTCCAGCCTGCTGTGGGGGACCAGGCTGCCAGATGTTCTAGGGTCTGGTGGCCTGGGGAGAGGGGATCCTGGAGTTGGAGCTACTCACCTTCCGTGCCCTACCCCCCCATCACCACCCAAGGCCCGGAGGCAGCAGATGGACCTCATCTCTGAGCTGAAGCGGAAGCAGCAGAAGGAGCCCCTTATCTACGAGAGTGACCGCGACGGGGCCATTGAAGATATCATCACAGGTGAGGCTTCGGCTGGGCCCGTCCTATCCTCTCTCCGTCCTTCTAATGCTGTCCTCCCCCCTCTCCCCCCAATGCTGTCCTCTCTGGCTGTCTCACTGCTTCTTGCTACTTTTTCTGTCTTTTTTCCTTTCTCTCCCCGCTCCTCCCTCCCAACCCTCAGTGCTCAAGACGGTGCCCTTCACGGCCCGCACTGGCAAGCGGACGTCCAGGCTCCTCTGTGAGGCCAGCCTGGGAGAAGAGATCCCTCTCTAGCCCCCAGGTACCTGGGTAGCCTGGCCTGTGATCCCAGAAGCTGCCCACAACCCTGGGGGCCCCTCAGGGAACTGGATCATGCTACCCTCCCTTGGGCCATGCGCGGCTGGGGTGTGCTTGAGCGGAGTCTGGTAAACATAGGTCCCTTCCCACATGCACACCACCTGGGTCCCTACAATGGGGAGGCAGACTCCTAGCCCCGGGGCAGACTTCAGAAGGTAAGTGTCTCTCCTCTTGGCTGCCAGATCTGCGGAACCAGCCCTACATCCGTGCAGACACAGGCCGCAGAAGTGCTCGTCGGCGCCCCCCGGGACCCCCCATGCAGGTCACCTCGGACCTCTCGCTGTAACCGCTCTTTCTGGCAGATGGACTCAGTGGGGAGTTGGGGGGGGTGGCAAGCCGGGGCTCAGGGGCTCAAGGAAGGTGGTCCTCAGCTCGGCTGGGCCGGGCAGCCCCCTCGGCAGCTGCCGCCGTTCTCCGAGATGGTCCCACCTCAAGTGGTCGGGCGCGGGGGCGTGGGGGGGGACAGCATCGCCGGCCCCTCCCCCAAATGCTGCTTGCAGCACCCCTCTCCCCCTAATAGCCATACTTAGCCTCAGCCGGAGCCTGGCCTGTAACTTATAAAGTGCAACCTCGCGCTCCACCCCCAGCTCCGGGAACTCTCCATGGACCTTATTTTTATACAAGATTAATAAAGATGTTTGCAAAAGATCCGCGTCCGCTCTGTGCCCGCCCCACCACACGCAGCCCGTTTTGCTCCGCAAACGCTTTACTTTTTCATAGCAGGTTTCTGCACACAGGCTGGCGAAGGGGAGAAGGGCTGCTTCTGCACTAGAGTTGGGGGGGAGGGAGTCATCTTCGCGGGGCGCAGATAGTCTAGTGGCTGGCCCACGAACTCTGTGGGAGGGCAGAGGGGGCGTGCGGAGGATCAAGCCGGCAGCTCCCGTTTAGAGACTCTGGATTAGCCCCACCGCAGTCCTCCTTTCTACCCGCCCCGCCCCATTTCCGCCTCCTATCTGGGTACCTGCCCCTTTTTCTTAGGCTCCGTCCTAGTCTTGGTCAAGCCCCTGCGTGATCCCAGATTACTTCGCCGGCCTCCTCCCGGTTTCCTGGAGTCCGGCTCCCACTCTTCGCCTGCCCCGCCCCAGCCCCGCCCCGGCCCCGCCCCAGCCCCGCCTTCTCCCTCTGCTCTCACCCGGGCTGAGAGACCTCCGGGTGGGCGCGAGCTTGTGGCGGCTGGAGTGGCAGGACTTGGGAAGTCGGACGTCGGGGCGCGGGGCTCGGGGCCGCATCCGGTCTTCTGGGGGTGTCCGCCCGGCCAAGTTAGGTATCTGAGAGTAGGGGCTGCGCGCACCTGGCCCGGGGAAAGCGGCGCGGGGAGGGGGAGGAAAAGGAGAGGCTAGTCCTGACAGCAGGTCCCGAGGGAGGGTCCCCCCTCGGCGGGTCCCCGCCTGGCCCGGGGCGCACCCGCTTTGTGCAGTCTGTGCAGCGAGCGCTCCAGCTCGGCGCCGGAGAGGCCGCTGAGGCGCGCGGCCTGGCAGAAGAAGGTGAGGCCGACCTGAGTGCGCACGGTGGCACTGTGGCCGCGGGAGCGGCCCCTCCAGCCCGGGTTCAGCCGCAGAGCCCGCTGCTTCTTGGTGTAGTAGCTTGAGGGGACAGGTGGGGGGCAGCCTCATCAGACACCGCCTCCCCCAGTCCTCTCCCATCTCACAGGACAGGAAGCCACAGGAAACTGCCCCAGAATTCAGGGCTCCCGTCTCCCTCAGGGGATCCCTGCACGGGGCAGCATCTGCTCCCCCATCCTGGGTCCTGAAGCTGGGGACATGGGCCTACCTCATCACTTCCTGCACCACCTTGCGGGGCAAGAAGCCTTGGCTCATCAACTTGAACAGCATCTCTAAGAACAGGGTTTGCAGGCCCTGGGGGTCACAGAACCGGCTGTTCCTCACCTGGCCTGGGGGCAGAGATCATGGGGGAGTGTGAGGAGGAGCCTCCCCCAGTCCTGGCCGTTCCCACCCCACCAGCCTTGCCCCTCACCCAGGCACTGAGCCAGGCGGTGGCTGTCAGTAAGGACACCCAGGAAGTCTTTGAAGCTTACAGTTCCGTCACCTGGGAAGAGAGAGAGGAGGAGGTGCTGTGGGGGCCTCCCCTGCAGAAGGCCCACCCTGCATATGCTTTAGGGGTGTCTTTGCATCTCCTTCCAGACATTAGAGAATCCAGTCTCACCTCCAGCCAAATGTCAACCCCAGTGGAATGGGGGAGAAATAGCCCTTGCCCTCGGGGATCCCCAAATCAGGATGAGGATTAACACAGCAAAAATTTTTAGGGGCTACGGGATAGGTGTGTTGATCAGAGCAGGCTTCCTGGAAGAGGGAACTTTAAAATAGGACCAGGCCGGGGATTCTGTGGGCAAAGGAGACATTGTCCAGGGCTAGAAGTGAGGGAGGACAAGAGGCCAGGGATGGGAGCACCCACCATCCAAGTCTGCCTGCTGCAGAGCCTCACACATCTCCTGTGGGCTCAGCTGGATGCCCACATTGCGCAGGGCGGCTTTCATGCTGCGCATGTCCACAGTGCCTGTCGGGCTGGAGCTGAACAGTTTGAAGATCTCCTGGAAGGCTGCGGACAGGGAGGGAGGCAGGCTGCAAGGTGAACCACACCCAGGGGCCCGGAGATCCGCCCACTCTAGCTCAGAACGGTCCTGAAGACTTGGGTCACTCCCACTGCTGGGGCATTATGACATTGAAAGAACACCACTGGCTACTGTGTGTTGGCACTTGTCAAGTCCCCATTCAAGTCTCATGTTTGGACATGTTTGTATGAAAAGACATTCAACACTTAATGTCCAAGGTCCCACCGCCAGTAGACTGGACAGTGCTGGGCTCTGGACTCAGGCTCTGGAGCTGCAGTGCTCTGAGGCTCCCGGAGCCCTGCTGGCACCTGGCGGGGAGCAGGCCCTGAAGATTACTGGGGGTGAGGGAAATGGCTGCTTCGAGGGGCCCCCGCCAGGGGTACCGTGGCTTTGGCACCCTCAAATGTAGACCCAACAGCCCCAGATTCCAGGGGGGGTGGGGAACTCAGATTATTTTTCCCCATCCTCTCTCCCAATTTCCTTCCTCCCTTCCTCTTTCATCTTTCATGTGTTCTGTCCATCCATCCATCCATCCATCTCTCTCTCTCTCTCTCTCTCTCTCTCTCACACACACACACACACACACACATCAGTGAGCCCTGGAACTGTAAAGATTAGCCAGTTAGACTGCCATTGGGGACAGTTACAATACGATCACCAACTTCTCACAATGACCCCAGTCTCTGGGGAGGTGGCCCTGTGCTGTTCCTCTCCTCCTCCCCTGCTCCCAGCCCAGGGCCCTCACCCGCCAGCAGCCGGGCTGTCAGGGGCAGCAGATTCTCGTCCGCAGAGCTGTTTCAGGAGGAAGAGGGTGGAAAGGACTTTGCACCTGCTGCACAGAGATGCCAGGGCCAGGCAGGCCTTACCCCAAACCCCGCGCCTCTGGCCTGGTCTCCGGTCCCTGCCCTTACCTCTGAGACCCGGAGCCTGACTGCACTGAGCTGGCAGCTGCAAGGCGCTTGAACTCCCTGGGCCTTCGGGAGCCCTGCTCAGCCCCGATGGCCTTGACGGATGCTGGCTCCCTCTGGGGCAGCGGGGCAGTGGGCTGCTGAGGACTCCCCTTCTGCACATCGCAGCGCCGCTGCTCTCCTGGGTCCCGTGCGGGCAGTCTTCCAGGCTGCCGTGGAGGCCTTGGAGGCAGGGAGAAGACAGGGCTGGGGGCTCTGTCCACCCGAGTGCTCAGACTCTCCGGGGGGAGGGGGGCTGAGACCAGGCCCTGTGGGGGAGCAGGCTCAGCTCTACCTTCTCCCAGGACCCCCACACCAGCCTGCACCTATGGTCCCCCATCCAGGGGATTCTTCGGGCAGTAGCTTGTCCCAGCAGACCCTTCACTAGCCCTGGTTACCTGAACGTTCCCTGTGCCGACGACGGGGCTCTCTTGGTCTTCTGCCTTCGGCTGCCTGAAAGGCAGAGTCACGGGCTCTGAGGCTGGCTTTGGGGTAGACATTAGCAGCTTTTGGCAGGGGGGCACTCTGTCCCTCGCCACAGGCCTGCTTCTGTTTGCGGGGGGCGGGGGGGGGACCTGCGGCTTTACTCTTTTGAGTTTCTGCTCCCCTTAAGGTATCTGAATTTGCGACTCCACTCCAGAAGCTCACACAGGCTGGCAGAGGCCCAGGGAGAAGCAGGCCTTAGAGTCCTGAAGTCAGGGCATGGGAAGGAGGGGTCCAGCCCAAGGTGGGGCTGTGGCCCACCCCCACCTTCCCCCAGGTCCCCTGGGAGGGAAGGACCTCCTCTTCCAAACCATGCAAACTTGCAAACCACAGTGCACAAAATACTCCAGGAAGATGCATCCCGACACCCCAGCCCCTCCCCAGATACTCACCTCTGCATCTCCTCCTCCTTCCTCTTTCCAGTCTCCTGTCCTCCATTTCCCTCTGCCCCCCCCCCCGACTCTGGCCCTGGCCCATTCCCAAGTGTTCACCCCTTCCTAATCCCACCCTCCTAGGCCCTGGGCACTTCCCTCCTCGGCCCCCTCTCGAGGCAGGGCAGGCTCCTGAGGATCCGCAAGGCTGGGCTTCCACCTGATGGGGAGCCTTGGTGCTGGTGGGGCTAAAGGCTGGCCAGGGCCCAAGCGATGGCTCTGCCTCTCGCTTCCCTTTCCCCCCCGACTTCCCTTTTCCCGCCCGTGTTCTTACCCACATTCTGAACTCCCTTCCCTCCTGTGCAGTGAGCTCTCCTCTTCCAGAGCTTTCCCGCATTGCCCAACGTCGTGGGGAGGCTTGTGCATTTGTGTGCGTGTTTAGTGCATGTGTTTGGCTCGCAGGCCTGTGTGTCGATGTGTGCTTGTGCACACAGCCCACGTGGCACTGTGGGTGGATGTCCGCGCGTGCCTGTGTGATGTACGAGTCAGCGAGTGGTGTGTGTGCGCGCGTGTGAGTCTGGGTTGCTCAGCAAAGTACACCATTACACACTTGCGCCTACATTCTGAGATACTTCCAGCTCAAGGCTGTGGCCCCTGGAGGGGCAATCCTTTGGCATCTTTCTTCCCCTCCTTTGAGCCCCCGGACACCGTCCCTTCCCCATGCCAGGCCCTCGCTGTGGACAGAAGCAGGAAGAATTCCTTTCAGCCTTGCCTCCTCACCTGGCCAGCCCACCCCAGGAGGTCCTCTCCTAAGAAGATCCCAACATGTCCCTGGCTTCAGGCCAAGAGGAAGCCCCACTTCATGACCTAAGACACCCGAAGCCTCAGAGAGGGCACCAAGGCCTCCCCGAGACGGCTCATGAGTCTCTGCCGCTGGCTGAGAGGTCTGGAAGGTGGGAGCGAAGTGGAAGGACCCCTGGGGAGTGAGGAGGGGCCAAATAGGGCTGGCAGAGCCCTCTGGGCCAGGCGGGGGCAGCTCAAAAATGGGGGTGGGTGGAAACGAGTACTACACGATGTGTTAACTAACTAGAATTTAAATAAAGTCTTGAAAGAAAAAAACCATGGGGCTGGCGTCCCTAAAAAATCAAGACCGGGACTCCACAGCCAGGTGAGCTCGCTAGTCCGGGAGCGTTTGCACAAAAAGTCTGAGCCGGGGGCCAGCACTGGAGGCTTTACTGGTTTTGTCTAGTCATTTCTCTGGGGAAGTGGGGGACGACACCTTAAAATGGATTTTCAGCAATAATGGACTCCCTTTCCCGGTTCTCGGCACCGAGCTGCAACGCAAAAGAGAGAGTGTCACTTGGGCCCCCGTGGCAGGGTCGGGGAGAGGGGTGAGCCCAGAGGCCTCTGCGGGGAGGGCCCCGGGGGGGAAAGAGGGCCTCGTCCTGCTGCACGCTGATGGGCAGCTGGCCTTCTGTTGTGTCCATTCGTCATCAGGAAGCAAGGGGTGCTGGAGCACCCTGTTCCCTCACATTCGGCTCCATGGAAGCGTCCTGGGCCCAGGGCCATGAAATTCTCAGCGGGGCAGATGCGAGGCTAAGCTTTTCCCATGAGGGTGAGGCCATCTGCCCTCTGGGTGACCGAGTGTCCTAATGCTAGAATGGCCCTTCCCATGTCGAACCCAGGTCCTTGCCGGGGCCCAGAAGTGCTCACCCTCCATGGTCCCCAGGCCTCCTCCAGCCCTGGCCTTGGTACTGTGCCTCAGTCCACCGGAACCTTGTTTCCAGCAGCCTTTATGAGGTCACTGAGGTTGAGACATCACAGCCCACCCCATCCCCTACCCAGCCCCTCATTCCATTTCCCCACCCCTACCGTGTGAGGAGTGGGCCCACCCACACATCCTAAGCACACCCCCTCTTTGGGAAGCTGTGGGCCAGCCTCACTTACCCTTCCACGACTCCTTTAGGTGGAGGGGACCTGGCCTGTTGCTGGAGAAGCTTCACTTCTCCTTCAAAGCTGGCCCTCTTGATCCCCGGCTTGCTGAGGCCGAGGTAAGGGTGGAAGAAGTTCTTGTCTTCCTGCTTCCAAGCTTTCTGTGACTCCTCGGCTTTAAGTGGTTTCTCTAGCAAGTCCTTAATGAGCTTTTCCTTCTCTGGCTGGTCCATGGCCAGCTGGATATCGGGATCTGTAGAAGGTGCCTCGACCTTCTGAGGTGGAGCTTTGATCATATGCTCCAAGTTGGGCAAGTCCATCTTGCTGGAGGAGGCCACGGCCAAGGAAGAGGCAAAGTTGACCAGATCTGCCAGGCCGATGCCTGGTGAGAGACTGGAGGAGGACGGGTGGGGGTTTGGGGGCTGCTGGGAGTTGGTGGTGGGCGGAGCTGGCTGGGCACTGGGGTTCTGGAGCTGCTTCTTGGAGCACATGGTGTCCTTGGGGTCAGACTGCTGGTCCTGACAGCTAGTGGTCTTACCTGTGTTCTTGCCACTCTGCATGTTGATCCCCCGCTCCAGGCTGTGCTCTGAGGCCTGGATGTGTTTGTCTGCCCAGAAGAGGTGCTTAGAGGTCTGCACGCAGATAGAGCGATGGTTGGTGGACGCCTGGTCCTCCTCTACCGAACTCAAGTAGCTAGAATTTGACCTCACACTCCACTGGCTGACGTCCTGCTGCGTGGGGGGCTGGAAGGACTCTGTCCTAGACTCCGGTTGCTCAGGGTCCTTGGGCTTGGACTCCATCTCCAGCTCCAGTTCTGGCTCCAGGACCAGGTCCACTTTGTGTGGGGGCTCCAGTTCTAGCAATTCTTTCTTCAGCTGGAAAGTTTCAACTGACGCCGAGGAGGCCCCTGGCCCCTGAGGTCCTTCTGGAGCCAATTCTCCATCCCACTCTCCTGCCTTTGTCCCCTCCCCTTGCCTCTTGGCAGAGACCTGCTGGGGGCAGGGAGGCAGTGTGAGGCGGGGGTGAGCATGGGTGTGCATGAGCACACCAGCACTGGCCGGGTGCAGGCTCCCAGTATTGTCAAGGATTTAAGGAAGACAGGCCTTAAGGAATCCTGCCCCTTACCTACCACCTCCCCCGAAGAGGTGCCCCTGCCCACTGTTACCTCGATCTCATCTTCCTCTGGTACCAGCTGGTGTTGGCTTAGGCCACTCCTATGACAAAAGGGGACAGAATGGATGAAAGGCCTCCAGGGAGTGGGTGGGGTGGCTTTCAGGGGGAATGGAGGTCTCTGGGGCCCTCAAGATTCCCTCCCTTGTACAGGGGCCGGCAAGACGCCCCTGGCTCATCCACTCCCCTTGCTGTCCCTGCATCCACCAAGAATTCTGGAGCAGCATTTTCAATCTTTAGTGAGTTTAGGAGGTGCCTGGAGAGCTTGCCAAGTTGCCCCCTACCCCAAAGAGGGATCCAGTTAGTTGGAGGTAAGGCCCAGGATTCTTCATTCTAATCAATGAGCCAATGCAGCTCACTTGGAGAACCAGTGCCAGGAAGTTGGCTCCCCACAGAGGGAGAAGCCCAGGGCAAAATCCCTCCTCCTGACCTGCCCAACCCCAGCTTGGCAGATCTGAAAGGCAGGGGTGTGTGTGGAGGGTCCCGTCAGTTCTTGTTGGCACTTTGCTGCCATCTGGGCCCTTACCCTCAGTGCTCAGCCACTGCGACTCCCTGTCCTTCCTCAGGCATCTGCCCCCCACCCCCACCTCGGGTCGCTCTGTGCCAGAGCAAGGCAGCTAGAAGGGCTCAGTTCCCATTCATGTCTCTGAGTGTACCCCGCCACCCCTCAGTCCTTCACTAATGTCAGGGGCTGGAGGCAGAAGTAGAAGGCGGGTGGTAGGACTCCTCCCCCCCCCCCACAACACTGCCCTTGGGGAGATTTTGGAAAGAAGCAAGATGGAGGGAGATCCCGGGTTGGGGGGGTGTATGAGAACTTGGCAGTGGTGGCAGGGGGTAAGGGTTGGTGGTCCTGGAGGATGGGGAACTGGCTCTCACTGTGTCTCCACAATGTCCACTGACTCCTTGCCACAGCAGGGAAATCCATTGGCACCTGGCAGGGAGAAGGAGGTGAGGGCAGGGGAGCTGCAGATGGGGACATCCCTGGGGGGTTCTGGAGCCCCGGCAGGTGGTGCTGCTCCAGCTACCCCCTCCCTCCCTCCCTGTCCTGCATCTCAGCTCATTCACCCTCCCCTCTCCCGTCCTGCCCCTCGGCTCCCTCCTCTCTCCAGTGTCACCAGCTCTGCGCTCCATATCTGCTCCCCTCCATGCTCGAATTTGCCTTTCCTTTGGCTCTCCCCAATCCACCACCATCCTCCACGGGGATGGATGCTAACAGGCTTCACTGCAATTTACTGAGTGCTACTAGGCCAGGCATCATGTTGGGTGCTTTCTGTGCTTTATCTCATTGATTCAACACAAAAAATGAGAAAAGGTTCATTTGCCCAAGGTCCCTCAGCTGATGGTTGCCAACATCAGGAACTGAATGCAGGTTTGACTAAAGAAAAACCCTTAACTCCCCTGTCCTGCATGCTATCCTACCCAGGGGTCTGTAACTGTGTCGGGACCCCTAGAGAACCTTCCATTCCTGCTCCTCTGCCCCCTTTCTCCACTCTTCTCTGGCCAGGCTTCAGATCTGGCACTCACCCTAATCCTGGCCCCTCCTGCCCTGAAGCACCTCCTCTCCTCCAGGCTTCTCACTCCCTCACGTCCTGGGTCACCCACCCAGGCATTTGATCTGCGGGGATGCTGACAGCAGAGTTCCCATCACCTTCTGCAGAAGGGACTGAGCAACGCCTTGGGGAAGGTTTTCCCGCCCCAGTCACCTCCCTGGAAGCTTGTATCTTTTACTGAAGAAGCTTCTTTTTCATCCTCTGGGCGGTAGGGGCACCAGGCTGTCCCATTCTCTGTTCCCCAGGGTCGTAGATGGGGATTGATGGTGGAGCCATCATGGCAGTGGGAAAGCCAGATCCCCCTGAACCTAGAGTGTGGCAGGAAATGATGGCCTTGGCTCTGGCTAAGAATCGCTCCCAGGATTATATCCAAAGGATCAGAGTGTGCCATGGCCTCTTTCTAGAGATGTAGAGGCTGTTTCTGCATCTGGGATTTGGGCACATCCATGTTCCTCTTGGGCCTGGGCATCTTGGATCAGCCACATGGCCGGGCTAGGAGGGCACCACCATGGACAGGCTCCCAAGAGCTAGCTTGGTGGTCTCTGGAATCTTCCACCAACTTGACTGCCATGTTCCGTTGGCTTCCTTCATGTCTCTCTTCATTTCCAAATCCAGTTACCCCCAGTGCTGCTTTTATCCAGGCCTCTTGCCTCAGAGCCTTTCTTTGCTTGCTTTGCAAAATTTCCCTAGACAATCTAATCAACACCCATAGCCTAAACCCTTCCATGAACAGCAACAGGGTGTGGATAGGAAGAGAAAGTGTTATGGTGTGAACCTCATAGTGGCACTGGGGATTGGAAGCAAAAGTCTGAGGTTGACTCAACTTGGGACCTCTGTGCCCAACTTGGGAATGTTCTATTAGGGATTCAGGTGACATTCTATAATATGTGAAATAATTTCAATTTCCAACTGCTGGTTGCTAGTGTATAGAAATGTATATCCTGTAACCATCCTAAAATCCTATCAATTCTAGTTTTTTGTTTTGTTTTGTTTTGTTTGTAGATTCCATAAGGTTCTCTACATAAACAATGATGGTGTGACTAGGGGCACCTGGATGACTCAGTCGGTAGAGCACGTGACTCTTGATCTCGGGGTCGTGGGGTTCAAGCCCCATGTTGGGTGTAGAGATTACTTAAACTATTTAAAAAAAGTATGTGTGTGACTCAAGACAGTTTTACTTCTTCCTTTCCAAACTGGATGTCTCTTATTTCCTTTTTCTGCTTTACTGAGAACAATGTTCAATACAATGCTGAATAGAATTGAGAGTAGACATCCTTGCTTTGTTCCTGACCTTAGGGAGGAAGCATTCAGTATTTCACCATTAAGTATGATGTTAGCTGTAGTTTTTCCTCATAGATGACCTTTATCACGTTGAGGAAAGTTACTTTCCTAGTTCACTCAGTTTTTACAGATTATTTTTTTAGAGAGAGAGCACATGTATGTGCACAAGGCGGGGGAGGGACAGAAGGAGGGAGAGAATTCTAAGCAGACTCCATGCTCAATGTGGAGCCCAACATGGTGCTCGATCCCACAACCCTGAGATCATAACCTGAGCTGAAATCGAGTCAGACACTTAACCAACTGAGCCACCCAGGTGCCCCTTAGTTCACTTAGTTTTTAGTTAGGAAGAGATGTTAGATTTTGTCTGATGCTTTTTCTGCATTGGTTGAGATGATTATATTGCTTTTCTTTTATATTCTTTTATTTTTTAGTAATCTCTACACCCAACGTGGGGCTAGAACTCATGACCCTGAGATCAAGAGTCATATGCTCTTCTGACTGAGCCAGCCAGGTGCCCCTGTTTTTTTTTTATATTCTGTTGATATATTATATGTTATGTATAACATGAACAATGTTATATATTATTCTGTTAACAATTCTCTTATATTCTGTTTATGGTGAAATAATTAATTTTTGAACGTTAAAATCAATCTTACATCCCTGAGATAAATCTCATCTGGTCATAATGTATTATCATTTTATACATTGTTGAATTTGATTTGCTAACTTTTTGAAAGAAATCTTACATGAGGTTCATAAAGTGTATTGGTGTATAATTTTCTTACATTGTCTTTGTCAGGTTTTGATATTAGAATAATGTTGGCCTCATAGAATGAGTTGGGAAGTATTCTCTCTTCAGTTTTCTGAGTTTGCATAAAATTAGTATAATTTCTTCCTTATGTTTGGCAGAATTCACAGGTGAAGCGTGTGAACCTGGGCCTGGAGTTTCCTTGTCCATTTTATCTAAGTTGGCAAATTTATTGGCATAAGGTGTTCATAATATTCTTTATTATTCTTTTCATATCTGTAGATTCTGTAGTGATGCCACCTCTTCCATTTCTCATATTGGTAATTTTTGTCTTCTTTCTTTTTGTCCTGTTCAGTTTGGCTAGAGATTTGTCAATTTTGTTGATCTTCTTGAACCAGACAGAGATATGTTTCCTGCCTGATCATCCTAAAGTGACATCTGCCAGGGAATCAGTCCTGCAGTCACAGATTCCCAGTCAGCTTTTTATGATTTCACTCTTAAACATGAATAGCTTAGCATGACTAGACATTTGAGGAAACTACCCACCTGCAGTTTACAGACCAAGAGAAAAGATGACTCTAGAATACCAGAGGTTATTTGGGAAACAGAAAGGAGCTTTAAAAATACTCTAAAATCTTGAGATTCCGAGATGTAGATATTCAACTATATATTGCATCCAAAAAGCAAGAACAGGATGCTCTTTAAAAAATTAAGAAAAAAAAGAACTTTTGGCAAAAAGGCTTGGAAAATAAAACAAAAATCTTCCCAGAAAGCAGAACCAAAATATCAAGACAATGTGAGAGAAAATGATCAAGAGGCAGTCCAGTTCTGGGCTATAGAAAGGGGATCTAGAAAGAATAGAGAACACGGAAAAGGAACGAGAAAAATTTTCATGAGCTGAATGATGATGTCATTGGCTTAAAAGTGTTCACCGAAAGCCCTGCACTACAGATGTCAAAATATCCTTGCTGTAAAAGTTCATTGCACCAGGAACAAAGAATTCTTAAATGCTTCTAAAGTGGAAAAAACAGTCACCTACAAGGGGAGGGGAATTGATTATATTGGCAGCAGTGTTAGCAACAATGGCTGCCTTTAAAATTCTGAGGAAAACGTTTTTTAACCTGTAGGTTTATATCCAGCCAAACTATCATTTCAGACATGGAAGGACTCAGGAAATTTACTTCCTCTTTTTTTAAGGAAGTTATTTGAGGATGTGCTAAAACAAAATAAAGGTGTAAAACAAGAGAGCCAGGAAGGAAATAGTGGTCCACCTCAGGAAAGCAGCTAAGTCCCAGGATTTTAACTGTATAGAGGCAAGAAGATGAAGGGTTCTGGGCAGTAGATTTCTGAAATAAAGAAAATCTGATAGAATAGTTGATTAGATGCAGAGGTTGATGAAAACTAAGACTATGATAAAACCAAAGAATATAAGGAAAAGGCAACTAGAAACTCCGGGAAAAACAAAAAGCTGTATGAGAAAGAAAAGGTAACTGTGGTACATTTCTTGGTTCTGCAGTGAACAGTAGTTATGAGTCACAATAATGTAAGTCCAGTTTTCAACTTTCAGAATCAACATATAAATAAAAATTGGAAAATATATTTGTGGCTATAGGACAATGTAAATGTTACCAACCTTGATATTTAAAAAATAAAAATACAAGTTAGCATTGTTGGGAGGTGGGAGGGAGGGAAGAAAGCTGAAGGGAAGAGTAGGGGCACTAAAAACTTCATCTTACTATGTGTGGTATCGAAAGATATTATCTAAAGTGATGAAAAATAAAGACATAAGTATATTAAACTTACAAAGGCATCAGCAGATCTAAAAATGGTGTTGGGAGGATGGGGGAGGGTGGATCCATTAGAGCAGGAAGGTGATAATGTCTAAAACTGATAAACCAAGAAAGAGTCCGTGGGCTTGCAGAAAGATAAGAAGGTAATTAGGCAGAAAAATAGTTCTAATGGAACAGTGTGGCTGCTCTGAGGAGTGAGACTGGGGGTGTGCTGTAGGAGAGGCTTTTCATCACTGAATAAGCTCTTCAGAGCTATTTAATCATATGCATATATTTCTTTGATAAAATTAAATGTTGAACCCCTGGCTGAGGGCCAGGCATTGTTCTAGGGGACACAGTGATGAACACACAGTTTCTGCCCTCTTGGGGTTTCCAAGCCTGTGGCTGGGACCATAGAAGATCCTCCAATCTCTATTTCTTATTCCCACTTCTCCTGAGCTCTAGACTCAAACTCCAGTCACTGATCACACATTTATCCCTAAGGGGATCTCTCCCTTGTCAGAGCCTTAAATGTCTCCTATCTCTGAAATGTCCTTGTTTTCTATTGTGATGATGCTCAGTGCTTACTTCTTCCTGGAGACCTTCAGGATTCTACCCTGTGGCATCTCCTCCAGTTGCCCCAGCCCAACCCCTGCAGACCTCTAAGCACAGGACTCTTGCTGACCCTTAATTCGAGGTGGGCAGACTGTGTGGGCTTCCCACTTTGAATCTCTGATCCCCTGCACAGAGAGTCTACAAGGTGGATGCTCAGCAAAAGTCTGTGCAAAGAAATGAACACCCCGCCAAACCACGCGGCTTGTCCTCCATTTTTCACCTCAAGTTCACACCCTCCATGTCTAGACTCTAGTGTAGCCAACAGAGTTTGCATGTCTGATCCATCTTCCTTCCTAATCACTCATGTCTTGATCACCCCCTCTGCCCTGGTAATCTCCCCCTCCCTGATAAACCTTCATTCTATCACCCAAATTAGAAACCTGGGTTACTTGTGACCCTTCTCAGTTCCCCAGCTTCTGACCTCCCTACCTCTGATGTTGACCTTGTGCAGGTCCCTTTCTCCACCCCCACTACTTCTCATCTCCCAACACCAAAATCAGTACAAACCTAGGACTGATCACCTGCCGGCACTCCATGCTGAGTGCTTCCCATTACATCCTTTTCACCACCCTATGCCCAAGTGGTCACGACTCTGCTCTCACAGATGAGGAAACTGCACAGGTCACACATCCGTTAAGAGAAGTGCCACGACTGGAACCCAGGACTGACTGGCTCCGAACCCCAAGATGCTAACCACTGTGTTGTCTGAAATCTCTTTAGGCATCTAGCTGGACCACTACAACCAAATTGCCTCCAACTTGGGCTACATAATGACCCCAGAGTGAGCTTGCTGCATCACACCTGCCTCTGGTCACATCCAGACTGTAGAGTGGCTTCTGCCCTCTTGTTGCATCTCCTGGTATCTAGCTCCCTCCTTGCTCCAAGCAAGGTCTGCCCTCTGCCCTCTTGTTGCATCTCCTGGTATCTAGCTCCCTCCTTGCTCCAAGCCCAAGCTCCCCCAGAGCATAGCAGGCCCTTTTGTGCCTCAGTCCCTTTGCACCTGCTATTTCAGATACCCAGGAAGTCTTTCTTCTGGCAAAATCCTACTCATCCCTGACAGGCTAACCCACCTCTCCAGTGTCATCTTCTCTGTGACACACTTAGCTGTCCTATCCACATTTTAATTTTTTGTTAACTCATCAGACTCAGGGCCTAGCACAAGAGTAAGTGTTGAAGGGGGTACAACAAAGGTCACAGGAGTGATTTAAGGTATCTGCATCAGTTTGTTACTCCACGAATTTGGGGAAGGGAAAAGCTGTTCTCTGGTTGTTGGTTCTTGGCATATTTTTAATGCTGGCCCATGTCCTCCTGGGAGAGAAGATCCCGAGAAGAAAGCCCCTATTTCAGTGGAAACCTAAGGGGCGAACAGCTTTGCCCATCGCTACAGAGCAGAGTGCAAAGGACAAAGGAGGCGCTCAGGAAGTATTTGTGGAAGCCGACCGCTTCTCTCTGCAAAGGCTCCAATCATCAACCAGGAATAACTGAACGGGATTTTGGGGTTATTAGCAGTTTGGGACAATTCATGAGTCGTTTCCTGAGCACAAGGCCGCTGTTCCTTCCGTGTGCCCAGAACCCCTCCAAGAGTCGGCTGAATCTGCAGCCTTTACTCCAAGGTGTGCATTCGGGCCTGTGCGCACAAGCTTGTGCACCGCGCAGGGCCCAGGCTGGGCGCGGTAGTCTCGGGGCGAGGCGACGGTCGGCTGGGGTCGACCCTCCTTCCAGGCGCCCCGGGCTTCGGGAGCAGGGGGAGGGGCCCCGGGCTGATTTCCCCGCCCCGCCCGGCCCCGCCCATCCCTCGGCGCCCCGCCCCGCCGCGCGCCAGCCCGCTCCCACCTGTCACCCCCATGCTGACCGAGGCTCTGTCGGGGAGGCGGGGAGCGGGCTGGTCGCTGCTGCCCCTCCGCCTCCAGTGCGCTCTTTGGCTGGGAGCTGTGGGGGGCGCTGGAGACGCTGGGGGCGCCTGCGCCGGTGATGTCGCCGCCTCTGTGACGTCCCTGCCCGGACCCCACGGACGGAGGCGGAAAAACGCTCAGGATTCTCGGGCAGAGGGCGGGCGGCCGTCGGGGGGTGTCCTCCGGAGACTGCGCCACCCTGAGCACTCTTCCCCGCAGGCCCAGAGGGAGCCACCTCCGGTAAGCTTGGATGGCCTTTGCACCTGCCCCTTTCTGGGGTGCAGGACCCCTCCAGGAAGCTGCTGAACCTGCGGCCTGTACCCCAAAGTCTGCATGTGTGCCCGTGCACACACAGATAGCTACTTGAGCAAGGCTTCAGGGGGTGTGGAGCCAGATGGGACAAGGTCCCCGCCCCTTGTGTGTCCGTGGCATCCATTCTCAGGTGGGTCCCTGTCCTGGAAAGGCCCAGGAACCCACTCCTGCAAAGTCATCTCTGCTCACTCAGTCCTGCTCCCAGTTCTGTTCCCTGGAAGCCAGGCCTCAGGGACAGGAGAGGGTGGGGCAGTCTTTGTTCGGGGCTCCTGGTGCGCCCCCACCTCTCCACGTCAGGCCACTGCCTGGGGCGTATTGACCTCTCCTCCTCAGCCTGCAGTGTTTGGCCAGGGACTTCCCTATGGCCACTGGGTGGGGCATCTTGCTTAACTGGTCTGAATTGATAGGCCAAAAGTAGGACTGGAAGCGCCCACTGGGAGGGCTGGTGGGAAAAGTGACCTCACTCAAGGGGTGGAAACAGTCCTTGCCCAAAATCAATGGCAGCTGTGAGAAAACCCCACCAAGAAGGCAAAGGGAGGCAGCTGTTAGGAACTGAGGTTCTGTAAGCAGGCAGGCGAGAGTGGGGACAGCCATGGCCTAACACATTTGTCATCACCCCACACTTTATTGCTTACAAAGAGTACCACCCGAACTCTGCAGTACAAGGCTGCAGCTCTTCACGTGCTGGGGGCCGGGGGGGGGTGTGTGTGTGTGTGTCTCTCCCTGGGGAGCAGAATGGCTCGATGTGGACAGCTGGACAGAGGGCACCTTGGCAAGACACCGGGATGAGCTTCTCCCGAGGAGGACTCTCAGGGGGACACCCCTCACCTCCAGGAGAGGAGGCTAGCAGGCCCCCACACAAGGATTCACAGTTGATTAATGCTACATGGGCCCTGATCAGCCCCCCCACTGAAGAAGAAGGGGCAATGGGGTATGGTGGGAGGGGCTCATCTTAAAGAAATGCGGAGGTTTGAGGGGTCACGCGCGTGGAGACAGGTCAAGACTTGAATGCCTTCACACCCCATCTCCTGGCCTGCTTATGCGCACGCAGAACCACTGACCTGCCCTCCTGGAGGGCAGCCATGAAAGTGCTTTGAGGTCATCAGAGTGCAAAGTGCGGTTGGCAGTGCCCCGAGGCGAGGGGCAGGGCAGGGCCAGTGTGAGCGTGAGGCCTGGGCTGTGTCTCAGGGAGCTGGTGTGCCCGACGCCCAAAGTCGCGGCCGGGGGAGACAGGAGCGCCTGCACCCGCTGCTTTCTTGCACCCGGATCACAGCCCGGCCGCAGACTGCTCCGGTCGGGCCGGCTCCCGCCACCCTTCCCTTCCACAGACGAGGGGGCTGACGGCCAGGCAGTCATGGGCCGTTCTGGGTCTGCAGCCGCGGCTCGGGGCCTGCTGCTCTGGGGAAGACTGGTGGCCAGCAGCAAAGGGACACGTGCTTGGGGACTGAGAACCATTTCCCTTAGACACCTGTGGTCCTTGGCGGAAGCTGAGTCCAGCTCCGGGCCCGTGTTGCTACGCCCTGACGGTGTGCCCTGGACTCCCAGGGAGACTTCCCAGCGTCACGCGCGGCTCCCTCCCTGACTCTGTCAGGAAAGTTCCTAGATCGAAAAGGGGCTTCGATGGCCGCGCAAGGGGGTCAGAGGGCTCCCCGTTCACCCGAGGGCGGGCACAGCTGCTGCCCCGCTCCTGTACTGGACCTGGGTGTGGGTCCTCAGACACTCGACACCCGTCCACCTGCTCAGAGGCCGAGGGACTCGCCCACCCTCCCTGACCCAGGCCGGAAGCTACGCTCCCGCCGGCCAGCAAGGGCCCACTGATCCAAACAGGTCAGGCCAGCTCGCGGGGACCAGGGCAGAGAAGACCCTTTTCGTTTGTTCCCCATGGACGGGAAGAGGCCTCCTGCCTGCCTCCTCCTCCTCCTCCTCATGTGGGCACAGGGTGCTCTCCCGGCGGGGTCAGGCGGGACACGGGACGTCCTGGGAGGCATTCTGCCTGCCCCTAGTCGCACCGCTGAGCCAGGGGGTGGCAGACCCCCGGGAGCAGGCTGAGCCCTGAGAAGGCAGGCCGCCTCTGGCAGAGTGGAGTCAGCGGTGGAAGGCTGGCTCAGGGCCTGTTCTCCAGCTGGCCATGCTTGACCCTCCAGCTCCAGGCAAAGCTGCCGTCAGGGGCCAGGGTGCACTGCAGGTCGATGCCCGAGTCCGGCACCTCCATGTCATAGCGCACGGGCTGCCCATCCTTGGTCACCAAGCTGAAGGCCGCGGCCGGGATCTGGGGGCAGAGCAAACCAGCGGGCCTGAGACTGTGGCACGGGGCTCAGAGGCTGCCTAGAAGTGCCAAGCTGAGGTCTCCCTCCAGCCTAGCAGGCAGTCCTGAAGGCCTACTCTTGCCTTGAGTCCTGGAGGACTCGGAGAGTCTCACCTGGCCCAAGGGTTGGTCCTGAGGAAGGAGAAGCCTTCCTCCTGGAGGGCTGGGCCAGGTACACTGGCTTCTAGGACTCTGCCTCTAAGTAAGTGCATACCTGCCCCCTTACCTGGCTGCTGATGCCAGTTGCGATGTCCCCCACCTTGACCCGGTGAAACTCCCGGATGTGCAGGTGTTCGCCATTGAGAGACTGTATCTGGATTTTCACACCTAGAAGGCAGGCGAGGTGACCGTCAGTGGCGTGGCCGCTGGCTCCCTAAGGAGCCCCATGCAGAGGGACGCAGGACAGCCGTGAGGATGCTGACATGACGCTTAGGCTGGAGTGGCCCTAATGGCAAACACCTGCTGGCTCTTCCCGGTAATTTTCTGTAAACCCCTAGAATTCAGCTTACACGACGCAAAAAGCTAAGGTTGGCTCTTTTGGGGAACTAGTATTCCAACTTGCACACAAAGCAGAACGGAAGTGGAAACGGAGACTCTTAAATTAGCTTGTGGACAACTCAGGCTGTCATGTTGTTTGAGTTGGAGCGGCCGCCGGCCAGGCCATGGGCGCTTGAGGCCATGTGTCACACTGGCGCTGGGAAGAGCCAGGGAACAGTGAGCCGATGAAACCCTCATTCTATCAAAATCACAATGCAATCTATGCAGCCACGTTGGAAAACATCTCATCTTAGGACTTGAAATCCCAGAGGAGGATCCCAGCAAACTTGCTGCTGAGTTCTTATCTTGTTCCTCCTTTTCCCTTCCGAAGACATTATTTCTTGACTCCAGGCCAGGAGAGACTGCTCTGTGCCCCAAGCGAGGGGCCTTCTGGAACTCCATCAGCAGCCCACGAGGGGCAATGGTCCTTCACCGCCCCACCAGGGAGGGCTCTTGGGCAATCAGGGCCTTCGCTCTGAACCGACTTAAGGGCCAGGTAGCTCCAGTCTGGGCACCAGGTGCCTCCCCCCCCACCCCGGCCCCCCACCAGGGGAAGGGGGACCTAGACTGCCTCAGGCTCCCCAGTTCCAGGCGGATCAGGTTCCATGGGGGCCGCTGAGCAGGCGAGTGCTGGGCCATACCGTGGAAATAGCTCGGCGTGTCGGCGGGCCGGCCCCGGGCCAGCACCACGTCCCAGCTGGAGCTGTGAGCCTCTGCCTGGCTGCCCCACGAATGCACGCCGGAACTCAGGGTGTCCCGCGAGCTCTGAGACGCCTTTGACGGGTTCTGAAATGAGAGTGGGTGCGACTCAGGCCCCTGGGCTCAGGGGGCCATCTCTGGCCTTGGCTGGATTTGGGGCACAGGGCCCTCGCCTGGTGTGAGGAACTGCTCCCGTCCTGGGCTGGAGTGTGGCCCTCCTGGGCACTTTTGGGGCTAAGCAGGGGGCTGAGGTGAGGAATATTTCTAGGGGGCCCCAAGCCCACATCTTCTTCCCACTATCCCTAGTAGCCAAGCCCTTCCCCAATTCCCAGGTGTGCTGAAGACGGATTGCCTCCTCCTGAGAAGCTACCACCCCCCGCCCTGGTGGGGAGCCCTTCCGAAAGGAAGGGGTGACTCCCATCAGCCCGCCTTTACCACCACGTGCACACAGCCCGCTCATCAGCTTACCTTCTCACTGTCGTCCGACAGAGAGAGGCTGTCGATGCTGAGGCAGGAGAGAATCTGCTCCTGCTCCTCCAGCGAGAAGGGCTGGGACAGGCTGTTCAGAAACAGTTCTGCAGAGAGAGGCAGAGGATGGCCGTGAAAGAGGGGGAGCGGCCGGGCCGCGTGCCGGTGCCCAGGGCCCCCGGAGCCCCGGCCGGGGCTGCCCGTACCTATTTCCAGCTGCTGCAGCTCCTGCTCGGGGACGGTTGCCTTCCGCTCGGCCGAGCCGGGGCTCTTGGCAGGGGCCGCGTCCAGGGAGGACAGAGGCAATGGCTCCCATGGCCCACACTCCTCTTTGCCCCAGTTCAGGCTCGGAGACTTGTTCCGCTCTGGGGGCTCTGGGGGTAGTGGAGGTTGGAGCTGAGGGGCCCCGCCTGTTGTGTCCGCAGCTGGCTGGGGCCCTGGGGCCCCAGGAGAGAGCTCCCTCGGCTGGACAGGCAGGGTCTGGTGAGAGTGGCCCTGGCTGGCCGGTGCCTGGGCCGGGTGTGGTGGCGGCTGTCTCGGCTCTTTGTACTCTCCCCTCCAGGGGCTCCGCAGACCGCCCACTACAAAACAGAGCACGCTCGGTGAGGGGGAACAGGCCCCAGCCTCTGGGCCAGGCCGCGTGGTCCTTGCTGAGCAGAGGGCTGGGAGCAGTGAGGGAGGACTCTTGTCCCACTAAGGGACACAATTTAGGAGGGTGCCGGGTGGTCTTGGAGGAGGCCTCTTCCAGAAGATGGCCCTCTACAATGGGAACATGACGGTATATCTTTATTCCATCTTCCTTCTAGGTAACAATCGCAAATTTAAAAATGACAGAAATGGCTCCAGGGAAAGATTCTGTCGCTAGTAAAGAGAAGATTTAAAAACAGCCCTGAGGTCATAGCAACTTCGAGTTCCCCTGTAAACTGGCCTCCTTGACCTCCCGCCGCCATCTCTCTTACCCCCCCCCCCCCAGTCAGTGCTTCCCGAGGGTGCCATTGCTCTGGAGTGTGGGGTCAGTTCATCTGTGTTTGGGGGGGGCATGTCACATTCGCTGATTACTAATGAGCTTGAGCCCCCCTTTATTTATTTTCGATTTTATTTATTTATTTATTTATTTATTTTAAAGATTTTATTTATTTATTCATGAGAAACAGAGAGAGAGAGATGCAGAGGGAGAAGCAGGCTCCCAAGGAGCAGAGAGCCCGATGCGGGACTCGATCCCAGGACCCTGGGATCATGACCTGAGCCAAAGGCAGACGCTTAACCATCTGAGCCACCCAGGCGCCCGATTTTATTTATTTATTTGACAGAGAGACACAGCGAGAGAGGGATCACAAGCAGGGGGAGTGGGAGAGGGAGAAGCAGGCTTCCCACTGAGCAGGGAGCCTGAAGTGGGGCTCGATCCCAGGACCTGGAATCATGACCTGAGCCAAAGGCAGACGCTTAAGGACGGAGCCACCCAGGCTCCCCTTGAGCCCCCCTTTAATGTTGTAGTCCCTGTCCCCCATCGACTGAGCTTCGAGGCACAGTACAAAGCCCACGGTGGGTTTCATCGCCATGCTCTAGATGGGGACACCAAGGCTCTGAGAGGTCGAGTACCTTGCCCTTGACCACTGCACCACGCTGTCGCCTCTCCCGCCCCTGCGGCCCGTGGGGGGCTCTTACCGTGCTGCAGCGCCAGGCTGACCTTTCCCCCCAGTTCTACCGCAGACGCACGGTGGCCAGGCTCTTTCCTCAGCCCCTCCTGGATGGCCTGGGCAGTGAGCGGGGCACAGGAGGGTGGGATCTCCCTCACAGGTGGAGGCTCGCTGGCGATCTGTGGGTCAGAAGGTGACACGTGTGGCCTGTCCCCCCTCATTCCCCAGCACCCAGCTTTCTGTTCTTCTCTTCCCCACTTTCCCCTGCCCTGCCGTGCTGGGGTCGGCCACAAACACTGGAGAGGGATAGGACTTTTCCAAGGAAAGGGAAGAAAGGGGCCAGGTAGACACCGGCCAAGGTGGCAAGGTGTGCCCAGGACCTCCAGGCTCAACCTGTCAGGAGGCAGGCGGAGGTGGCCCAGGGTATGAGTGGAAGAGAGCCCTGACCTGCTGTGAGCTCAAGGAGATCCCTCCCTTAGGATCTCCCCTGGGGCCTGTAGATTTGGGTGGCAAGTATTTTAGTCATGATCCCACATTTATGATGAGGCCTCTTCCTGTTCCCATCTGCCACCGAAAAGCAGCCAAAATGGGGGTCAGTTCAAGCCTGCAGCCTGGGCCCCGAGGCCCTGCTGGCTCCCCCTCCTAGCCATCCCAGGCGCTGTCACTGACCTTGAGGCAGAGCGGCCCCCTGAAGTACTGGGTCCAAGGGTGGCAGCCGTTGAGCATGTGGAGCATCATGCAACAGCTGCTCCAGACGTCCACCTTGGCATCACAGGGCTTGCCCATCACCACCTCTGGGGCCATGTGGGTCTCTGTGCCGGGGATGTAGTCCCCTGAGAAGGGGGCATGAGACCGGAAAGCCAACTGTGAACTCTGACGGGCAAGAGCCTTGGCAATAACCCCCACCCCCAGCCCCCAGTCAATTCCTGAAATACCTGGAATTTGTCTCTGTTAAAGTACCTCAAATAGAGAGGAAGCTTCCAGATCAAACTTGCTGGGGACGAGCTAAATCAGGGGCTCTGCTGGGAACTGGTATAAAGAATGTATCACCCAAAATAGGGGCTCGGTCCTTTGGACCCAATCCTTAGAATACTTTTTAAAAATGGGGAGGGGCCTGAACATTGAAAAGTAGGTTGTAGGAGACTAATTAATGGTTTGATGTTTCTGAAATTTTAGTGAGTGAAGAAAAAAAACAAACTTCAATGCATAGAAGACTAGAAGGATCGATACCAGATGTGAAGAGTCCCACCCCCTCTACCCTGGTGATTTGTATTTTTTATTTTTGCTCAGTTCTACTTTCTGCAAAAGATTTTAGAAATTATTCTTGTAATAAGAAAAAAACCCAATAGTTATTTTAAAGGGACGGGCAGGTGTCCGTCTTCAGTTTACATCTTCAGAATTACCAACACAGTCTTTAGTAACAGAATCACTTCTAAAAGACTGTTTTTCTTTTGGTCAAGAAGAAATAATTTTATGCTTAATGCTATAAATGAAAAAAGCAGGGCACAAAATTGGGTTATATCCGCCTTAACTACGTACAGGGTTAAAAAAAAAACAAAGAAAAGACAACGTGGAAGGAATTACTTAAAACGTTCATGATTGTCTCTCTGGGCAAGAGAAGCGGGGAGGGTCCTTTTCCCCTCTTCTTCTATACCACGTAACTCTGTAGTTGCCAAATATTTTACAATGGATGTGGACTATTTTAATAATCAGAAAACTGTTAAGTTAAAAACAAACATTTCTCCAGCTACAGAGCCTAGGCCCCTCGGTCAGCCCTCCTGTTGTGCTTCCAGAAACTGTGCTCAGAGGCCTGGGAGGGCTGAGGCCACAGGCTGGGAGCACAGCTACCCAGAAAAGGCTGCACAAGAGGGTTGGAGCCGTGGGAGCTCCGCGGCAGAAGACCCGGGACAAGGCAGCCAGCCTTTCTGTTCCCCTTCTGTGTAGCAAGAATCTCAGAAACGTGAGCATCTGATCCTTGTTCCTGTGTTTAAGCGTAAGAGAAGCTTTCTAGAGTTGTTGAAGGGCTGAAATATAATGGTGGACAAAAAGTGCTCACGTCTTGGACTGCTGTTACGGAAAGGCCGGGAGAAGACACGGGGCTAATGCTGAGTCAAGGCTGCCAGGATGATCGTCCTGGGGAGGGCAGTGCGGGGCGGGGCTTACCCGTGACCAATGACTTGCCCAGGCCATCGGGTTGAAGGCACACAGCATGGCCGAAGTCACAGAGGGCCGCACGGCTCCCATCGCTGGACAGGAGCACATTGTCAGCTGCCGGGCCACCCCAGAGAAGAAGAGGAACAGGTGAGTCACTTCAGGCCCCAGCCCAGTCTGGGCCTCCAGTGAGGCAGTTTCTGGCTGACCCTCCGTGGGTTTCATTAGTCATGAGGAAGGCGAGAGCCTCATCGGTTCAGGCTAGAGGCAGGCAGCAGGCCGATCTCGGAGGCACAGGGACAGAGTTTCCTCCTGGGACGTTGCCACTCAGCTCTGCTGCTCCCACCCTCCCCCAGTGGTCGCCGGTGTGTAGACGCTGTGCGGGCAGCACTGCTCACTGGCAACCATGGTGTCATGCTGGGGGCTTGGGGAACACACCCCCCCTTCCCACCAGCACAGCCTGGTCAGCCTGACTCAGGCCCTGCCACGGGGGATGGCCAGGCAGGCCCAGAAGGATCTGGGAGGAAATCAGGCAGGATGAGGTAAGGAAGGAGCCCACTGGGGACCAGGGCGGTTGGGGCGTGAGCCTCACCTTTGATATCTCCGTGCAGAATCCTTCGGGTGTGGAGGTATTCCAGTCCTTCCAGAGCCTGGCCTAGGTAGTAAAGGGCCCGGTCCTCCGGCAGACAGCCCTTCTGCTTTATGAGCTGGCCCAGTGAGCCACCTAGGAGACCAATGGCCAGTCTTTACATGGGGCATTTCCAGGCCTGCAGGCAGCCCAAGGCCAAAGGCCTTCAAAGGGTAGGTGGCTGGAAAGTAGGCCTTTCCTGCCAGCGTCACAGGGTCGAGAGGTTAAAATGGAGTAACTGGGGACCAAGGTCAACCTGGGCAAGACTCGGGGAAAACCCCAAGTCTTGGCTGTGATCCGTGAGGGGGAAAGAGTGGCGCCTGACTCCTTACCTTCCAGCAGTTCCATGAAGATGTTGACCCAAGGACCCTCCTTCACAGCTCCATACAAAGGGACGATCCTGGGTGAGGTCAATCCCGCACATGCCATCAACTCTTCTGCCCGAAACACTTCGATGCGCACCTGGCAGGGCCCACGTGAGTCAGGGTGAGGGCCCAGGCTGCTTCCCTGGCATCCTGGCAGGACCCTCGATGCTCCCTGCACGGAGACTGCTGATGCTCCCCATGTCCATTCTGAGGCCAGGCAGGGCCGTGATGGGCCTACTGGACCCTCAGAGACTAAACTGTGTACCCTGGGGGGGGAGGTCATGTTCAACTTCTAGTACATGGTTAAAGTTCTGTACTGCCGATGTGTGTGGAAACACAGAATCACACAGAACTATTACCCTTATCCAGGCCCCTGGCATGCTGCCCACCCTCAAATCTGCCAAACACACTTTTTCTCCCCCCGGCCCAAATGGCTGGGCCATTTCTAGGACGTGGGACCTTTTGTTTATCAACATCCACATCTATTCCCCAGAGGCTGGGTTTCCATCTTATCGGCAGCCAGAGCCGATGCAGCTAAGATCCTGGCTCTGTCAGCACCCTTCTCAGCACTTTTCTCAACTCGGAATTATTTGTCTTTTCCCCTGAGGACGAAAATGTCCATGTAGACGGAGCAATGCTTGTTTATTCTGTTTGCAGCTGTTTCCCCAGGATCTGGGCCTAAGAGAGGCTTCTCAGGGGGAGTGGCTTGGCCAAGGCCCCTCCCGGAGGGACCACACACTCCTTTGTGTAGGGACCAGCATAGCATGGCGGGAAGAAATAGGCCTGGGATACAAACATCCTAGACCAAGACTCTGGCTTGGCCATTTCCAAAGGTAGATCGCTTCCCCTAAGCTCTGCTTCCATATGCAAATGGTGGTGACAGGACTTGGAGGGATGATAATCAGCACCAGGCCTGGCAACTTGTGGGTGCTTGGGAAATGTTAGGTGCCCACTTCCTCCAGCTCAAATAAGAGCAGCTTATTAAACACTTAGAATTCCTAACAGAGACGTGTCCTCCTTCCTGGCTGCAGCTGGTTCTCGTGTTAGCCTTGAGAGGTACCACCAGGGGGCGCCAGTGGCAACCCAACCAGCCTGGAAGAACTCAGTCAGGACCTGGCAGCGCTTTGCTCGGAGACACGCTGACTTGGCAGGAGCCCTGCCGATGTGGGGCTTTTGGGCTTTTGGACTTTTGCCTATCAGTGGAAAATGTCTTCTGGTTACAGACTATTTGGTTTGGTTAATCAACTCGCATAAACTTTGACTCTTTGTCAGTGTTTCCAGCTCTGAACCTGAGCTGGAAGGAATTCGCCGACAGGACTTGGATTAGCCAATGTCTTTAACTCTCTGGCTCCTGAGCTGAGCTGCAGCCGAAGCACTCTGGGGTGCCCCAGGGGACTCAGCTGGGCGCTGCACGTGTGGGCGCTGGAGGGAAGCAGTGGTGATGGCTATCTGTGGGACATCACGCAAGCTACCAGCTCCAGAGAGTTCGGTTTCAGCATTAGCTCGTGCTCCAGTCTTTCCACAGATCCTTACGGAGCTAGGTTTCTGGAAGCGGCTGTGACAGAAGTATTTTAGGGGGGATAATGTGGAGCAGGAAAGGAAGGTGAAGGTGTCCAGTTGGATTTCAAAATTGGAGAATTGTGCAGTGCCCAACAAGGCATACATCCCATTAGTGATTATGGTTAAGAACAGAAGAAAAATGTTCTTTCCACTTATGCGCATTGTTATTCAAATGATCACTACGTTGTTAGGCTAAACACTATTGTGTGACCTAATTACTCAGTAAACGGAACTTTTAGGTACTTGTTTTGGGCCTGGGGTGCCATGAAAAATTACTGACACTGAGGGCTGCGAAGAACATTTGAGAACCTCTGCTTTAACTATGAAGAAATCCCTAAAACAATGTTAAAAACATTCTCACCCAGGGGCGCCAGCCTGGCCCAGTGGGTAGAGCGTGTGACTCTTAATCTCAGGGTTGTAAATTCGAGCCCTACATTGGGTATAGAGATTACTTAAAAATGGAAATCTTAAAAAATAATTAAAAAAAATTCTCACCCAGACACACGGGGGTGAGAGGGGACGCTTCAAAACACAAGGTGCATTAGAAGTCTGTGCCAGCCCCAGGGAGAGCAAGCAGAAAGAGCAGTCCCGAAGGAGCTGGGTGGGGAGAACGCACATGGCCTTCCTGCCCAGGGCAGCAGCTGGCCCACCGCTCCTCCCTGAACTTCAGCGTCCTCATCAGGGTCGTGGCATCGAGCCCCGAGCTCCGTGCTCAGTGGGAAGTCTGCTTGGGATTCTTTCGCCCTCTCCTCCTGCCCACCCCCCCACATGTGCATGCGTGCGTGCGCACACTCTCTAAAATAAATTAAAAAAAAACCTCAAAACTAGTATTTACTGCTTGCTTAACACAACACAGAACCGCCCGCACGGTTCTAAGCGCTTTGTAAGCATCGGTATTTGCATCTTACAGCGGCCTGTGGGGCCGCATTCGCATTGTCCTCATCCTGCAGGCCCAGGAAGCTGAAGTATGGGCAAGTAACTTACCCAAGGTCACTGGCAGTATCAGAGCTGGGATTTTGGTTGGGGAAGCCTGACTCGAGAACTGCCAGCTACCCTGCCTCACTGAAGGCCTTTCCAGGAGTCTGAGCTTTTATATCCGGACCGTTTTTTCCCCCCCCACATCCATTCAGGAGTGAGCATACCCCGGAGGGGGGGAAGTGTGATCAGCCATCCCCTAACTGCCAAATCCACAAGCCACCTCCCTCGGCTTAACTGCCTGCATGCTGACACTGGGCATTGATTTTTCCTTCTTGAGACTCTCCCCTCTTTAGTATTTGTATCCATTTTATTTCATCCGTCAAAAAAGGGATAGTCACAATTCTGTATATTCTTTTAAAGATCTCAGGAACATAAAATATGTGAAAGTAACTAACACAGTACTGGGCACATGGTAGTCCAATGAACAGAGGGCTCCCCCCTTATTTCCTCTTTACCATGGAGATATTCTCCCCTCAGTCCTAGTTCTGCTTCCTCAACACGTGTCCAGGCTGCCCTCACTCATGTACCTTGCTAATGGCTGCTTCTACGTAAATGTCCACCTCCCCTTACAACCCGAGCTCCTTTGGGGCAGGTGTGTGGATTCTGCAACTCTATCTCCAGCCCCTGGCACAGTGTGCTTGGTTAACAGCTGGCTGAATTTGGCCAAGGCCACACCAACCCAGATCAGTGGCAGAGTCAAAAGGAGGCTCCCAGAACTCCATGCTCGGGCCAGATGTTATTAAATAAATGGTTCTTAATCCTCTTTGGGCCACAGGGCCCTCTGAAAATCTGACACATGATACAGACTTCCCAACCAAAATGTGTGTGTACATACACACCACATACAACTACAACACAGAATAAAGTTTCAGGACTTCGTGCAATCTATAAATTCATCCACTGACTAGGATATGAACTTCTACATTGGCTGATAAAAAGCACTAGAGACATGTATATGTACCAATAAGGAAATGTGTCCATGATCTACTATTACATTAAAAACATGGCACAGCTTCTAGAGTACAATCTCATTTTAATAAAAGAAACTACATGTTTATGGGGCACCTGGGTGGCTCAGTCAGTTAGGCATCTGCCTTCAGCTCAGGTCATGATCTCAGGGTCCTGGGATCGAGCCCCATGTTGGGCTCCCTGGGTCTGCTTCTCTCACTCTCACTGCCCCTCCCCCTGCTCGTGCTCTCTCTCAAATAAAATCTTTTAAAAATAAACTACATGTTTATTTATACATATATGCACATATATATAGTTTATATATGTATATATATATATAACAAGTCTAAAAAGTCAAAGGGCAGGTTCTCTGAGAATGGACTGGGGAACAAGGAGACTTTTGTGTTTTGGGGTATCCTCTGAATTCTTTTAATGAGCCTGTGTTTATTTGCAGTTAAAAGATCAAACAAAACCTTAAAAAACAAAACCCCCTACGTTAAACCCTGGACTCAGGGCCAATCAGCATCTGACCTGAGGCCACTGATGTTCTAGAAGGAGGACCAAGGAAGTGCTGTTGTATCACGTGCTGGGTCCTCCTCAGGGAGCACGGGAGGGTGCTCAGACTTGCTCCGACCGCCTGTGCGGCCTGACCTCCAATCCCTGCTCCCTCCCCCAACCCTCCCCTCTTAGCTGGGAACCATTTTTCAGATCTTCTGGCTGAAAATCCTAAAGGACACCTGTGCCTGCCTGACTCCCCCTGACCGCCTTGTTGGCAGCCGTGTGGGCCACCAACGAGCCATCCCACTTGAAGTCCTGGGGGGCAGCAGCTCTGGCGCTTGGGAGCCCATTCGTTGTGGCTGGAGCTTTTCCGCCTGCCTTGGGGAGGTGAGAAATGGAGTATCTGTCCTCTTCTACTATATCAGGGTTGTTTACCTTGTTGCCCAGGACTCCGAGAACCTCAGCAGGGCAACAGCTGAGCAGCCCAGTGACTAAGCTCTCCCCAGCACTGGGCATGGGTTTCCAAGACACTTCACACTCTCACTCTCCTCCCAGCCACCCCTCAGGAGGGACAGCTGAGCCTTCTCCGATGGCCTGCGGGGGGACCTGCGGCTGAGGAGGTCAGGCACGGAGCCCTGGCCTCCGGCGGAGGAGGATGAGGCACGCGGGCACGAGCCCAGCATTGCCAGCACGGGCTCGGGCCGGGGGCAGGCGGCGGGGGTGGAGCCGAGCCTGCTTGTTTGACATAGTATGTCTGAAGTTTGGGGTAATACCTACGGATAGTCCCCTCTCAGCCTGTCACCTGGCGGCCCAAACTCTCAGACTTGAGCATCCCGGCCCACATACGAGCCAAGGAAGCCAGGTGATTCACGTCCGATGTGTGTCCTCACCGCTGAGAGCCACAACTCTGCATGGGGCACGAGCCGGCTGGCCTGGCTATTTGGTCCTCTTTCCTTTTGGGGATCAGAGTGTCCCTGACAAAACCCGCTTGAAAACAAGATCCATCACTGAACTAGCTTATTTCCCTTCCTCGTGGGCCAAGAACGTGGCCCATGGAAATGTGTCTCATTTCTGCCTCCCGTGGCCCTGGGTGCTATAGCTCCGAGGCTGAGTTTGGCCAGGGAACAAGGTGGCTTCCAGTCAAGGAGAGCTGAGAGTGGGGGTAGGAGAAAAGACCTCCGAGGGAGAGCAGGCCCGACACCAAGGTCTGCGTTCTGCTGATGCTGGGCCTGGACAGGGCCACCTGACCGAAGGAGGCCTCAGTTCCAGGCCTAGCTGTGTGGCTTTAGGCAAGGCACACGACCCTCTCTGGTCTCTAGGTCTATCACTGGTGAAATGGAGCCGGAGAGGTGATTCACACCTCTGCTCGTGTCACATCCTAGGACCACGAGCCTCCTCCCCCACCCCTTTCTAAAGAGTGGTTCACAGCCGAACTCTGGAGACAGACGAGCCTGGGTCTCTTGCTGTAAGTCGCATTTCCTCATAATGTCCACCTCCCAAGGACCTCTTACTCCTGCCAGCAGGAGGCAGAACCCGCACCTAACTCAGATCTGACTCCTCAGGGCCCAGCCTCATCCCAGAGGCACCTGTTAGTACGGCTACCGCTCTGGTTATTACCTTCTGGCCCAGGTGTGAGCACTCCCACTGTATGGGGTTTAGGGGTTTCAGCTCAACACGATGAGCCAACTGCCTTCCAGGTTTGGACTTGCCCCTAAGGCCCTGGCATCAGGAGTGACCCAGGACGCGTGCACACTTGCACACTCCGACATACACGCATACCAAATGCGGCTCCCAGGCTGGGACATGGGACTGACACCGCTCCCTTCCGGTTCCAGCTGACCCCAGGGTGCCCAGCGACAGCCAGGCTCCGTTAACAAGTCAGACCCACGGCTGCCCTGGGATTGTCCTTGAAAGAAAGCAGAGGGAATATACCAGGGACACCTGCCTGGCTTCCCTCTGCAGCCCCCAGAGCCCGGGCATACCTTTTCCTTTTTGGCGTACCTTTTTGACGGCACACTGGAAGCCAGTCTGCTTGTCCTCCATCCTGTGCACCTCTCCAAAGGAGCCTCTGCCCAGGCAGGGCTGGCGCGTGGCCCAGTGGACCTCCTCTCGGTACTCATAATCCACCGGCTTGAGTTTCTGGGGTTGGCAGGAAAGAGAGGCCCGTTTCAGTGGCCAGGGCAATAGAGGGACGAAAGGTTACCATGAGGAAGGCGCTCTGGGCGGCAGTCCTTGTCCGGCTGCTCGGGTGGAGCCCTTATAACCAAAGACCCCAGCGGGTCTGAGGCAGGGCTCTGGAGGGGCAGGACCAGAGCGGGTTACAGGAATAAGGTGAAGGCAAAGGAGAGCTTCGCGGGTGGCCCAAGTCTAGTTGATCCTTGTGATGAAAGATCCTTCTCCCCGGGCTTTGTGGTTGTGGGACAGAAACGGAACTGTCAACAACCTTGACAATGAGAAAATACAGCTCAGGAGCTATAAAGTAAAAGAAAGGGAAGGGACCGCAAAGAGGGGTAGGGGGCAAGGGATCGCGTCAAAGATGGATGGAATAAACCCCAGATATTTAAGTCTGGTAAAATGACTTATTAGAGTCACAAAGCTCTCCAGTAGAGAACTGGGGTGGGGGGAAGAAGGCCGAGCAGAGGGTAGTGCAGATGGGCAAAATCCTGGTCTTTCATAGCAGGGGTGGGGAGTGAGCATCTGTGGCTGATATTGCCAATTCCTGTTTCTCAGAATATGCATCATTCATCACACACACACACACACACACACACGCGCGCACAAGCACACACACGCACGCACACGTGCACACATACACAACAGCGATAGCAATAATGAGCTAATCAACCAGAAGAACTCACAATAGAAATCTCTAAAGAGCCTGAAGAGTGACCTGGAGGTGGAGTGGGGGGTACGGCTCTCGCCAAAGCTACACACTTTCCTACTATCTGATGTGTTCTCATGTGCACGAGTGACTTCCATAAAGAGCAAAGACCACCGCCCCCAAGGGGGGAAGTGGAGAGTGGATGTGGCAGGTTTCCAGTGATGCTGCCCAACCCCCCCCAGCAGGTCCCACCTGACTGCCAGCTGCCGATCTCGGCCCCAGAGTGGGTGGCACCCATGCAGGTGTGTGGGGGCTTGCTTACCTCCGTAAGCAGGACCCCCTCGCTGTCCTCAGTCTCGGGGCTGGGCTTTCGGGGCTTTGAACCCCCTGCCGACCAGGTCTTGGCCAGGCTGGCCAGGCTGTGGGCCTGGCCGGAGCTCACGCTGCCCTGCAGGGCGTGCACCAGGTACTCCTCCACAGAAAACTTCTCCCGCGGGCCACGGGATGGGCAGCCAGGCTCCAGGTGGGGGCCAGGCACCGGCTTCTGACTGTCCACGCAGACCAGTTTGCCCAGGTAAGGGCCAGCCAGGGGCTGCTGGCTCTCTATACCGGTCAGTTTGTCTAGGAAGAAGGACTCTAAGGGGTGAGGTTTCCAGGGCTGGAGAGGATGGAATGGGAAGGGATGGGGCAGCCTGCTGTAGGGGAAGGGGTGCACGGGCTGGGGGCCGAGGGCCTGCGGGTGGTGGAGTTTCCACACATGATTTAGACATTGCAAAGGGCTGATCAGTTTGTGGAGTTCTGAGCGAGGCAGGGCCGGCCGCAGGTCCTCCTCGAGTTTCTTAAAACACAGTCGGCCAAGGCCTGGCTCCTTTGGAGGCTTGGTGAACTGGAGGGCATTTCTAACATACGCGGGGCCTAGTGGAGATTCATCCTCCTGTGCAGAAGAACGCAGGTGTTAGGACCCGGGCCCAGGGCCAAGGCACCGGCAGCATCCCGAAGGCCCCAGGAGCCTGGGGTCTGGGCTGTGGCGGTGACTCTTACCTGCACGGGGACTGTGCAGCTCTCCTGCTCCGGGGTCCTGGGGAGGGGTTTGGCCAAGGCCACTCCGGCCTGCGCCAGGGACTTCGAGCTCTTCTTCTTGCGCTTCTTCTGGGCTTTGCTGCGGCGCTTCCCTTTCCAACACACACGGGCCATTTTGCCCTCCGTTGCGTGGGCCACATTGTTGGGGATCTGATCAAGGCTCTCGGACTGGCTGTCGAAAGGGACAGATCCACAGGTTGAGTGTGAGGCAGCGGGGGGTGGGGGGTGGACGGCTCAGGAACTGTGGTTGGATTCGTAGAGACCCCCGAGGTCAGATCCTAGCTTGGTGAGTGCTTGTGTAAACATGGGAAGGGTCCTCAACCCCAAGGAACCTGTTTTCTCATTTATAAAATGGGCGTAGGATTTCCTGCCATGCAGACGAAGCTGGGGTTTAAAGGAAACCGCTCATTTCAAAAGCCTACCTCAGCGCCTGATCCCAAAGCAAGCTTCCGACAGACAGCAGTTATTACTACCATGATGGGGCGCACGCTGTTCTTCGGGGGGGATGGGCAGACGCAAGGTTCCCACACTACTCTCCAGGGTGGGCTGTCCCTGGAGAGGTCCCCGGGTGCGGGGGCGGCATATGACTTGGAGGGCCACACTCTGCAGCGGGCACTCTCAGCTCTGACAAGAGTCTGTTTCTGTTGCCTCTGGATGAGGGACAGTTGAGTCTGGGCACCTCCACCCCCACTGGTTCCTGGAGATCCCTGGTTTCCGGGAATGTAAGTTGCTGCATAAACACAGACACCATTGAGGCCCCTGGGTGGCTCAGTCGGTTAAGCACCTGCCTTCGGCTCAGGTCACGATCCCGGGGTCCCTGCTCAGCGGGGAGTCTGCTTCTCCCTCCGCCCCCACGCCCCCCTCATGCTTCTGCCCCCTCTCTCTTGCTCTCTCTGAAATAAATAAATAAAATCTTTAAAAAAAAAAAACCAAAAAAACAAAAAGTCTGGGCTGACGCCCGGTACCACGGAGCCTTCCGTTCTCGGCCAGCCTAGAGGCTCACTACCACTGTGGATCCGAGCTGGCTCTTGGTGTTAAGGCACCCGCCACAGAAGAGTGTGTGAAAAAGCCACTGCCGAATAGCTGTGCCGCGGACCACAGCCTCAGCTGCCCCCCAGTGGCCTCACCTTCTTCTCCCCAACAAAGGAGGCAGATTCACAGCAGTCCTAGGGGCTGCTAAAGGCCTATGGGCTTCTCTCAGGCAGCTGAAAGAAATGGGCCCTGAGAAACCCCCTACCCTGGGCCAAAAGGTATCGGGGGCAGCGTAAGGCATGTGATCCGACACTGAGCATTTCTCGGTTCAAGGGCAGCAGCCCTCCCCCAGCCTTTTTTATCACTAGCATTTTGCAAATCCCAATGATAAAAAAGTCATACTGTTGGTAGAGGAGGGAACTGTCTCCAGGTTCAACTTGCAGTTGGCCAAAAAATCATCTTTGGGGATGGGGAGCCTGGGAACAGACCAAGCCTCGCTCTGGCTTCCTTTCCGTGGGGCCACCCAGCTGCGAATCTGTCGGTCGGTCCCCTCCTGTGTCCAAACCCTCATCCCTCCTTGGGCGTGTCTCGCAGGAGAAAAGACACCAGCGGGTTTCTCCCACAGTTACAGCGGCCCCTCGGTGCCTGCGTTCCCGGTCACGCACCACTGGGAAAGTGACTCCTGTTCACAGCACCCTCCCCACTGACGGGAAGCGAGGGGGAGCAGCAAGGACTCTGAGGAGAATAAAAATAAAATGTCAAGCTGACGGGACCCAGAGGCAGTCATCCACACGCCGTGAAAAGCTTTTGAAAAGCTTCTTTGGCTGACAGAGCAGTTCAGCCAGGAAAACCTGGGCGGGTTCCAAGAGCTGAGCCACAGGTGCTGGAGGAGGGAGCCAGGGGTCACTGGGGAGCGGCCGGGGCGAGCAGCCGGGGGAGGGAGGACGCGGTTGCAGGTCCCTGGCCTTCTTACCTGTACTGTTTGGACCCAGCAATGAAGATCCGCTCTGAAAAGGTGGGGCTGAACTCTTGGCTGTTCTCACCTTGCGAGTAAAGGAAAAGAGGTTGGACGAGCAGAAAGGAGGAGAGGAAGAACGGGACTGCGCACTGAGGACAGAGACATCCTCTCGGGCCGCTGCCCCTCTCACCCCACCCTCCTGCTCAACAAGAGCAGAGGGCAATACCAACAACGGGGGCAGAAGGGTGCCCACCTCACTTCACTAACCGTGCTGCCTAAGTGACATCGTAGAACACAGCCAATGCAGCGGCCGGCACATAGTACCAGCTCAATAAATACCAGCTGTCGGGTACTTCTATATGACTTTGTATGCGCCTACTAGGACCATCATGTCACCCACTGCTTTACTTTGTATTCTCTCATCTCTCCTCCAAAGCCAGCCAGAAGGGAGTGGAAGGCAGGGGAAGGATGTGTACATGTGGAAAAATGCCACCTGTCTCCCCAGCCTGTATCCCAAGAAACCTTGGAGGGTAGGGGGGAGAGAGGAGGACTTCTGGCCTCAGCCAGGCACCCAGGAGTTTCTCAGGCTCTGGTGGCAGCCACCATGCCGAGTCATTTAGAAGTATTGTGAGTGCAAGCAGAGAGGACCAGACAGGCCCCACCCTGCACTGGCCTATGTCCCCTTGACTGGCCTAGCAGGCCGAAGAGCAGGTGTTTATTCTCTGGGGTGGAGCCACCTCAACGTAGAAGGTGGGGAAGGGCCTAGAGGCCCCAGAGGGGCTTTCCAAGAGACCTGGCCTTTCCTGTCTGGGGCCTCTCCAGAGATGCTCAGGCTGTCCAAGGTCACAGCACAAGGCTGATGGCCTGCTTGACGATCCTGCCAAGAGCCCCAGGACCTGTGAAGCCTCCTGGCTCTCCTCCCCTGCTCCGCTCATGATGGACAAAAGCCTCTATGCACCACTCCTCCCTTATGTGTTCCAGCCCCCGGCACGGTGACAGCTCCCACTTCAACTCATTCTTGGCTTACCCCCCCCAGTTGTGTCTTGTGAAAATCTCTGATTGCTGTCAACCCTGACCTCCCTCCCCCGTGCCCTGCCACCCTGGCACGAGGACTGCGCCCACCTGCAGGCCCGCCCGCCTGCCCTCTGTCACCAGCCCCAGCCCGGGCCCTTACATTCGGCCTGGGCAATGATGGAGATGGCGGCCAGTCCTCCCTCGGAGCCTTCCTTGGCGGTGCCCTTGGTGATCACGTCGTTCAGGATGTCCCACTTCCCGCAGAACACGGGGCTCTTCTCCACGGCCTCGAGCTTGTTGATGGGGCCTTGCTTCTTCCCCATTGCCTGTGTCTTCTCCTTGGCTTTGGCGAGCTCCTTCTGCTGCCCGGCTGCCGAACCAGGGGCGCCCGGGCAGGCCATTTCCATCACTGCCATCTCCCAGGCTCACGCTCACCCTGAGGGACCAGACGCAGAACAGGCTGGGTTAGAGGAGAAAAGCGGGGGAGAGGCTTTTGACCCCTTTCTGCCGCATATATTTATCTTACAAACACCCCAATGTCAAAGGAGTCAACCCTTCTTGTTCCATGTGGCATGAGCCCTCACCCTGGCTCCTACTAGCACACCCCACAAGCAGACTCCTTCCATTCTGCCCAGCGAGGAGGATTCCAGCTCACTCCTCCAGCATGGCCATGGCACAAACATCTGGGTTTGTCCTTTCTTGCTTTTATAAATAATGGCCGAATCTCTTTCTGTTTTTTTTTTTTTTTTTTTTTTTATGCTGAATTTTGCTCCCCCGGAACGTGGTGGTAGATTCCGTACTCCCAAAACCGCCAGTCACCTCATTGACTCTGCACAAACCTTGCCTTCTTAGAGGACATGTCTATACCGGCCACAATGGCTTTTCTCCAAATGGGGAAAATCAAGTTTTTGTTCCCTAGCAGGAGGTAGATACGTGTATGTGTGCATGCATAGATTTACGTGTGGATATATACATTACGCACACACACACACACACACAACATTTTACAAAGTCTACAAATCAGCTTGCAAAAGGCAGCGCCAGCACTTGGCTCTTTTCCCGGGACGCATCTGTCTGTGGCCTTCCAGAAGGAACTGACATGCTTCTTTCTGTAATGTCCGTACTCATTGCTGAAAACCTCTCCTAGGTATCAGTTTTCTTTCAGGCAACATTAGTAGTGGAATATTTATATTAGCGCCCCCAACACCAACCTATACCTCTAGGACTCCGAAGACAAAGTGCAGGGCTTCACGTCTCACTGGGTTCTATCTCCAGCAGGCCTGTGCGTTCCCCGGAAGCCCCAAGGGAGAGTGAGCCCAGTGTTGAGACAATCTTGTGCAAACAGCACGTAGACTAGAACTGTCATGAAAGTGATCTGCGCTGATCTGGGATCGCGACCCTGTGGGAACCTTTTGAAAGACTGGGCATGTGAGCTCCCAAAGCGCAGGTCCCTCCAAGTCGGGACTTGCTTTCCACCAAGCCTGAGAAGGCACTGCATTCAGACAGGTTTTTTTTTTTTTCCAAGATTTTATTTATTTATTTGAGAGAGAGAATGAGATAGAGAGAGCATGAGAGGGGGAAGGGTCAGAGGGTGAAGCAGACTCCCTGCTGAGCAGGGAGCCCAATGCGGGACTCGATCCCGGGACTCAAGGATCATGACCTGAGCCGAAGGCAGTTGCTTAACCAACTGAGCCACCCAGGCGCCCCAGACAGGTTTTTATTTTTTTTTATTTTTATTTTTTTTTATTTTATTTTTTTATTTTTTTAAAGATTTTATTTATTTATTTGACAGAGAGAGAGATAGCGAGAGCAGGAACACAAGCAGGGGGAGTGGGAGAGGGAGAAGCAGGCTTCCCGCCGAGCAGGGAGCCCGATGTGGGACTCGATCCCAGGACCCTGGGATCATGACCTGAGCCGAAGGCAGACGCTTAACGACTGAGCCACCCAGGCGCCCCCAGACAGGTTTTTAATAAGTGCTCCCTGTTGGCAGGCTGGTCTAAAGCTGTCGCTAACAGATGCAGTCTCCCCTGGTGGCAGTCCACTCATCCTGGAACCCAGCTCCATTTGCTCTTGGGGCAGAAAGGCGGGCATTGTGAAGGCAAACCTCTCCACCACTGGTCCTTTGCCCTGTGAGGCTAGAAGCTGACCTGGGACGGTGGGGGCCTGGGCATCTCTAGGCTGAAGCTCTCTTCCTACTGAGTCTGCCTCACTGCAACAGCCACGAAGTACGGAACCGGCTCGACTCAGGGCGGGGTGAGCGGGAGGGTGAGATGGGCTTGTTGGTCGCTAGGAATTTGATCCTTCCATCTCTGCCTTCAAGGGTCTGCTGACTCCGAATTCAGAGTGGCTCCAGCTTTCAGCTCAGATGCCTGGGCTTGGCCCTGAATGCCGGAGGCTGGGGAGGGGCACGGATGGCCCCATTGTTACCTGTTGACCTTGAAAAGTCTAAGGGGTGTTCTGACTTCCAAGTGCCCACCTGTCTCAGCCTCTTTTTTTTTTTTTTAAAGATTTATTTATTTATTTTAGAGAGAAAAAGAGAGAGAGAGAGGTGGAGGGGCACAGGGAGAGAGAAAATCCTCAAGCAGACTCCCCGCTGACCGCGGAACCAGACGTGGGGCTCGATCCCAGGACCCTCAGATCAGGACCTGAGCTGAAATCAAGACTTGGCCGCGTAACCGACTGCGCCACCCGGGCACCCTGTCTCAGCCTCTTTGCCAGAGGAAAAGCGGTCTTAAAAACAAACTGCAAGCCCTCGGAACCTAACACTACTAAAGATGCGCCGAAAGGGACCTCAGTAGTGCTTTAATTTCATTTTCACTTGCAGAAACTGACGCTAATTAGGCAGAGACTTGCCCAAGGTCACCCAGCCTTGTGTGGCACCACAGGCCCAGGACCTAGAACCCCTAGATCCAGGCTGCGCCACCCCCTCCCGGAGTCTCCTGGGCTCCAGGCAAACACAAGGGGGAAACTCATGGCCCTGTTTGGTCAGAAGGCTCCTGAGGGTGGGGGTGGTGCCCTCAGCGTATAGCACAGTGGGGCACAGAGGAGATGATCGATGTTGGCTGAATGGGGTATCAGAGGATGACCTGCAGAGATAGGATGATCGCAAGCACCAGGGATGAAGAGAAAGTCCCATCTGGAGTGAGAGAAATGAGGCCAAGGCTGTTGCAAGGGCACCCAGCTGTTTGAGATCTAGCTGGGCTTCGGTTCACAGGGCCAGTCTCTGTCGGATATGGCTCATTCTGAGCTACAGCCCTCCAGAGAGGCTGGGAGGCTGCCCCTCGCCCCCAGGAGCCGTCTTGTTGCCTTGGCAGTGAGCTGGGCCCCTGGCCAGGGGTCCTGATCCCCCCACCACGAGCATGCCGGGCTCCCCAGTGCCAGGGAAGCTGAGTCTGAGGCAGCAGGGCTAAGGGCCCCCTCTGCAGTTCTCTGATGACTCATCCAACAGCCTGGCAGGCAGAGAGAGGAACAAGCAGCCCGTTGAGAGGCTAACCCAGAAGCTGGCAGCTGAACCTGTGAAGGGCACGGGAAAACAGGCTGACCCTCACCTCCCAGGGGCACAAAATCACAGCCTGGGAGCTGTACGGCTTCTCCGGTGCCACATGACCATGACTCAGACCCTCACTGATAGCCTCTAAGTTCAAGAAGCTATTCTCAGCATACTCTGGCCTGAGAGTAGCTCTCCTACACATTCACACACGTTTGCTTGCCCCCCCCCTCCTCCCCCACTTCTACAAGGGTTCTGGCCTACAAAAAATAGGGTTCTGCATGAAGCCTGGGACTGCTGGCCAGGTGGCCTTCCTAGCCTTGGGCTTTGCCCCTGGCTTGTTGCCCCAGACCAACTGCCCTGCAGCTTTGCCCCTTCTTTCTCCTGTAGCTTGTGGGGAGTGAAGACTGAGCCAGTTGCGTCTCTGCCTTTGAAGGCAAGTCAAAATCCTGATCCATTACTCAGTCTGGATGCTCTCCCCAGCTCCACTCCGGCCTCAAATGCATCCTGCTCCTCTCTAATTGTCACAGCTGAGGATGTGGGCACTGGTAATAGGCAAGCCCACTGAGCTCACCTACAAGGCCACAGAAACCAAAGGGGAAAGAAAAGGTGTGTTATTGGTTCAGTGTTCCTTTAGGGCCTGGTGCACGTGCACTGCTTGCTGTCTTCTATGGGGCCTCGATGACCGCTCCCCCCTGGAGAAGTCTGGTGGTCGCAGTGACTGGGACGGTACCAGAGCGACCCTTGGGCATATCTATAGGACATGCCTGCTGTGGGCAAGGCTCCTGGGCCCTGAGACAAACTTGGCTCCCTTACCAGCTAGTAAAACTCTTCTGTCCAAGTTGGGGAATTTTTTTTTTTTCTTTTTTTTAAGTAGGCTCCATGCCCAGCATGGAGCCCAATGTGGGGCTTGAATTCACAACCCTGAGATCAAGACCTGAGCCAAGATCAAGAGTCAGATGCTTAACCGACTGAGCCACCCAGGCGCCCCCAAGTTAGGGAGTTCTTAATGTGGGTTCAAGGACAGCCTCAGGATGGTCTGTGAGCCACAGAAACTATATACAATTTGTATTTTTACAGGGAAGAGGTCCACAGCTTCCATCATATTTTCCAAGGGTCTGACATTCCCCAGAAAGTTGCTGTAGTCTCTTTAGAAGATCAAGTCCATGATTCTGGCACCGCTCTTCCATGACAAAGAAGAGCTCAATAACGTAGCAGTTTCCTACCTGACTGCAAGTCAGAATAACCAGATGAGTTCTCAAATGCACTTGCCCAGACCTACTGAAACAGTTGCTGGGCATTAGGCCCAGAATCTGTATTTTTGACAAGTTCTCTGGGTGATTCTGATGCCAAGGGGTCAGAGACTACCATTTGACCCCTGGTCTATACTGTAAGGCTGTCCTGTCCAATATGGCATCACTAGCCACATGTGGCTATTTAAGTCAATTAAAATTAAATAAAATTTAAAAATCAGTCCCTCAGTTACACTAGTTACCATATTGGACAGTGCAGATAGAGAATGCTTCCGTCACTGCAGGAAGTTCAATCAGACAGTTCTTGTTCACAGCTATGATAGCCACGTTTTCTCTGACAGCAAAATTTCTGCTCCTAGGATTCTGCAGCAGGACTGGAATCTAGGCTAAATGAATTGCCAATTAACTAGAAGGTACAAAAGTATGTTTTATTTGGATCTTCAGTGATGATAACCTTCACATTTCAGTTCCCTTTTTTAGTAAGTGCAGTAAAAACACCAGACTAGGAACCAGACGAGAGGGGTTCTAGCCTTGGCAACTTTTTAAAAAAAAAGCAGTGGGACCATTTTTGTCAAATGAACTCATAGCTCAACGCCCAGTATATAAAAGAGCTAGAAGCACGCAAATGATATGTAACTCACATGAGAAACAGCTGATCTGCTAGAGAAGGTGGGCAGGAGCCTCATGCGCTCAGCTTCCCTTCATCCACCAAGGATTTCTGTGGAATCCTAGGTCTTCTCTTCTGAGCAAGAGAGCTTGAAAACCAGTGGCCTAGGAAATCTTGTGAGGTTCCTTCTAGTTCCCCAAATGTAACTGATCTGTCAGGATCATCTGAGGGCAGGATGACCAATTCAGAATGATCACTGTCGATATTCACTAAGCACCTACCATTATTGACCTCATTTTCAGATGTGAAGACTGAGGCTCGGAGAAGGCCTGGGGCCTGCCAGACCAGCAACACAGTTACAAGTTGCAGAGGTGGGGCTGGACCCACACGCGGCTGTCTCCAAGCCCCCATGCTCAAGCTCGAGCAGGCCACTGAGATTCTTCTCTCAGCTGCTTCTGACTTGTTCTGAGGACTGAATAGGCAGTCGGTCTGCCTGGTCTGCAGAAGATGCTGAATGAAAGCTCATTCTCTTGCCCTTCACCTGCCTCACGAATGCCATCACCGAGACAATGGGACTTCTCGGTGTTGGCACGACAGAGACAAGGTGTTCAGCTGTAGCGAAGGCATTTAACACGCTGAGCCTTGGGTCTCTGTATATAAAAGGCAAATAAAAATCTCTGTTTTACAGGGTCATCTTGGAAATGTCCACTGAGGCACCAGGGCAGACCAGGGCAAATCCCTCTCATGACTATTTCATCTGGAAGTAAAAACTTGTCCTCCTCTGAATGCCCAGAGGGGACAAATAGCAGAAGTAGAATGACTCAACTTCCTTAATAAGATATTAGTTGAAAACCAATCTTATTCTGATGCTTCCTCTTTTAAGCCTTCAGCTTGCCTGGCCACTAGGCCACACTGGGCTGGCTTCTGCCTATCAGGAATGAGGGGCTGTGCAGGAAGGGGAACCAAGGTCAAGTGCCAGGCAGAGTGAGCTGGCCTGGCAAAAACAGCCATCTGGCCCGGCAGATCCAGAGATCCTCATACCCGCTCAGTCCTGGCTCCCCTTTCTGCCCTGCCTGCTCTCCCTAAACTCCCCTCCCCACCCCCCCGCCTCTGTTCTGGCCAGTCTGCTCCTCTCACTTGCCTGAGCACAGCAGCAACGGGTAAGCCTCAGATTCTTTTCCTTTGCTCACCCTGTTGCCCTGGTAGAGAATGCCTTCTTCCTTTATTAATATCTATCTTTTATAACCTATCCCCTCAACGAAGCTCCTGCATCCATTGCACAAGTGTTCAGTGAGTGTCCCCTAAGTGCCAGAGCCTGTACTAATCGGGATCATTCATTCAACGTCTTCTGTGCATTGGGCATTTGCAAGGTGCTTTACCCACTTCGATGAACCTCAAAGAAACCTTGCAAGGTGGGTGGTATTATTCCCATTTATAGATGAAAAAACTAAGGCTCTAGGAGATAAGTTGCCTGCAGAAAAAAATGAGGCCCAATTTACACAACTAGAGCATCTACCATGGGATTAGAGCTAAAGCTTCCTGGCCCTTTCCCCAGGGACCCAAGGATTCCCAGTTCCATTCTAGAATAAAAGTTTGTTGGCAGAGGCCCCTGGAACATCAAGGACCAGAGCAGTATTACGACCCATGTGGTTATTACTGCTCCCATTTTAAAAGCCCACGGGATCTGCCCACTGTTCATATTAGTTGCTTAGTCTGTTTAGGCAGAAAGCACAAGAACCAAAAATGAGGGGTCTCCAGTAAAAGCCGAAATCAGGGATAAACTGGTCAGACTTCTAGGTGGGTTATACTACCACATGTTCCTGGGATGTTAGAATGTTTAACTTGATTAGTTTTAACAGGTCATTCCATTTTCTTAAAACAACAACAACCCCCCCACATATAAGGCGCACACACAGAAACACGAATTCCAGGGAAGATGACACTACCTTCGCTGGGAGAATCACTGAAGGATGATGTGCTTTGGCAAGCAAAAAAGTAAGCCAGAGAAGAAGCGGGATGCAAGAAGCAATGGAAGGCCCAAGCATCCATAGGATATGTGGGTCAATTTAATTAACCATTGGATGTAAAAAAAAAAAAAAAATAGTTTAAGCCACTTTAAAACATTAAGTTCTAGAAACATTAGCAAGGAAGAAAGGTGGGGGGGGGGTTGTTCAATGGGTAAAGAGTAATAAGAGCCTTGCCTTTTGGTGAAATTTACATATAAAAGTGTTTACACTTCATTAGAAAAAATTATAGTTTAGTATGTATGTTAAAGTTTAAGAGTAACTAACTATAAGAATAGAAATGCAGGGGTGCCTGGGTGGCTTGGCTGGATGAGTGTCCAACTCTTGGTTTTGGCTCAGGTCATGATCTTGGGGTTGTGGGATCGAGCCCCGCTTCCGGGCCTCTGTGCTTGGCGCAGAGTCTGCTTGAGATTCTTTCCCTCTCCCCCTGCCCCTCCCCCTGCTCACTCAAGAACTCGTACGCTATCTCTCTCAAATAAAATAAATAAAATGTTTTTAAAAAAAGAATAGAAATACAATTCAGAGTTTCTAAACCAGAAGGGCAAAAAAAAGAAAAACAGAAAACTTGATCACTCTAACAAAAGGCAAGGAAAAAAGGAAAAAAGTAGCAAAGGAAAAGGACACTAAGTATAAAATGAAAACAGAAATGAAGGTGGCAGAAGTAAATCGAAGTATTAATGCAGCATTAATCACAAATAGATTAAGCCCACCCGTTAAAAGATAGACAGATAGGATTTTAAAAGATCCAGGTAGATGCTTACTAAAAGAGACAAATAAAATTATATAGAAAGACTGAAAATAAAGGATGAAAAGAGATATGCCAGACCCATACTAACCAAAGACATGTAATATTCATATCAGACAAAACATTTAAGATGAAAGGATATAACTTATATGCACCCAATAAAGCACCTCAAAATCCAAAGGCTGGTGGCAAGCTGGGGCTTTATGGATGAGTGAGGTCTCTGCTTTGGAGTGTCTCATCAAACAGAACTGCAGGGTCTTATAATACAGCAATCTTTGAACATGGGTTGGGTCTGCTGGGAGTTGGGCTCTGTGCTGAGTGTTGGGTGTACACTGAGGAAGAAGACCCAGCCCCTTGAGGAGCTCATAGTCTACTAAGGGAAAGAGATAAGTAGTCAGAAAATTACAATCCAGTATGGTCACACAGCAACAGACACAGAAACACAGCAGACGCAATGGGAACACTTGGAGGGACACCTAGCTCAGCCTGGTGGGTATCAGGAAAGGCTTCTTGGGCTAAGTCTCAAGGGGTGAGCAAAAACAGCCCAAGAAAAAGGAGAAGGTATTCTAGGTGGAGGGAATGGCAAAAGTTAAGGCACAGAGGTGAGTCTAGGAAGAGTCCCAAACAGTTCAAAGTTGCTCGTGGGCAAAGCTTAGGTCATGCAGGGGTTAAATTCTTAGCAAGAGGGGTAGAATTCAGAGGCAGAGTTCCAGAGGGAACAGGGTAGGGGCAGATGGTGGATGTGGGTACTAACACGTAAACTGTGCCCTTCGGATAGAACTCTCACCCCACCTCCCCAGCATGGGCTGACAATACCCTAAGCTACAGGCGTCTGGGAGCCTTGCTTAATTTTTTCCCCCAGGTGGAGAGGCTGAGTGGGCACTGGGACCTAGAGACACACTTGAGGAAGGAGGAAGGAGGAAGGAGGAAGGAGCATTCTGAGTGAGTGAAGGCTGGAGGAATCTCAACCTGCCTGGCACACCAGCTTGAGGCCTGCTTCCCAGGAGAGCAATTTCTGCCTCAGCATTTAGCATTAAGGAGGATAGGAAATTCAAATGCACCTCAATCATTAAAATCTTACAGATCAATTTTAAAATAAAAACCTGTCATGCCCACAAAAACTCAGTCTCGCCAATTCCACAGGTCAAACTGCTAGGTAAATGAAACGTCCGGAACAAAATTTCTGACTGTCCTCCAGCTACCACCACACGCCCGTCAAGGTTGGCTAGCCCCACACGTGCAGAGACCCTGCTGTCTACAGGCCCCCTCAAATGTTCAAGGCAATCCCCTCATGTCTATTCTATTAGCACAGGCCTCACCCACTTCCAGCTTCTCCCTGACCCCCTCCCATCCCAAGTTAATCTTAAAACATCATGTCCTTAAGATAATCTCAAGTTCAAAGACATTTGCTGGCTCTGCACTGCTTATGGGCCCAATATCAACTCTGTGGTCCATAATCTGTCTAACCACTATTTCCCTAAAAACACAGGGTTTGGCTGTGGCCAGTCTGATCTCTCCATGCCCAACTGACTCGCTGCTCAAATCTACAGGTTTCTGTGTGTGCCATGTCTTGTGGGGGCCAGCCTGCACATCCTGCTTGTCTTTCACCGGCCAAGCTCGGACTTAGGCCTGCAGGAAGTCCCTCCTAATGGCTTCATCGCACTGTCGCCTCCTTTTCTGACTGCCTATGGGACTGGCTCTCCTCACTCTCCTCACCCTCACCCTGGCCCTTAATCATACCATCACTCCCCTTACTCATCAAATGAAATAACACAGATGAAAGAACTCTGGAAACAAGAAAGCATTATACCAAGAGGAGATAGCCATTTCTTGTGTATACAACTCAGAGAACTGTGTCTAGGTAATGCAGCAAACAGAGTTATGGAAAAAGATGCATCATCAGAGATGCTTAGTATATTTTGCAATAGTAAAAGCTGGAACAAAAATGTCTAATTACAGGGGGAGGATAATTATTAAATAAATCATGGTACATCCATTAACAATGTTTACAAAATAATTTTTAACTATATGGAAAAATGCTGATGGGACACAATATTAACAGAGAAAAGATTCAGATTTCTATCTAAAGTATGATCCCACTTACCCTGTGTCTGTATACTACATCAACCTTTGTAAAAATGTACCCAGGGGGCACCTGGGTGGCTCAGTCGGCCAAGCTTCTGACTCTTGGTTTTAGCTGGGGTCATGACCTCAGGGTCGTGGGATGGAGCCCCACATCAGGCTCAGTGCTCAGCACGAGTCTGCTTGTCCCTCTCCCTCCTCCTCTGTCCGCCCCCACCCTGTGTGCATGCTCTCTAAATAAATGAAATATTTTGAAAGGGGCACCAGGGTGGCTCAGTTGGGTAAGCGTCTGCCTTCGGGTCAGTTCATGATCTTAGGGTTTGGGGATCGAGCCCCATGTTGGGTTCCCCACTCAGCGGGGAGTCTGCCTCTCTCTCTCCCTCTGTCCCTCCCCCTCTCCCTGCTCGTTCTCCCTTTCTCTCAAATAAATAAAATCTTTTTTTAATTAAGATTTTTTATTTATTTATTTGACAGAGAGAAACACAGCGAGAGAGGGAACACAAGCAGGGGGAGTGGGAGAGGGAGAAGCAGGCTTCCCACCGAGCAGGGAGCCCGATGCGGGGCTCGATCCCAGGACCCTGGGATCATGACCCGAGCCGAAGGCAGACGCTTAATGACTGAGCCACCCAGGCGCCCCTCAAATAAATAAAATCTTTAAAAAAATATTTAAAAAAATAAAAATAAATAAAAATGCAGACTCCTAGCACAGACATGCAGCAATGGCTCAGTCTTGGTGTTTTAATATTTTTTTATACTTTTCTAATTTTTCCATGTTTTTTTCAGAGAGCATGTATTACTTTTCTGTTTTCATTTTTTAACAGATAATGTTTCCAAGTGTTTAAAAAAATACAGACAGGATATAGAGTGAAAAGTGTAAGGCCTTCTCATCCTTGCCCCATCCCTCTGAGGGGATCCCAGTTACCGGTTTCTTGTATATCCCCCCAGAGATGTTCTCTGGGGAGTATTACTTTCATAACAAAAACAAGCGATCACTAGAAAAGGGTCTTGTGGTATGGGATAAGAATTGAAGGGGCATCTGGTTCACATTTGTGAGTGGGGCTTAATAAATACATGATAATAAATACCCCCAACCCACACCACCCACACTGGCAGCCTCATCAGAATCTCTGTGGCTGGTCAGCGAATGCTACCGAAACAGGTGGCTGGAGATGGGCAAGCCCGTCCCTCCTGGTTTTGGTTTTCATTTCTGTCTCTTTCTTGTTTCCCACTGGGGGCTGTGGGTTTTATCAGTTATGACTCAAGAAGTAGGAAGGTGCTCAAAGATGGCCCTGTCAGCCGTCCTCAACTCTGAAGGCCACGGCTTCCTTGCTTTTATTTATAGTCACCAAGGCCAAGTGTGAGCAGTAGTGAAGGCCTGTGCTAGTGCGGGATGTAAGAAGTGCTTGTGGGCACAGTGGCCCCATAGAGAGTGGGACACACAGCACAACTGGCCCTGAGACAAAGCCACCAGCCCCTCCTTCCCTGCTTATGTCACGGGTGGGACCCAAGGGTTGGTCTGAATCTGGGAAACCTGAAGGAGGCATGCTGTTCTAGTGAATCTCTCCTACCTTCTTTACATAACATCTGACCCTTTTTTTTAAATCTGTATTTTGTTTTCAACTACAAAATACTTGTTCACCATAAAAATTACAACCATACAAAGTGCTTAGAGAAAAAGAAAGAAAGAAAGAAAGAAAGAAAAAGAATTTTGCCCCATTCCCTCCTCCCTACAATGTAAGAAACCCTTAAATTTGGTGTAAATCCTTCTAGTTCCATTAGCATACATATATAAAGTTTGGGACTATTTTTAAAAGAAACATGGGCTTATAGATATCTAATATTCTACCAGTTATATCTTTCACTTAACAACAGATTATGGAGGGTGCCTGGGTGGCTCAGTCAGTTAAGCGTCCAACTGTTGATTTCAGTTCAGGTGGTGATCTCAGGGTTGTGAGATTGAGCCCCAAGTCGGGCTCCATGCTGGGCGTGGAGTCTGCTGAAGATTCTCTTCCCCTCTCCCTCTGCCCCGCCCCTCCACTCCCTCTCTAAAAACAAAATTAAAAAGACCTAAAAAAACAACAAAAAACCCACAGTAGATTATGGACACTGTCCCACTTCAAATGTATGTAGCTCTCTCGCATTTTTTTAAATGGCTCCGTAAGATTCCATGGTATAAATGTACTCATTTCTTCACCTATTCTTCTATGGATACTCTTGCAAATTGTTCCCAATTTTTCACTAAATATTACTGCAAAAACAAAACAAAACAAAACCCAAAAAACCCTTTATTCACTTCTTTGTGCACTTGTATAGGTAAATTCTAGGTAAATACCTGGAACCGGAATTTGTGGGTGACTCTCTGCATGGTCACTCTTTTTTTTGTTTCTGTGTGTCAGGAAAGTAGGCAGCATTGATCAGTCCAGGACAGGTGGTTCCCAAACGTTATATTAGTTATTTGCTAGAAAGATGCTATCCTTGCTTTCCAGGTGCTTATAATCTAGTTGGGGAGAATGGCCAGCTGGATAAATAAAGGAATCACAAAATGATCTTGGGATCAAAAGGGCCTTTGGGGGTCACTTATTCCAACATATCACTTATTAATCCTGAGGATGGCCTCCCAGCTACATAATAGAATGGTCTTGGAGTCCAAAGGTCTGAGTTCGAACTGTAGTCTCTAACACTCGGGTGGGTGACCAGGTGCAGATCACTTACTCTGAGACTCAGATGTCTCATCTGTAAAACAGGGATGCTCGAACTGAAACAACAGGATTTTACAGGACAACTAGATGCAAGAAGCAATCTTTAAAGGGGCAATACTGTGGCTGGAACACAGTGGGTGCTCTAGTAAACGTTAGCAAAACCTCCAATGAGAAGGAAGCTGATACGAGATGAGTGGTCCTTTCTGGGACTGGAAGTACCAGTTGTTTGAAAGTCCTTGCCTCTGCAGAGCTGAAATCCACCTTGCAGAGCCTCTAGCCAGCAGCCCTAGTGTCAGGAGGAAGGTCTGGAACAGAAGCTGTCAAAGGAGGAGGGGAGAATCCCAAGACCAGAAGGGTAGAAGGAGTCAGCAAGGCAAGGCCAGCCTACGACGGGGATGTTCTTTGAAGTGCATTCTGCATGTGCTGCCCAGCCTCTCCCTCTGCTAGCAGTGCCCAGCTCCGAATGGACTGAGGAACGAGCTGCTGGTGCCTGAGGAACCAGGAACCAGAATTCCTTGACAGCTCAGGTTGAAATTAGCTGTCCTGTGGACATCTTTGGGTGTTTTCAACAATTTGCTGCTACGCGTGTACATGTTAATTACATGCCGGTGTCAATAACAATAAAAATAATGGCAGCTATTATTGCTTGCTACATATTAAGTAATGCATGCATTATTTCTTGGACCCTCTCAGGAACTCTGTGAGCAGGGCACTAATATTGTTCCCTTTATATGGAGGAAGAAACTGAGGCTCAGGAGCTCAAGTAATTAGTCTGATGCTACTCTGCAAGGAGGCGGCAGAAGCCGGATTTGTGCACAGGGCTCTTATGTCAAAGTACATATTCTTAACCATAACACTCTATTTTCATGTGATCTAAAGCTTTAAGAATTGAGACCCAAATGCAGAAGCTGCCACAAGCTAAAGGTTTGTTAGTGAGAAACCCAGGGACTGACCCAGGAGGAGGCATCTCAATTAGGGAGCATAAACGCAGCCAGCCTATGTTCTGGAGAAAAGCAACTTTAAAATGGCAATGGGAAGCAAAGACTCCAAGCTGGACACGTGGCAGGCCCATGTTCCTTAGTCTACCCATGCCCAGCATGGGTATTAGGTCATGCACACTTGGGCCCATCGCAAGGACCAATTCTATGACAAACTTCAAATGTGCCATGCATTTTATTTTTATTTTATTTTTATTTTTTTTAAAAGATTTTATTTATTTATTTGACGGAAACAGAGATAGCGAGAGCAGGAACACAAGCAGCGGGAGTGGGAGAGGGAGAAGCAGGCCTCCCCTCGAGGAGGGAGCCCGATGTGGGGCTCGATCCCAGGACCCTGGGATCATGACCTGAGCCGAAGGCAGACGCCTAACGACTGAGCCACCCAGGCGCCCTGTGCCATGCATTTTAGAAGGTCTGGCTCCAGGCTATTTTACTGTGGTTTTTGTTGTTGTTTGCTTGTTTAATAACAAAGCCTTGAGCATCAGCTAGTATCCTCACAAATATGGTCAGTACTTTGTCTCCAGGCCCCTGATAAAGGGCATTGTGTAAGCTTTAAAAGAAAAGTGTTACAATGGCATTTCCAATTCAACTTCTGAATCCTTTGCATGAGGAGTGCCAACAGCATACAGAAGATGCTACCGGGGCATCACTGATCCACACAGACAATTATGGAATTGGTATGCAGGAGATTGGGGGGGGGAGTAGGAGGGAGGGAAAAAAGACCCAGAACTACCATACGCATGCCTCATTTTACACAATAACCAGCAGGGAATTTTTAATGTATGTTCTGTCAAAAAAAATTTCAAGTGTGTTTCATGGGGTATTTTGTGTCATTAAACATCTTGATTAAGCAGGGCTGCAGTGTACACCATTTGGTAATGATCGATTTCCAAAGATTACAGTGCGATAAACTGCCCCGGAGACTAAAATCATGCCGAACACAATCAGCTTTCTTTTGATGAGTCAAAATGCACTTCTGGATCTTGTCAAGCCTTGAGGTCATCATTACAAGCAACACTTGGTTGTGAAAAACAGTTCTCCTTATTTAACCTTCTGAATTGGATTCTGAGCAAGGAGCAGTTCCCTGGGCTATGGTTAATCCCACTGAGATACAACCACTGCCCTCCTCTTGGTTGGTAACTCTGTTTTCCCAAGTGGGACTGGCTTCAAGCAGGGTCTACCTGTATGCAGAGCAGATGGAGAAAGACAGGTTCAGCCTCCCCGTGAGGGAGGAGGCTTCAAGTTCATTGTAGTCACTGGTGACTGGTTTTGAAATGGAGGAACTAGTTTGAGGAACTTCAGAATAAACAAGAAACCCAAACAACTCGGTTTTCCACAGAAGACTTCCAATGCACGGGGGTAAATGGAAGGAAGCATATGGTCCAGCTCTGCTTTTTGGCAGTGGAACCCTGACCATGGCCTCATTTCAGATGCTGCCCTACACACCCTTTGACAGACTGGCCTGAATGACCACTTGAGGACTTGAGCAGCAAAGGTGACTCTGACATGTCCCTTTATATTACAGGGTCACACTCTTGTCCTCCTTCAGGAAGGGAAGAAAGTCATGGGGCCTGTGGTATAACGGAATATTCAGAGGCTCTCAGAATATTCCTTGGTCAAGGAGGGGAAACCATGCATAGCCTGTGGCTCTTTCAGCCTCTTCCAGACCAGCAGGGCCCAGAAGGAGGAATGTGGATGTCAGTCTTGTACTTTCACTGGACCACACGAATCCTTAGCCAGGGATTCCCATGCTCCAGGTGCTGTGCTGCCCAGCAGATGCCATGGTGACCAAGGCAGACAAGGTCCTTGCCCTCACAAGGCTGTCACCATTGCAACCCTGGAGAGGCTTTTCTGGAATGCTGGACTTAATTACGAAGAAGCACTGTCATGGGCCAGCCTTTGAATCCTCTGCCTACAAACCTGTGTCAGAGTGGCGCCAAGCACATGGGATTTGTCATTGTGTCACTGACTTCCCTATTCCAGCCTGGAAGGCTGGGCTAAGTCAGCCACACCTTTAATAGCTGGCTACTTGTCTGCTTCTGCTCTGAACTATGTGTGAGCACACTTCTCCTGACAACGCCTTCACCTCTGCAACTGTGTTCCCTTCCTCCCAGACTGCCGAAGTTTCCAGATTGTTCTCAAGCTCCTTTTCCAAGTGGACAGATCCCACCCAGGTACCTGCAGAATGGGAGGTGGGGTTCCTCCCCTCTGAGGAACTGTGTGTGTGACAGTGCTGGGTCAAGCTGGACAAGGCAGACCACACTGGCCGCGATGCCTTTCTGGCTCCTCTCTAGCCCCCACAGTCGGGGATCACGATTTAACACCTGCAATGTCTGTCTTCCCCCCTGCCACGTAAGCTCCTTGAGGGGAGTATATCCATTATCCTCGTTTTCATATTCTTCCACCTGCCAGAGCCTGCCGTATGGGACGTTCCTGGCAAAGGCTCACTGAAAGGATGACTGATACACTCCTGAAGAGTATACTGGTGTCCTGGCTCTAAGAGCCTGGCTGGTCTGGCATTTGAGTGTCCAGACTATCCATTCACCTGGCGAGCAGGAGTGGGCAGAGCCTGGTGACCAGGGGTGGCTGTATTCTGACTGTACCCTAGCAAGAAGGTGTCATGCAAACTGGCTACCAAGCCACCCTTGTCCCCTTTCTTAAATGCTGACCTTGAGACCCAATTATTTCCAATTCTTTGAGAAGAGCCTTCTGTGCTGGACAATTATCTGTCTGGGCTCCAAAGTGCACATATATGCTCGATGGGAGGTGGTACACAAATCTCTGCCTTTTACATTTATCTCTAGAAAGCTATTCCTGCCTCTCAAAGTACAGCATCTGCCAATAGTACAGTCCCAACAGTAAGCTGGGACTACTGAGCACAGGCTCAAGAGCCTGGTTCATCCAACTAACTTCTTGTGCCAAAGGAGTCCATTTCTAATCTTAAATGGTAATAGCATCCTCATTTGAGGTTGGCTAAGGCCCCCTTTCCTCCTAAATCTCCCAGTCATCCCTAGTATTGACCAGTAGACCAATATTGAATAATTCTGGCCAAGTAAAAGGAAATGTCAATGACAGCAGAAGGTGGTTGGTGATTTCAGATACAACAGCTCTTTGAACTTACAGGGGCCACCGTCCAGATATGACATCATGCTTTGCCCACAGGGAAGAGCTTCTTCACTGAGAGTTGCTGGATGAATCCAGTTGGAATGACCCCTGACTACTCTGGCTTTTCTGGTCACCTGCGTGCCATGGGCAACATGTCCCTTCTTCACAGTGGAAAGATGCAGAAGAGTTTCTTCGTGCCCAGTGGGTTTGTACCCTCACGGTCGATCATTAATAGCATCTGAATGCCCACTCTGGGTAAGACACTGCTTGGGGAGGTAGGAAGGTGCCCTACAGATGCAGGCAACCTTTGAGACTTCCAGGTAGCCCTGCCCAGAATTGTATTCTCTTATCAACCTTGACCTCCTTTTGGTTACACAAACTCCTGGTATAAGAGAGTGTCAAGTGAATAGCCTTCTGTTTACTTTTTCTTAGGCCCAGAGCAGCTGCTCTGGCCCCACCCTTCCCAGGTCTGGCAGAGCTTGCAGAAAGACTGACAGGTCAAGGTGGGGGAATAAAGGAGGAACTAGTTAAAAAAATCCAATTCCTACTCCGGTAGTTCCTTTGTTCAGAGGCAGCACAGCACAGGGAAAAGAGCCTGGACTTTAGTTCAGATTCCGCCATTAACTAGCCATGTGGCCTTGGGCAACTCACTCAGCTTCCTTGGGCCACCATTTTCTCTTCTGTAAAATAGGGGAGAATGTGAATGGTAATGGTCATTTCCAGGCTGTAATTCTAAGAGCTCTTTCTTGACAGAGTGGTTGAGGCCTAAAGGTCACTTAGCCATGCTTGCCTAAAATGATGGCTGGCTAGTTCAGATTGATTGGGTGTGCCTATGGGGCTGAGGGAGAGCCTGTGACCACTTGCAAGGCAATGTTAGTTCTTCTCCTGAGGCTTCAATAAAGTCAAGCCCTCTTTGTGGGTAACCCTGGACATTGCCTACAGATGTCCCTGACCATTAGCTGTCAAGCTCAACACCAACTCCACGGGTCTAGAACAGAGAGTTTTGAACAGACTCTTTGTCTTGGTGGATGCCTGGTCATGGCCTTAGTGGGAAGAGGGTGAGCAGAAGCCATAGCAACCAGAAACTGGGGGGCAGGGACGGCTCAGGACTTTCCTCTGCTGCTTCTTTCTGAGTCCAAACACCAGCCCTGGCTGTGTAGACAACTGAAGTGGTGGCAGGCTTGGAATGACAGTAAAATGACAGTTTCCTGACGTCCAGGGTTTAATCTAGCCTTTTCAATCAAAGGCACCCTTCAGAGCCTTCCAACTCAGGTGGCAAAAAGAAAGGCAGGTAGGAAAGGGTTCCCCAAAAGGTCTTTCACACCAAAGCACAGTTTGCTCTCTCTGCTCTTTGCCAAGGGGTTTCCCAGCTCCCCGGAGCCAAAGCTCCCCTCCTGCTTCTTTGCTGACTGTCACTGGAAGCGGGCCATTTTCCACCCTCAAGGTGGCTGGACTCAGGAGCACAGTGACACCGTTGATCTGGGCTCTGTGCCTTGTTCACATGACCCCCCCTAGCCAGGGGATCCATCTCTCTGTTGGTTGGCAAACCTTGGGAGCCTCCCATTTGTTTCCTTATCCCTGCCTCCAAAGCCCTTCAGCTGAAATAAAAGTGATCTTTGGCAGAGGGCTTCTTTTTTTTTTTTTAAGTTTATTTATTATTATTTTTTTAGTAATCTCTAAGCCCACCATGGGGCTCGAACTCATGACCCCCAGATCCAGAGTCACATGCTCTTCTGACTGAGCCAGCCAGGTGCCCCGTGGCAGAGGGCTTCTTGACAAGGTCTGCTCAAGAATTCCTCTGCCATTGTGCTGGGGAATAAGTTGCCTGTCACCTACACCCCTGCACGGGTGACTCAGCTTCTAGAGAAAGTGCTCTGCTCACCTAAGTAAAGCTGCCTGGAAAATGACTAAGGCCCCTATCAAATGCACTCTGTGAGGCTGACCAGTTAGTGAGCCGGGTCCAGACACTCTGCCTCTCACCTCCAGCCTGAAGTCAAGTGTGGAGCTGCCACTTCAGGCCTGCTGGTTTCATTTTCATCTGAACCGAGCTCCACATGAGGCTTGACATCCGGTGATCTATTTTTTCTAAAAACTAGGTTCACTTTAGAAATGACTCTTTGGCCATGAAGACAGCTTCCCCAAGAGAAAACAAAATGTTATTTAAAGGGAACGTCAGCCTGGTGGGAGCCTATATTTTTGTTTTGTATTAAGAAGAGGAAAAAGCAATTTAAAATGTAGCATGAAACTTTTTTTCCTTGGGTGATTAAAGGAAGATCTGCAAGCCCCTGACTACAGATCCAGGACCCCCAGATATGGGAGTAGCAACAAGCTGACAAGAATGTATTTATAAGCGGTAAAGGACCGTGAGCTGGGGGTGCCATGCAGTGGTGAGAACCTTACTCCACGGAACCAAAATCTCCCTCGGCGTCCCTCAAACAAAGAACAAGTCCTTGCTGACTTATATTTTATACAGTATTTTCCCATTTTTCATCTCCAGAGCTAAAGCTGGGACCCGTTTCACCACATGGTGGGGGGGTGGTGGTGGTGGCACAGAAGGGAGTCCTAGCAAGGCCCAGCCCAGCTTCTGGCTCAGAGTCCTGGGTGGGCCGAGGATGCCCTGGGTTTAGGATCACCAGCTCTTATCGGGCACAGCCTGGGCCTCTGTTGGCTCCTTTGGAGGGTGGTGAGGGCAGTATTTAGTACACGACAGGAAGAACGTGACAGCGAAACCCCTACACAGAAGAAACACCCCCCCGGAGGTCCTACTGAGAAAATGACTCTGCCCTGTCAGGCAGTCTGACCCTTCCTGACATCATCTTACAGAAAAAAGGGAACGAGGACCACTGCTATTACTACCACGACGACCACCACCACCATTTATAGGCGTCACGTTCTGTGGATTATGTGCCAGGCACTGAGCTCAGCACTCGACATACATTCTCTCATTTTCTACTCGAAACAACCCCATGAAGTATTTCTGATCCCATTTACAGATGAGGCACCCGATGCCGAGGGAAGTGAAGTGATTTGCCTGAGTCACACGGGCAGACAGTGGCAGACCTGGACCTGACCCAGGTCTGTCTGACTTGACAGCCGAAACCCCCACATTTGATCCTGGACACACCGCACACTTGCTCTAGTGCTCCGGCCAAAACACTGGACCACTCTGCCTTAATTTCTGCATCTGTAAAACGAAGATAAGCAGACTCGTCCGGAGGATGTGCTCTTCATCTTTCAGCCTTTTATTAATAAGTAATTATGAATAACCAACACCAGTTAATAATCGTTAGCAATACTTATTAATATTAATACTTGTGAGCATAAATAGATAAATAAAGCAACCAGCCTGGTTTAGCTACATTCAAAACTGGCATGTTTTGGGCGGGGGGGGGGGGCCCAATTTATCCTTTCATGAGTAGGTTAGTAGACAAAGCAGTGAACCAGAGGTCCAGAAATGTGGGCTTAGATTCTGGGCATGACAATGACGTCCTGAGTAATCTCATCCACTTTATTCCTCCTTACGAGGCTTCCTTTTCTTGATCTTTGGCCCTGCCTTTCTTTACATTAGTGTTGTAAAAAAATAGCAAAAAAAAAAAAAAGGCTACAAAGTACCATTACTCTTGATGCCATATAATTTTAAGGGATTTCTATCAGGAGGATAAGGGGTTAAAGGACGTAAAACAGCAAGTCAGGAAGAGGATTTTTAAACTCATACAAAGAAGGGCACACAGGCCACTCAGGAAAAATGACTTTTCTCTGTAGTATCACTTGGGTAAATAAGACCAGCCTAGAACTAAATGGCTCAGTCAGCTCAACTGAAATGTTCTACTACCCAATTTGCCCTAAGTTTAGCTTTCTATTTCTAATCTGCTTTCAACATTTCAGTCAGCATCACCAAGTACATGCAAAGCCTTCACACGTGCATCACTTCAAGCGCTCATCCCACCCCTTGAGGATGCTCAGCCCCCACTCCTTTCCCTTCCTCCCGTCGTGTGCAGAGGCCAGACGGCCTGGCTTATCCTTACAGTTCCCCAAAGCCACTGACATGGAATTGTCTCCCTTCCCCCCAATTTCACACCGGTGCCATCAAAAGTGCCCATAATGCTCAGATGTTTCCAGTTTAACTGAAATACTAAAATGGGGCAAACAGGAAGCATCAGACACAACTGCGGTAGTGACTTATTAATCACGAAAGCAGAATTTTAGTTGCATTTTAACCTTTTGCCAGGAAAAAAAAAAAAAACAGCTTTGAGATGATGGAAGCCATGGGTACAAATATGCTGCCTATACGAGTATCAAGCTGACTTCTACTTTTCATTTAGGACTGAGTTTGGTTCTACAATTTTCTTAACTATCCTCCCAGAAAGAGCATCTGTCAGGCCAACCGATATGAATCTGTCAGCTCTTCATCAAGGCAGGCAGACCTGTTAGAAAAGCTCATGTGCTTTTGTCCACTGAGACAGGAAAAAAAATAGGAAATTCAAAGTGACTTCTCGGGCCAAAGTGATAGAACGCTCTTAAGAGGGTGCCAACAACAAAGAAAACAAGCCTGGATGAAGCTTTGCCTTTCCCATCTCTACAGAGATCTCTCACCAGACCTTGGCCAGGATGAACTACCATGAACCAAAAACCATGAACCAAAAAAATCACAACAGTTGCCTGGAGTTGGACAACCAATCAGGACAAGCCTTCTTCTCAACATTAAATGATATACAAACACTCCAAGCAGATCACAAAGGAGTCAGTGTTCAACAGGAGAACCAAAATGAGGAACCAAACCTCCATCTGTTGAGGCGAAACGGCCAGCCAGACATTTTTGTTTAATAGATGAAGGCTCATTTGGCAGGGTCTCTGTCTGTGGTGCCGCTCCCACAAACCCTAACAGACAATACCAGGGGCAAAAAACCCCCTTTAGAACTGCTCCTTATAATCTGAAAATAGGCAGAAGGTGACCTAAAGCTTGGCAGCATACTGCTGTCTTATTTTACAAAAGGGCTGGAACATACACCTGGGTACGTATTTCTAAAATTAAAGTCAGAGACTCTAACTTTTATTTTTGAGACCTTCTGAGAAGTTCACCACACCCTTCAAAATAAAGGAGGATGTTTTAAAGGTGTCAGAGGTCTGGCATCACTGCACCCAAGGAACTGACTTTGACATCACTTAAAAAACACCCAAGAGTAGGGGTGCCTGGGTGGCTCAGTCGTTAAATGTCCGCCTTCGGCTCTGGTCATGATCCCAGGGTCCTGGGATCGAGCCCCGCATCAGGCTCCCTGCACAGCCAGGAGCCTGCTTCTCCCTCTCCCACTCCCCCTGCTTGTGTTCCCTCTCTCACTGTGTCTCTCTCTGTCAAAGAAATACATAAAATCTTAAAACAAACAAACAAACAAACAAAAAAACACCCAAGAGTAAATCCAAATACATCGTAAGCACAAGCACCTGTCCTCTCATGGTGACAGCAAAAATACCACACCAAACTTCTCCCTTCTTCTTGCAACTAAGTCCCATCATGTGGTCCTGGTCCAGGGAAAGGAACCTGGGTAAGACACCAGTGGCCCAGGCTCCTCACCCTGAGTTCTAGCTATGATGAATACTAACCTCCCCACCTGCCTCAGGTACCTCACCTTTAAAAGAGGACAACACTGTCTTATGTCTTCATGCAGATGTCTGAAGGAAAAAGGAGGTTACAGGTATGAAGATACAGAGTAAAAAAAAACACATCACTAATGTTAAGATACTATCTCCCTCTAATCTTTCAGACAGACCATGTTTCTAGTCAAGGGGTTTTCAACATTTTTCCTGGAATGAACTTCAGACTGCTATTTTGTACTGGGCCCCACTTATCATTCAATTTCACTTGCTTTTAGATTCCTTAATCAAGTCACTGGTGTTCACTGTCTCCAGTGAACAAAAATAATTCTGCCACTTACACCACTGATTTCTGTACATTTTCTCCATTCATCCTCTTCTCCCCACACTACTTCCCCTGTTCACCTTTTAAGACCGAAGGCAACATTTAAAACTCCAATTTGGAAGGAAACGCTTTTTCTGAAGTTACCCATCACCAAGGAGGCTTCTGCGCAGGTGGGAGTCTGCACTGTACAAGAGGCCTCTTTCTGCCTGGTGCCCCGTGGGCTTCCCAGATGGGAATATTATACCGGAGCCCACAGATCAAGTCCTGAGTGGAGCGGACAGAAGGGTTACAGAAGGGTCAGGGTAAGAAAGAGGATGCTGAGAGTGGCCAGCACTGCCCCGCTGGGTGCCAAGGGCAGGCTCTGCTCCTTCTCCCAGCCTCGGGGTGTGACCAGAGAACTTCCCAAGGCAAGGCCAAGGGTTTCACTGCCAGGGCAGGTGGGAGGGCGCACAGACCCGGAGCGCTTGTGCATCGGCCACCTTCCGTCCCGAGCCGAGGCGAGTTCCCACCCTGGGAGCACCCAGGGAGAAGAGCAGGATGGGCGGGCTTGGCGGCGGGGCAGCTGAGCGCGGGGGAAAGGGGGTGCTGGGGAAGGGGAAGCCGGGCGCCCCTTCACGCGCTCTGGGCGCGTGTGCGGCCTGCGGGGGTGCGAGGCGAGCACGGCGTGCGACCTTGGCCCTGGCAGCGTGGTGTGAAGCGAGCGCTCGCGGCCCGGCGCCGAGGGCCCCCTTGCGAGTGGATCTGACCGGCCGCGCCGCCGACCCCCACCATTCCGGGCGGCGGGCCAGGCCGCGGCCCGGCCCCGGACTGAGGGGCGACTCATCCCTGTCGCTCCCTCGGCGCCCCGCTCCGGTCCCCGCGGTCCCGCCCAGTCACCTACCGGCTGAGCGCCGATCTCCCCAACCAGCGAGTGTCGCGCTCCCCTCGCCCGCGATCTCCCGCCGCCGGCCGCCGACCGCTGGGCTCCGGGACTACGGTCGCCCCGCCCCGGCCTCGAGCCCCGCCCCCTCACCGCCTTCCCGGCCGCCCCCGGGGCCACGCCTCCCCCGGCGGCTGCAGATTTGCTCCGCTTCGCGCCTCCTTGCTCTGGCCGCACCTCGACCCTTGGCCCCGCCCACTCCTCCAGTCTAACCAATGAGCCGGCGCGTCCCCGCTGGTCCCGTCGTACAGCCCCTAGCAGAGATTGGCTAGGAGGGCCACGTTTCCAGAAATGGGCACTATTTCCGGACAGTGTTTATAGAGCAGAGATTGCTAGGCGGACAGATTGACAGAAGGCGGAGGCGGCCAGGGTGTTGGTGTAACCACACATGCGCATTGAGCTTCTGGCAGTCTTTTTTTTTTTTTTTTTTACGGGTTGCGTGCTTCTGGAGGTTACGGGAAGGAAGGTCGAGTGTGCGCATGCGTGGGCACCCCCAGCCTTGGACTCAGGTTACCTTGGAGACGGCGAGGCGCTCTCCCTCCTGGGTCTGGTTCTGCTTCCTCTTTGCACTTAGTCCTGGCGGCTGAGGAAGGTGTGGCGCGGGGCGGCGGGGGGGGGGGGGCGGGGGGGGTTAGAAGAACTTTTATTGAGCACTTACTGTGTGCCCGGCGCTGTAGAATTCCCGAGGACGGGTAAGACAGGTTCTGGTGCCTTCCCTTGAGAAACTTGGGGAGCCTAGGGCCTAATGGGTCAGACCTGTATGTTGAAACCCAGGTCTGATGAGAGCGCTTGCGGATGGTTTGGTACAACACCTTTGTAAAGCCAGAGAAGCAACGTGGTGGGAGCGCTGCACGAAGCATCTCCCAGCCGGGTTTACAGGTCACAGGGCCAGAGAGAAGACTGGAACTTTACCTATGCGAGAAAAGGGACCTGGAATCTGAATATGCTGCAGGGTGTCACCCGTGCTTCTTTCTGACTGGGGGAAAGGGGGAGTGGTTAGGGAGGTCGGGGTACTTTTTCTTTTCTAACTTTTGCGTATCTGTATTTTCCAGTATGTCCACAGTGAGCTTGTCTTTTACTTGTAATAAAAAATTACAAACTTTTAAAAACAGTTTGCAGAGTAAAAGGTACCCCCCCCCCGGGCTCCCCATCCCCTTCAGCGGTCCATGGCAGGCAGGTCTGGTAACCGGCTCTAGGGGTGGGGGCAGGCAGGCCCCGTCCCAGGTTGTCTTGGGAAATAAGGATCATCTCATCTCTGGAGGTGTTAGAGCAAAGACCTGCTCAGGAGCTCTCATTTTCAGACAGTCGGTGGTAGCTCAAAGCCTATTTTTGGAGATCTCTGATGTTGGGGGGGGGGTAGGGAAGACCATTTATTTAGTCAGGGGTCGAAAACTCACAACCTAAGGGCCTCACCCACACACTCAGGCCACAGATATGTTTTGTTTGGCTGGCTGAATGATGTGTGTGTGTGTGTGTGTATTTGAGTGCCTTAGAGCAGAGCGTGCAGTTCCTCGCAGCCTCTGCCTGTGTTATCTTACACCGAACCCCTTAGCTATGTCATCTGTCTGGCCCCCGAAGCATTTGAAGTTGTGGTCCTCATAATGCCTGTGCTTTGGAGCTGGATAGTCTCTGGTGCATAACCGGCTCTGCCACTGACCCGGAGATGGTGGGCAAGAAGGAAGCTGGGGTCCCCTAAAACTCCTGCCCACCCCAGGGTTTTTCATGTCCGTCACTCTGCGAGAGGTGGAGCTTGGCCAGATGGTGGTTTTCAGGTTGGTATCAGTAAGCCTGGATCCTCGGCTTGCCTCTCCCACCACCTGTTCTGCCTCTGGGCACACCACTTCTCAGGAAAGACGTGGGCATGGGCCCAGAGTCTGCAGACGCTCCCTGGCTTGCCATCATTCCTTTAAGACACCCAATGCCCACGTACTTTACCCAGCTTCCCTTGACACTTCTTTGGGTTTGGGTCCCCTGCATGCATCCACCACCCCATCCAGATGATCTGACTTTAAATCTATCCACTAACACTAATGTGTATTAGTGGGAGAGAGTGACATGTTGACCCAGAGCTGCAGCTCCCAAGAAGGAATTTTGCATCAGGTTGCAGCAGAGGGACAAACACCTACAGACCAGTGAGGAAAACATTGGGGACAAGCGGGACTTCGTGGTTTCAGCTACCTTTCTCTGGCCTTTAAGCCCTACTGTGTGTGGGATGAAGTGAAACACAACACAATTCCCACTCCCGGTGAGCACCTTGGAATCTCTGAAACTTGAGATGCTTGCACCTCCTGGAAGGAAATCTTCAGGGCAAAATCTCTTCCTCCCAGTCCAGCCAGTTAAGTCATGGTAACCTGGAAACCCTTCTAGCCTTGAGTCACTTGTGCAGCCCCGGCTCTGCTTTAAATAAAAGAAATTGACATTTACAGAGTGACTCACACCTGGAGCAGTGAGCCAGGTTCTCAGCACTCAAGGATTTCCACATCCTGCCCCAATGGTTCAGGTCTGGAAAAGGGGTAAACTGTGCTCTTCCTAAAAAGAACAGCAGCTTCTGTTTTTTGAGAACTTGCAAAAGTGTAACTGGACACTTCTAAGTGTTTCATGTGTGTGTGACCTTCCTGAATATTCACTGTAGTATGGGCTTCATCAGCCTGGCACTGTGGAAGTTTGGGGTTGGATAATTGTTGTGGAGGGCTGTCATACGCATTGTAGGATGTTAAAGAGCACCTCTGCTCACTAGCTGCCAGTTACACTACCCCCTACACCCAGCTGTGACAACAAAAAATGTCTCCAGACATTGCCAAATGTCGCCAAGGAAGCAAAAATGCCCCCCCGTTGAGAACACTTATAGTCTAACCCCATAGAGTAGGTACTATTATTATCACCCCCATTTCACAGATGAGCAAACTGAGGCTCAGAGAGATGTGACTTGCGTAAGGTCACTTTGCTGTAACAGACGAGCTGGGGGCGCCTGGGTGGCTCAGTTGGTTAAGCATCTGACTCTTGATTTCGGCTCAGGTTGTGATCTAGGGGTTATGAGATCAAACCCCATTTTGGGGCTCCGTGCTCAGTGGGGAGTCTGCTTGAGATTCTTTCCCTCTGCTCCTCCCCACCCCCCGCTCGTGTGCACGCTCTCTCTCTCCCTAAAATAAATAAATAAATCTTTAAAAAAAGAGAGAGCTGGGATTCAAACCAGGTGTGGCCGCAGGGCCCCTGGCCCCCGCTGCGGGCAGGACTCTGCAAGGAGCCTTTGGGCTTCAAGGAGCCATTTGCCCATCAGTTCTGTAGAACGAGTGAGTGCCTTTCGTGCCTCAATGTGACAATGCTTGGAACTCCTTCGATCATTTTTCCTCTTCTGTTTGCTTTGGAAAAACGGAAATTATATTCTGGGTTTAATTGCCTTAGTCAGCACGGTTCACAGTGTCCAGCCATGTGTAGTGAGAAGTGGCTAGTGAATCATCTGAGTGTCTGTGGATCTCGGGCCCCAAACTCCTGTGAGGTCCCGAAGCTATACTTGAGAAGAACTCAGATGTGAGGCTGAGATCAGAGATGACTGGGGGCTGGGGGTGGATGTTCCTGGGGGAGAGGCGGTTTTACTTTGGCTGTCTCCCACCAATTCTGCCCCACACGGGAGATGGAAGGGGACATGGTGAACGATAGAGTTATTGGAGAAGAGGAGGAGCCATGGTGACGTGGGTAAGAAGAGGTGCCCATCTCCACAAAGGATGGAGGGAAGGTTGGGGGTCTCTGTGGGGCACTGGGCAAAAATGACCTTACCAAGAGCAGATCCCGGGCATCCTTTCTGATACCCCTCCCAACTTGGGAGCCCTCTTAGGGAGCCCTGGGTTAAGGCTTGATGCAAATTCTTCTTACTTCCTAATTGGTTATCCCCTCCTCACTCCCCTCCCTGCCTCCAGTCTCCTCTCCATACCACCTTCAACCCTTCTGGTGGCTTTAATCCTCCTAAGAGACCACTGTGATCATGTGCTCCACCCACCGTGTCCCAGCTTCTCCCGCCCTTGACCTCCTCCCCTTTAGCTTCTTCCTCTCAACCTCCAAATGTGATCAAGTCTCCCCAGCCAAAAAAACAGACAAATAATAATTGAAAAACCCTTCTGTCCTGGCTTTCCCCTACACTGTTGGCCCAACCTGCTTTCCCCTCCCAACTCCCAAACTTCTTGGCACTCTGGGTGTCTGCTTCAACTCGCCTGTACCCCTTGCTGTCTGGTTTCTGGCTCACCACCCCTGCTCTCCATGGACCCCCACTAATTGCCCCCTGGTCAGATGACCTCGTCCCAGCTCCCATCTGCAGACATCATAAATGTGGTGCTCAGGTCCTGGGGGTGCAGAACCTCCTGACCTGTCCCTGCCCTTAGGGAGCTTCCAGTCTAGTGGATGGACAGACCTTGACCAAGTGACTCCAGATGAGGACTTGAGTCATTCCAGGTGATGAAGGCAACGAGAGGGAGGACAGAATGTAGTGTATCCAGCAGGGTCCTACTAGGGAGGGAGAACTCACTCTGAGTTTGTAAACATGCAAGGAATTAATGCAAGGAGTTGGTTACAAAAAGGATGGAATTGCTGAGAAGCCCAGGAGGAGATGGCAAGGTAATCAGGAATCCACTGCTACTCCTGGGCTGGAGGTTCTTGAGAGGGAAGCAGCGTAATCAGTGGCTGGGGGCCAGGGTCTCTTGGAAGAACTTGGAGCCAGAGAGGAGACACAACTCCTTCCGTAGACATTACTCAAGACCAAGAGGGACGAAGAGTCTCCTTTCCTTAACCTGGGAGGCTGCAGAGATCAGTCATCAGTGCAGAGAAGAGAAGGTGAGGACCAGATGGGGGGGCACACGGCCCAGGACCAGAACAGGTAAGGGATGGGAGAAGATAAAGGGGTGGGGGGAACTGACAGAGTAGAGAGACTCAGAGAAGGCTTCCTTGAGGAACTAAGCTGGGACCTGAAAAGTGGAGAGGGGAAAATATTCCCAGTTATCACTGGAATTTTTTTAAAGAAGACAACATTTTTTAAAAAAGATTTTATTTATTTGAGAGAGAGGGAGAGAAAGAGAGAGAGAGAGAGGATGCATGCGCATGAGCGGGGGTGGGAGGGTGGGGGTGGGGGGTGGGGCAGAAGGAGAGGGAGAAGCAGGCTTCCCGCTGAGGGCCTCCATCCCAGGACCCCGGGACCATGACCTGAGCTGAAGGCCAACGCTTAACTGACTGAGTCACCCAGGCGCCCCCCAAAAACTTAACATTTTTAAAAAAAGATTTTATTTATTTGACATAGAGCAAGAGAGTGGCAGAGGGAGAGGGAGAAGCAGGCTCCCGAGACCAGGACCCCGAGACCATGACCTGAGCCAAAGGCAGACACTTAACCGACTGAGCCACCCAGGCGCCCCCAAGACTTAACATTTTTAAGAGCTGTTTTAGGTTCACAGCAAGATTAAGCAGAAGGTGCAGGGATTTTCCTCATGTACAACCTCCCACAGTATCAACATCCCCCACCAGAGTGGCATTTTTTAAACAACCAACGAACCTACATTGACCCATAATCATCCAAAGTCCATAGTTTACATTAGGGTTCACTCTGGTGGCTGTATATTCTATGGATTTGAAAAATGCGTAATGACAAGTATCTATCACTATGGTCTCATACCGAGTATTTTCACTGCCCTAAAAATCCACTGCGTTCTGTCTATTCATTCCTTCCTTCTGTCTCAACCCCTGGCAACCACTGATCTTTGTACTGTCTCCATAGTAATAAATAAATAAATTGTGATATATCCAGACAATGAAATATTATTCAACACTAAAAAGAAATGAGCTATCAAGCCATGAAAAGACATGCAGGAAACTTAAATGCTTATTACTAAGTGAGGGAAGCCAATCTGAAAAGCCTACATACTGTATGATTCTAACTATATGTTGTTCTGGAGAAGGCAAAATGATGGAGACAGTAAAGAGATAACTGGCGTTTTTGGCCAATTATCTTCCTGAGGCTTTGGAGATACTGCACTTTATCTTTTTCCTTCTCCTACCCTCTCCCCCTTTTTTTAAAGAGGGAGAGACAGAGGGTGGGGAGGGGCCGAGGGAGAAGGAGAGAGAGAATCCCAAGCAGGCTCCATTTGGGGCTCGATCTCCTGACCCTGAGATCTTGACCTGAGCCAAAATCAAGAGTTGGACACTCAACTGACTGAGCCACCCAGGCACCCCTCCTTCTCCCACTCTTTTTTTTTTTTTAAGATTTTATTTATTTATTTGAGAGAGAGAGTGAGCGAGCAAGAGAGAGAGCACGAACGGAGGGAGGAGCAGAGGGAGAGGGAGAAGCAGGCTTCCTGATGAGCAGGGAGCCCTATGCTGGGCTTGATCCTGGAACTCCGGGATCATGACCTGAGCCTAAGGCAGGTGCTTATCCAACTGAGCCACCCCGGTGCCCCTCCTTCTCTTACTCTTTTTTTTTTTTGTTTTTTTTAAGATTTTATTTATTTGAGAGAGAGTGAGAAAAAGAGAGAGAAAGCATGAGTGGGGAGGGGCTGAGCGAGTGCAGAGCCAGATGTGGGGCTCAGGGCTCGATCCTGGGACTCCCAGGATCATGACCCGAGCTGAAGGCAGACACTTAACTGACTGAGCCACCCAGGGGTCCCTCCTTCTCCCACTCTTAAAGACTGAGGCACTCCCCAGGTTTTAGTCCTCTAAACTTTCTCCCTGGGAGTTCTCTTCCACTCCTGACTTCATTTAATCATTCAACAAACATTAATTGAATACCTGTTAAGTGCCAGGCCCTTGATTAGGCCCTGGTGACAGAGAGAGTTGAATAAGTCATGAAGCCTGCACTAGAGGAGAGATAAGGTTGCCATATAATGTAGAGGTTAGAAGGAAGCCCTGGGTAAGACAAGAACACATAGAAGAGATCAAAGAAGGCTTCCTGGAGGAGGTGATGTTTGAACCTATTGCTGCCAAGTATACGGGCAGTAAGCCAGGTGAGTGAGGTAGGAAGAGCATTCTGGCAGAAGGAATAAGGCATGGAGACAAGGGACATGTCAAGACACATTGAGGGGTTGCGTGTGGGATGCAAGGACAAGGACAGCGAGATCCTCAGGCTGGTCCTGCTGGCTGCGATCTGGATTGCAGAGGGTCTAGTAGACCAGATTTAGTAGTCTGGGCCAGGGGAGAGACAAAGAACGTTTCCAGAACAGAACTGTAGAGACATCTCTCTGTCTGCAGTGTGAAAAGTTGGGGGCTGGCGTATAGGCTGCAGATTTGAGGCCAGTTGGAGGGCCTTGCAGGAGACCAGGTGAGAGATGATGGGGGCTGGACTAAGGCAGTGCAAGGGGATGGGGAGCCAGGAGAGATTAGCAAAATACAGAAAGACTCAGAATTGAGAACATAAATCAGATGCTTGGGCATGGCTGGAGGATGGGAGGGCCAAGTCTGGGACGCCCCAGCTGGTTAGGAGCCATAGGAGGAGAGAGGTTCTGGGAAGAAGAGGTGTGTCAGCTTTGGACATAATGTATCTGAGGTGCTCTGGCACTCTCAGTTGTCCTTGGTTGTTGACTTCCAAATTAACACCTTTATCTCTGACCTCGATCTTGAGCTCCCAGCTGGAATTTTCAGAGGCCTGTGAAGCATTTCTGCTGCTAGCCACCTGGAAACTCCAGCTCCATCTATACAGTGCCCCAAACCTGCTCCTTGCCCGTCTCAATCTGTTAACGACATCACCTCACGCCCCAGGAACCTCCGTCGTCTCCTCTTGGCGGCTCCCCCCAAGCCATGTTGACTCGGTCTCCATAATGCCCTTTGTGTCTGTGGCCTCCCTCTGTCTCCCCTTTCTGCCAGTGCCCTCATGTTTCACTGCTTCCTCTTGCTTCTTATTGCCATTCCAATCCTTCCTCCTCTGTCCTGTCACTCCCTTACTCAAAACCCTCAGGGGCTCCCCACTGCCTACTGGTAAAGTACAAGCTCGCTGTCTGGCTCTCGAGGTCCCCACAGTCCAGCCCCACCTTACTTTTTTGACTCTTCCTTTTCACAACTTCCCTGCAGACTGCTCACCGTTGTCCCAAACCGCCGCGTGGGTGGTGCACCCGGACTACAGGCTGTCCCCATGGACGGAAACGTACCCCTCTGGTTCTGCCTGTCAAATCACACCCATCCCTCAAGGCCCTGATGAAATGCTTCCTCTGGAAGTATCACATTTCCCAGTTGATTGCCTGCCTCATCTCCTTAACAGACGGTGAGTGCCTCGAGGCCGCTTATAATCACCACCTGGTGAGTTGGTATTCAGTAAATGTGTATTGAGCTGAATTGGCTCAAAACCATTCCTCAGATCAAGAACCTGCTGTGGCTCCTTACTGTCAACCACTTCAGAAGCCTGTTTCTAGAGGCTTCCCAGGTTCCACTTTAGGTATCTAACCTCACTCCGCCACCCTTGCTCCCCCAGATATGTCCCACATTCAATCTCAACTCTATGCTCAAAGTATGAAAGATAAAAAAAAAAAAAGGGAATAAAATACATCCTGTCTGCCTTCCCTTATCTACCAGGGTGGCTAAGCTCTGCATACTTTGTTAATATAATAGTAGTTTTAAATGATAGCTTTTGCTTGCGGGTTATCCTGCCTCACCTTTTTTTTAAGATTTTATTTATTTATTTGACAGAGAGAGAGACAGTGAGAGAGGGAGCACAAGCAGGGGGAGTGGGAGAGGGTGAAGCAGGCCTCCCGCTGAGCAGGGAGACGGATGCGGGGCTGGATCCCAGGACCCTGGGATCATGACCTGAGCCGAAGGCAGATGCTTAACGACTGAGCCATCCAGGCGCCCCCTGCCTCTCCTTTTTTAAGATTGGAATTCTGGGGTGCCTGGGCGTCTCTGTCGGTTAAACCTCTAACTCTTGATTTTTGGCTCAGGTCAGGATCCCAGGGGTCGTGGGATGGAGCCCCAGGTCTAACTCCTTGCTCAGCTCAGGAGTCTGCTTGAGGATTCTCTCTCTCCCACTCCCTCTGCCCCTCCCCCTGCTTGTGTGCTCTAAATAAATAAATAAATAAAATCTTTAAAAAAAAAGATTGGAATTCTAATTTTGCTCATAGTGGTGACCTCAGTTTTAAAGGTCCCCTTGCGGCTAGGGGGCCATGTGACACTATTCTGGCCAGCGAGATGTACCTGTGAGTCTCTGGTGGGGCTTCTGGGAAAACTTGCTAAAAAGGGCTAACCCAGCGGGCACATGCCCTTTTATCTTTTGGCATAATTCATTGTCCTTCTTCAGTCTGGAATGTGGACCCACTGCCAGGAGATAGAGCAGCCAGAGCTTGACCATAAGAATGAAAACCTCATTCTCGGATGGCAGAGCAGGAAGGGAGATGGGCTGAGTCCCTCATGGCCTCGAGGAGCCATGGTACAACCCGGGACTGCCCACCTCCTAGGGACTGCTGTCGTCTAGCTCCTGCAACAGGGGGAAGCCGCTGCAGTCGAGCTTCTGTTACATGCAATACTGACTTGTATGCTGAGATTTGTAGAATGTAGCCGTCTTGAGAATTCCCAACCGTGAAAAATGGCCCAGGAATGAAATCACAGTGTCAAAAGCCCTCCTATGCGATAAGCTGGTGCTCGTGGCTGATTATGTAACACGTGGACACAGTACAGAAGATGGGTCTGTAACCCAGGGCAGTTGAGAGGGCCACTCCTATTTTCTGAGAAAGGGAACCTCTCCTGGCAAAAGCTATGGAAGGAGATAAGTAACTTGATGGGCTAAGAGGGAGCGAATGCCAGAAATTTCAGTCAAGGACTATGTGATTCTGCTGCTAATGGGCCAATCAGGACCAAGATGTGTTTTACTCAGTTAAGATCAAAGATGCTCAGATGAAGTGGAGGGAAACCCCAGACGTTAAGATTCAGAGATTAGAGCAGATGTCAGCCCGTGGAGATGAGAGCGCTTTCACAGATCTATGCCATCCCGATGGAGCTTTCCTATAAACCACAGCTTCCCAAAGCGGGACACTCCGTCCCCCAGTGGTGCACGGGACCCTGTGTGGTGGGTCGGAGCCCTAAGTAACACTGATGTCATGCTGAGAAAGTTGGTCTCTTTCCAATTCTTTTTTTTTTTTTTTTTGAGATTTTATTTATTTATGTATTTGTCAGAGAGAGAGAGAGAGAGAGCACAAGCATGGGGAGCGGCAGGCAGACGGAGAAGCAGTCTCCCCGCTGAGCACGGAGCCCGATGCGGGACTCTATCCCAGGACCCTGGGATTGAGGCCTGGGCTGAAGGCAGATGCTTAACCAGCTGAGCCACCCAGGCATCCCTCTAATTCTTTTTTTGATTTGTCTATTCCTTAAATAGTTGATGTGTGATGTATGCACTTTGTACACATTTCAGAAGAGTATGCTTCTCCCATCTCTGGCCACAGGTTCTCCTTTTTTGAAACGACCATTCTTACCAGTGTCTTGTGTATTTATGTTTTATGCATCTGTAAGCACATAAATTCATAGAGCCTCTTTTTTTAAAGATTTTATTTATTTATTTGAGAGAGAGAGAGAGCACGTAAGAGCAAGCAGGGAGAGGAGCAGAGGGAGAGGGATGAGCAGACTCCACGCTGAGCTCAGAGCCTGACTCGGGGCTCAATCCCATGACCCCAAGATCACGACCTGAGCTGAAATCAAGTGCCAGACGCTTGACCGACTGAGCCACCCAGGCGCCCCCATATAGCCTCTTTTAAAAAAATTAATGGAAGCATGCTGTACACGACTGCTCTGTTCCTTGCTTATTTCACCGTACATATCAATGAGTTCCATGTAGGACATACAGAGCTGCCTTGTTCTTTTTAAAGACTGCATCCTATACCATCCTATACCATTGTGTGGCTAGTATGTAATTTAGTATGTATTTAGTATGTAATTGGTCCCCTACTGATGGGCTTACCTGTTTCCAACCATTTCCTATGACAAGAATTGTTGCCTTGTACTTATTTCATTTTGCATATTAACTAATCCATGCATTAAGCGAATATTTACTGATCACATATTCTACACCAGGCCAGCTTTAGGCACTGGGGGTAGAGCCATGAACACAAAGACCCCTGTCCTTGCATCATGGAGCTGCCATTCCATAGTAGAGAATAGATATAGGCTTAAATCCCCAGAAGTGGGTCACACTTTCTGTCAATCCTTCTAATTAAGTCAAGAAGAAGGTCTCACTTTGGTGCCAATGTGTCTTTAACACCTTTTTCTAACACTTGTTAAACTTTTTGAGACAGAGTATTGGTCTAAGGATTAGAGTTTTTGGCAGACCACAGAGCCTAGCTAGAGTTTAATAACCATGTTTGGTTTTTATTGGATTTATTTTACATAGCAAATGATACTGATTTTCGTCTATAGTCAAAAGATGAAGGTTCCTTTCAAAGTATCTAGGTTCCTGGGGCGCCTGGGTGGCTCAGTCAGTTAAGTGGCTGCCTTTGGCTCAGGTCATGATCCCAGGGTCCTGGGATCAAGCCCCGCATCGGGCTCCCTGCCCAGCGGGAAGCCTGCTTCTCCCTCTCCCACTCCCCCTGCTTGTGTTCCCTCTCTCGCTGTATCCCTCTCTGTCAAATAAATAAAATATTAAAAAAAAAGTATCCAGGTTCCTTTCAAGAGAATCTAAGTTTAAAAAGAAAGATGAGTCAACTTTGAGAAGAACGTTAAGTAAATATTAATAGCATAGGTGGAATTCAGAGATAACCCCATGAAGGTGATACTCAAATGACCAGTGTGAGGACATCACTGATGTAAACAGAACACGGAGAGAAGATGAGGCTCTTTATGCTGTATTTGATGTTGATTTTTGTATCCTCACTCATCTTTGGTGTTGAAATGGTCTTGCCTCCATATTTCTTCCTAGGCAGCTTATTTATTTATCATTTATTATTTGCTTCGATTTCACTGAGTTTCTGGTTACAAAGGTTTGCTTATGTTTGTGCGTGTGCATGTGTTTTAATAAACTGCTAGCAATTTGCATTCCCTCAGAAAATCTCTTTCATTTGAATTCCCCAGATGCCTGGGGGCCTCTTTGTCATCGCTGGTTCTGGAGATATTTGGAGACGCCCCTGCTAGGGGTGCTCATGTACTGCACTTAGTCAGATATTCATAATCTGGCTGAGACTTGCTCAGTCAATCTCTTAAAATATACTTCGATGAAATAACCCAACCCAAGTAGGCCTTTGAGGAGATTTTGAAGCCAGAACCTTCTGAACAATTCCCCAACCACGACTGGGTCTGCAATCACCCACAAGCTTGTTAGCTCAAGACGCAATTAGCTCGGCGGTTGCAAATGTAAACAAAAGCGCATTTCACAAATGTGCCCTTTATGCCAAGTAGGTGATAGCAAGTCTCTACCAGTGGTTGTCAGCTGTGGTCAGAGGGTGGGCGTACCTCAAGGCCCTGTGGCAGGGAACCTCTGTGGTGGGAGAGAAGAGGGGCCAAGGTTAATGGAGGGGTGAGTGAGGGGGGCAAGCAGAGCTATAGGCAAGGGGCATCTGGGATCTTGGAAAATGAGAAACAACAAAAAGTAAGGCCATCTGTTAATGGTTAAATCCTTGAGCTTTGAAATCTGGTGGAGATTGATTGCTAATAATTGATTACTGAGGACCTACCATGGCAGAGGCACTGATTGAAACATTTTCTAAGTGCTAACTCAGTGGTTCTTAAACCTTCTGGCTCACTCTTAAATATTTTTGAGGACCCCCTAAGAGCTTTTGTTTCTGTGGATTATATCTGGTGGTTTGATGTTGAACAGCTGGTTCTCTGGGGGGAAAAAAATCCTCATTGGTAGCATATGCCAATTCCCATGGTGTAAAGACTTCCACTGTAGCCAATTTCGAGATTCCAGCTTAACATAATGGAACATGAAGTGGGATGACGTGTGCACGATAACTCTCCCAAGTCAGGCGAGCTGATTCAGAACACTGCTGGAACGTTTAGCTACTACTTAAGGTGTTGGAAATTAAAACTGAGGAAATTTTAAAATATGCAATTCATTAAAAATATGAATAACAAACCCATTACATGTAAATATAAATAACATTCTTTGTGAAAAAACTGGATTTTCCCAAATAAAAAAAAATCTTTATTGAGAAAAGTGAGCTTGCTTTTTTATATTTTTGCAATTCCCTTTAATGTCTAGTTTAATCAAAGGCTCCTGGATTCATACATCTTCTGCATTCAATCTGTCGTGATGTCAGACATTGTATGGTCTCTGGAAAACATTGCAGAGCAATAAAGGTAAATAATGTCTCACTATTGCTATGAAAATTGTTTTGGTCTTTTGGACTCCCCCCCACCCCAACAAAGGGTCTTGGGGCCTTCCAGAGGTCCCGGGATCACACTTTGAGAACCGTTGTCCTAATGCATTTAATTTTTCCAAACATCCCAATGAGGCAGGTTTCTTATTATCCTGACTTTACAGATCAAGAAACTGAGGCACAGAGGAGTGAAATAACTTATGGGGGGGGGCACTTAGTGAGAAAGTGGCAAAATCAGGATTCAAACAAAGTCAGTTTCTAGAGATGGGATTGAGTTGGTGACTGTCACTTAACTAGATGTGTGTGTGATCTTGGGGAAAATGAGCCTCTCAGCCTGAGGTGTTGCCATAACACCCATAACCCATCGTCATCCCCAATTTGGGTTAGACTTCACTTTCCCTCACTCTCAGGTCTTACTCATGGGTCCCTCATCTGTGCTTACTTAGCATTCTCTTTTTCTGTCCACATGACGCTTTATCCCACACGATTGTGGCATTGTTTAGTTGTCCCCATTGGATTGTACTCTCCATGAGGGCAGACACCAGGTCTACCTTGTCTCATCAGGATCTGGAACAGGTGCTTGAAAATCTGCTGAGGGAAGAAATGAGTAAATAAATATGCATTGAGACTTCGCATGAAGGTAGGCTACAGTCGGTCCTACCCAGAGTTCTGCCCTGTGGCTCCAGGGAGAGAGGGAAGGAGGAGTGGGGAGGGGGCTGTCGTGCACTTATATACGCAAGCTTCTGGCATCATCATAATCACAGGTCAGACCACAGGCTAAGAAAAGCCACCTCCTGAATTCTCCAAAGCAGTTCAGATCACCCACTTTCTGCCTGGACTCACTTCTTACTCAATCTTCCCATCACTCAGCACTCAGACACTCAGCTGAGCAGTCCCTCCAGATGGTCTTCATCCTTCTAGAAAATTCAGCATCTCCGCCCTATGCTGCTGGGGGTGGGATAGGGGAACTCTCTGCTTTTTTCCCTTCATAGCCTGGGTTTTGTATGTTATCAGGAACCCCCCCCCCTTTTCTAGAACAATTAAACCTTTTTATTTCATCACCTCTGGGAAGGGTCAGTCACGCAAGAGTGAAGTTGTCTTGTTCCCATGCCCCACACCTGCCGCTGGCACCTGATTAATGGCTGCACTTCCGGAGGCTGGGGACCCTGAGGAGATGCAGCCCGGCAGGTGGGGCCAGTTAGATGGAGGCCATCTCCCTGGGCTTGGAGCCGGTCAGCTTCCTCTTTCACTATCTATAACGGTCCTTTCCAGCAGTGACCTTCTAGGATTCTCAGAAGCCGCTGAGAAGTGTAATTGTGGGGGAAGGGAGCAGGCAGCACAGAGACAATCAACCCGGATTCTGCCTGGAAGGTCATGGGACTGAGCCCTGGCACCGGAGACCTTTAAGAAGCAAAAAGGAACTGAGAAAACAGCCAGGAGTTCGCCTAGCCTGGAGTTCCTGGAATTCTGCTTTGTGTGTGAGCTTCCCGCGGCAGCCAAGGCCCCTCTGACTAACAGGAGATGGGGATGGGAGGCAAGAGGGTGGGCGGGGAGGTGGCTTGGCACTGCCAGCTCAGGGGATGGGCTCCAGGTCTCTTCCAGGGGCCAACCTGGGTCTCCAGAGAACCTCACCCGTGAAGGTGGTGGCTGCCCGAGAGCTGTGCGGGTCAAGTCTACGGGTTGGGTTCTCTTTCCACCCTGGACAAGCTCTCTGCCCACCTGCTCTGGAGCAGGCAACCAAACAGGCTGTTATCTCTAGAAGGCTGGCTTTAAAACCTGACCCTTGGGGTGCATGGGTGGCTCAGTCGTTAAGCATCTGCCTTCAGCTCAGGTCATGATCCTGGGGTCCTGGGGTAGAGCCCCGCATCGGGCTCCCTGCTCGGCGGGAAGCCTGCTTCTCCCTCTCCCACTCCCCCTGCTTGTGTTCCCTCTCTCGCTGTGTCTCTCTCTGTAAAATGAATAAAATCTTAAAAATAAATAAGTAAATAACTAAAACCTGACCCTTATCCAGGAAGGAACGGCTGACTCCACCTACACTTTTATGATTCAGTAGTTGTCATCCTGAAAAGCACTGTGAGCCCAGCTGGGGCCACAGGACTGATGGATTTCCATTGGACAGGGAGGAGGAGGGAGTGGGAGGAGCAGTGAGGTTGGGGTGTGGGTGTGAGTTCTTAGGAAAAGGTACAATTGGGATCAGAGCCACCCCTGAGGGTGCAGACAAACCTAAGGATCCATTTCCTCCCTCCACCCAACATTAGAGCGAGTGAAGTCTTGCTAAAATAAAAACCAAGGGAGCTTTGGTGTACCATTGCATCCTCATACTGCATCACAGTCATTCACCCATCTGTTCCTTGCTCTAACTTGTGAGCTTCCAGAGGACAGAGGGCGGGGTTGTACTCACTTCTGTATCCCAGCCCTGGGCCTGACACACAGGGACGGCTCAGTAGGTATTTAGGTATTACATGAATGAATGAAGGAGGGAGTGAATGAATGAGTGAATGAAACCACAAACACAAAAACTCGTAGTCAGGGTAAAATGTCATTGGGAGGAGCTAAATGCAAAGGCAGTTGATTGGGATAGGTGTGTGTGTGTGTGGGGGGTACCTGTGTCCTGCTGCTACTTTTCCTTCAGAGATTCAGAGAAGCTTCTCTCCACAACCCCCCCACCCCCCGCTGCTTTGCTGCTTTGCTCTCTAAATGCTCAGATAATGTGGTTCATTCATCCATTCAACAAATACTTACTGAACACCTGCCATGACAAGCCCTGGGCTGCATGACTGGGAATGAATGAGACCCGCACATGGCCTGCCTCAGGAAGCCTGCCCAATGTCACCAAATAAGTAATCACAATGAGCTGTGACAAGTGCTGGGACCTGGTAGGTCGCACAGAGCTAGAGTGACTATATAATTTAATGTCGCAACTGGAGCACTCTTGACAGTAAAGATGATTGTTGCAGGTTGCGTCCTTTGGGAGGCAGATCCTGAGATGGGGGTTCGAGTGCAAAAAGTTTATTAGAGATACTTTGGGGTCAACGCCTGTAGGCAGGAAGGGACCGAAGCCACACCGGGCAGAGGGAGAAGTTGAGATGTGCCACGATCTCAGTGAAGGCTTCAGCCAACCCCGTAGGGAGTTCAGACTCAGATGGCCCTTCGGCATCAGCTCCAGTGTGGGGGTGTGGCTTGGCTTTTATAAGATCATGTTGATCGGTCATTGGATACTGGCTGCCTCTGGAAGGAGGTGTGACCTTGGGTGAGGCCATCCCCACAGAGGGCCGACAGCTGAAGGCGTCTCCTGGCCGCTTTCCCAACAACTCGGGATTTGGATGGTGCCTCGCTGACCTGCTGCGGGCGCACAGACGACAACCAGGCCCGGGCAATAGGCTGTGTCGGGTGCCTATGGTGGGAACACCTGCTGGGGGTTCCAGCTGGAACCCTGTATCAGTGCAGGGTAGCATGAAGCTCAGGGCTTGTGCAGTCTGCAACCTCTTCATCGCCAGCTCTCTTCCCTTCCCTCGCCTGTTTCCTCTGCTTTAGAGGACAGTGGGTGGCTTTTGCGTGCGTTCTCTCATTTCACATGCATTCCGTCACCCACTTCAGGAGCATCGCATCATTTAATTTGTGGTGAGGTGAGTGTAATTATTTTTCTCACCCCCACATCCAAACTATCAGGAAGTTCTTTCACCATTACCTCCGAAACAGAGCCCCGAACCGTTCACTTTCTCCACCTTCACCACCTCTACCCTAGGGCAAACCACTGTCTCCTCTCTCCTAACTGTTGCCGTTGTTTTGATTTTGAACCAAGATGGCCGACAGCATGGAGCTGCAGGAGGAACGGGTGATAATGCGAAGAAAAAAGAATCAGAAGACCACTGAGGGAGCCTCCAGCAGAGCGCATGAACTCAAAATACCTGAGAGAAGCCCAAAACATGACATTTGATCTGAGAATCAGCATATGACCTGAACGTTGAGGATACTCCCTCTTCAGAATAAACTGAAAGGCAGGAGAGACTGTGGTTAGGTCATGGCCCCTGAGGCCAGAGTGCCTGGGTTGACATAACCTCAGGCCAGCGTCTTGACTTCTCTGTGCTTCAGTTTCCTTGTCTGTAGAATGGTGGTAATGATAACAGAACTCTTGGGGCACATGCGAAGTCCTCTTCTGCGCTCCTCAGTATTACCCTGTGAGCTGCCATCTTGGTCTGTGTTCAGCATGGTAGATGTGGCTGTTGGTGCCCTTTCCGGGCCTCATCTCCCCTTCCGCTCCTATCTCCAACATGCCCTACCCCCACTCCCACATGAAGTCATTTATCCATTCGACAAATATTTCTTCAGTTGCTACCCATGCATCGGGCACTAAACTCTTGTTTTATTCTTCTGCATCCCACAAGTATTTGAGCTAATGGGCAGGTGGCCTTGGGCTTGCTTTTGCCTAAATGGGAGTCCCTGTCCCTTGCCATTTCTTGTTCATGCTCAAAGTCACCCAAATGGAAAACCAGCTTCTGTTGTGGCCCAGCTACTACCTCTTGTCCTCCATTTTGGACCTTCAGCTGCTGGTGGAGAATGAGCATCATGAATGACCCCCCTTGAGTGACCCCATGAATGACCCTTCCTCCTGGACCCAAGAAGCCTTGGGGGGAGAGGAAGCCCTCGGCAGCTTGGAACCCCACTCTCTCATGTGGTTGCATTCTCCACCTTGATCCTACCTTGGCCATGGCCTTGTGTACTCCTGGCCTGTGTCTCCTTTTCCCGGATCCCTCTCCGAATGTCAGGAAAGGGCCTAGAAAGGATGAAGGAAGGGTAAAGTGGAGAGGGCAGGGGGCAGGGCAAGTGGAAGAAAGAAGTGAGGCCCCGGGAGGCAAGAGGGGTTGAAAAGATTGAAGTGTGAGAGGGTGCTGATGATGATATTTGCCATGAATTAATGCATGAGTGCCTCAGTGGGAACGATAGCCCTGTGAAGTCAGTACCATGGTCGTCCCGTTTTCCAGGGAAGGGGGCTGAGGCAAAGACAGGTTATGAAACTCCCCAGAAGCCTACCACGGAGATGGGAGAGCCGGCTGCCCCCTGGATGGGGGAGGGTGCAGAAGTCCCACAAGGGCTCCCTGAGAAGGACATGCACCCGGCATAGAGCCAGCACTCAGCGAACAGTGTTAAATGGATGGTGGTGCCAAGAGGCTGGGGGCAGGCTCTTTACATAAACCCCTGGTGTCTGGTGTCCGCGGGCCCTGGCTAGTGAAGCATCTTATCTCCCCCACCCAGGAATTCCTCAGCCCCCTTGGTCGGGGCGCTGTAGTCCACCAGCCAGAGGGAAGCTGGATTCCCCAGTTCTGGGTTGGCATCGCCCACACCACTGCAAGGAAGGAGAGGGCTGTGGTATGGGCACAGCTTGACATCGGTCACTTCCTACCCCTGGGGCCCTAGGGGAGGCAGTTAGCCTCACCTTCCTCGGTCACAAAACAGCAACGTAGGTCCATCCTCCATGTCAAGGTGAAGACGAAACTGTTGGGGGGGTAGAGCCCCGCACAGGGCAGGGAGGCGGTAAACGGATGCAGTTATGGTCGCACCTCTTCACCAGCCCTACTGCGCTCATGGCTGATGAGCTCTTGGCAGTTGACAAAGCTCTTTCCGCTCCCATGTCAGCCTGACTTGGCTCCTCTTAGTGGGTGGGCAGGCACTGCAGAACCTCTGTGTCTGTTTCACAGATGAGCAAAGAGAAGCCCAGAGGCCAGAGAGGACAAGGAAGCCTTGTGGAGGTCTCTGGGGACCTGCGGGGGGCGGGGTGGGGGTGTCAGGAAGAGAGGGCGTCCAGGAGCCCAGTGTGACCGGCCTGCTGTCCCCCGCCTCCCCCAGCCACCGAGCCCATCAGCGTGGTTAGGATCTGTTGGCCCGTAACTAGTCCCCATGTCCCTGTCCAGCAGCAGCCTGACCTCGTTCACTTGGAGAAAAACAGGAAGCTGGACTCTGCCAGGAATCAGAACACACCCTTCCTCAGCCCTGGGCTGCAAGGACGCTGGGGGGCACTGGGGGCAGGTCAGAGGGCAGGGTGTGGGGTAGGGGCTCTGCAGGCCAAGCCAGGGTGGCCGGGGGCCTGGACAGATGGGCTGGGACCTGCCCAGGCCTTGCTGAGCTCCCCAGGGGCCAAGAGGACGTGGGGAGGTGGGGAGCCAGGAACGGGAGCTCTTGGCCTTCCTCTCCCATGTGGGGACAGAATTATGGGGCACCGGGGTCACATATGACTTTTGCCTCCATGGACCCCTTCTTCTATTAAAAAAAATATTAAAAAGTATATTCCACAACTGTATTGGTCTAAAGATGAATATGATTCAGGTTGGACTCGTGATTATGTTTTCATGATCGTTTTATCTTGTGGTTTTAAAAGAAATGAAAATGAAAACATTTTCCTGGGCCCCTAACAGTATGGTAGGCCCTGGGCCTAAAGGATAAGTCAGCCCTACGGATGAAGATCCTAGCATTTTCCAGTCCCGCAGAAACCATGTCCCCCCAACGTGGCCACGAAACACAGGGATTAGCGTTCAGAGATCAGATGGGAATGCCGGGCTCAGCCTGGAAATAGAACCTGTTTCCCCCTCTGTAGAATGGGGAAATGAGGGCATCTGCCTCCTGATGCTCTTCTGAGATGATCTTGTGAGAAGTGTCTGGCCCAGGGCCTGCCCCAAGGGAGCCCCACTATTTCCTCACTGGCAACACAGATTAGGCACCTACTGGGTACAGAACCCAGGAAAGAATGTGGCTTAAGGGAACGCCTACTATTTTATATCAGAGTTTAGGGTCATCTTTAATTTTTAACTTTTTATTGGAAAGCAATTTACTACCTTTAAATATGCATAACGTCACAAATAGAAGTGTGGTGAAAATCAGCTGGTAGCCGTGTTTGATTTCAGTGAAGAAGATTTAGGCCCGGGATGGAGTCCCAGCCCACGAATGTTGTTTAAGCCCCCAAACTGACTAGTGGGTTGTGTACAGAGAACTCTTTTTTAAGGACCTTGAAGGAGAGCACTGAACTGAATTTCCAGCTGGCAAGGATTGTTCGCTTAACCAACTGAGCCACCCAGGCGCCCGCAAGGATTGTTCGTGTTAAGGTTCTCATTTCTCTGATGTTTCTGATTAAAACCTCCCAGCTTCTCTGGCTGAGTTAGGTCACTCTGGTCTCGTTATTTCGGTATTTCCTGAGAATCCGAGCTGGGCTTTGCTGCAGATGTGCTCCTCAGCCCGTAACCCATGGCTCTGTGCGCTAGTGGCCTGGGGTGCCTCTGCTCTAGCCCCTCTTTTGTGGGGTGGGGGGGGGAGGGGGGTCATGTCGGGGGGGAAGACAGGTCATCCAACTCATAGGTGCTGAGACGCAGAGTGAGTCCACTTACTGGCTGTCTCTTAATGGCCCTGTCACTGTTCTGCCTGAAACCCTCAGGGACCTCCACTGGCTCTCCCAGGAAAGGGAGGAGGCCCCTGCCTCCTGGCCACTGGAACCAGCCTGGCTCCTTCTCGGGACCCCCTTCCTCACTTCCCGCCACTCTGGCCCTTAAGGGAAGCAGCCCCCGTCGTTGTTCCCAACACTGCCCGCCTGTTGGCCTCCTTCACAGCCTCGGCCTCTGGAAGTGACCCGCTTCTATGCGTTGAGTGTTAGAGTCTTTGAATAGAGTCCATCTGGCCCACTGGGTGGTAAGCTCCCCGAGGGCCAGGCCTCACCTTATCCTCATCCCTGCTCTATCCCCAGCCCACAAGAGGCACCCAGGAAATATTTGTTGAAGCCATTATATATATATATATATATATATATATATATATATATATATATATATATATATTTAAAGATTTTATTTATTTATTTGAGAGAGAGAATGAGAGAGAGAGAGAGAGAGAGCACATGAGAGGGGGGAGGGTCAGAGGGAGAAGCAGACTCCCTGCTGAGCAGGGAGCCCAATGTGGGACTCGATCCTGGGACTCCAGAATCATGACCTGAGCCGAAGGCAGTCGCTTAACCAACTGAGCCACCCAGGCGCCGAAGCCATTATTATATTTAAGCATACAGTATTCATCCATGCAGCAATGGATTCAAAAATATTTCCTGGAAGAGAGGCTTCGGAGTCACACAGACCTGCGTTCCTGTCCTATCGAAGCAAGTCTCAGCTTTGTCATTTTCAAAGTGCAGATAAAAATCGCACCTGGCATGGGGCGCCTGGGTGGCTCAGTCGTTAAGCGTCTGCCTTCGGCTCAGGTCATGATCCCAGGGTCCTGGGATTAATCCCCGAGTCGGGCTCCCTGCTCCGCGGGAAGCCTGCTTCTCCCTCTCCCACTCCGCCTGCTTGTGTTCCCTCTCTTGCTGTGTCTCTCTCTGTCAAATAAATAAATAAAATCTTATAAAAAAAAAAAAAGTCGCACCTGGCTTGCTGGGCAGCTGTGGGGAAGGGAGGCCGTGCCCAGAGAGAGACGAGCTGCGGGGATAAGGATTCCCTGTGGTGACAGGGAGGGGCGAAGGGGCAGGCCCGGGACCCCCTGTCCCAGATCACACTGTTTTGTTTCCATTAAGGGTGGACATTCATCACAACCACACCTGTACGTGGGTTGACGTCATCCAGTTTAGAATGGTTTTATCGCTTTGGTTCCCAAAGTTGGCTGTAGGTTGGAATCAAAGGGGAGTTCAAAAAAAAAATCCTGAGGCTGGAGTTCAGTCTTGGAGAAGCAAAGGTAATTGATCTGGGGTGTGGCCTGGACATCGGGACTTTTCAAATGACCCCAGGTGGGGCCCCTTGGGTGGCTCAGTCATGGTCTCAGGGTCCTGGGATACGTGCATGGAGCCCTGCTTCACGCTCCCTGCTCAGCGGGGAGTCTGCCTCTCCCTCTCCCTCTGCCCCTCCTGCTCCCGCTTGTGCGCCTGCATGCTCTCTCTCAAATAAATAAATAAATAAATAAATAAAATCTTTAAAAAAAGAAGAAGAAGAAAGAAAATGACCCCAGGTGATTCCACCATGTAGCCAAGGGTGAGAACTTTGGTCTTGCCCCAGATGTGACTTCGGGTCCTCTGCCTTCCTACCACTCCCTTCCCTCCTGCTTGAAATTCACTTGACGTTGGCACAAAGACTTCCAGGGCACAATTGAGATAAATGGCTTAAAATGCAGATGACTAATTGAGGAGAGAAAGCAGCTGAATCTCTTCCTACACGGGTTCTGCTATCAGCTGTCAGATTCTTTTCTGCCTTCCTAGCAGGGAGGGGATTAGAGCAGAGGAGCTGGGTCCTGGGAGTGGGAAGGAAAAGAGAGCTAGGATCTGGTGTCTGGAGACCAAGGTCCTAAGCTTTGCCACTGTGTAAATATGGACGTAGCAGCTCCCTCTCCCACCTAGGGTCTCAGTTCCTCGCTCCGTGAAATGACATTCGTTTGAGAGCCAGCATCCTAGAGTTAGGGCCAATTCCACAATCCCTAAGAACCAGCCTTCCAGCCATCCTGAAGCTTGCATGTCCATGCAGATTCCCTGGCCTCGAGCTGGCCCTGCTTGCTGAAGTTTGTTTAGTGCAACCACATTATGATAAAGCTTAATTCCCAGAAGATATCATTGTAATTTTGAGACTATGAAGCAACTCAAAGTGAACTTATGAGGTGTTGACAAGTAGAGGTCTGGGGGAATCAGCTTTTTATTGCATAGAAGAGCATCTTCTATAATCAGCTGGAGGCTTATCTGCAGCTGGATGTTTCCTAAGAGAGTGAAAATGTTTCCTCTCTTGAGCAGGTCACTGTGGAGCCATCGTAAGGACTTTTTACACCAGTCTTTTTAAACGGAACCCTGTTCTTGTTCCTGTGGTCACCAATTAATTGACGAGAGTTTATAGTTCTTGGAAGAAAGAAATGGAAATTCTAAGGAAGAGACAGGAGATGTAGAAAGCCCTTCTAATGAGACACAGGAATGAGTAGGGCTGAAGTAAGGGAATGTCCTGGAACCAGCCCGAAGGGCGGGCCCAGGAAAGAGTCCTCGGGCAACTGCTTTTGGCATTCAGATGTTTTTTTCCCAAGCTCAGGCCTGAGGGCCTTCCAGCTACAGAGCCCAACCAGGCCACAATGATTACACAAATCACAAACACAATGATTACACAAATCTAGTGCCAGTCCAATCAGGCCCAAGCCCAACTTTTTCTGCATAGTACAACTTGCACATTTGAGGTCAAGCTCTGTTGGACACAGAGAGGAAGGGTATTCGGAAAAGGACAGACTTTTTCCAGAAATTCTCTGGCACCCAGCCCCCTCTTCCCCCCAGTTCAGATTTGGGAGCACATCCAAAGCAAGGCATCACCGTGAAGGCTGCTCAGATACCTGGGAAGCTTCCTAAATGAAGTCCACTCAATTGCCTCAAAGTACGAGTTGGCTGCATCTCCTGGTGCCTAGTGTTGGGTTAGATGCCCAAGTTGAGCTTGGGAAGTAAGTGAACTTGGCATTGTCCCTGTGTTCTCCGTGTGAGGGAGTTGAACACTTCTGTGTTCCAGGCACTGCGGATTCAGACTGGGGGGTTCAGAGGTGAGGAAGACCTGCCTTTACTCTGGAGGGGTTCACAGTCCATGGGGTCTGACTTGACCATCTGGCTGCCCTGGGGCTGGACTCCACCTGGGCAGACCCTGGCTCTTGGCCCCACTCGCCATGGTCACTCTACCCCTGTGCGCTATTATGCCCTCCGGTATTCCACTGGCTGCCTGATGGGTCAGCTGGTTGACCTAGCTGCCAGACAGTAACACATCTTGATTACTGGGTTTGTTGGTACCTCCTGAAATGTTGTTATTGAGGCAAATGCCTAACTCATGTAACCCCAGTTAAGGCCCGGACAGACCTCTGACTGATGGCCGTGCGTATACAAGCAGTTGCAGGCCAAAGGGTTGAGTGCTTAGAACAAAGCCCCATGAGAGCCCAGAGGGACATTTGAATAATTCTGGGGGCAATGTTTCCAAAGCCTACTCTGGGGAACATCAATCCTGTGAAGTGCTCCTCCAAAACTAAAAGATTTTGTGGACAAATAAGTTTGGGAGGGGCGACTGGGTGGCTCAGTCGGTTAAGCATCTGCCTTTGGCTCAGGTCATGGTCCCGGCGTGCCGGGATGGAGCTCCACGTTGCTTCGGCTCCCTGCTTAGTGAGGAGTCTGCTTCTCCCTCTCCCTCTGCCCCTCCCCCTGCTCGTGCTTGCTCTCTCTTTCAAATAAATAAATAAAATCTTAAAAAAAAAAATTTTGGGAAACAGTGCATACTCTAGCTTCCCCCTTAGACCTTGAACACACTGAAGACTCTGAGATTCCTGGATGAAGAAACATTACTTTTCTAACCCATCCTCTGTGGCTGCTTAGCTGTGTCAATGTTTCTTAAAGTGAAATGGGAGGGCACTCATCCCAGAATCTCTTGGGGGTGCTTGTTGGAAATACAGAATCCCCAGCCCTGCTGCAGACTTTCTGAGTCAGAATCTCTGGAGCCAAGACCCAAGAATCTGCTTTGAACAAGTTCCCAGTTAATTGTGATGTGTGCTCATGTCGAGAACCCCAGCTAAACCTTCCCTGGCCTTGGCTTTTTCTCAGAGTGTTGTAAAGATCAAGAGATAAGCTCGAGCAAAAAGATTAGTCAGAAAGAAACTACACACTTCCCAACTCATTCTATGGGGCCAGCGCTACCCTGATAACAAAACCAAGCAAAATTCAGTACAAGAAGAAAGAGAAAACTAGAGCCCAATAAAAATAATGACTAGAGATGTAAAAATCCTCAACAAAATACTAGCAAACCAAACCCAGCAACACATTGGAAGGGTTATACACCATGATCAAGTGGGATTTATCCCAGCCATGTGAGGTTGGTCTAACATCCAAAAATCAATGAATGTAATACAGCATATCAACAGAACCACTGGAACAAAGAAATGGCACAGTAGTTGGATGTGCACATGGGGTCAAGGAGGAGTTTGAAACAATAGAGGCAAATGAAATGATCTGATTCAGAGGAGGAATTGCTGGTGACAGATAGGGTAGAAGCTCTCAGGAGTCCAGTTCTTGATAAGGTGAGAGGAGATGGTATCTGCAGCATAGGGAGCCTGTGGTCCTGGAGAGGAGCAGTGACACTCTTCCAACTGTCATAAGGAGAAAGAGAATTTGGTACAGATGGGGAGGTGGGAAGGTGAAGGTACTCCTGAGGAATTGCTTTTATATTCTGATTGAAATTGTCTCCTCGCCTCTTTTTCTTTTCTTTTCTTTCTTTTTCTTTCTTTCTTTCTTTCTTTCTTTCTTTCTTTCTTTCTTTCTTTCTTTCTTTCTTTCTTTCTTTTTCTTTCTTTCTTTCTTTCTTTCTTCTTTCTTTCTTTCTTTCTTCAAGCATTTATTGAGCACCTACGGCATGCTCTGGCACTGTTCTAGGTGCTGAGGTTACAGCAGTGAACAATTTGTTTTGCTTTCTTCCCCCAAAACATTTTATTAAGAAAAATTTCAAACATACAGAAAATTTAAAAGAATTTTATGTGAGTGCTCATTTACCAACTAGATTCTACAGTTAACACTTTGCTCTATTTGCTTAATCGTGTATCCGTACATCTCTCTCCATCCACCCGCCTATCCACCTGTCCTTCCATCTTTTTATTTTTTTGAATCATTTCAAAGAACGTTGTGGACATCAGTATCTTTTATCCGGAAACATTTCAGGATGTGTATAATTAACAAGAGTTCAGTATTTGTTTAACTTTTTTGGGGTAGAATTTATATACGAGAAATGCCCAGATCTTAATTATACATGAATCTCAAGGATGGGTGAATTTGGACAAATGCCCGCACCTATATAACTCAAACCCCTATCAAGAGATAGTACATCATCATCACCCCAGAAAATCCCCCATGCTTCTTCCCAGTCCCTTCCTCCCCCTACCCAGGTAACCATTATTCTCATTTTTTTTAAACCAGAGATTAGTATTACCTATTCTAGGACTTCAAATAAGTCAAACTGTATCATATGTACTTTCGTGTGTCTAGCTTCGTTCTCTCAGCACAATGGGAGAGTCGTTCATGATGTTGCATGTATAGGTAATTAATTCTTCTCATTGCTAAGTAAATCCCTTTATGTTTTATAAAGGGATCCTATTATACCAGAAGAAATTATTTATTCTTCTGCTATAGTCATCAGAGCTGTTTCTAGTTTTTAGCCATTAGGAACATTCTTGTGGTCATATTTTTTTTTGTGGACATATGCTTTCATTATTCCTAGGTAGAAGTAGAATTGCTGAGATAGGTTTTGTTTTAAGAAACTCCCAGATCTTTATCCAAAGTGGTTGTGCCATTTTACATTCCTTCCAGCAATGCGTGAGAGTTCTGATTACTCCAGTGCCAACGTCTGATGCTGTCAGTCTTTAATTTTGGCTATTTTAGTAGGTGTATGCTGGTGTCTCATTGTGGTTTTATATGCATTTTCTTAATGACTAATGATGTTAAGCACTGTTTCCTGTGCTTCTTGGCCATCTGTATATTTCCCTTTGTGAAGTTTTTATTCAAATCTTTTGTCTATTTTAAAAATTGAGTTCTCTATCTCTTTATTATTGAGTTGTAGGGGTCCTTTATATATTCCGTATACATGTCTCTCGTCAGATATATTTTGCAAATATTTTCTTTCAGTCTGAAGCTTGCTATCATTTTCTTAATGGTATATTTTGCTGAACAGAAGGTTGTTTTTTTTTTTTTGATGAAGTATAAGATATCAATCTTTTAAAAATAATTATTGTTTGGGGTGCCTGGGTGGCTCAGTTGGTTAAGCAACTGCCTTCGGCTCAGGTCATGATCCCGGGGTCCTGGGATCAAGCCTCTCATCGGGCTCCCTGCTCGGCGGGGAGTCTGATCTCCCTCTCCCTTTATCTGCTACTCCGCCTGCTTGTGCTCTCTCTCTCTGTCAAATAAATAAATAAATAAATCTTTTAAAAAATAGTTACTGTTGGGGCGCCTGGGTGGCTCAGTCGTTAAGCGTCTGCCTTCGGCTCAGGTCATGATCCCAGGGTCCTGGGATCGAGCCCCACATTGGGCTCCCTGCTCCGCGGGAAGCCTGCTTCTCCCTCTCCCACTCCCCCTGCTTGTGTTCCCTCTCTAGCTGTGTCTCTCTCTGTCAAATAAACAAAATCTTTAAAAAAAAAAAATAGTTACTGTTTTCTGTGATCTATTTTAAGGTACCTTTGCCTACTGCTAAGTCTTAAAGATATTCTCCTACATTTTCTTCCAGAAGCTTTATGATTTTAGTTTTTGATTGAGACCTATCATTCATTTAAAATCAGTTTTTGTGAATGGTGTAAAGGAGGAGTTGAAGTTTATTTATTTATTTTTTTTCATATGGATAGCCGGTTCCAGCACCATTTGTTGAAAAAACTTTCCGCTTCCCATTGAAACTCTTTGGTTATTGTATAAAAAAAAATCAAATGACTGTTTAATTGTTGGTCTATTTCTGGGTTCTCTTTTCTATTCCATTGATCTATTTGTTTGTCATTGTGATCATGCCACAATGCTTCGATTGCTATAGCTTTATAATAAATCATAAAGTTAGGTAGGGTAAATTCTCTAATTTTGTTCTTTTTCAAGAAGCTTTGAATATTCCAGGTCCTTTGCATTTCCATAAAAATTTTCGGACATGTGACTTTCTACAAAAGAATCTACTGGAATTATGATTGAAATTGGGTTGCATCTAAAGATCATTTTGGAGAGAACAGACATCTCAATATTGATGCTCGATATTGAGTCTTGCCAGTCCATGAACGTATTTCTCCACTTCTTTAGGTCTTCTTGAACTTCGAATTTCTTTCAGCAATATTTTATAGTCCTCAGTGCACAGATCTTGCACATCTTTTGTGAAACTTATTCCAAAATATTTCATGTTTTTTTTCATGCTGCTGTTAAATGAAATTTTTCAGATTTCATTTTCTAGCAGCGACAACAGCGCTGAAAGCCAGACAGTGACAGAAAGGACAGACCTTCAGGAGGTCCTAGGTGTGGGGAAACGGGGATGGGGTGGGGTGCCATTTGTTTGCAGGCAACTGCAGAGGGGCGGAGGGGGTGACAGACATGTGGCTTATGTGATGGGAGGGAGGGCTGATGCACGATACGGCAGGGAAGGCCAGCTTCCTTTCTCTCTCCCGTTCCTAAGCAAGGAAGTCTGTCCTCAACCCCCTCCTAGGAGAGGCTGCTGCCAAAACTGGAGCCTTGGAAATGTGCTCCTGTGCCCCCTTCCCCAACCCTCTGAGCTGCTGAGCTGCCTCATCCACCAGCCCTCTGGGGGGGCCACTGCCACCCTGGCCTGGGAGGAGCCTCTGTGGACAGTTAAGCTGGCCCCAGGGGCACATTCTGCCCTCTCTGTGAGAGGCCACACGGCCTCCGGTCCTCACTGGCTCAGCCTGTAGGGAGGTGATGGAAACAGAAGCACCTGCGATTTACTTTGCTCAAGATATCACAGCCACACTCCTGGGCTGGCTGTCAGCTGTCCCCTACCTCCTGCCACCCTCAACGGTTTCTCCAGCCCCATTTCTTCACGTCACCCCACCCAGTTATAGAGTCAGCTGCCCACACCTCTCACGAGGGCCAAAACTTCCATGTCATGCTCTACGGAAAGATTCTCAAGAAGCAGAAACTGAACAAACCGAAACTCCACCCATCCTGGGTCCTGTCCCCATTCCATTAGGAAGGGTGTGCGAGGAGAGGGAGGGGACGAAGCCACAGGGGTGCCCCGGGGCTGGGCAAAAGGAATGTTGGGGAGCAGTGGCTGTGCCAAGGGGGCTGTCACCCCTCTGTACTCCCCACGATGCCCCCGAAGCCCCTTCAAGGAAAGGTGTACCTACCACGCTTTACAACAATGCCAGTTGCTGTAACAATGAAACCCCCAAATATATTGTGTTTCTTTCTCACTCGTGTACCAGTTCCCAGCAGCTCTTCCTGGATTGCGGGTGGCTTTCCTCCAATGCCGTGATTTAGAGACCAGGCTTTTTGCGTTTTGAGGCTCTACCATCCCCTGGTCTGACTGTCGTCCTTGGCACCCATCTAATCGGAGGGGAGAGAAACCCCGTGGAAGGCATAAGTACTTGGCAAAACCCTTGGTACAGAGGTGACGCCCTTTACTTTTGCTCACTTTCCATTGGCAAGGACCTGTCATGGGGCAACAGTTGGATGCAAGGGAGCTTGGAAGATGTGGCCCCTGGCTCAGCAGCTCTTTCCCAACGACAACTTGACACTGGCAAGAAGAGCTTGGATTTTGCCATCCCTGCCACGGAGCCCTGTGAGCTTGCTCTGTAAACTGTAGAGGTCTGTTTGGATGTGACAAGTCCCATCCCCAGCCTGGGTGTCTCATGGTTTTCCTCTGTCTCCGAAGTTGCTTTCCACCTCACTTAGCCACCACGCCCTCCCCAGGTTCCCCTCCTTCCAGACACTTACCTAAATCTGACCCTTCCAAGAAGCTTTTTAGGGATCTTAATATCCACACTGAGGTCTCCCATTCTCTGAGCAGGAGCAACGTTTGGGGCCAGATTTCCCCCTTCCTCATACACTCACAATGTTTGGAATTCTCTCAACCAAGGACTAAGGCTTTCTCCCCACAACTGACACCGAGGCTTCAGACACATGTGCCTTGGGAGAGAGAGCAGAATTCTTTCATACTGAGGGTCCGTATAGATCCTTCTAGAAGGGCGGGAAGGAGGCAAGGGCACTCTGAGTTTAGGGCATGGCCAGCTGCGGGCCTGATGTCTCTTGCTTTGCTGGTGTCTCAGCTAGATTTGTCAATCACATGTTGAGCATCTTCAACTTTTTCTAAGCAACTTGAGACAAATTAAATAGCGTGTATTTGTTAGTGCTTACCATACGCCAGGCATTGCTAGGTACTTTTTATGAGCACTATCTGATTAATCTTCTCAACAGTCTAATGAGGCAGGGACTTTATTTTATCCCCGTTTTGCAGACGGGAGAAGCAAGGCTCAGAGAAATGAACTTTCCCAGGGTCACAGAGCTAATGGTTGGTGGAGGCTGGGTTTGAACCCACATATCCAACTTCAAAGTCTGCTAATTCCTCCGTGCCTCTGTGTCCCTTCTCCCTGGGACCCCCGTGTGGCAGAGGTACCCAGTGCTCACTGGATAGCTTTGTGCTCCTTCACATTTCCCGGCCTTCCTTGCAGTCGTGTGACCAACTCTGATTGGTGGGCTGTGAATGGAAGGGACACATGTCATTTCAGGAGCAAAGCATTTAAGTACTGGTGTCCGACCCTCCTGTTCTCTCTTTCCCACTCGTGGTGATGACAGAGGCCATGGCTTGAAAGGGAGGAACCACTAGAAGGAAGCGGGCCATTGTAGAAAGAACAGCTGACCTGAAGAGCTGTGCAACCTGCAGGAGCTTCGTGTGGACGAGACATACGCCTCTGTTGCACTACAGCCCTGAGATCGGGAGGTTAACTTGTTACCGCAGCGTACCATGGCCGCTCCTGACTAATACACCAGAACAGGACATCCAACACAGCACCGTTGTACCCACCTGGCTACAGGCAGCAGAGTCCCTCAAACACTTTGTTTGGAGAGTTGCAGAGTAAGAATGGGGCCGAGGTGACGGCTCCGAGACAAGCCCCCAGAAGCAGATGGGAGAGCACCGAAGGTGTCCCTGATCCCCTGGGCAGCAGGGGCTCCCTGGACCTGGCCTCTCATTCTGGGTCCTCCTCCACCCGGTATCAGGTGGAGGTATCAGGCTTCTCCCCGTTGTTGCTTTCCCAAGCTGCTTGTTTTTGGCACAGCCCCTCTGTCTCCACCCCCAACACAGCTTCCAGAAGCTAAGGCCCGGATACGACTGGCTCCTCTCCAGATGCTGGCCCGAGTGCCTGGAAGTCTCTCTGAGCCTCACATTGTCTTTGAGATGTATCCCTGTGGACGCAGAGCTCTTGCAATCTGGGCAATCACCGCTTTCTGGCCCCCGCTGACTCTGGAGCCACTGGTTGGGTGTGGCAGGCAGGAAGCCCAGGGTAGGGCTGCCCATTGTCAGGTCAGGCCTGGGGAGAGGGTGCGGGTCTCGGGACCCTGGGCTGGCTCCTGCCTGGGCCCGGACAGCGAGAGTGTTCACTCCCCACCCAGACAGTTCTCAAACACTCGTCCCAGAGCGTCTGTGTGGGGCTGGGGGAGCATAAAGGCAAGAGGCTGTGGCCCCTGCCTTCCAGGAGCTTCTATCCTGTAGGCTCAAGTAGGACATAGCTATAGAAAAACACAACACAGGGGAGTGTATGAGTCAGGGATTTTTCAGTTACAGGTAACTGGACATCTAGAGAGAAAAGGTTGTGTGCGTCTCCCTTCTGAAAGTAATTCAGATTCAAATGCTATTTTCTGAAACACTATTTTTTTTCAAGATTTATTTATTTATTTTATTATTTTTTTAATTAAAGATTTTATTTATTTATTTGAGACAGAGAGAGAGCGTAAAAGAGAGAGCACGAGCAGAGGGTAGGGGAAGAGGGAGAGGGAGAAGCAGACTCCTCATTCAGGAGGGAGCCCAATGCAGGGCTCAATCCCAGGACCCTGGGATCATGACCTGAACTTAAGACAGATGCTTAACCACTGAGCCTCCCAGGTGCCCTATTTATTTATTTGAGAGAGAGAGAGCAAGCGGGGAGGGGGGTGTGCAGAAAGAGAGAATATCCAAGCAGACTCCTGCTGAGCATGGAGCCCGACGCAGGGCTCAATCCCACTAGCCATGAGATCAGGACCTGAAACGGAAACCAAGAGTCTGTCACTCCACCGACTGAACCACCCAGGCGCCCCTGGAACATTATTTTTTTTAAACACTGTTTTTTGAAATGCTGTGTGTAATGCGTGTGCATGCCAAAATTCACATTGACTCTTCAGACTTTCTGACTGCAAAACTCCAAGTTAAGTTTATCAAAGCTGAAATCTTTTCTTTCTCTTTTTGTTGGTCCTCTAAGTTAGCTGTTACCTTAAGTCCTGCTCTGAGTTATCCAACTGAACCAACTCAAAAAAGGAATATTTTGTCCCCATGTCTGAAAGAATTCCAACTCCAGGCTTGGTTGATTCCAAGCCCTTGTATGCAATCTGCTTGACTCTGCTTTTTCTTTGTTTTGGCTTCATTCTTGAAGCTCGTACTCCTAGGACTATATTCTGTGTTTATCAGTCTCACCTGAAAGGGTGGGCCCATCTCCTAATCACACTAGAAAAGCCCTGATTTAATGGACTTTGGGTCCCAGGCCTGACCGTGAACCAATTTCTGGAGTGGTTGGAGATAAGGGTGGGGTGGTAGAAGAGAAGATGTGATGCTTTGACTGCTAGGCCTGGGTCACAGGCCCCTCTCTGGATCCTGGGGTACAGTCAGCTTCTTCTGGATCACATGACCGAAGGTGGGGGAAGATTGGGGTGTTATGATCAGAAGGAAGATGAATGCGGAGTGGGGTAACAGTCAATGCCTACTGCTGGTAGGACAGTGAAATGTGCCCTCAAAAAATTATGAACCAGGGGCTGTGGGAGTTCAGAGGTGGGAGATGTCATTTCTAGTTAAGGAGATCAAGGAAGGCTTCATGAAGGAGGATGCCTCTGGGCTGGGACTTGAAGGATGATTGCGGTTAGAATGTTAGAGCTAGGGAGTTGGGGAGGAAAGAACATTCAGGGCAGAGGGAACAATGTGAGCAAAAACCTGGAGGTAAGCACAGAGAGTGGCAAAGGCTGAAGCCAAATGAGGGAAAGGCCTTGAATGCCCGGTCAAGGGGATATGGATTGGATTTGGGAGGCATTCATGCATGGTTCTGGAGCCAAGGATGGGTCATCAGATCTGAGCTCCCGAGAACTGATACTATCTGCCAGAGGGGCCCTGACCCCCCGTTCTTCCCCATCCCCCTGGGTGCCCTGGGTGCCCACAGATCCCTTCTCCTTTGGTTCAGCTCAGACAAGGCTAGAGTTTTCCAGTAGAAATGCTCACTGAGAAACAGGGAAAGTGGAAACCCTAATGTGATTACAGAGCTTAGCTTTCCCAAAGCACAGAAAGCCTGAGTACCTACTCTGGGCTTAACCTCCTCTCTCCCACCCTGTGGGCTGAGCCTGAGGCTGGGGTGGGGAAAGGGCAGAGGTGGCCACGCTCTGGGGCCCTCAGGCTCTCCAGTGTTCACTTCCCGCCTTATCTCTGTCCTGCCCTGAAGAGTACTTGCTCAGCAGCTGCCCTGACCCAGGACAAGGGACTTACCCTCAATTCTCACCTCTCAATTCCTCCCCGGACACTGCCCTCATCAGAGATATCTCCAAGATGTCTGCCAGGAATCAGAGGAAAATCAGCAGAAACCCCTCCAGCGCAGGGTCATGGACCAAAGGTATGAGCTTTGGAGTTAGTCAACCTGTGCGTGAATTCCACCACTATCCCTTAAGGACAAGATGCATCACCCACCTGACCCTCTGTTTCCTTTTCGGCAAAATGGAACGACTAAGCTCTACCTCAGGAGCTTGGTGAGAGGATGAAATGTTTTATCCGGGCACAAGGTACTTCTGCAATAAATGGTGGCAACGATGATGGTGAAGATGATGAAGAAGATGAAGGAACAAACCAGGGAGGGAGGAACACTCTGAGCTTCGCCTGCGAGTGAGCCCATGTCGTCAGGCTGGGCAGACACAGGCCTGGGGGGGGGTCAGGACAGAGCACCGGGATTGACCGGCAGCATCGACCCCAAAGCAAGCTCCAGGACTTTGAGCTCTCCTTGCCCTGCTGGCCTCAGGAACCCCCACAGGAACACTTCATCAAGTTATCCATTCTGTAGCTCCCCAAATTAAGGGAGGCATCATGCCACAGGACCCCGGAAAGTCAGACTGTGCCAAATGTCGGGGGGGGGGCGCTCTGAGTCTCAGATTCCCCCATCAGTTAGGGGACAATGATCAGGCTCTTTGGGGGCCCCAAGCTGCCCAAGGATTAGGCTTTTAACAGGATTTCTACGAAGCTCAGGATGGCTGAAACAGGCCTGAAGGATGGGGTGAGGCTGGCTGGCAGGAGGATAAAGGCTCAAGCCAGGGGTCACCAAGCTTTCTTGATACCCTCTCAGGAAAATAACTTGAGAATATATCCCCCCAAATGTGTTTCTTTACTTATTTATGTCAGGAACATACACTATTACACTAATATAGTATGCCCACTAAAGAAGTATATATATTTTGATAAAATTATACATAAAATGAAAGTTTTAAAGAGATTTCAATAAGAAACAAATTATGGCCTATCCATACAACAGACCAACTACCGAGCTATAAAAAAAAATGAAGTCTTGGGGCACCTGGGTGCCTCAGTTGGTTAAGCATCTGCCTTCAGCTCAGGTCATGATTCCAGGATCCTGGGATCAAGTCCCGCATTGGGCTCCCTGTTCAATGAGGATCCTGCTTCTCCCTCTCCCACTCCCCCTGCTTGTGCACATGCGGGCACGCTCTCTCTCTCTCTATCAAATAAATAAAAATAAAATCTTTTTTTTAAAAAAAGAATGAAGTCTTGTAACTCAATAATAAGACAACTAAATTTAAAAATGGACAAAAAATTTGAATAGACATTTTATCAGAGAAGATATATGAATGGCCAATAAGCACATGAAAATGCTCCATTTCACTGACCATCAGGGAAATACAAATTAAAACCACATGAGATACCCCTCCATACACTCTAGCATGGCTATAATCAAAAAGACAGATCATAACAAGTGTCGTCGAGGATGTGGGGAAATTGGAATGCTCAGACATTGCTGGGGAGAATGTAACATGGTGCCACCACTTTGGAAAGCAGTTTCACAGTTTCTTAAAAAGTGAAACAAAACCTGACCACATGACCCAGCAATTCTCCTAGGTATCTGTCTACCCAGCAGGAATAAAAACATGGGCACCACAAAGACGTGGATGCGAACACTCATTGCAGCATTATTCACACTATAAAAACCTGTCGACGTCCTACTATCTATCGAGTTGTGAGTGGAAAAACAAAATGTGAAGTACCCATACAATGGAATGCTACTCAGGAGCAAACCAATTAAACATGCTACAACACGGATAAACCTCAAAGACATGATGCTCAGTGAGAGAAGCCAGACATAAATGACCACATGTTGTATGATTCCATTCGTATGAAATTTCCAGAGACGGCAAGCCATAGTGACGGGAAACAGCTTGGTGGTTAGTGGGGTGGGGGGTGGGGGTGAGGATTAAACTCTAAGCCACTCGAAGGAGCTTTAGAGATGATAAAAGGATTCTAAAACTGAGTGTACTCAAAGCTGCACAACTCTGTGAATTTACTAAAAATCATTGTATAGTATACTTACAGTGGATGAGTTTTGTGCAGACTTTATCAGTAAAGCTATTTTTAGTATATGTGCTCCCAAAGAGAGCACAGTAAAGCCGTTTTTTAGAAAAGATTTTATTAGGGCGCCTAGGTGGCTCAGTTGTTAAGCGTCTGCCTTCGGCTCAGGTCATGATCCTGGGGTCCTGGGATCGAGCCCTGCATTGGGCTCCTTGCTGGGCGGGGAGTCTGCTTCTCCATCTCTGCTGCCCCTCCTCCCTGTTTGCGTGAATGCTCTCTCTCTCTCTCAAATAAGTAAATAAAATCTTAAAAAAAAAAAAAAATGAGGAACCTCTTTAAGCATCGGTATAGAAATGTCTCCAAAATGTGTGAAGTGAAAAAAGCAAGGTGCGAGTATGCTGCTGTTTGCTTTTTTAAAAAAAGAAAAGGTGTGTGTAGTTACGTTTTATTCATGTTTGTATTTAGGCATATACATGTCGTATGGACTCTCTTGTATATGCACAGCCTCTGGCTGGCTGCGGCGACGGTAGGGGTTTGGGGGGCAGGAGCTGCATGGGTGTTAGACAGAAGTGGAAGACTGATTTTGTGCCTTTACATTCTTCTTTTCTGAAAAAAAAAAAAAATTGTGGTACAATACACACACCATAAAGTTTACCATCACAGCCATTCTGAGGTATCCAGCTCGGGGGCATCCCGCACAGTCGCACTCTGCGCAGCCATCCCCACCCGCCCCCTCCAGGACTGGCCCAACTTTCCACCCCTGAGCTCTGTGCCCATTAAACCCCCACTCTCCGGTCCCCCCCCCAACTCTAGGCACTTTCTAGAAGTGCAATCCTACAGTATTTGCCTCTTTGTCATGGAATACTTTCACTTAGCATAAGGACCTCAATCCATCTTGAAGCGGGGGTCAGAATTTGCTTCCTTTTGAAGGCTGAATAATATTCCATCGCATGGTGGACCACACCTCGTTTATCCGTTCATCTCTGCATGGACACCTGTGCTTTCACCTTTTGGTTATTGTGAATAATGTTGCTACCCACGTGGGTGTACAAATATCTCTTCGAGACCCTCGTAACTACCTTTCTCAGGCGTATGGATACGCTACGTATTTGAAAAAAAAATAAAATGTAAAGGGATGAAATACAAAGAAACAGACACGGAAGTTGTACTATTTCTTCCCACGTCCCCTTCCGAGGCCCTCCAAGGGGGAGCGTTGGCCGGGGAGGGTGGGGGCGCGGCGCGGGGACAGGAGGGCGCGTCCTCCCCGGGGTCCGCACCAAGGGTCTTGCTTAGTCCCCGGAGGCTCCGCGCCGCCGGCCGTGCCCTCGCCGGCCCGCCGCCCGCCCCCCGCGGGGCGCTGGCCCCCGCCGCATTCCTGCGCGCTGCCTGCTGCCGACCCGGTGACTCACGGCGCAGGCAGCCCGGGAACGCCCGGCCTCGTCCTGGGCCCGCAGCCGCTGGTTTTCCTATTTGGAAACTCTTTAGCCGCCTCCGCGCCAACCAGCCGGTCTCCTCCCTGGTTCCCCCGTAGGCGGCTGGGAAGGAGGGCAGGGGAAGCCTGGGGACAAGCGCCTTTTCTGCAGGGCGACGGGGGGTGGGGAGACCCACAGGCCTGAGAGAGGATGGGTGCGTTCTCGCTTGTCCCCAGTTCAAGAATCCCCAAATGCCTGAAAGCCAGATTTACAGGATGGCAAAACCTGACCTGAAGGGACATGGGACTAAGTTGCAGTCTTTATTTATTCCGCCGAGTGTGGATGCTTCCAGATTTTGCTGCGGAAATGTACCTCTCTGAGTACAAGATACTGCCCCGGGTACCCTGGAGGAGCTACGTAATATACAATCGCTGCGCTGAATTTCCTTTCTAAAACCTGAAAAATTCTGAATTCCAAAACCCATCTGGCTGCCAGGAATTTAGATAAGAGACTGTGGGTCTGTGTTGTGTCCATTTTCCTGAGCACCAGAGTCAAGGCTCAGAGAGGTGGGTCATAGCTGGGAATGGGCTGCTGAGTCTGAGTCTTGAGTTGTCCTCTCTCCCTGACCTGTCTCCCCCAAGACTCTGCTGGTCCTGTGACCCACCGCCTCTCCTGTCCCTCCTCTGGGAAACTTTTCTTGTCCACCCCAGCCAAAGCTGACCTTTCCCTCTTGGGTCTCAGAGTCCAGCCCAGTGCTGGCACTTGGGAGAAAGAGAACATGGTGATTAGCAGGCTGACCAGAGGCTCCAACTACTCAGGATCTAGCCTTGACTTGGCCACTGGGCAGCGGTGTGACCTCTGACAGATTACTCATCCCTCTTGTGCCTCAGTTCCCTCATCTGTAAAGGGGCATAACAGTAATAACCCTCCCATAGGGCTGGTGTGGGGATTAGAGGATGTGGCCCGGCATAGATAAATTGAGAGACATGCATTTTGCATGGGACATAGCTATGCTAAAAAAATTATTTCTTGTTTACCTGAAATTCAAATTTAACTGGGTGTCTTGTATTTTTATTTGCTAAATCTGGCAACTTTATTCCCCAGTGTATGTTAGCTGGTACTTTTCCTTTTTTAAGATTTTATTTATTTATTTATTTATTTATTTATTTATTTGAGAGAGAGAGAGAGAGCTCATGAGCTGGAGGGAGAGGGAGAGAGAATCTAAAGCAGAGTCTGCTCTGAGCACAGAGCCCAATTTGGGGCTCGAGTCCCAGGACCCTGAGATCGTGACCTGAGCCAAAACCAAGAGTCAGCTGCTTAACTGACTGAGCCACCTAGGCGGCCTGATTAGCTGGTATAGTAATAATAAATGTTGAATGATATGAAAAGCTTTTTATCATAGTACTTGTATGTACCTAATCTTTCCCCAGTAGATTAAACGTACTTTAAAAGCATTCATTCATTCATTCATTCATGCATTCACTTGACAATTACTTATTGGGCATCTCCTATATGCAAGTCACAGTCCCAAGCTTTGGGGATAGAACAGTGAGTCAGAACTAGTCCCTACCCTCATGGAGCTTCCAGTCTGGCAAGGAAGATGAATATTAAGCATGAATTACCCTACATGATTAATAAACATTGTGACAGGCCCCTAGATGTCCTAGTGGTAAGGTCAGCCTGGGTGGGCAACCGAGCCTGGGATTTGTCCATCTCCTCGCTCCCACTCCTGCCCTCAATTTGCTGCCTGGTGGGTGGCTGGACGCCGTGCTGAGGGGCAAGGAGAGATGCTTGGAGAGATGCTCCTAATCCCTGGGAAGGAGGGTCAGTGTGCGCGGTGGTTCCCACAGTGGGGCTGACCCCCCCGCCCCCCGCCGGCCATCCACACTCTCCCCATCCTCCCTGGGAATGAGGTGAGGTGGGAGGGGTTGGGTCCAGCTGGGGAGAGACTCTGCCTGAGACCAAGGTGGGTCTGGGCTGAATCCGAGACTTCATCTTTTGGAACACGTCCTGTGTGTTTGTCCGGTTGGCATGCTCTGGGTGGGGGCAAAGGGAAGGGGTTTGGGGTGAACCATGTCTTTGCAGAGGGTGGTCAGCTGGTGATGTCAGTGGAGGGGAGGGCCTTTAAAGATCAACTGGCTTGACATTTGATGGATGAGGATACTGAGCACTTGAGAGGGAAGTGCCTTCTGAAGGTCACGCAGATCTTTCCTGCGGGAGCTGCCACCAGAACCCAGGCTGACTCCCAGCCCGAGCCCCTGCCCTGCCCCCTCTCGGCCGCAGCCCCCGTGGTGTTAAAGGAGAAGGCCCCGTGAGTTCACCACCCTTCTCCCCACTGGGAATCCCCAAGGAGGGGTCACCTGGGAGCCCACGGCCCCCCCTTCTCCCACATCCCCCAAGCAAGTTTCTGGGCAGTTCAGGCCCCGGCCCTTTGTCTGCAGCTCTGAGCAGGGCGGCCACTGAAAGCCAACCTCAAACAACAAATGAGAAATTTGGCCTTGAAAAAGTTTCACTTCCCAAATTTCACTCTGGGGCAGGGATCTGACATCCCTAATGCTCTCTCACCCGTTCCTCTCGAAAACCCTGAGGAGCTTGACTTGTGACCTGTCCAGGCTCACTGAGGGCAGGGCCCTCCTCCTCCCTTCTCCCCGGGGCTAAGTACTGATCCAGTCCCCTCCCCGCCCCCACCCCCCAGAACCACCCACCCAGCCCAGCGGTCCCCAGTCCTCTGTGCATCCAGGCTGGGATGTCCATGAGGGACAAGACAGAGTTTTCACTGTGTTCGTGTTCTCTTTGTCCCCTCTCCAGGGCCACATCCACTGCCTTAGTGAAGACCTTTCCCTCTCTTTCCTGGCATTCTGGGATCATGGGAAGTCCTGCCATCAGACATCCCCAGTTCACCTGGTGCCACCACTCCTAGCTACGTGTGGCAGTTCTAAAACCTGTCCACAAATTCTTTGGCACTGTGGCCATTGAGAAATGGGCTCTGTCTTCTGGCCTTGAAACTGAGCCAGCCTGATAGAGAGTATGGTGACAATAGGGTTCCTCCGAAGTGCTGTGATACGGCTTCCAAGGCTAAGTCTTATAGACGCTTCAGCTTCCTTCAGCTTCTCCAGGGACATTCATCTTTGGAGCTCTGAGCCGCCATGTGAACAGTACAAAGTCTACCATATTGTAAGGAAGACCGCATGTAGCGTCTGGCCAACAGTCCCAGCCAAGGCCTGAGCTGCCAGTGAGGATCAGCTGTAGACAGCGAGGACAGCTGCGCTTAGAGGGGGATGGGCGGCGGGGGGGGGGGTGCCTGCCAGGCTGCTGGAAGCTTCTCAGTCAGAGCCCACTGAGGAGTGGAACCTTGACTGGCCCCATGTGGCTAGCAGGCCCAGAAACTCAATTTTATCAGGGTGTTCAGAGAGAGGGATGGGCTCAGAGGGCCAGAGCCCCCCACATCTGAGCTCAGAACAGTGAGAGACCTTGGCTCTGGGGGCTGCCCCCACCTCTTGAGCCAGCACCCTCCCTTCCTATGGGCTCCAGCCACCGGGCAGAGTGCTCTCATGGTCACTGGGTTAGAAGGGACCAATGATTGGCCTGTTAAAGCACACCCACTCTCTAATCTATGTGTCTTTTATTTCTTTAGTACTTAACTCATTCCCCAGTAGAGTTTGAACTCCATGAAGACAGGAGCTCACAGAAGTTGACCTGTATTGAATTCTGCTGCATCCCCAGTACTTACAGCGGTGTCCGGCGCATAGTAGGTGCTCAGTAAACACTCACTAAGTAAGTAAATGGCTGGATGGTGTGTCTGTTACTGGGAGGCCAGACGAGCTGCAGGCCAGGCATTGCTTGCTCCTCTGTGAAGTGGGTGCCATGATGGGGCCTATCCATCACGGGTATTGGTGGTGACTTGAGGGATGGACTAGTGCTCATGCCTAGTGTGTTGCTAAAGCTCAAGTGGGGATTCTAGGGATCGTTAGCATTATTGGCTGCCACAGGTTGAGTCTCCTCTGATCAGGAAGACAAATCCAGCCTTCCTGCTGGCCCTTGGCCCAGGCTCCATGAAGATTTCCAACCCATGAGCATATTTGGGCTTCTGACCCTCCAAGCAGATGAGGCACCTCCTTGTGGCTCCCACAGCCCCACCCCCCCAACCATGTGCTCCCTAACCTTAGCTCTGGCACACTGATCGCTTCTCAGTCTGGGAAGTCTCAGGGCTTGAGGACCGGGCCTCAGCCCCTCTATCCCAGCGTCTAGCCCCACTCCTGCCCGGTGAGTGCGGAATGGACAGTGAGGGGATTGAGTTGGTCAGAGCTTCCCCTGAGATTGCTTCATACCTTCGCATTCTTCACATTTTGACCCAAAACACCAGAGCTTCCCTCCATGACACTGTAAGGATTATTGTTCTGTGAAAACAAGATGGTGGATCACAGGGCCAGTTTCTTCTCGGTTTCCTCCCCAAGCCGGAAGTGCCATGGGAGCGTGTCAAGAGGAAGGCGACAGTAGTGTTAAGCAGGTCCCACCTGCACATACGTTAAGGTAGCCCCGGCCCTCTGGGAGGCACCTGCTCTCTCCACAGCGAACACGGCGGGGAGACTGTGGGAGGCCTGGTGGCTGATCTGGTGCCCCAGGCTCCCCACCAACCCTCCTCGTGGTTGAAGAGCGATTCTGTGCCGTTAGGCTGGGCCTCTCTGGTGCCCACAGAGATTATCTGCAAAGGAGCAGGGGTGAGGAGACAGGGGGCCTGCCCTCCCCGGGCCCTTCAGGTACTTGCACCTGGGTCTGCGCGGCCTCGGGCCTGGCTGGGAGGGGACTCCCTCCCCTCAGAGCAGCGGAAGGAGGGAGGGGGCTTGGGGAGATGGTTCTGCAGTTCTAGAAAAGCTAGTTTTAACCCTTGCTAAAAGGTAGGTAACTTCTGACCCTCCTGGGGACCCTCCCTCCCTCCACAGTGCCCTGTCCCACCACAAGGCAAGGTTTCCACATCCTTCCCGTCCCCTCACCTTGCTGCCCAGCTGGCTCGTTCCGCTAGTTGGGAAGTCTGCCAAATGTCAGCTTGGCCCACCTCCCTGTCCAGGCCTCTCTCTCAACCCTTTTGCAGCCCTTTCTCGGGGCCTTGGGTTTCTAGAATACCCCCCTCCTGGCCCTGGGGGAGACTTCCCAGCAGCCCCAAGAGGAGGCACCTCAGCGCTGGGAGGTGGAGGTGGGCATCCTTCTGGTTTCCCCCATGCCTCTTACAAACCATTCCTTCTCTTCCTCCCTCCCTCAGCCACCTGGCTCCGTTGAATACACGCGAACCAGCTCTGTCCTCCAGGCCCCTGCCTGCCAGTGCCGGCATCCACCTGGCCACTCCCCTGCATTCTGGGGGCGCTCACTGCTTGCCCTCCACCCCGGCCTCGTTCTCAGTGACTCCGGCACTCACGCAACGCCCTGTCAGCACCCTGACCTCCTCGCCTCCCGACATCACTTTCTCCACTCTGCCCAGCTGCCTGCTCCCAGGGTCACCCTCTAGACCTTGTCCTCACTGCTAACGGGACCACCCCTGGATTTCCACCCTGACCACACCTCTCCTCCTTCCAGCTCACCTTCTCTCGGGCAGGCTCCTTCTACAACCCCTCACCTGGTGGTCATCACCCCTCTCCTTGCCTTGAGGTCCATGGTCTCCCATTTTGATTATTCTAGTGCAATAAACATGACTCTTGTTCCCTGCTCCCTTTGTCGTTTTTGCCTGGCAGGGCCTCACGGTGGCCGAGGTCAGCTCTCCCCTTTCGCCCCACCGGCACCAGAAAAGCAGGAAGTTGCTGGGACAATCCCACAGCCAGGCCACCTGGACACACCTTAACCTCAGATGGGCCCTTGGCCTGGAAACTGCTCCGTTTTCCTGGTGGGAACATGGACAGAACTGGTTGGGTGTTGGTGGGGTAGAGAAAGGATACGGGGAGGACTTAGAGATTTCTGGCTGGAGTTATAGGGTGTGTGGTGGGGCCCATTTTCTGAGATGGGGAAGATGGGCAGAAACAGGTTTGGAAGAGAAACCAAGCCTCCTCGAAGTTGGTCCTGAGAGTCTGGCCTCCCAGGTAGATCTTAAGCCAGTGAAGGTCTCCCACCTTCGCTGTGTCCAGCTCCGCCCCATGGTCTTGTTAGAGTAGCAGTCAGAATGCATCAGCTCCCCTCCTTAAACCCTTCTGGTGCATTCACACTGGCTGCAGAATGAGTCCGAAGTCTCCAAGCCCTTTTCAGAGTCTGGCTGCTGGCTTCCTCTTCTACCTCCATCCCTTCCACTCTCCACTCTACCCCCATCGAACACGCCAGTTCTTCCGCTATCCTGAGCACCTTCCTCTGCTTCTCCAATGCCCCAGACACTGTCTCACCCCAGGCCCTTTGCACATGCTGTGCTCATGGCCTGCCAGGCTCATGGCCGGTGACTTCCCTGATGTCACCTCCTTGGAGGGCCTTCCTGGACCACACAGCCAGCGAAGCCCCACCAGGCACCCCGTGTCACTCCCTGTCACATCACCATGTTTGTCGTCTCTTGCACAGAATGTATCATAATCTGGGGCGCCTGGGTGGCTCAGTCATTAAGCATCTGCCTTCGGCTCAGGTCATGATCCCAGGGTCCTGGGATCAAGCCCCGCATCGGGCTCCCTGCTCAGTGGGAAGCCTGCTTCTCCCTCTCCCACTCCCCTTGCTTGTGTTCCCTCTCTCGCTGTGTCTCTCTCTGTCAAATAAATAAATAAAATCTTAAAAAAAAAAAAAAGAATGTATCATAATCTAAGGCCACCTTGTGAGTTGGTTTGAGTTTATTCTTCCACACCCCCTGGTGAGGGGGGCCTCATGGGTCCAGCCTACTTTACATTCCGGCACCTGGCGCATACTAAGTGCTCAATAGGTACTTGTTAAATGTAGAAATGAACGAAGGAAGGAAGGCATGGGGAGGGGTTCTTTTCTCTTAGGGTTGCTGTGAGGATGAGCTGTGAGAACGGGTGGGAGATTGCTCTGGAAACTGGCCTGCGTTGCACATGGTAGGTGTTTTGCTCTGTCACGACACTCGGCATGCGGTAGGTGCTCAATACGTGCTGGTGAATGAACTCATATGCCACGAGGCGGGATTTAGGGTGTGAAAGAAGTGTGGACAAAGTGTTGGGGGAGGGGGCCTCGTTAGAGAAGCGGGGGGAAGGCTCTGCTGTCCTGCCTGCCCTTTCCACCTCACCCCTCCCCTGTCCTGCCGCTCCTGCCCCCAGCCCTCCCTCCTAGAATGCCTCCAGAAGGGCCAGCTTCCACTGACCCCTCACAACGTGGCTCAGCGATTCCCCGATCCTTTCACATTCAGGCCTTGGGAACAGCTGAGGACAAGCGTGAGGTCCCTGTCTCCGTGGAGCTTACGTTCTGTGGACTGATCAGCGATCAAAACAGTAACCTCCCTCCAGGAAGCCTTCTCTAATTCTCCTCCCCAAATCTGGTGCCTCTTCTCGGACCACCCTCAGGTCCCTGTGGCCCTCCCCCACTACACTCCCCACCATGGGCTGTGAATTTCCGTGGGGATCTGTCTCCACTTAGAAGACGGGAGGACCCGGATTCTTGTCTTTTCTGTCTATTATCCTGATGGGCATGGGTCTTGGTGGGAACTGTACCTTTGGGTCGCATTCCGGGGGCTGACAAGGGGAGGGGCAGTGTTCCCTGCTGAGGGCCATGGTGGGCAGAGCCGCAATGCCGGGTGAGGGCCTGCGTGCTTGGGGAGAGCGTGGGGTGCAGGACGGTGGGGTGAAGTGGCGTGCGGGTTGGTGCCACATCTTGGACAGCCGGACGGTTTCAAATGGAGTCCTGTAGCACTTGTCTTGCTAGGGGCTATGTCCCGATTTATGAAACCACCGAGGAAGCCACGAACTCGGTCACATGTGAAGTCACATCTGACCAGGTTGTCCCACTTTCCCTACTGCCCGACTGAAGACTTGTAATAGTTTAAAACGAAGTGTCTCTGCTTCACACGGCAAGTGCCTGGCCCGGGGACCTGTTGGGCCACCAAGAGGTTAAGTAGCAGTTGGAAGCACTGTCATGGGTGACCTATCCATATAGGGTGGTAAAGGGAACTGGGATGACTTGGGGACATCCCTAACCTTTGAGGCTGACGTCACGGTGATAACCACTCACCCACAACACATCTCGTGGTGCCAGTTCTCCATAGAGGTGGTTGAGGTCCCTAATGCAGGGCTCCGTGGCTGATATTCTCATGAGCACGCAGAAGGAACCCGCAGAGAAATTAGAACCATTTCGAGAACTGTTCACTTCTTTTCGTGCAGCAAGTATGTATCTCCACCCTCTTGTATAAGCAGTTGCCAGGAATAGCAAACCGTATAAACTCTATGTGCTCGTGGGAGGGATGGTGAAGACGAAGCAGGGTGAATCTCATGGGGGGCGGGGGGAGCATCACACAGGAGGAGGTGCTTAAGCCGGGCATCGAAGGATGGGCGGTGTGATGACCAGGTGGAAGGGCGTTCTGGGAGAGGGAAGAGCATGCACAGAACTTGATGTGAAACGGTACGGCTTGTTCAGGGAGCAGCAGGCCGCTGGATGTGGCTCCATTTATCAAGTCCCCCCGTGTGCCCAGGGCTGGACCACTTCCTCCCACTGATCAAACCCATCGCCCTGTAAGGTGACTTTTGTAGAGGAAGGAGCTGGTGCTTACGGAGGTTACGTAACTTGTCTCAAGTCCCACAGCCAGTGGCAGAGCTCAGGTTCAAACTCAGATTCATCAGATCCCCAGATCTGTGCTCCTCACTCACCACCATACCAAATTGCCCCATAACATGATGTGGGACCTGAGGAGCCGGGGTGGCCATTTGGACTTGATTCTAGAAGGCTGAGTCTCCGGAACGCCTGCCATTTGTACTCCACCTTCGATAGAGCTGGTCACGTCTCAGACTTTCATTTCCTTAAGGCTTGCCTTCAAATGTCTTACTTTTTTAAAAACTTAAGTAATTTTTCTTGATGTATACCATACATACAAAGGAGTACACAGCTCAATTAATTTTCACTCATGTTAAAAACAGTAGTTTTTTCACCCAGGTCAAAACCAGAACATTCCGAGCCCCTCAGCAGCCAGCCTTGCGCCTCCTCCCAGGAACAACCCCACGTGCAACCCCTCTTCCCGTTGTAACAGCAGTTAGTTTTGTTTGCTTTTGAACTTCACTTAAATGGAACCATAAAGACTGTTCTTTTTTGTGTGTTTGGCTCAACATTTGTGTAGTTTAATTTATTCATTCTCACTTCTATACAGTATTCCATTATATGCATGTACTAGAATGTATTAATCCATTCTACTGCTGACATATAGATTGTTTTCAATTTGGGGGCTGTTATGAATGGAGCTGCTACGAACATTCTGGTACATGACTCTTGGTGAACGCAAGCACTCATTTCTGCTGGAATTATACCCCGGGGGCTTGAGCTCCCGGGTCAGAGAGGAGTATGGGTACGCTCTGCATTAGTAGACCTGGCCAGTGGCCCAAAGTAGTTAACAGTTTACAGCCTACTACCAGTGAATCAGAGTTCTAATCGTTCCACATCCTTGCCAACATTTGATACTGGGAGTCTTTTCATTTGAGTCTTAGTGGGTGTACGGGGATATCAGATTGTAGTTTTAATTCACATCTCCCTCATGACTCATGTGGTTGAGCTCCTTCATCTGTTTATTGGCCACTTATATATCTTCTTTCTATGAAGTAGTTAAGTCTTTGCTCATTTTTCTATTTGATTTTTTAAAAAGATTTTATTTATTTATTTGACAGTGAGATACACAGCAAGAGAGGGAACACAAGCAGGCAGAACAGGAGAGGGAGAAGCAGGCTTCCCCCTGAGCAGGGAGCCCAATGAGGGACTTGCGATCCCAGGACCCTGGGATCATGACCTGAGCCGAAGGCAGACGCTTAACGACTGAGCCACCCAGGCGCCTCTCTATTTGATTTTTAATTTCTATTGATTTTTCTTTTTATTTTCTTTCTTTCTTTCTTTTTTTAGAAAGGGAAGGGGGAGGGCAGAAGGAGAGGAAAAGAGAGAATCCTAAGCAAGCTCCACGCCCAGTGCGGCAGAGTCCAACCTGGGGCTCGATCTCACAACCCTGAGATCATGACCTGAGCCGAAATTAAGAGTCAGGCACTTAACCGACTGAACCACCCAGGTGTCCCAATTCTTCTTTTTGATAAGTAAGAACTCTTTATATATTCTGGATGTTAGTCCTTTGATAGTCATATGGTTTGCAGTATCTTTTCCCAAATAAATTATTTTATGGATCATTATTAGCATAATGAAAAAACCAGTACCACATGTCATAGATAGCAGGTGACTATAGAATACGTAAAATAAAAAAAGACAATGTCGTTAATATCTGCTGGCAGCATGGCTAGGGTCCTGACCCCTGGTAAGTGATTAGCAAGTCAAAAAGAAGTGTTAAAGACACCGAGAGGCCGGAAAGAATTAGTAAAGAAATAACTCTCTCATTTTGCAACTCCATATTAATTATCACCCTCGAGTACCCTCTGTCCTTGAACCTCCTGTAATTATGTCATCTGCCACCCACTGTGTGAGGTCTACGCTTTGGGAAACACAACTGTAGGGGATAGGAATGCAATAAGGATCTTAAATAAGGGTTGCCATAATGAGATGGATATTTTCGAAAAATCGTTCAGGTGGCAATGCAGATAACAGTAAAAGTAGAGGTGAGAAACCCAAGTTAGGAGCAGTTGAGGAGGCTCGGGTGTAAGTACCAGGGACTGGGGTGTGGGTGTGAGGATTGGAAAGACAGGAGGTAGAACCTGGGCACTGAAGTGGCTGATGGATGTGTTCAGAGGGGAAAAGATGTCTGTGTGACTCGGATTTCTAAGTTGGAGGATTGGGAGAGGAGAGGTAGCAAAGACTGGAGAAGGAAATTGTGGGGAGGGAGGAGATGATGAAACCAGTCTGAGATATGTTGAATTCGAAGGGTTCCAGCACCTCACCGGGGAAGTCTTCATTCATTCATTCCACAAATAGTTACTGAGCATGCGCCTTTGTCAGAGGTCAGAACCATCAGTCAGACAAGATTCCTGCTCTGATGGAGCTCACCGTTCATGAGGAAGATAGTGGGGAAAACAGGTAAGGACAAGCAAGGTATGCAAGGGGCTTGGGGTGTTGGGCCGTGGGGTGAACCTGGGGCCTGTGTAGGTGAGCTTGCTAGGGAGGGGAACAGAGTGGCAGAGGGGAGGGTGCAATGTGAGCAGTTAGAGGCAGCGGGGAGAGAGCACTCCGCACAACACTGGTCAGCAGTAATCAGAGGGGAAAAAGGTTGGAGCAGGTCACAAGAAGAGGGTTTCAAAGATCTGTCCACTGACGCATTCACTCACTTATTCAATCAGACTTTACTTGGCTCCTTCCCAGCACCAGGCTCACAGAAATCAGAGATGAACGAGAAGTCTCTGGGGGACGCAGATGTATAAAGGACAAATTATTAGGCAAGGCTGCGTGCAGAACATTCTGTCGTGGAAGTACCTGTGACATAGGTTGTAGGCGCACAGAGGCTGGGAATTCACACTTTTGGAACCCCCTGGGTATTAGGCACCGGGAGAACTTCCCGGAGGAGTGGGCATGGAGCTAGAGAACAGGCGCAGGGCCATTGATGGAGAGGGGACGCCTTGAGCCAGGGCGGGCGGTGGGAGGCTGCGGGGCATGCTGGCGTCCGGGCAGCCGCGAGCACGCGAGGGGTGGAGCACGCCAGAGGACGAGGGGCCCGGGACCGGGTTAAGATCATGAAAAGTGGGTTGAATTCAGAAGGCAACGGGCCAGCGCAGGTTTTGAGGACAGTGCCCACAACTGGGCACTGTTCTGCCGTCGGACAGGGCCCGGAGTCCCTGGGAATGCTGCTTCTCTTCCCGGCTCCCAGGGTTAGCAGGTGCCGTACACAGTAAGCGCCCACTCTGCGTTTCACAAAGTCGGGCTCTATACAGCCCAGCGCACTCCATCAGCTTGCTGTTGGGGGATGAGCAAATGGCCGGAGGCAGCTGGCAAGGAGGCATGCAAGTGAGGGATAGAGTAGGGGACAGAGGGGTTAGCACATGTTCTGGGAGAGTTCTCTGAGAAGAGAGCAATAGTCCTGGGTGGGGAAAGGTGGATGGGACAGAGCTGCCAAGGCCCAGCCCAGCGGCCTGAGCTCAGAGCCACCCTCTGATGGGGAACCCCGGGCTGGTGGAGGGCCAGAGCCTCTCCGTCCGCGCCAGACCGGCCCAATCCCTCCGGTCCTGGCCTCTCCTCAGCAGCTCCTCCACTACACCTCATCAGCCTCATCCCCGAGTCTTGGAGCTCAGGGCTGCCCTGAAACTTGGGGCTGGGGCCCGGAGGGGGACAAACCCCAGAGTCCTCTGGGTTGGCGCGTACAGCAGCCCAAAGTGCCCTGGAACCCTTCCTGGCGGTCACCGCGGGGAATCACCCCTCGGACAAAAGACCTCTGGCGCCCCCTATTGTCAGCCGCGCTCCAACAACCCCAATCCCTCGTCCCTGCTGGTCGACCCTGACCCATAGGGCCTGGACACATCTAGGGCCATTTCCAGAGGCCGGGAGCCCTGCAGGGATGCAAGTCTGACTTGTGATATTTACCTGGACCCCAGCAGCTTCCTAATTGGTCTTCCTCCCTCCATCTGGGAGGACCTCTTTAAAATTCTATCTGTGGAATACTACTTAGCAATGACAAGCAGTGAACCGTTGATACTCAGGAGGACTCAAATGGATCTCAAAGACATTACACCAAGCCCCAAAAGCCAATCTCGAAAGGTTGCATAATTTATGATTCCATCTATATAACATTCTGGAAACGGCATAATTATAGAGACGGAGAGCAGACAAGGTTGCCAGGCATTAGGGAAGGGGAGGGAGGATGTGCCTGTGAAGGGGCAGCATGAGGGGTATCTTTAAGGTGATGGAACAATTATCTTGATTGTGGTGGTGGTTAGATGAATCTGTACATGTGATAAAATGTCATGGAATTATACACAGACATACAAAAAAAAAGAAAGAGTACAGGTAAGAAATGGTGAAATCGAGTAAGTCTAGTTAATCCTACGGTGCTAACTACTTTGCTGGTTTCCACGGTGCACTACGGTTATGCGCGTTGCCCTCGCGGTCGGTGGGGGGGGGGCGGTGAGGCGGGGGGAAGCTAGGGGATGGCACATGGGACCTCTCTGTACTATTTGTGCAACTTCTTGTCCGTCAAGAATTCTTTCAAAATAAAAAGTTTATGAGGAGAAGAAAAAGCATAACTGGCCTTATCATCCACCTGCTCGTTGACTCGGGGGCACCTGGTGGCCCGTGGAAGATGAAGTCCATGAAAGGAAATCTGTCAACTCTTTTAATGAGCCAAGCCCTCCTCTGAGGCTGGGGAGGAAGAATATCCTCCCTGAGGAAGGTATAGCGGCGGACCTCACAGCCGGGATCCCGCCTGCCCCGCTGCACTTGTTAATCCCAATGGGTCCCCTCCTGTACTGGCCTGAGGGGGGCGCTCTTCTTCTTCTGAAGCTTTGGCTCCAAAACGGACAAAGGAGCCTTCCCTTGGCACTGCTGGGACTCAGGCTGAAGTCATGAAGAAACACTGCTCTGGAGCTCTGGGAAACCAAAGGGTCCCAGTCCCATGTGCTGTCCTGCCCCCCCAGATATTCTGGCTGCACCTGGAGGCATGTCAGGACTCATCTGCTTCTGGCTTTACTGGCCCCCCCACAGGGGCTCTCCTACCCCAGGACCCAGGACCATCCTCAGGCCTGAGGAATGAAGACTAGCAAGGCTTCACAAATGTTCCTATACCAGGTTCTGGGGCGTGCATCTTGCACATATAATTGTAAGAAGTCTCTGAGATAAGCACGAATGTCCTAAGTTTACAGATAAGCACACGGAGGTGAACAACTTGCCCAAGATCACTTGATAGGAAATGACAGAGCTGGGGTTTGAATTCTTGGCTGTCTGCCTTTTCACGTAATGCCTCATCAGCAGGTATTTACTGAACACTTGTCAGGTACCAGGCACTCTGCTAGGTGCTAGGCTTACAAAGGTGAGCATAGGAAGATGATACTGAGGTTTATAGCATCACAGAGGGCAGACAGCAATAAATAATCAGGGTATGTGCTTATAAAATGATAAGCTAAGATAAGAGAAGCATGTGGGTCTCAATGCATAACAAAGAAAGCTGACCTAGCTGGGTATTCAGAGGAGATGCCTGAGGAAAGTTTACCTGAGCAGAATGCAAAAAGATGACTAAAGCAAAGGGGAGAAGAGAACTGCAGAGAGGGTACAGCACATGCAAAGGTCCTGGGGCAGGAGGGATCATGAAACATTTCAGCAACCAATGGGAGGTTAGCGTAGTTGCGGTGCAGAAACCAGGAAAGCAAGTAAGGCACAGGCCCAGCAAGTGTTTCCTGAGTGTTTATTCTGGGAGACTCTGTTCTCAGAACCTCAAAAGTAGTATCTTCTGTAATCTTCACAATTATGCTATGAGGTTGCTACTGCTATCAGCAACCCCATTTTCCAGATGAGAAGACAGGGACACAGAGGAATGAGTTAATTACTCAGAAGCATCTAGTTGGGGTGTTGTGGAGCTTAGATTTGAATCCAGACAGTCTGGCTCCAGAGCCCATGCTCTGAACCACTAAGCTATACTGCTCCACGAAGGGAAGCTGAGGAGTATGCAGGGGACAAACCAGGCAGAGCCTCAGAGGCCATGTTAAAGCTCGTCTTTTCCTAAGATGAGCAGAATGCTTTTTGAGCAGAGCGATGATAGAATCAGGTTTGTATTCTTATTTATTTTTTATTTTTTAATTACTTAACTATTTATTTATTTAGGTTTGTATTTTTAAATGAGTGTGGGTGGGGTGGGGGAAAGAGGGTGTGGGGTGGGGAGGGCCTGGAAGGTACTGCAGTGATCCAGGCAGGAGATGTGAGCCTCTGAGACCAGGTGGGCCACCGTTGGAGAGAAGTGGATGGGTGTGAGAGGCAGAACTGACAGGATGTGGACATAGGTCAGGTGTGGAGGGTGGAGAGAGGGGGAGAGGGGGAGAAGCCATATACTCCTAGGTTTCTGACTTGCCCAGCTTGGAGGATAAGGCAGCCATTTCCTGGGACAGGTAAAACCCTGGGGGAGGGCTAGGTTTGGGGAAGATCATGAATGTGGTCTGAGGACTGTCCCCGGCAGGTGTCAGGTTGTGTGGGAGACTCGGGTCTGAAGCTTCTAGGAGCAGTCATGCCTAGTGCTATGGAGCAGTGAGTCCCCGATGCCCTGGGTGTGGATGGGATCACCCAGGGAGGGAGTACAGAGGGAGAGGAGGGGCTGGGTCCAAGGACGCTGACCTTTGCAGCTGCGCAGAAGAGAATGAGATGCTGGGGCTGGAGTGGGAGGACCAGCAGGAGAACGTGGTGGTGCAAGGCAAGAGGGAGAGGAGGGTTGGTCAGCAGAGACAGGATGCTCCCGAGGGGACAGCTGATATGTCCAGCAGGTATCGATGTGGGATCATTGGTGAGTTTGAGGGGAAATTCAGGAGTCTGATGGTGTGTGGGCGAGAAGGAATGGAGAGGAAAGAGCTTGCTGGATGCTGTAGTGGGAACACTTATTTCTGCAGCTGTCGGGGGGCGGTGGCGTTGACAGGTCCCATCTGAGCCGCTCTCTAGGACATGCCTCGGGCTGAAGAGAGTCTCTTTGCCCAAATTCATGGGCCCTCCCCCACCCCGCCAAGGCAGGCCTCGTCCAGTGGCTGGATGATAAGGTGGTTTGAGGGTCTGCCCCCCCAGCCACGACGTGGGCCACCGCCGAGGCGCTGAGGCTGTCCCAGCTCCAGAGCTGCCCGCGGGTGGGGTCAGCGGAGGCCTGGATGGGCCTGCATCGCGGCTCAGTTTCCCCTCAGCCTGATCCTGCAGCCTTCATCCCCCCGCCCCCCACGCCAGGTGTGGTCCTGAGGGCACTCCCCAGTGACTTTCTACATGCCTCTGTCCACTTCTCAGGAGTTCCACCCGAGACAGCAGTTCAGTGAGGAGCAGAGCAAGGTGGCCATGGTGGTGGATAATTTCTGGAAAAGGGAAGAGGTTAACCGTGTCCTGGAGAGATGTCTGCTCCAGGGTACCAGGGGCAGGGAGGCAAGGCCGGATGTGGTGAGGGGGCTGTGAGCTCTGCTGGTGGGATGTGAAGCATTTCCGTTATTTCTGTGAGGTAGAGGTGAGGTCCTCTGGAGAGAGAGCGGAGAGGGAGCGGGAGAGGGAGAGGAGGAGGTGCGGAGGGCCGGAGGTTTGAGGAGACTGAATCCCCGAAGCAGCTGCTGCAGAAAGTGGGAGAGAACAGAAACCCTCTCACGTTGCCTGTGAGAATGTAAAATGGTGCAGCCACTGTGGAAAACTCTAGTTTGGCAGTTCCTCACAAAGTTCGACACAGAGTGACCATCTGACCGAGCGGTTCCACTCCCAGGTGTGTGCCCAGGGGGATTAAAACATATATGGATGGACTGAATGCTTGTGTCCCCCCAGATTCATATGTGAAGCCTTAACTCCCGATATGGTGGTGCTGGGAGGTCGGGCCCTTGAGGATGGGGCCCCCATGATGAGATTCGTGTCCTTGTAAGAAGAGGTGCGCCTGGGTGGCTCGGGTCATTATCGCAGGGTCGTGGGATCGAGGCCCTTGAATGGCTCCCTGCTCAGTGGGGAGCCTGCTTCTCCCTCTCCCTGTGCCCCCTCCCCTGCATTTGCGCGCACTCTCTCTCCAAAATAAATAAATCTTTTTTTTTTTTTTTAAAAGAAGAGACAGAGGTGAGCTCTTTCTCTGCCATGTGAGCACACAGCAAGAAGGCAGCCGTCTGCAAGCCAGGAACCCAGCCTTCACCAGAACCCCTCCACGCCAGCGGCCTGATCTGACGCTTCCAGCCCCAGGACTGTGAGAAATCATTTCTGTTGTTTAGGCCACCCAGCCTATGGCACTTTGTGATGGCAGCCCGAGCTCAGACTGTGTGTCTACATAAAACCTCATACATGAAATAGTCAGCATTATTCCTAATAGCAGAAAAGTAGAAACAACCCAAATGTTCATCAATGAATGAATGAAGAAAGAAATTCGGTGTCTCCGTACGATGGCATTTACTTGGCCGTAAAGAGAGCGGTGAAGACATGCTGGCCCAGAGCCTAGTGGGGAAGGGCCTGAAATGGAAGCACACTTACAGAGCAGGGAGGCCAGGGTGCTGAGAGCTGGGGGAGGTGGGTGGTGGTAGTGGTGAGCTCCGGGGAGGAGGGGGAGGAGTCAGGCAGGTGAAAGGGAGGAAGGCAGGGTGACTGGCAGCCCTTGGCATTGAGGCTGGGACAGCCTGGCTGGGAGCTATAAGCAGGGGCACAGCTCGTGTGCAAAGAGGTGGGAGACGGGCTGGGAATGGCCTTGGAGGCCACTTGCTGAAGTGACAAGGTCAGCCGGCTGCTGGGTGGAGGATGAAATCTGGAAGAGAGGAGCCCATTCAGAGAGCACTGGGCCACCGAGGCGAGAGACTGAGGGGGACGGGAGGCAGACCCCAGGAAGAGTTACAGGTGGAAGGTAAGGATGGGGTGGCTGATTGGCTTTGGGGGAGGGGGGAGGAGACTCTGGTCAACGGAGGGGCCATGCCTCACAACAGGGAGAAAGGCTGGGCCCGGAGTTCCGTTGCGGGCAGGTTGCACTCAGGGTGTCCGACAGCCATCCATGCAGAGCTGTCCTGTAAGCAGGTGGCCATTTGCACTTGGAACTCAGGAGAGAGTGGTCCTGGCTGGTGAGAGATTTGGGTGACCCGTGAGCAGGCCTGGTGCCTGAGTCCCCCGGATGGAATGGATGAGGGCCCTTAGGGAGGGTGGAGGGGAGAGGCCATGGGCTGAGGCCACAACCCAGCGGGCATCACTATTTACAGGGTGGGCAAAGACCCATGATGCTGCAGGCAAAGGGACAGCGAGCTTCATGGGGGGACAACAGGCAGTTCACGTGTCCACTCGCATGAGGATTGGGTGCTCGCGTCAGACTTGGCAACCAGGTGGGCACTGGTGGCCTTTTCTGGGGCAGCTTCGGGGGCAGATGCCAGGCTGTAGGAGGGTCCGGAGCATCTGCTGAGAGGGGGCAGGCTTGGGGAGAGGGCCTTCTGGGACAGCCCTTATCCACTGCGCACTTATTTTTCGCTCTGTCCCCCAACCGGCTGGTGCTTCAAGAGGGCAGATACTATTTTTTTTTTTTTTTTAAGATTTTATTTATTTGCGAGAGAGAGAATGAGAGACAGAGAGCATGAGAGGGAGGAGGGTCAGAGGGAGAAGCAGACTCCCTGCTGAGCAGGGAGCCCGATGTGGGACTCGATCCCGGGACTCCAGGATCATGACCTGAGCCGAAGGCAGTCGCTTAACCAACTGAGCCACCCAGGCGCCCGGCAGATACTATTTTTATGTATCTTTGTGTCTCACACAAAATCCAACTCATTCCAAACATATTCAGTGAGCACTGTGCGTGGTGTTGAGGATTCACGGCTGAGGCCACATGTCTGGTGGATCCTCAGGCTGCAAACGAAGCTCCGGGCAGGCTCTGCCGCCCGTCTGCCCCGTGACCTCCGGTGAGTTATGACGTTGTCTCTCTAGGAGTTTCCTCACTGGCAGTGGGTGATTTCTGCAGCTCTTCCTGGTGGCAAAATATGATGAATCTGGGACTTCTTCACCTGCTGCTACATGGTTTGCTCAGCAAGGCCTTGGCAGTGTCAGAAGCCTGGGTGGGGTGAGGATCAGACGGTGCGGGGGAGCTGACACTTCCCAAGGCCTCCCGCCTGCTGTCCTGCCACAGACCCCCATTCGTTGTGGCCCACAAGGCCCTGCACACCCTGTCCCCCATCAGCCTCTCCAGCCCCACCTTGCCCCCATGCTCTCGGGTTGTGTGGGCTCTTTGCAGATTTTGTTCTCTCTACGAGCCTTCCCGCCGCAGAGCCTTTGCACATGCTGTTCCCTCTGACTAGACACGCTTCCCTTAATTCCTCACCTTGTCGACTCCTCTTCATTTTTTAGTGCTGGGCCCAGATGGGGCTTCTGCAGAAGCATCTCAGGTTCCTGAGGGACAGTGACACCCGAGCGACCCACCTTCAGAGCACCCTGCACTTTCTCTTACTTTTGTACACAGGAATGTAACCAAGTAATCAGTTGTTTAACATCTGTCCCACTCTGTCCTTAGACCTGGGGGTGAGGAACCCTTGCCCTGCTGCGCGTCCCCCGCTTTAGAAGGCTCTACTCTTGACCTTCTCAGTCTGTGCCCTCTCCCCACAGGATGAGGAACCTGTGGGGCCTCTTGGAGCCCAGGCCCTTCCCTCTGGACCATGCCCCTGATATGCAAGACCGCAGAAGTCCCTGCCCCAAAAGCCCATTCCCTGAAGGGTGGGCCATGTGGGGTGGCCGAGGGGCCGCAGGGGGCAGGCGACACGTGGCAGTTTGTGCTAGTGGACTGGACTGTCCCCATGTGTGCACGCGGCCTTCCCCTGGGGCAAGATGGCTCTGAGGGCAGATACAAGGGGCAGGCTGCTCTTCTCACGCCAACGTGCCTGGGCACAGAATTCAAAAGGGTCAAGGAAGTGTGGGCTGGAACCTCGTCTTCTAGGTCACCACGAAAGTATATTTGTCAAAGTAGGAGAATAGAACATATTTTATTGAACAGTTATAACTTGATTTGTGACTTTACAGTTATTTCCACGTATGGCGTGAAGCCTCTTTTTGTACTCGTGTCCCGGCCCTGCTGGCATGTGGGGTGGGCGTGGGTCCGCACGCGCAGTACCCCTGCCCCAGAGCACTTGCCTGGCACAGAAGAGCAGATAATAAATATTGGCTGTGAGAGACAAACGAGATGATCCAAGTGAAACGCTTGGCAGGGTGCAAATGTCAATAAATAGTAGCTATTATTGTTTGCTGAACAGACGAACGGTAGGTGGGGCGGGGGGCCCGGACCCAGAAACTGAGGTGGTTTGTGTGTGAGGAGGGAAAGGGCATGGCTGGCCCCAGGGTTCACGCTTCCTTTTCCAGACGCTGTACCCGCCTTCCCCCAGCCCTGCAGGCCTCTCGTAGCTCCTCAGGACAAGGTGGGCACCGGGCAGGCCGCCGGACAGCCAGGGCACTGACAGGGGCTGGGGGGCTCCTGCCAGTGCTATCTCCCCTCCCTGCCAGAACACAGCTGCCGCAGGTTTCCTGGCCGCCTTCAGGATCTCCCCAGGCCCAGACAGAACCCTCCTGCCGCAGTTTCTTTCGCTTTGCCCGTGAGCCCATGGTGGGCTGTGCAGGGGGCCTGGAGGGGAGGCGCAGCTGAAAGGACTGCCGGCGTCCTCCCAGGAGGCCTGGTGTGAGAGCAGCCTGGACGGACCCTGAACGGGTCACTTTGCTGCCCCGCTGCCTGCTTCTCTGCGGTCGTGTGTGGAGACGGTGCGGGGGAGGCGGCCAGGGCAGGGCACACACTGAGGGTGAAGAACCCGCGCACACAGCGCCCAGGGATCGGGGAGGGCGGCGGCCGGGCCCAGAAGGCCGATGGGAATGGCCCCCGGCAGCGGCGGAGAGTGTCGGGCGGGAGTGAGGCCCGAGGCAAGGCTGGGCAGCAGGGGCGCTGTAGGCGACTGCTCCGGGACTGACACGGGGCTCGGTCCCCACGGGCTGTCCTTGAAGGCCCCGCAGGTGCAGGCCTGAAGAAGCCGAGAAGCCCCTCACCCACACTCCTCCTCCCAGCGCCAGCCGCCCCGGAAAAGCAACTCTCACCCCAGCGCATTCTCTCTCTCACACACAGCAGGTGTCGCTGTAATAAAGACCAGAACCCAAGTAAGCCCCAAACAGGACAGGCCGGGGGGGGGGGGGGGGGGGGGAGGGGGCGGGGAGGAAGAGGAAATCACATTTTGCAAACTGCCCACCAGGGGTCACCATACTGCACCAAGGGGTGCAGATTTCACTTCGGCCTGGGGACCGCTGGGAGGCGGAGGGTCTCACAGAGGAGTCCAGCCAAGCGGCCTCCAACCGTCCGGCTTCCAAGGCAGGACCACTGTCGCCGCCCCCAGTCCCGGGTCCGCAGCGCCAGCCGCGGGGGGTGGGGGCAGGGGCCCGCGGTCAGTGCGGCGGGAAGATGTCTGAGCAGCGCTGCAGGATGAGCTCCACCACCTGGTTCTGGAACACCATGGTCATGGGCATGCTGGTCTCCTCGGTCTCGGGCCGCAGCAGCGTGGGCCCGAACACTATGGCCACGCTCTGCACGGACATGCGGTTCTGATCGCCGTGCTCGATCACCCTGCAGCGGGGAGCGGGGTGGGGAGGGGGGCATCAGGGCCCGGAGCTGGAGGGGCGTGGGGGTCCGCCCGCACCCGCCTCCCCATTCCCGCCGCTCGCCGGCTCACCTGCACAGGTGCTGGAAGAGCAGCCGCAGCGTGTCGTGGTTGGGGGCGGGCAGCGAGCGCACCAGGTCCCGCACACAGCGGCTGCGCTGGGCCTGGTCCTGCAGCTCTGCGGAAGGGAAGGCAGGGTCGGCTCCGCGAGGGGAACGGAGGGGCTGAGTCCCGGTGGGGGGGGGAGGGGGGAGGAGTCCGGCCGAGGGGGTGCGGGGGCGGCAGGCCGGCCCCGTCCCTACCCCACCCGCCCCGCCTCCCCCAGGCGCTCACTGATGGCCGCGATGAACTGGCGGAAGTGCGAGAAGGGGAAGAGGGGCTCCGGCAGCTCTCGAAAGAAGAGCTTCAGGGCCCCGGTGATCACGTGGACGTCCTCCCAGCGCCCGTCGTCCAGGTCCAGGCGCTCATCTGCGGCAAGGGGGGCGGAAGAGGCGGTGAGCACCCCTTGGTGCCTTCAGGCCCTGGGGTGAGGGACGGGAGCCGGGCCTCACCGTGGTCCACCTTATAGCGCAGCTTCTGGATGGTGGCCAGGTTTCCACTGATGCGGTACAGGCCGTCGATGTCCAGCCCTAGGGCAGAGGGAGGCGCTGACCTCGGGCTGGGTGGGACGGGTCTAAAGCTCCTGCTCGGATTCCCACTCAGGGGCGCCCGTTCCCCCCTCCCCGCGCCCCCCAACCCCAGGGGTCTCCGTCTTGGGGTCCGGGAGGGAGGCCTCCGGGCGCCGCGCCTACCCCGGGCCTCGACGGTGCGGATGCACTGCTGCACGAAGCGCGGCACGGAGCTCCTCTCGCGCTCACACAGCGCGGCGAGCGCGCAGCCGAACACCTGGTCTGGGGGAGAGGCTCGTCAGCGCCGCCCGGCCCCAACCCCCCCCCCCCCCCCGCCGCCGCGCTCTCGGACTCCCTCGGGTACCTTTGATGTAGCCCTTCTCCCGCAGAGACTGCAGCGTGGGCCGCTTCAGCAGCAACCAGCGGAGCCGGTGCCGGACCCTGCTCAGGTCGCTCTCCGGGGTGGCTGCGCCTGGGCCCGGGAGTGCGGGGCCGGGTCACTCGGTGGCGCCGGGACTGGCCGGGCTGGCCCCAGCCGGGTCGTCACCCCCCGCCTCCCCCGCGACGCCGGTTCCCAGGAGATGCCCTCCACCCACCCCCCGCGCGCACCTGCACCCGGCCGCGCCTCGTCCTCCCGCCAGCTTCCCAAGCGCTCGCTGGACCCGAAGTCCGCGCGGCTGCTCTCGCTTTCCTCCTCCGGGGGCAGGTCTGCGGACTGGAATCACGCGGCCTCAGAGAGGCAGGGCCTGGGGCCAGGCTTCTGGGACAGCGTGAGGGGCCCCGAGTGCCCTCCCAGCCGGCCCGATGACTCCCAAGCAGAGTTCACGCTTCCCTTCTCCACCCCTGACCTCCTACCGCGGAACCTCAGAACGTTCACCTCCCTGGGCTGCATGGAGCCCTTCAGGTGTTGCAGACAGTCATCCTGCTCTCTCCCGCTCTTTCTTATCCTGGCCCCCCTTGCCCATATTTTCCTAGATCCTCTGCACACAATCCACTAGGTCAGCATTCCTCAATTATGTGGCTCCGAGTTCTGAACTTACAATTTCAGCTGAGGCCCCAGCACTGCCAACAACCGCATCACCGCCCTCGATCTGGATTCCTACCTCTAGTAATACAGCCAAACTCTGTACTCAGTGTTGGCTCCTAGGGAATTGAGGGTCAAAAAGCCCCAGGTTGCTTCCAGGTGAAGAGCTGTCAGAGGGCGCCTGTTCCATCTCTAGTTATGCAATGAATATTTTGAACCTAAACAACAGCAGACTCTTCAATCCAATCCTTTAAAATTTTCCCTTCTGGTTTTAGCCTGTCATTCCAGCCTGAGGCTCTTTCTCAGATTTCCTTTTCTGCCTGCCTCCCTTGAAGTGGAACATTCCTCTAGCATGTGCCCCCCACCCCGACCTGGAGAGATCTCCTGCAGGGCCAACCCCACAGGCTGGATTTGCATACTTAAGAAAGACCATTTCTTCAGCAGCCCATCTGCCACACAGCCCTCAGTGGGGCCTGCATCTGCAGGGAGGGGCACTCACCCATACTCTGTTCTGCATAACGGCTGGCCATCCCATCCCCACCAGCCCCGGAGGCCCCAGGCTCTGCTTACCAGCTCCTGGATGGCCTCGCCAATGGCCTTCTGCCAGGTGCTGATGATGGCCTCGGAGTCATGCTGGATCAGGTACTCTGAGCCATCTCGGCTCCGCAGCTGGAGAGACAGGAGTCACTCAGTCATCTCTGGCTCCCCGGGTCGGCTCTGGGGCCAGGCCTCAGTGGTAGGGGGTGCGGGGAGGGGAGATACAGAAATGGTGGAGATGATCTGTCCTTGTCCCCAGGAACTGAGAGCACAGTCGAGCAAGGGCTTCACCCCAGGCCAAGGCATTCCGCCTCATTCAAAGCAGTAAGAGACAGTCTCTGTTACAGATGGGCAAACCCAGGCCCTCTCAAAACATAATCTGTTCCTATCTGAAGGTTTCATACAGAAGGAAAAGCTAGTTACTCAGCAATCTATCTCCCAGAACATTCATCCTGCTGGATGCACGGGCAAGCTGAGCTGTCCAAACCAGCTGTTTTGGGAGGACTATCACTGAAGTTTTCTGTGACTCTGGAGTGATGAGGAAGACCTGCTGTGAAAATCTGCCAGGCCCAAGTAACCTGGCCACGATCTAGAATGTGGGGCTGTCTCTTGAGAAAAATCCTAGAGGTGCCTGCAGGCCACCCCCTGAGTGGAGGCAGGATGGCCACCTGCCAGCCAGGAAGTGGAAGCGGGGGCTCCTCCATTTCCATTCAAGACTGTCAGCCTTTCCAACAGCTTGAGTAGCTTCCAAGAGTCCCATCTGCCTTCCGGTTCTTGTCAGAAAAGACAACTGGGAGAAAGGCTCCAGACCTCCTGACGAGAGCAGCTCAGGAGATCAATCTGGTTTTCCAGCCCTGCTCTGTGGATACGCTGCTTCTAGAACTGAATGAAGCTTGGTGGATCTTCAGAAAACTCTCAAGGGCCTGGCAGAACTGCTTCTTCTGAGCTGAACTGTGAGGTTATGCTTTTGGCTTTTGTCATGTTACCTGAAGCAGCTCCAAGGGTCCCTTACTAACCTAGGCTGGAGCTGTGCACTAAAAATGGCTTCAACAAATTGGGGAAAGCCCCCCCCGCCCCAAGAGGAACCACGTAACTGATCCTCCTTCTCTTTTCACTTTGGCTACCAGGAAACCTGAGCTAATTTTTTTTAGCAACAGTGTAGCCCCTGTACGTCATCTGCCCCCGATGCCTCTCCACGTGGACCCCTTGCTCTAACTTGTGCCTGATCTGGCTTTTCAGTGGATTTCACCAGCTCCCCATGTGTTGTTGTTGTTGTTGTTGTTGTGAGCTTCCTCAGAACTTCTGGGGACTGAGGTGAGGGTAAAGGTAGTTTAAAAGCAAGACAACACGTGGACAGTGGAGGGTGTGGCACCGTGAGGGACCTTGCCTGGGCCCCACCTGGTCCCAGTCTTCCTGCTAGGGGAGCCTGGGAAACTGGGGACCCAGTTTATTCACGGAGGACCCAGTTCAGTTGGAACCTGGGCTCTGACCGGCCAGAGCAGGTTTCCAACCTGTCAAAGTGAGTAGCAGGGGACAGGGAGTCTCCTGTCTGGGATGAGGGCTGTCCTTCCAGGCATAGGTTTCATCCCCCAGAGACCCCCTACTCCTCACCACACTCCGGGGCCAAGGACTTGTAAAAGGGAACTGCAGAATCTGTGATGCCAGAAATACCGTGGACGGATCCCCAAGGTGGACACAACTTTGGTTTTGAGCCCTGAGAATTCCGGTCCCACTCTCCCCAGGTCCCCCTTCTTGGGGCTTGCCTACTAAGGGTCTCAAGCCATCAGTAAGCCCCCTCTCCTTCTCCCAACCCCCACCACTCACCTCCAGCACATTCTTCCTGCTAGATTTGTCCTTGGGGGCCCAGGAGAGAGAGGCCCCCCTCAGCTCCACTGTGTACTCAGGGGTGGAGAGCTTGGGAGGCTGCCTCTGTGGGAGAGGGGAGAAGGGTTGGGGGGAGCACAGTTAGAGGGAGCCCTCAGCTCAGACAGGCCTGCCAGGGCTCCTGGCTCCAATCCACCAGGCTCCCCTCGCTTCAAGGACAGGATGGGGAAGGGTTCCTGGAACCCAGAGGTCCTGGGCTGGCTGCCCACCCAGGAGAGGAAAGGAGAAAGGAGAACAGCCCTCATGCCCCGGAGCAGGCGTGCCCAGTCCCTAGTCTGCCTGCCCACCAGGCTGGAGTGGCCACCCTCAAGGACAGCTCCCCATGTCCAGGGTGGCTGGAAGTGCTTGTCGTGGGCTGAATCTGCTGTCGTCACCCCCTGCCAAGGCCCAGCTCCCCTGGCACTCATGTTCCACTGTCGCAGACCTAGCCTTTGACAAGCCAGACCAGGTAAAGAGCCATAGGAGTCAGGAGCAGATGGGGGGGTCCCTGTCCTGGGAGTCTGGCCCTCACCAGGCCGCCTGCAGCTGAGGCCTTTGAGTCCTTGAAGAACGTCAGCACGCCACCCTCCAGCACCGTCCAGGAGGCGCTCCAGTGCTTCTTCCTAGGTGGGGGTGGGGAAGTGGGGGGTGACCAGGCTTGCATCTGGCCCTGGGCTGAGGGCCCCTTCCAGCGCCAGGAGCAGGGCACAGAGCTGAAGAACACAGCTCGGCTTGGGGCATCCAACGGTGAGCACTGGACTCCCACTTCTAATATTTGGTAGCCAAGGGACCCTGGGCAAGCCCCTATCTCTCGGTGCCTCAGGGTCCTCATGGGACCTCTTAGAAAGTTGCCATGAGGATTAACAAGAGCCTGGCATACGGAACGCGCTCAGTAATTGTCAGCGTTAAGGCCCAGCGCGCCCCGGTCTGGGTGCCGCCGGGCTCTCACCGGAGCCGCCTTCCCTTGTCCGCCGTCTTGGTGCGATGGAGCACGCCGGCCTTGTCCAGAGTCTTGGTCTGAGAAAGCTGAGGGGACAGAGGAGGCAGTTAACAGGCTGGGCCACAGGGGGCAGAGGCTAGCCTCCCCCACAGCCAGCAACTCCTTACGGGCTGGGCCCGAGTCACCACCGAGCCCTCTTTGCTGCTGGCCCTGGTGGGGTCCCTGCCCTCACGCCAGCCAGCAGGACAGAGCTCCTCCCAGCTCCCAGCCTCCCCCAGCCCTGGGCCGGGATGACCCAGACCCAGGTTCATTCAGCCCAGGCTCGTGCTGGGGCCTGTGGGGGAGACATGCCCGGCCCCGGCCTAGCCCCCTCAACCTTCAGGAAGCCCCTATTTCTTCTGTGGGGGCCCTACCAGGGCCTACATGCTCCTTCCCTTACCTTCTCCTCAGGTGGGCTGGCCTGGGCTGGGGTCTCACTGTCCTGGCTGGATTTGTGGATGCTTCGCGGGGCAGGGACAGGAACCTGAGGAGAAAGACACTGTCATACATAATCCCGTCCCCTCTCCCCAAGACTCTCCCTTTCCCAGTGGGTTACCTGGGGCAGCTCCCACTGAACTGAGGCGTCATCTGGGTTGTAGAAGTAGGGCTTCCCGTGCTGGTCCTCCAACCTCACCCACTGTGGGGAGAGGGACGGTCAGGGCTCCCAGCCCACCTCAGTGGACGGCAGGCAAAGTTCCCCTTTGACCAGAACCCAATATAACCCCAAGGAGTTTGGAGGGTCAGGCGCGGGCAAGGGGGTGTCTTGGAGCCCACCCAGGAGCTGCAGTTTATGGTGTCCCCCATAAGTGAGGGGTTTAAGGTGAGCTACTAGTGAGGAAGAGTTGGAGGAATGACCGGGGGGGGGGGGGGGGGGGGGGGGGTGCTGTCCGGGCACATGTGCCCGCTGCCCGTACCTGCTCTTGGGTGAAGTGGTTGGTGTAGAGCGTCTGCCCTTCGGGGCTCACTTGGCAAGACCAGCCGGGGGGCGCGGCCAAAGGCGAGGTGGACCGAGGTTCACTGAAAGAGCCCACCGGGGAATAGTCCTCCTCCGGGTAACTGGTCAGCGACTCGGGGTAATCCGTCTCAGGGGTAGGGGGCTGCAGGGAGCAGAAGACTGAGTCAGAGGGTCTCAGAGCCAGAACGCACCCTTGGCCCCGCCCTTTTAGACCAGGCCTCGCCCCCCACGAGCAGTCTGGGGGCTGCGGGGAGCAGGAGGCGGGGTCTGAGGCCTCAGAGCCGCCCCGCCCCCCCAGGCCAGGCCCCGCCCCTCTCCCTCCTTCCCGGGGGCTGCGGCGGGCAGGAGGCGGGGTCTGAGACCCTCGGGGCCACCCCGCCCACCCCGGGCCAGGCCCCGCCCCCTCACCCTCTGGTCCCGGGGGCTGAGCGGGCTCAGGCCCGGCTGCATCTCCAGCTCGTCCTCGGGTTCGTCCTCCGTCTCGTCCTCCCAGACGGCCTCGCCCGTCAGCGGGTTGTAGAAGAACACCCTGCGGCTCTCCTCATCCCAGTACTGACCCCAGTCGGTCTCGAGGCTCTCGCGGCTGCCCACCGAGGCCGGGGAGGTGGCCGGGCTGGCGGCGCCCTCAGCAGCCTCGAAGGGCGACTCCCAGGTGGTCACGCCCGTGTCTGGGTTGTAGTAGTAGGGGCGCCCGCTGCCCGCGTCCGTGTGCGTCTCCCACGCCGGGGGCCGGGGGGGCGCGCTGGCGCCCGGCGAAGGGACCGAAGGCTGTCGCTCTACGTTCTCGTACACGGGCTCCTCCGGGGGGTCGTCCACCTGTGGGAGGAGGAAGGAGACGTGACCTTCAGGGCAGCTCCGGGGTCACACAGTCCCGACTCGGCCACTTGCCTTCTGGGTGACCTTTGGCAAGTTAGGGTACCCCCGGCTTCACTTCCGCCGGCTGCACAATGGCTGTCCTGCCCGCTCCAGAAATTGTAGTGAAGAGAGAATGAGGAAATATTCTTGAAAGTGCATTGCCAAGTATGAAATGACCCAGATGCACAGGGCAGTTACATTAATTATTTATTAACAATAATAAAATATCTATAACTGAGTTCTCCCAGCTGTGCACTGACTCTGCACTCCAGGGGGCGAATCAGAGGCTGGGCGGGAATAGAGAAATGGCCTGGGCCCCATTCCTTTTCCTCCAGGACCCTGCAGGTCACACGGGGGCAGGGCCCTGCGGCACTCTACAGCCCCACCCCTCCTTCCTTCCTGGCCCTGAAAGCTCTGGGACTGGAATCAGTACTACCTCTGGATCTGGGACTGAAACTTCCTGAAGGTGGGTTTTGCAGGCCTGAGAATCAACTGCAGAGAAAGGAAAGAGAGAGGAGAGCCAGATGGGAGGCAGGAAGGAGGAGCAAGGAAAGATGAGCCCCTCTTGCTGTCCAAAGGAAAGCAGGGCGGGGGCTGGAGGGTTCAGTCACACAGAACATGAGTCTGATCATACTCAACACTCCACTGCTCCCTGCCGCCTGCCGGGCAAAGTCTACAGGGCACCAGGGCACCAGAGGCGTCTGTCACCTGCCTGTCTTCCACCTTATTTCCTGCCATTCCTGGCCCCTTGCCTTGAACTTTAAGCTCTAGTAGCAGGGAGTTGGCTGGAGGCCCCACCCTCTGGGCTGTGTCTTGGGCCTCAGCCCATCCCCACCCCTTTTTCACCTGGCCAACTCCACTTTCTTCTTTAGGACTCAGCTCAGGTGTCAGGTTCAAGACCTTTCCCGAGATTCCTCTAGTGCGCCTACCACGGCCTAGCACCCTCAGCCTGCCACAGGGATAGATAACTACACTATCAAACCCCAGCCAGCAGAACGGCACCAGATTAATATTGTTTTTTTTTTTCTTTTCTTTTCTTTTTAAGATTTTATTTATTTATTTGAGAGAGAGAGCAAGCAAGTGAGAGAGAGCATGGGGTGAGGGGCAGAGGGAGAAGCAGACTCCCCGCTGAGCAGGGAGCCTGATGCAATGGGGGGGAGGGCCTCCATCCCTGGACCCCAGGATCACGACCTGAGCCGAAGGCAGGTGCTTAATGGACTGAGCCACCCAGGCGCCCCATATTAATTCTGTTTCTTTTTTTTTTTTTTTAAGATTTATTTATTTGACACAGGGAGAGAGAGAGAGAGAGAGCATAAGCAGGGGGAGGGGCAGGCAGAGGGAGAGGGAGAAGCAGGCTCCCCGCTGAGCAGAGAGCCTGACCCAACCTTGGGATCATGACCTGAGCCAAAGGCAGATGCTTAACCGGGCAGACACTTAACTGACTGAGCCACCCTGGCGCCCCAATACTGTTTCTAAGAATATATAATGCGACATGGGAAATGCAGATTTCAACACAGTGAACAGCATATAGTTCCAATTATGTGTTTTTAGAAACCCTCCAAAATGCTAACAGAGGTTATCTCTGGGCAGTGTGATTATAGGGATTGGGTTTGTTTTTATTTATTTTTTTCTTTAAACCTTTCTCAAAATTTTGTATAATAACTACCCCCCCCCTTTTTTAATCACAGAAGTTCCTCTGTTGCTCTGATGCCGTCGCTAAGTGGTAAGCTCCCCAAGAGGGGAAGCGAGTCCTGTCAAGGTGGCCTCTCCCCGGTCTTAGGTAGGCGCCCAAAACCACATTCATGTGTCCCACAAAGATTCACCTGTCCAGTGCAGGCTCTGTTCTAGGCACTGGGAATGCAGTTAGTGAGCAAAGGGACCCAAATCCCCACTGGGCAGCCTGTGTAAACGGTCGGGGAGCGGGGGGGATGAGTGAAATGCACGCACGTCCATGATAATTACTGCTAGCAAGGAGACAAACTCTCAGACAAGCAGCGGATTCTAGACCAACCGGGGGGCCAGGTCCCAGACCTGGGGGGGGGTGGGGACCAGGAAGAGCTGGGTACACCAGTTCCTCACTCCTCTCCCTCCCCCCACAAGCTCTTGTGTGGCTGAGGCAGGACCCTCCACCCCACTTCTTTCTCTCTGCCGGCTGCAGCCCCCCTGAGCATCCTGGATTCCACCCACGCCAGCCCGCGGACCCTCCCCCAAACACAAAAGCCGTCTTCCCATCTCTGGACCTTTGCTCCAGGGGTCCCTCAGCCTGGAAACCCCCCGCTCTCATTACCTGCCTACCCAGACCCCACTCCTCTGCAGCTCCACTCCAAGCCTCCTGGGAGAGACCTTCTCCCTCAGGAGAGACGCCTAGCCCGCTGTCACTCTCTTCATCCCCCGCGAGGGTCCGGCAGCGCTCTGCCCTGCTGGCCTGTTCGTCATCCGTCCCTCTGCCTACCTCCTCTGACCCCAAAGGCAGGGTTTTTTTTGAGGGCAGGACCCAGGATGACATAATTGACCCCGGTCGCCCTCCAGCAGGTGGCCCAATGCCCTGAAGCAGGCAGCAGGTCCACCAAAGGGACTTACTGCCTGAGTACGCAAGCTAACTCCAGGCCACACTTCAGCAACAACCAACACGCGCACACCCACTACAGGAGAGATTGAAGTTAGCTTTGAACGAGGGCTTCCTGGGAATGAGGTTCAGCACGGGAGCCAGGAGACTCCTTGGGAGGATGGGATGGAGGCAGTGGGCAGAGGAAGGTGGATGACCAAAAACACCTCCTGCCCACCCCAGCTAGACCCACTGAGGCAGTGGCCTTCCCATCCCTGCGACAGGGGCTGGAAGGTCATATGGGGGGGGGGGGGATGAGCTAAGGAAGGAGCCAGGCTGTTCGGAGCGGGGATTTCCACCTGCAGGCTGCTGGTCTTGGCTAGGAGTCCACGGGGAGTCCCAGGCTGGTCAGGCTGAGGGGATCTTGCACAAGGAACACCCCTCGAGGATATATAGCAGATCTAGGAGGTAGATGCTTAGGCTCCCCGGCATGGTAGGGTCGCACTGTGGGGCTCCAGACTGCAGATTAGAGGCCAAATGGGGGCAGGGCAGGGCCCCCTGGAAGGAAGCCCATTCTAAGGATTGGGGCTGCCCTAGAGACACAGGCTGCTTCGGGAGGTAGTCAGGGGCTTTCCCCGGGGGTGAGCAGGCTGCAGCCCTGTGCGGGGAGCTGGACCGCAGCAGCCCTGAGGCCCCTTCGAACTCTAGAACCCTCTGTAGGGCCCCCACAGTGCTAAGATAGAGGCGCTTTCCTCTCCTAGCAGAGCCAGGATCAGACTGGAAGCCAGGTGGGGCCAGCCCCCCCCCCCCCGCCCCGTGCCCTTTGGCCTTCAAGGGGAAGCTCGCCCAGGTTAGAGCAGGGCCTGCTACCCCGGCCCACAACTCCTGGGCGCCCAGACAACACCCCGTCACAGCCCATCAACAGGGCCCTGATGAGGGCACCAGTAGCTCTTGAGGCCCAGACCCCAATCACGACAGCGACACGGGGAACACCAGTAGGAAAGGGGAAGTGGTCCCCCACCTCAGGCCAGAGGACAGAGCCTAGAGGGGCTCTGGCTCTCACCACACCAGCTGCCCGGCCCCCCAGCACTCCCCTCATCTCCAGTTCCCTCCCCTTGTCCACAAGCAGGTGGCCGGCCTGCCTCTCTTCCCCCAGGCTGATCACCATCTCTCAGCGTCCCTCTGCAGCCCCCCCCACAGATATGCCTATCTGGCCTTGGAAAAGGAACGAGGAAAGAAGGGAGGGGTCCCCCAAGTTTGGGAGATGTCTGGCTCCAAAACCCAGCTCACCCAGCTCCTGAGAGGGCCAGAGGATGGAGGCCCGCTGGGGGCCCCTTGACGCAGAGGCCCTCAGTCATCCCCATCAGAGGCTGAGCTCGCCCCCAAATGCGAGGGCCCCCCACCTGTGCCTGCAGGGCCCGACTCCGCCTCTTGGTCAGCTTAGCAATCATGTCCACCATCCTGTCCCCTCGGAGCTGCTGGGACGGAGCCCTGGGAAGGTTTCAGGGCTGGAGCCAAGGGGCACAACCCCAGGGCTGGCCCAGGGCAACCGGGGAACGAGAAGTTGCTTTGAGATGGCGGGAGGCTGAGCCTCCAGCCCATTTCCTGTCGGGGCTGCGGAAGTGCTGCCTGAGACAGAGGTTGCCCGATAGGGTGGGGTGGGGTGAAGTGGGGGTGTCTCAGGTCAGGGGTATTTTTATGTGTCGCGGGAAGCACTGGCCTGGTCCCCGGCAAGTTCTGAGTCCCAGGCCTAGCCACAGCCGGGGAGCAGGACAGGGCGGCACTGGGACCGTGGGTGCGGGAGGGGGAGGCCATGGGAGGGGGCGGAGGGGGCAGCTGGGTGCGGGGGCCTGGGCTCGCCTAGACAGGACATGGAGTGGCCCTCAATTCCCCCAGAGCCCCAGGGAGGATGTGATGGGGAAGAGGAAGCCGGGGTGTGTGCTGCAGGGGGGAATGTCTTAGAGAGGAAGGGGCCTGGGCAGCTGTGGCATCAGAGGAAACCAGTGTCCGGAGTCCTCCAGCCACACAGACGACAGGAGGGATTTGGACCAAGCCACAGTCTACTCGCCTGACTGCCTGAGCCCACCTCCTGCGGCCTGGGTCACCGAGATGCGTGCACGCACTCCGACTGCTTGTGCACTTACACGCCCCCACTCTCAGGGGACAGCGACTAGTTCCTCCACAGCCCTACGACCGAGAGCTTCCCCTCTCTTCACCCTCTCATCAGGTGGGGGGGTTCAAACCCCAGCCAGAAACAACGGGCACAGCGGTCCTGGGTGAGACATTGCTGCCCCCCCTCCAAGCCCTTGGGGGCCACCCTGTCCTGCTAACACCCTCACAGGTGCTTCCTCCCCAGCTCCAGAGGCCGGGCAGCACCTTGCCACCCACCCACCCACCCACTGCCCATGGCTCTCCCACAAAGGCTGCCCAGCTCCTCCTTCAGGCTCTGACCCCCACTTTCCACCCCGGACCCCAGACCCCTCCTCTCCTGCTCTTCCGTTTCAGTAACCCTCCTGTCCCCAGCCCTGGCCCGACTTTCTCCCCTGCCCATGTCCCCCAGGCCGCTCCTTCCCTGCACCCACTGTGGCCTCAGGACAGGGACCCCTGGCGTAGGCGGGTGTAGACTGGAGCGTGGGACATTCGGGCAGGCCACATCCAGCGCAAGCCAGGGACTTAGGCCCTACTCTGCCCTCAAAGCTCTAGTAGCCTGCCATCCCTTGTGGGACGTGGGCAGAGAGGCCTACGGTCCTCCCACTTGTCACACACATGACGCATCCCACTGCCCCCGCCCTGAGGGACATGGGCCACACACACGATAGGTCACCAGGAGAGATGGAGCCAGGCGCAGGAGATGGGCAGAGCCTCTGTGAATGCTGGCAGCAGGGAGGAGCCAGGGCGGGGAAGGGGAGAGAGGAGGCAAGTGTGGGAACCTGAGCCCTTAGCACTGCCCTGCTGTAGAATTAGGAAGCAGGGTCTCCCCGTGGCAGCAACCAAGAGTGACAGTACGGGAGACCGGGACCCCAGAAAAGGCAACCCACAGGCTGCTTTTCCCCAGGAAGAAGCCTGGCCCCCATGCCCGGGGGCTCCCGGAGGGTTCTGGCCCCACACTCCGGGGACGGAGCAAAACCCACACAGCTCTGGCCTGCTCTTCTTCGTCAAGGAGGTTGGCTCTTCAGGCCTCCAGTCTAGGCCTCCCCTCCCCGGGGAGAGGAGGTGTGAGCATAGCAGCTCCCCAGTGGGGTCCTCCTCCGCCAGCCACACCCTCCCGCCTCGCCTGGCCTCTGGAGGCACATGGTGGAGGAGGGGACAGAACAAGCCAGCTGCACATGGGCTGCCTCTCCAGCCCTCTGTCTTCACCCCTTCTCCCCAAAACCCTCACAAGCAGGTGCAACCAGAAAATCCTATCAGCTCTCAGGGGCCAGAGGCAAAAGAAATGCCTGCAAACCAGTGACTGGAGCCCAGAGACTGGCTCAGGGGGCTGTGGAGGGGGCAAGACCTCCTTTGCTGACTCTGTGCCAGCCAGGCTGGGTGGAGGGAGAGTGGAGAATAAATTGTGATCTTTGCCTCAGGGAGCTTAGCGCAGTGCACAGCGCTGGCATCCTTCCCTCCCCTGAGTGCGCCCTCTCCAGAACAGAGTCTGGGCCTCACTGTATTCACCCCTAGCCCTGAGCGACAAGTCCACCGGTGTGCAGTGGGGAAGCTGGGGGTCACCCTGCAGGGTCCACAAGCCTCAGAATGGTGGGGAACCATACCTGGAGCTGCCCCCCCGAGAGTCTGGTGTAACTGGTTTGGGCTGGGGCTCAGACATGTTGTACTAAGGTGAGGCTCCGTGTAATCTTACTGCTTGCCCTGTGGCCTCTGAGTCCCAACACAATAGCCCGAGGGGAGGTTCTTCTCCGGGGTTTGGAGCAGAAGCAGCATCATTGGATTAAAACGAAAAAAAAGAACGAAGCAAGATTCAGAGACATGGCGTCTCGTGTAGATTATGCCTTAGCTTCTCTCTGGGCAGCCCCTTGAATCTCTGGGCCTCTCCTTTATCCCTAGAATGGGCTGTCATTCTGTCCCCGCTCACAGGGCTGGCTCCTATGAAAACGTCAAGCAGGCCCCTGAGTTCTCTGCCCTGCACCAGGGGACATGGGGAAGAAGGGAGGGCCGCACTTCTGCTTTTCTGCTTCTGGGTTTCGATTGAGTGCCCTTGGCTCTGGACTCTGCCCTTAGCCTCTTGGTGACCTAATGGGACTGTGTGCTTGGCCTGTTCCTCCAGGGCAGGCGGGGTCTGGGGCGGAGCCCCTTTGCCACTCGCACGCCCTGTGCTCTGGATACGGCTGGCAGCCCCCCAGGAGGTTGCGGTCTGCTGGGCCAGGAGGAATCAGAAACGGTCTGCCAAGGAAGCTGGTGGCCAGGCTGTATCGTGAGCCAACCCAGGGAGGAGAATGTGACAGGGGCCCATCCTGTCAAATGTAACTGCACGTGCACCCACCATTCCTCCTTCCTTCCCCAGTGGAGGGGCCAGGTTCCCCTGTCCAAGGTGACCTCCCCCGTCTGGGCCCCTGGGGATCGATCCCATGCCTCCTGCTTGCTCAGAAGCTGCCTCTTTTCAAATCTCTAACCCCTCCCACCTGACTGCCTTTGGCCCTTTCGCATTTCAACAAACTCGGGGTCTCTCCATCTTATTTTACTTTTTTTTTTAAAAAGATTTTATTTAAAGATAAAGACAGAGCGAGAGAGCGAGCATTTCAACAAACTCGAGGTCTCTCCATCTTATTTTACTTTTTTTAAAAAAGATTTTGTTTATTTATTTGACAGAGAGATAGCGAGAGAGCAAGCACAAGCAGGGGGAGCGGCAGGCAGAGGGAGAGGGGGATGCAGGCTGCCCGCTGAGCAGGGAGCCCAACGCAGGGCTCGATCCCAGGACCCCAGGACCGTGACCTGAGCCGAAGGCAGACTCTTAGCCGACTGAGCCACCCGGGCACCCCGAGGTCTCTCCATCTTAAAAAGCAAAAGTGGGGGTACCTAGGTGGCTCAGTCGTTAAGCGTCTGCCTTCAGCTCAGGTCATGATCCCAGGGTCCTGGGATCGAGTCCCACATCGGGCTCCCTGCTCGGCAAGAAGCCTGCTTCTCCCTCTCCCTCTCCCCCTGCTTGTGTTCCTGCTCTTGCTGTCTCTCTCTCTGTCAAATAAATAAATAAAATCTTTAAAAAAAAAAAGCAAAAGTGGGCCCGTGGACCCAGCCCTGCCTGCCTCCTTCTCAGAGCCCACTTCTGGAAGGCGGGCGCATACCCACCATCCTGCTGTCCACTCACCCCGACGTCCAGCCCACAGCTCGCGTGTCCTATGACTTCCTGATGACAAATGAGGTCTTTGTCGGGTCTGACTCCCCTCTGGCACTTAGTCCTTCCAACCCTCTCCCTCCTCATCCTCTGGTGCCTGCTCGGCTTTGGGCCCATGCTCCTCTTCTTTGGCCTGTGTCCTTGACGCCTGGCCTCACCTTTGCTTCTCACTCAACTGTCCTGGGGAAGCGCAACCGGCTCTGTTAGGTTAACGACCCGCCAGTCCATCTCCAGGAGCATGCACCCAGCTGTCGCCCTGGGTGTCCTTGGTACGCCTCCAAAGCTGCATATCCCAAATCACGGGTACCTTCCTCCTCCTCCCCATCTTGGCATCGTCTCGGCTGTTCAAGCAGAGACCTAGAGTCACTGAGCCCGGTGACCTGACCTGCCTAAGCCTTTCAGACCTGTCAGTCCGCAGGTGACACAGGTATTAGGGGGACATGGGAACACCACCACAAGGAAGCAAACAGTCAAATCCAGAATAGACATCCTATGGGGCAACTGGTCTGGTCTCTGTCAGGGCAGGATGAGAAGGAGGGGACCATCAAGAGAGATTGAGGAGACGGTCAAATGAAATGCATGGTTCTTGAGTTGATTTTGGTTCAAACAAACTGGTTGGGAGAGATCTGTTTTAGGACAATGAGGGACATTTGACGATGGCCTGGGTCTGAGATGCTATTAAGGAACTAAGGTGAATTTTTTAAGATATAATAATGGTTATAGTATTCTGATTATGGAGAAAAACATTTTTAAGACACATATGCTGAATTTTTTAGGGATGAGAAATGATAAAGTTTGGAATTTATTATTTCTTGGCAAAAAAAAAAAAGAACAAACTTGGCAAGCAGTAATTGTTAAATCTAAGTAATAGGTATAATTATATTCATTTTAATATTCTTTTTGCTTCTTTGTATGTTTGAAAAGCTTCATAATAAAGAGGGAAAAAAACCTCCCTTAAACTTTCTTACTATTCTGCATTCTCTGTGTTACTACTCTATGAGGTGTTCATTGTTTCTTATCCAGAAAGACTGGCCCTTCCTGCTCTCTCCCCTACCCCTAGCAGTAATTTCTCTCCCTTTATGATGCGGCTCTGGCGATAGGAATTCTGGAAATACAGCAGCTTAAACATGTCCTGCTTCTTCTTTTCTCCCCACTGCTACCCTCTATGAAGGGGCTGTGCCAGCCGGTGGGCAGGGCTGGATGGCCCGGGCGGACTGCCTGAGACAGAAGCTGGAACCCAGGGGGATCCCAGGGCAGACCAGGCCCACCATAGGACCCTAGGGGGAAGGCAGGGTGACCCCGAGGAGCTGACGGGGAGCCAAACAGGTGGGCTTAGCACTGTCTGCCCCTAAGGCAGGGAGCAGGGAGAATTCCTGAGGGTGCCTTCGCAGGGGTCTGCCCGGCAAGCCCCACAGACCCACTGGCAGAGACCACCATTCCTCTGCTCCAGGGCCCCATCAAGTGGGGGTACTCCAACAGCTCAGTCCCGGCCCCAGCGAGCAAAGACACATACACCCCGCTCCTCTGCCAAGCCAGTGGTTGGAGAGAGTTGGAGCAAACAGAACCACCAGGCGGGGGGCAGTCAGACCTTAACACAGCAGGGTCTGGACACGCTACAGACCACTCACAAGTCAGGGGGAGAACAGGAGCTTGTCAGTAAAAGGTGACAGGACAGCTGGATGGCCATCCAGAAAAAATAATTAAAGGTGCGTCTCCATCTTACTCTGTCCACTCAGATATACCCCCTAAAGGATCAAAGATTTAGATGTAAAAAGTGAAACCCAGAAAAATACTCAAAGAGGAAAACATGAGGAGCAAAATTTTAGATTTAAAAAAGACCTTGGTAACAGAGACTCAAAATCTAAAAGCCATAAAATAAGTGATTTCTACACTTGACCACATAAATGTATCCAAAGTGATTTGTGTGGCCAAAACATGACATTAGCGAAGTCAGAAGACAAACTTGGGGAGATTACAACTCACGCAGGAGACAGAAGGCTATTTTCCCTTGAATGGCAAAACCTTCTAATAACCGGTAAGTAAAAGACCAATAACTCAATAGAAAAATGAACACAGGCTATAAATAGACCGTTGACACAAAAAAGGAAAACAAACAGTCCTTGAATCTATGAAAAGATGCTCACTTTCACTGAAAAGAGAAATACAAATTCAAGCTCTCTTAAGAGCATGTATTTTACTATTGGATCGGCAGAAAACATCTTTTTTTTTTTTTTTTAAAGATTTTATTTTATTTATTTGACAGAGAGAGAGAGAGACAGCTAGAGAGGGAACACAAGCAGGTGGAGTGGGAGAGGGAGAAGCAGGCTCCTGGCAGAGCAGGGAGCCCGATGCGGGGCTCGATCCCAGGACCCTGGGATCACGACCTGAGCCGAAGGCAGACGCTTAACGACTGAGTCACCCAGGCGCCCCCCGGCAGAAAACATCTTGCCGACACTTGGTTGGCAAGGCTGTGGGGAGTCACACACTCACATCTGTGTTGGTGGGAATGTAAATCGGTGTGAGCCCCACGGACAGGGACAGCAATTTGGCAAAATCTAACAAATACCTATTGTTTACCCTTCCACCCAGCGATCTTACTTCTGGGATCTATCCTTGATTTACCTGCATATGCGTGAAAGATTATTTATTATAGCGTTGTCTGCAATAGCAGAGGTTGGGAAACAGTCCAAGGGCACATCAACAGCAGACTGCTTGAAGAATTTATGATACGTCCCTACAATGAAAACCCATGTAGTGATAAGGAAGGAGACTGATACTCTCCATGCACAATCTCCAAGATACATGGTTAAATCAAAAAGGCAAAAAATAAGCAAGATATAGGATTATGTGTACTGCATCCTACCTTTATGTAAGAGAGACAGAAAATCAAGTAATCAAGTGTGTTTTCATACAAGGCTGTTCTCCCTCTCCCACCCCCCCTGCTTGTGTTCCCTCTCTCGCTGTCTCTCTCTCTCTGTCAAATAAATAAATAAATAAATAAAATCTTAAAAAAAAAACACAAAGAAACTCTGGAAGAATAGAGAAAGAATGAATGAAAGTGGTGACTTTCTGATGTTCTCCTGATGGAGAACAGGGCACAGAAGCAGGGGTGTGTGTGGGAATTTTACTATATACTTCTTAATGTTGCTTTGATTTTTAAAAACCATGAAAGTACATTATCTAATTTTTTTTTTATAGATTTCCTTTATTTATTTGTCAGAGAGCGAGAGAGCGCGCACGTGCACGCACAAGCAGGGGGGAGCAGCAGGCTTCCCGCTGAGCAGGGAGCCTGATGCGGGGCTCGATCCCAGGACCCTGAGATCATGACCTGAGCTGAAGGCAAACACCCAACTGACTGAGCCACCCAGGTGCCCCACATTATCTCATTAAAAAAAAAATCTTGATATTAGCCAGATAGAGGGGCTGGAAAACACAGTGACAACTCGAAGAACAACAAAAAAGAATTCTTAAGGAGATTCAAGTAAAGCACAGAAGAAAAAAAAAGCCTACTTTAGAACTTAAAATATATCATTGCACTACTCATTGAAGGTGAGGATGGATAGTCACTCTCCAGACTCAGATTTGTGGCCTGGAAGATAAAGCAAGAGAAATCTCTCAGAACAAACGCACACAGAGATAAGAAATAAAGGGGGCAAAGCTACAAAACTGGAGAAGCCTGTCAAGAGAGCCAACGTGTAAATGAAAGAAAAAGTCAAAGACACAATAATCATGCAACACACAGATTTCTCTAAGCTGAAAAAAAAACGACCCAAGGCTATCTAGAGACTGATGGGGTTCTGTGAGTTCGCGGGGGGGGGCTAAGAAAAAGAATCCCCATCTCTGCACATCCCAGGGCAAGTTGGACTAGGAACCCCAGGGACAAGCAGAAGCCATGAATGAAATGCAAAGTGTCGCAGGACAACAGAGTGACAGGCAAAGAAGAGAATCAGTAGCACCCTGATAGGAGGGGAAGGCAAACCACAGGAAAACCAATAAGTGTAAAGTAAACCATTTGGAACAAAATCAAGTACGCTGTACCCGTCATTAAACAAAATCGGAGAAGAGTGCATTATCCCATCAGAAGACGAGTCGTCTTGGGTTTCAAAATTCAGCGGTATGATATAGATAGATAGATATAAGAAAGACACTTAAAAACGTGATAATGTTGAAACTTAAAGGATGCTGAGAGATATCGGCGAATGCAAAAAATAAAATCGAATAAAATAGAAAGAGTGGCCAGGTTCATAACGGCAAGGTGGAGTTTTGGGTTGAAAGCACCCCGCGGGATAAAGAGGGACACCAGGTAATGATACGAAGGCGCAGTCTGCCAAAATCGGTGCGCTCCCAGCAGCGTTCTAGCTAAACACAAAAAGCGAAACCTACTAAGAGTACAAGAAGAACTTTATTGAGAAAATTTGAGTGGGAGATTTAATAAACCTCATCGGACCTGGAGGAAAAAACAAAACCAAAAAGAGGTCTACAAAGGAAACCCAGGTTTCAATCATAGAATCGATCAGCTTGGCTTGGTCTGTACGGGACCTGATGTCCTTTAAATAGAAAATACACAGTTTTCCATGGCTAGGAAAAACTTAGAAAAATCGTTTCCTCGGTCACAAAGAAATCCATACATAAATTTAGAAGTGGAGATTTTGCAAATCTAGGAAAAATGAATGCTTTCCTAGTAAAAAACCAAAATGGCCAAAACGAACAAGAATGAATGGAAAACTTGAAAAGACCAAATTACCGTTGATGAGAAAAAAAATTCTGCCCCTGACAAAGCACCAGGTCCAGAGGGGTTCACGGAGGAGGCTGAATGGATGTGAGGCTGAATGGATTCACCTGCTATCCCCGTTCTTTGGCGGGGAGGCAATGCTAGGTTTCTCTCTGGCCAGCAGGATTCTGGGGAGGACCCCCCGCAGCGAGCGGCCCCCCCGCCACAGCAGGTCGGAACTGTGGGTTTGCCTGCCTAGCTCTCCTCCCGGAGAGTCAACTGTCTGAGGGCAGGGACCACGCCTTGTGTTTCATTGCCTCCCGGTGCCCAGTCCGGCCCCTGCCCTGTACTGAATCAATGACTCTGTTAAGTGAAAAATCACAGTGCCGTTGTCAGCGTCCCGGGACGCACCCCCCCATCTGTAAAACTCTCCCACACAGAGCGAAGCAAGATGGATGGAGAAAAACCAAAATGCTAATAGTCATTAGATTGAGATTTCCCTCCATTAGCCAAATATTTGCAATGGCGTGAAACTATTTTTATAGGGGGAAGAGTAATTTACAAATTCAGATGATTCCAGGAACGCTCCAGTTGCGTAGATGGGGCGGGAAGGTGGCTGGGGGGATCTGGAGGCGGGCCCCCTGCTGGCACCTTTCTTGGTTCCTCTGGCTTCCTCTCCCTGGCCAAGTTGACCCGCCCCTGGCACAGACATGGAAGCCTTGACAGGGGCCTGGCCCTGCTCACCTGATGCCTCACGCTGGACCTCCGCCCAAGGGAAGGAGAGGATGCAGGGCGGCACCCATAGGAGCCCAGAGCCTGGGCTGCAGGAGGGTCCTGCAGGCCTTGCTGTACCTCAGCAGCTGCTCTGGAAGTCCCCTCAACACCACAGTCCTTCCTCAGTTTGGCAAGAGAGCCTCCTGAACTTCAGCAAGGACCCCTATGTCCCTCGGACCCTGGCAGCCCCCTTTCCCTCAGTGCCAACCAACATCAACTGTCCCCTGACGCTCTGGTCTGGGACCCTGACCACGTTCTGATCAGCTGACCCCAGTCATGATGATGGGCTTTCCCATGCCGAGGGCCGGGCACTGACTAGTCATCGGGGTTGGCATTCATTGCCAAGTGCCTGGTCCTCCCCACTACTGGACACAGTTCCAGGAAAGGCAGAGAAAACAGATCAAGAGAGAAGCAGGCTGCTGGGGCTCAGGAAGGAAGTGGGGAGGCAAGTGGACTGGTCTCAGGAGGCCCCGGGGGTTCTGGGGAACCAGAGACTGAGAGGTGAATAATAAGGCCCAGGCTCAGGGGACCCCACCGAGCCATGGGGGCTGCCATGCCCCGGGGGGGGGGTTTGCTCCTTTCTGCCTGGGGAGCGGTGGGTGGGGAGGACCACTGGTGGCCGGGAATGTGGGCTGAGGTTGGGAGGGGGCTACCCAAGAATCTGCTGTTTCATGGGTCAGGCCACAGGCTGGGCAGTGGGGCTCCAGGGTCAGCCTGGGCTGCAGGTGAGTCACGGGGAAGGAAAGGTCAGGCCAGGTGTGAAGAAACCTGCTGGGCCACCGCAGGACAGCTGACCTCCCTGGGTAGGGGCTGAGGGGGAGAAAGACTGTTGCTGGGAGGAGAGCATACAGACAAGGGGACTCACTGGACCCTCCCCTCGGCCTCAGTTCCCCTGCTCTTACTAACCCCCCCTTTCCAGAGGGCCCCCTGGCTGGTCCCGAAGCGGGATCCAGGTGGGTCTGTCCAAGGCCAGTTCTTTTGTCCCAATCACAGCTGCCTGGGGTGGCTCTTGGAGTCTGTCCCAAGGAGTGGGTGCCAGGCCTGGGATCCAGAGAGGAGGTGGGTTTCAGCCTGGGTACAGGAAAAGAGCAGACGGAGGGAAGGAGGGGAGAGAGCCCCCCTGTGCCCCATTCGAGGTTGAGGGGTCACTCACAGTTCTCAGGAGAGGACAGGGAACCAGGGCCCTGGGGCTCCTTCTAGTCCAGGCCGGCCACTCAGGTGAGGCGCCTCCTGGGCCGGCTGCCTAGGAAGCTGCAGGGGCCCGAGGCTGTACCTCTCTCCTCCCTGTGGCCAATGCCCGGGCAGCAGGGGCGGGCTCCAGGCCAGACAGCCGGCCTGGGCCTTTCCACCTCCGAGGCCCTGGGGCGGGGCTGGTGACCGCACCCTGAAATCCCCGAGTCAGCAGGCCCCCCTCCCCCACCCCGCTGCAGCCCCAGGGGAGGAGTCTCGGAGGCCCCTCCTCACCGGGCTTGCAGGCTCCCGGGGAGCCCCTCCTCAGAGGGGGTGGGGGCAGAGTGCTCCAGCTCACAAACCCCACCTCCCTCTCTCCCTCCTCCGAAGGTGAGCCGCTGCCCTCTCTTGGGACAGCTTATCCTCCTCCCAGGCCCTCAGTGGCAGGAGGGAAGATGAGGGTTTGGAATTCCTGCGTCCTTCCCTGTGGCCCGTGCCCAGGGCTGGGCACAAACGGGACACTTAGAAAGGGAACACTTGGGGCGCCTGGGGGCTCAGTCGTTAAGCAGCTGCCTTCGGCTCAGGTCATGATCCCAGGGTCCTGGAATTGAGCCCCGCAGGAAGCCTGCTTCTCCCTCTCCCTCTCGCCCTGCTTGTGTTCCCTCTCTAGCTGTGTCTCTCTCTGTCAAATAAATAAAATCTTAAAAAAAAAAAAGAAAGAAAGAAAGAAAGGGAATACTTGTTTGCCTCCGGCTTGTACTGCCCCTGCTGAGCGGAACGGCCAAGCCTGCAGGCCACCCGGCTGAGACTGAACCTGCTGACCGGCGTGGGGTTGGGGGTCAGGAGGCATGGAAGTGACTTGCACTCAGCCACCTCCTGCCTGGGTGACCTTCAGCCAGCCGCTAAGCCCCTCTGCACCTCTGCACTCTGGCAAAGGGGGGGGCATGCCTGCCTTCTGAGCCTTTGGGTGAGAGCCCACAGGACCATTAGCCCCTTTGGGACAGGATCAAGTCATGTGTAACACGCTTTGTGTCCCCAGGGTCCAGCACTCTGACCAGGACACACCCGGTGCTCATTATACGCTAGTTGAGTGGAGGGTGAATGACAAGGCTGTAAAATGCCACACAGTGTGGAGGCTCCTCTCTTCTGGGGGGGGGCCTGCCTCTGCCGACGGTCCCACCCCCATACCACCCTCTCCCCTTGGCCATTGGTCCACCCTCCTCGACGACCCTGACCCTCCAACCACACATCCTTGCCCCTTGCCTCAGAGGAAGCGGGTCCCTCCCGCTCAGCCCTGGCGCCCCCTCAGCCTCTCTCCCCGAATCCTGTCTCACCAACCACCTCCTCACCATCCTCAGCCTCCCGCTCTCCTGGCCCCTGACCATTCACTTAGCTTTGGGGAGCCTCCCCTCTCGACCTCCACCTGCCTCTGGCCACACAGTGTCTCTCCCTTCCCTGCCAAGCTTCTGGGTTGTCTACACGCGGCCTGTGTCCTCACCTTCATCCCTCTGACCTCTGCCTTCTGCCTTCAGTAACCCCTTGACCAGCTCCTGATAAGGTGGCTGCTGACCTTGGGGTCACCATTTCTGATAAATGTCTAATGGCCTTTATCTAACTTCTCCTTTCTTCTGGCCACTTCTCGGTGTCCGGACCAGTACTCTCCTGCTTTTCCTCCTTGTTCCCTGACTATTTCTTCCTCTCCACATGCTCTCCACACCCCCATCTCTACCACCACGTGCTGAGGGCCATCTCCTGGGCAGTAGGCCCGGCCTCCGGCTGCTGCCTGGACCTGTCACCGCCGAATAAACAGACCACCGTCTGCCAGGTGTGCAACTGGGAGACTGGGACTCATCCCGACTTCTCTCCCACCCTCCATTAGCCCCCAGATGCCTTGGCATCAGCTTCCCAAATCTCCTGTCCTCACTGCATGCCCGGGAGACCACGAAGGTCCTCTGCCCTTCTCAAAATCCCAGCCACAGGGGTCTTTTCTGAACCCCACTCCCTGCTGTGCTGAGAGTCTTCCAGCAGCTGCAGAATGAAGTCCACATCCCTGGCGAGAGCCCATGAGGCCCTGCTTGGCCAGGCACCACCCTGTCCACACAGCGCCCCCGCAATGCAGGGTGGGGGCGGGGCTGCAAGGCCCCGAGGGTGCCACATCCCACACCCACACCCATGCCTAGGCGCCACAGCACGCTGGGTGTTGTTCTACCCCAGATGGCCTGTGCCTGGCCTGAGGCATCTGTCCCCTCTTGCCAGGCTCCTGACCCAGATGGCAGCTCTCTAGGGCTGGGGGGGCTGTGCTTCACCAGGTGCTTGGCAGGTGGGTGCTTAGTCGATGAGTGAGTGAGCAGCCTCTCCTGCCTCCAAGAAGAAAACAGGTAGGCTCACCTTTCAGGAGATTCCTTCTCTAAATGCGGCCTTGAACAACTAAGAGCAGAACGGGGTTTCCCTCCCAGGAGAGAACCAACTCCCTACCCCTGGAGTGTGTAGGGGATTGGGTGTCGCGGAGACCCACAGCTGACACTGGAATAAAGCGGGGTCACAGGGAGTGCGAGATTATACCCATGACACGGAGGAGACAGGACCAGAGATCCTAAGCCTCTTGTTGAGGTCCCACTGTGAATTAGGGCCAGAAGCAAGACGAGGCTGAGCCTCTCTACCAATACCCAGGTCTCCGTGGCAGACGCCCCAGTCCCTCCGGGCGCAAGCACCACCCCCGCCATCCCCTGTGTCCCCCACCCGCATCACAAAGCTGTAACTGCTCCGAAAGAAGGAGGGACAAGCGGGACCGAGAATCTGGAGAGGCCCCGGAATGTGCCTCCGAGAGCCTGCCTGGGAAACGGACGGACGCCGGGGTGAGGAGCGCTGGCATCCAGCCATCTGTCCCAGAGAAGCTGGCCAACTGGCCTTCAGGGACGCCGGGCCCAAGATCCCCCCACTGCCCCGCCCCCGTTCCCTCTGGGCGGAGTCCGGGTCCCAGTCCTCACCCGCGGGATGCTGTTCCCCGCTATGGCCACAAGGGGGCGGGCTGCTCCTTGCAGAAACCAAAACGAAGGCGGCGCCGACGAGGATACCAAATGGGACCCCAGCCAGCCTTGGTGGAGCGCCTACTACGTGCCAAGCGCTTCCATGCTTCACCTCGTTGAAGGCTCACAACGCTACTCCTTTATACAGGAGGACACTGGGGCTGGGGGAATTAAGTGACGCCTCAGCAGCTGGCAGGTGACCCAGCAGGGCCAAATTCGAGTCTCTCCAGCTTCAAATCCTGAGCTCTTTGCACTGTAACCAGAGCGGGTGATGGGAAGACCCAGGAGGTCACAGACTGGGACGGTGTCTCCTTCCGCTGGGCATCCCAGACTCAGTCCTGGCATGTGCCAGGCATCAATGTTTACATCAAGTACAAAGAAAGAAATCAGAGACTCACAAGGTTTGGGGACTCATCTCTCCACCCTTTCCACCCCTCTTTGGGCCAAAGGACAAATTGAGACCCCGAGAGAGGAAGTGAATTGCCCCTAATTACCCGTCTGGTGGCAGATGTCAAAAGGGGGTCTGTGCATCCTCCCTCCACGGCTGCCCCCGCCCCAAGTTCCTAAAATTCAAGATGTCAGGGCCATGCGAAGGATTCTGAGGACGTACAAGTGTTTTTTAAAACGTGCTCTATTTTCAATTTCCCAAATTAACACAACTGGATTCTGAAATGAAAAAAACATCCTCACTGTAACTGGACCTCTTCCTGAAACAAATAATTTTTTTTTTTTTTTTTATAAAGGGGGAACTGAAATGTTGGGAGAAGCCAAAGAGGGAAGCAGACCCTTGACTTTCACATCCATTATCTCATTTGACCCCCAAGCTTCTACGACAAGGGCTCCCAGGGCTGCCTGCAGGTCCACCACTCCATGTCCCCAAGCCTTTCGGAATGGTGCGGCTGGTAGGTAATGGGGCGCACACACCTGTCCCCAAGGCTTGGGGGCAGCGCACCGTAATCAAGTTCATCTGCATTTCTGCAGGAGAACTAAATGTCGTAAATAAAGACCACCAACGGCTTCACACGGGCTCAAGTCAAATTTTGCCACCAACTGAGTTAGGGAAAACATTCGGGCTCCAGGGAGCTTCGGCCTTCCGGAATTGCAGAAAAGCGATTGGAGCCTGCGCCCCTCTGGATTCGCGGGTGAGGAAAAGTGAGGCGCGGCGTGAGGGGGCTCGTCCACAGCCGGCGGACACTGCTGCTCGGCGTCGAGCCAGACGCTAAGCCGAGGGGGGGCGGTCTCCTCGCGCCCCCCCCCCCGCCCGCCTCCCCGCTCCCCGGCTCCCCGTACCTGCTGCGGGCGCTCCTCCCGCGGCGGGCCGCGCACGTCCTGGATGGCCTCGTAGACGTTCTCGGAGTCGCTGCGCGCCAGGGGTCGCGGGCACACCCAGGAGCCCGCCACGCTGCAGGCCTTGAAGCTGCCCGCGCTCCCGAGGAGGCCGGCAGGGGGCGCGACGGCGGCGCGCGCCAGGTCGTCCAGGGACTGCGCGGGCCGCACGGGCGCCGCGGGCCGCGTGTACAGGCAGGCGGGCAGGCCGGGTGCCAGGCTGCTGGGCTGGGTCGCCGCGCCGCGCCGCGCGGGGCCGCACAGGGAGCTCACGCGGCCGCGGGGCTTGGCGGGCGTGCCGTCGGGGCCCGCGGGCGGCAGCGAGCTCACGAAGCGGTAGTCGTAGGCCAGCGGCTCGGGGGCTGCGGGGCCCGGGCGGAGCGCGGGCGGCGGCGAGGCGGCGGCGGGGTCCCCGAGCGCCGGCAGCTCGCGCACGTACTGCGCGGGCAGGTAGAAGGGGCGGCCGCCGGGCTCGCGCCGGACGTGCCACCAGTGCTCCGTGCTGCGGCGCAGCAGCCGGTAGCGCTCGTTGGGCTGGATGGCAACGCGGCGCCCGTCCTTGCCCGTGTACTCGAAGGGATGCTCCACCAGCACGTACACGTCCCTCTCGACGTCCGCCGCCATCGCGGCCGTGGCGTTTCCCTGTGGGCGACAAGGAGGAGGGGCGCGGAGGTCAGGGCCACCGAGCCGGGAGGGGCGCCGCACGAGGGGGACAAAAGACTTGATTGAGTTCGAGTCCCGGGGCTGCATTCCTCGTGTGCGTAGGGCCTCAGTTTTCCTATCTCAAAAACGGGGGACTTGGATAAAATAATCTCTAAGGTTCCCAATCTTACCCTCGCTAATGGAATTATGACAACACTTTAATTCTGCGGCATTGGTTATGATTTGAGCCTCGATTCAGTCCCTTGGTGGGGAGATTGTGGGTAATATTAGTCCAACTTTACAGCCAAGGAAGCCTTGCCTCAAAGCGATGCGAGAGATAAGTCGACACCACATTTGCCTAAAAAGTTGACTGGGCCTCAGTTTCCCGGTCTGTGACGTGGGAAAAACAGCCCATTCCCTCCGCCCCCTGCCCCGCCCCGCCCCGACGCCACCAGCCCTCAGGAAATCCGGGCCCCCAGGGCCTCTTCCCTTCTCCAGGCTTCTGCGCCCCGGGCCCGCCGGGTCAGAGTTGAGGCGCGGGGCTCTAGGTGCCTCCCCGGCGCCGCTCTACCCCGGGAGTGTCCCTGCTTCCCTAGTCCAAGGGCCTTGGCATAAGGGACCGGGACTGCCAAGGCCGGGGAACCGGTTCTCTCGGTTTCTCTTTCCTTCCCCGGCGGCTTTGCCTCGGACGTGAACCCGGAGCCTGGCCCGCCCAGACCGGCCCGCGCCGCCCCCGGTTCTCCCGCTCCCACCTCCACCTCCCGAGTGAGGCTCTGCCCTCGCGGCCTGCCCACCTGCCCTGTGATCTCCGCGTCGCCCCCCCGGGAGCGGCCCCTAGAGAATGCACTTTGTGAGTGACTACCCATGCGGTGTCCTCCCCCACGCTCTCCGGGAGTGATCGTCCCAACCCACCCCTCGGCATGCCAGCTTAGCCGGGCTCTTGGTGTGGCGGGGTTGGGGGTCGGAGGCTAACTCTAAGTCCGTCTGTGTCTCCCCACCAAAGAGATGAATCGGAGGCTCCTTCCCTAAGGGGCTGGTCCCTCCAAGCCTTTGCACCGACCCCATCTCCTGCCCAGTAAAGGTGTCCCGGGAGCAGCAGCTGGGGGTTCGGTTGCTTGCTGAGGCTGAAGAACCCAGGGAAGAGGGTCTGGGCGGGGGCTCACAGCGCTCCTTCACTACTTTCTTAAGCTTTCCTCGACGGGGAAAGGGGTGCACACTGGGCCCTGGAGGTGTAGTCAGTGAGCTGCCCGGAGCTAAGCCGACGGACCCCCTTCTCTTCACCTTCGCCCGCACCCCCGCCGCTCACTCACGTTGGCAGGGCAGGTCTCTGCGGGCCCATGGGCTGGACGGGCGGAGCCAGCGGATGGATGCAGGTTAGGCCCCGGCCATCTCCTTGGGCGGGGCTTGCAAGGGCTAGGCCGGGGAGACCTCGGGGCGCAGGAGCTGGCAAGGGGAGCAAAGAGGGAGAGGGATGCTCAGGAGGGCTGCCCCCAATCCCCATCGCAGCTGTATCCGGGAGGGGCGAGGAGGAGCTTGAACGAGTGTGTCTGGGCCGGTGGGGACGTTGGGTGGCAGTGGGGCCCAGGGCAAGAGGGGGCGGGAGCTGGAAGGGCTGCGACTGAAGGGGTGCTGCCGGGCGGCGAGCAGAGCCCAAGGTGGGTAGGGTCCCACCCCTGCGGTCCCTCACCTCCGCCCCCCTCTCCCCCGCCGCGGGATTTGTTGTCCTCCAGCCTCTGCGTCCCGCGGGCGCGCTGCCCTGGGACTGCTCGACCCCGGTTCGTTGTGTCGTCCGGGCGTTCCCACACCAAGTGAAGCCATTTGCACCCCGAATCACCGACTACCGGCCCTTTCCAGCCGGAGTGCAGGCACTACTCGCTTCGGACCCACCTCCGCCCGCCCCAGGCCCTTCCCGGGCGCAGCTTGGCGGGGCCTGGAAAAACTCGGAGCGGAGTTCCCACAGCAGGGATGCCCACTCGAGCGCAGGGTCTCGGGCTGGGTGGGGAGGGGACCCGGGACTCGGCTCCTTCCCCATCTCGGGGGGAGCGAAGAGGGGCGGAGGGATAAGGGGAGCGGGGAGGATTCCAGGAACTCGGGGGCTGACTCGTCTCCAGGAGGTGCTTTGGAACCACTGCCCCGGGCGACGCGAGCCACAGCGGCGTGAACGCCTGGGTCGGAGCCGGGGGCCTGGACATGGGCCCCTCCTGTCCCCGGAGGGAGGGCAGCCCTTCGCATCTCCGCTGCTCGCGGGGAATCCGACCCGCGCGGCCCTGCTCCCGGGTCCGCGCAGCTCCCGCCCCAGCGCCGGGTGAAGGGGAGCAGGCGCGCGGCGCTCCCGGGTGAGAGGACCCGCCACCTGCGGCACGGTACCCCCCCTCCCGCCCTCGGCTCAGCACCCCCCGCCCGGCCCAGCCTCGGCACCTCGGGGTGTCCGCTCACTGGCTTCGCCTCCACTTGTCCCGGCAGGCGCGCGTGGTTTCGGCGTCCGGCGCTCCCTCCTCCACCGCCCAGCTCCCGCGCAGCCCGGTTTCCTGTTCAACAATACAGCGAGGGAGGCACCAGCGGAGAGCGCCCGGCAGAACTTCCTCCCGGGCTGAGGCAGGGCTGCGGCTGCTAGAGACAATCCCCGGTGTCCTGGCTTCCTGTCCCCTCTGGGCCGGGCCAGCGCCCTGGGAGCACAGACACCGCCCTCCCCCTGCACCTCCTGGGATCCTGGGCCACACCTGGCTGTCTTCTGGGAGGTGGAAGCAGCAGGGCCTGGATGATGGCATGGCGGGTAGGGGGGTAGTCTCCTCGACTACTTCTGGCCAGATTTCCCTCCCACTGTTTGATTCCATCCCTCTGCCCCCAGATCCTCCTCTGGAAGAGGGCCACCCTCCAGGCTGTCCACAGGGTAAGCCCAGAGCAGCCTGCTGGAACTGGACTCTTAGCACTTCAGTTTTCTCTGCTGTAAACTGGGGACAGTGACGCCTACTTCACAGGATAGTTGGCAAGAATGAATGAGAATGAGCTGCACTAAGCACGGTTAGTATTATCACATTATTGTAAGAACACACATTCGTTATTAAATTTTTATTGTAAGATGAGCTGTCCTCCTCTTTGGTCTTGGGTTGAGGTCTCCAAACCCCCCATTCTCCTTTAGGCAGGAGGGGGAAAGGGAGAAAGGAATGTAGTCAGAGGCATCTTGCTGAGGATGGCGGCACTGAGAAGAAAGGCAGGGAGGCACCCAGGTCTCGTGGCCCTGAACTCCCTGTCCCCAGGCCTCAAACCCAGTTCCTTTGGTCTTCTCAGAGCCCACCCCCTACTGACCCTGGAGGGACTTGAGGCCCTTGAGGGACGCTGGGGCTCAGGTGACGCTCCCCCATGGGCTGAATGGCGTCTTCAAGGACAAGGAACTGCAAAGCTGAATGTTTCAATCCCATTTTCCTGCGGCCCACTTTCCCTGGAACTAGTCTGTTTTCTTCTGTCCTTACCACGGGCATTGGTGGGCTCCTCCTGGAACTTCAGGGGAAGGTAGCAGCCAAGTAAATGCCACGTGGAGCCCTGAAACCATGAGCCCTGATTCCGGCCCCGAGCCCCCTCTCTTGCTTTGGAAAACCCAGCGGAAAAACAGTCCCGACATCTCTCATGCTCCGGTGTTAGGGGTCTGTGCTTCGACAGGCACAGGGAAGAAGCCACTGAGGTGGGATGTCAGGCATCAGCTTCAGTTGTTACATCTGAGTGTATGTAAGGAAACCTCCACCAAGGCCCTGAAATGCTATCCCTCCAAACCCCCTTCGTCTGGCTCCTAGTGGGGAGAGGACAGACCGCACACTGTCACCTCTCCTCCCCTGCATGCCCAGGCCTGGTGCAAACTCCCCCCCCCCCCCCCCCCCGCCACCGGGCAGGATGGCTGGTGGCCTCCCCCAACCAGTGGCAGCATCAGGATTCAGAAGCGAGACCAGAGGTGAGAAAAATCAGGTCTTTACTGCAAAATCATTCAAAAATCACACAGCAGCAGTTCCTTCCACACACCGCAAAGCGCTACTCAGGGTCAGCGCCCCTCACTAGAAACAGTTTATTGCATAAAATGGCATTTTAAAAATAGTGTGGGCACCACTGAGTTTCACATCAGCTTTCCGTTGAAGGTGAGAGGGTAAAAGTCAACTCATCCGGAAGCATTAGCAGCTTTCTGGTACTGGGCAGAGGGTCGGTTCTAATGCTACGACTAGTGCCTGGGAGGCGGCCGTGGGCTGGACAGGCCCTACCCAGCCTACACCAGGCCTCCGGGGCCGGCCGCGGGGGCAGCACTGCCCATCCCAGGCCAGCCCCTGCCCGCGTGGGGATCGGGGCCCCCGCGGCTGTGCTCGGGCTGGGTTTGTGGGGGAGCATTAACGCTGGCTGTGGGGGTGCAGGACGGGGATAAGGATCCACTTTCCCATTTAGGAGGCTTTGGTGTGCTGGGCATAGGTATGCAACCATCTTCTGTGACGGGGACAGAGAAGCTGTGTGGCAGCCCTCCCCTCCCCCACCCCTGCCCACCACCTCCTCTGTTCTATTGCACAATTTATCCAGCTCCACAGGGCTGGGCAGGTGACTCAGCAGCCGAATCACCCCAAGGGAGAGGTGGGAGTAGATTCATCTCTTGACAGTGACAGGCAATCTCCACCTGAGGCCCCCAATCCAAGCTGAGAGCAGATAGGATGGCCAGAGGACCCAGGGTGGGGGATGGGGGGCTGTGGGTCCAGGAGAGATGGGGGAAGGCAGCAGAGAAATCACCCCCGAACCACAGGGTCTAAATGTCACTTTGAAAACAATTCCAGGCTCCCACTCTACCCCAAGACCTCTTGAAAAGGCAATCATGCTCCAGTGACATTTTCTAGTCTCCAGCAGCGCCCCTCCTGGGCCAGTCCAGCAAAGCTTTGGGAATTCATGGCTTTGTAAACTGAGGCTAAGCATCCTTCCACAAGGTGGCTGCTCCCGCGTGTCCCCGTACATCTCCGCAGCAGGCCTGGCCCTCTTCGTGGAAGGCCGGGGGTCGCCACTCCACGGTGTGGGGCCTGGCAGTCACGATGCCCAAGGCTGGCCCCTGGCCCCGGCTCACTGCCTTCTCTGGGCTCAGGCAGGCAGTGGGGCAGGGGGGGTGTCCCCCTGAGAGCGTGTCTCCAGCAGCCCCCGGCCCATCCGGCTGCATGGCTGCCGTAGGTGTGGAGGGCAAGGGGCTGAGGGGTAGGGAAGAGGACAGCCCTGGCCTGGACCAAGGAAGGTGCAAAGTGCTGACAGTGCTGGTTCCGAGTTACTCCCTTCTCCCGTGGGGACCGAGATCCCAGGCTGTAGGGAAGCCAGGGGGCTCTGACCCGGAGAGAGGTGAGGAGGACAGGGCAGGGCGGAGAGAGGAGAGGGAGAGGAAGAGGGCGGTCATCAGGACCGGTCCCACCAGCCCCCGGGGCAGTTTGGCACGTCGTACTTGAGCTGTGGGCAGCAAGGGCCCGGCGCGGGTGACGGAAAGGCACCCGGTCCAGCCGACAGGCTCTGGCCCAGCGGTGGCCTGCCCACCCGCCACCCGCCGGCCTGCAGGCCAAATGTTCCCACACATTCGCTCCGCGCGAGAGTGCCTGGATTTCTTGGGTGAATTGTGTAGGGTCAAGAATAAAAAAATATTTTCTGTTGAAATACGAAGGGAAAAAAAACCTGCCTTAAAAAACTAGACCTTTTAATCGGGAATGTGGAATTGAGAATGCGCTCAAGTCTTGTGTCCACAGTGTTCGAACAGCCCTGATGGAGGGGCCGCGTCTGTGAGGCGAGCTGGGCCTGATTAGTGCAAAGCTGCCCTGCCCGCTTCCCCTGGGCCGAGGCGGCATCAGATGGTGTCCCCACCTCTTGGAGCAGACGGGGTGCGGGGGAGAGGGACTGGGGGACATCATCGAGGGCCTCATCTGGTGGGCTCGCGCGCTGGTCCCATCTGAGTCTTCCTGACACCTCGAGAGGATCCAGGCTGAAGCCGAACCCAGCTGGGACGGCCGAGCTGAGCGGGCTGCCGCCGCCCGACGGCTTGGGTGGGGACGGCGCGCTGGCTTAGCTGAGCGTGCTCTGCTCCTGGTGCCTGCGCCGCCGGGCGCAGCGGGGGCAGCCCTTCTTCACCACGGCCTGGCAGCTCTGGTGGAAGACTGTCTTGCACTCGCCACACCTGGAGGAGGGCAGCCAGCGTCTGACCAGAGCCCTGGGGGGTGGGGGGGCCCGAGGTCCGCCCCCGCCCGCCCCCACCCCAGCGCGCCCTGCCTCCCCACTGCCAGACGCCACAGGCGCTGACGCTCACTTCTAATCCACTTTCCCCACATGCTGCTGGAGACTCATGGGATGATTCCTTGCCTATGTTGAAAACACTCTGCCGTTTAAAAAACGGAGCCCAGGGGCTGAATCTAGGCCATGAGACGCCTCCTGAAAATGAATGAATGCTCCTGCCTGGGCTGGAATGGAGGTTTGGTGGATGAATTTTTCCACTGAGAGGCTTCTGATAAGGCGTGCTAACCGGCTAAGAAGCATCATCACTGCCGGGGCGAGCCAGGCAGGTGCCAGCCCCTGGGGGCCCACTTCGTGCCTGGCCTGTGCCAACACTCTAGGGCGGCCGCTCCTTCGGTCCCTCCTCAACCCGTCTGTATATGACAGAACCAAGGCCCCCGCTCAAAGACGCGGCAAGCTACCTCTTCTCTAGGGAGACAGACAGCTCCCTTGGTCTGGGGAGGGGTCCTCGGAGGGCTCTCTTGTCCCCTGAGCAGGCCCAGAGCCGCCGTGACTGCCCAGGGCATCGGCTGCTGTAGACGAGCTCGCCAGCCCGCGGCACCAGCACACACACGGCGTCCTCCGTGCGCCTGCCCCCCCGGAACGCCGGGGCCAGCCGTGGGGAGGGCATCCCGCATACCTGACCGTGCTGTCAAACTCGAAGGGGAAGATGATGTCGTGGTGGTGGCAGATCTGGCAGATGAAGCCGCGCTGGGTGCACAGGTCGCAGTGGTAGACGTGCTGGGAGGCGAATCCGATGAGGGCATTGAGGAACCCAGCGTATACCCCGTCTGCGATCTGTGGAGGGCAAGGGCGGGGGCCGCCAGGCCTTTCAGGCAGCTGCGCTGAGGCCGAGGCCGTCGGGACAGTGCGGCCTGCTGCTGTTCCTGGCACTCTGCCTGAACAAGGTCCTACCCCCGAAAAAGGCTCTCCCCGCTTGGGCAAGAAAAGCTCCCCGGACCAGGCCGAAGGATGCAGGTGTCCAGCTCCCCCGCATGCAGAGGTCACTGGGGCTAACCGGCTTGCCAGACGAGACCCAAATCCACAGTGCCCTCCCGCCAGGAAAGGAATGTCCCCAGCTCTCACCCCCGGGGCCTCCCCACCCCCCCGCCCTCCTGCTGGGGACGAGTCCAGCCGCAGGGAAGGGGCTGAGGAGCTCCTGTGCCCCGGACTTGGCTCGCCTGCCCGCTCACCGCAGGGGCTGGTGCTCGGTCACTGCCCGGGAAGCACGGGACAGCGAGACACGCTGAGGGCCTGAAAAGCTGCAGCCCCCCCCTCCCGCATCCCCCTTTCTGATTTCTCCAGGAATGAGGTCCCTCTGAGAGAGGTCTGGAGGTCGGGGAGGGCACTCTCACCTGCTGGAGGTCGGCAACACTGTACTTGTGGGGAGACTCCAAGAGGTAATTCCTGTGGTTGAGCCTTCAAACAAAACATAAGAGGCTCCTTATAAGGCTTTCCATGATCCGGGCAAACCTGTGTTTGTTTTCATTCCTTCAGCTGCTAACCAGGTATGAACGCCTGGCCGGGGCGGTCCCTAAAGAGCACGGTCGGCCGCCTGGGTTGGGGACCTGGTCTTCCAGGTGACCTGGGGCAAATTACTCAGCCTCTCTGCACCTCAAGCTTCCTCACCTGAGAAATGGAGCTGTTTTGAGGATTAAATAATTTATTCAAAGCATTCGGCACAGTGCTCAGCACACAGTAATCAATGAGTGATTGTCAGTTACAGTGGACAACACTGTACCGTATACCTGAAATTTGCTGAGGGAGTAGATCTTAAATGCTCTCACCAAAAATCTGTATGTAAGTAGTGAGGGATGGATGTGTGAATGAGCCAGATGGGAGGGACCCTGTCACACTGTATATACATGCATCAAATCATCATGATGTCCACTTTAAACACCTCACAATTTTGTCAGTTATACGTCAATAAAGCTGAAAAAATTGCAAACAAATTTAAAGGTATAAAAAATAAAATGTCTATAAAAAAAATAACAGCGAGGAGGGGGATGACCAAAGCTAACATTTGTATGGAGAACTGGGCTCAGAGCTTTATCCATTAACTCATTCCATGGTCCCGTGAGCTCGGTACTCTTACAAGCCCCACTTTGAGAAGAAGAGGGAATAGAGGCCCAGAGAGGTTAAATAACTTGCCTGCGGTCACACAGCTAGTGAGTGGCAGAGCTGGAGTTTGAACGCAGGGGTGTGGCTCCGGAGCCCTTACCCTTACCCACCCAGTAACACCCGGAGGTGTTAGCTGTTGTCATTCCTGCCACCATTACATACCAGGGACAGCACTTGGGGACAGAAATGCATGGGAAGTGGCCTCTGCCCTCCTGTCACCCCTGGGCTAGCTGAGGGACAGTCAAGCATCCAGTGTCGGTGCTACGTGAGAGGCATGGAGATGTGGCCCAAGTACGCCAGATCCCGTTTCAGAGGGTGGGGGGCACGGGGGAGACGGGGCCCGAGGGCGGCTCTCCTTTCCAGCTCGGCAAGGGCAGCGATCCGAGGGGTTCCATCCTGAGGGAAGGAGAGTAAACACCCTGTGACAACACCTGCCTGGCCTTGCTGTGTATGCCTATGTGGGTACTGGGGTTGGGGAAAATGCCTAAGGAGGCCCCGGGGCATCTGGAATGGGCCTCCGTCATGGTCTGGGGGAACCCAACCCGGGGCAGAGAGGACCAGCCGCACCAAGCAGCCCGGCAGGCCACGCTGTGCGACGAGGGCTGAGGACACTGCCGACCGGCTGCTCGGTTCACCACGCTGGCTTCCCCAGTAAACTTCCAGCTTTCTGGGAACGGGAAGCCGCCATTTATCACCAGGAAAACACGGGGGGCGGGGGGCGCACAGGCAGGAAGGGTGGGGCTGATCTGGATGGAGAGTCATCTCTGTCATCTGCCCTCTGCCCACGGTCATGGAAGCCCTGGGGAGCGGCCAGGCCCAGGACCCTCCCTGTGAGCCACTGTCCCTTGGGCCTGTCAGACGCTCAGTAAGGCCTTGCAGGTGCTTTCTCCACAGGACTCAGTCCAAGCTGGAGGGGACAGAGATGGGCCCCGGGGCGAGATGCCACTTCTTCTCATCCTGCCGTCAGGGGAGAAATCCACACCCCAGGGCTCCAGGACTCTGTTCTCCACCCTGCAATCAGGAGACCCCTCTCTGTCCTCTTCGGCGTGAGGCTGACTGCCAGGGGGAAAGGGGCCCGAGAGATCTGTAGGGCACTCTGGAAGAGAGTGGAAGACAGGGGAGGTTGCCCCTTCACTCCTGCAGCCAGTGATGGGGTGGGAAAGGGTGCTGGCAGGGCCGGCAGATCTGCATTCCAGGCCCAGGCTGTGTGACTCCTCTGAACTCAGCTGCCTCCTCTGGCCACCCCTCCAGGGCGTTCCTAGAATGGCTCCTTCCCAAGGGCCGAGAGGGTGCTCTGGGGCTTCTCTGGCCCCTGGAGACATGTCCTGGCCTGTCCGAGGATCCCCTTTCTCTCAGAGGGCCCAGCCAGAGGGCTGCCACTAGAAAGGGGAACTCCTCCCTGACGTCACCACTCACACTCAAGGCCTGCCCTTCCTTCCCAACCATTTTGGTCCTCAGCCTCCACTCTGGCCAACTCAGCCCAGGCCTCCTCACTTCCCTGGGCTAATTACTACACCAGCCCCCGTGCCCCTCTGCTGCCAAACTGGGCTTTTCATTTTCTTACTTGCTTACTTTTTTTAAAAAAATATTTTATGTTTAAGTAATCTCTACACCCAATGTGGGACTTGAACTCACAACCCCGAGATCAAGAGTTGTATGCTCTACCGACTGAGCCAGGAGGGCAACCCCTAAACTGGCCTTTTTTAAACCCTGGAGAACGTTGACAGTCCCGTGCTCAAAACCCTTCAAAGGGCTCCTCACTGTTGGCAGGATAAATCCAAACACCTTTAGTGTGGTACCTAGGACCTTCGAGGTCTGGCGCCCGCACCCACGATCCAATTGCACTGGACCCCTCAAGAGTCCTGGTAAGCCAAACTCCCATCCCCTTCCACATCACCGGTCCCCTTGAGCCAGGAAAACTGGGCCCTCCCTTCCCCTTTCTTCTCCTGGTTCTTCTGCAAAATCCCAGTTCACTATGTACATGGGTAAGGACAGAGTTCTGGAAGCATGCTCTAACAGTACTGATGGTGGTGGGATTGCAGGAGGGGTGATCGGAACTTCCTGCCTGATTCTTTAACGCTGTTTGAATATTGACTATCTTTGTAAAGAAGAAACACATTTCTTTTTTAAAGAAAAGAGAAGAAGAAAAGAAAACCCTGCAAACCCTTAGCTCAGACGCCATCTCCTCTGGGAGCTTTCTTGGCCCTCCAGCCCTGATGAGGCTGGGTCAGATGCTTTCCCTCATGGCACGAGTCATGCTGACCCAGGGCCATCTGTCTACCTGTCTGTGTCCTTCCCCAGACTCTGAGCCCCTCATGGGGCCCTCAGCACAACTCTGGAAGGCCGCATGAGCACAGGGATTACTGGCCCATTTTATAGACAAGAAAGCTGAGGCTCAGATAAGTGAACCAACCTCTCTGAGTCACACAGCAAATCTGAGGTCGGGCAGAGGCTGCTCCTTATCTCTTTCACTTGCCCCATGCTAATTCCAAAATGGGACCTCCACTGGCCTAGCCTTGCTCTCTCGAAGGTGGTAGGCTGCACAGTAGGTATGCAGTGCTGCTACCCAAGGATGGGAACCGCAGGGTCAGGGAGAATGAGGCAGGGCTGCCCCGCAGGTCAGCCCAGACAGGTCAGTAAAGCCGAAGACCAAACAATCTGAGCAGGGTGGGGCCAGGGAAGCGAGGCCAGCACCCAGGACCCACCCTGCAGGTACCTGGTCTGCTCAGGTGTGCAGAAGATCCCCTTGACTGGAGGGTGATGACAGTGAGATCTCACCACCCTGGTCAGGGGGGGCCGGAGGGCAGACTCTCTGGAGCCCTGTGTCCTAGAATCTCCGAAAGGAGGGCAATGAGGGAAGACCCAGGCACCCAGCTGATGATCACGACAGGCAGGGCCTCCCCGGGAAGCAGCCTGAGAGGGTCCCTCATGGTGGCCACCAGAGGGCTTTCTGTCCTTTCAGGCCCTGTGCAGACCAGGGCCCAGCTGGCCGCTCTGGGAGCCTATGAGGAGCCAGCTTCTCCCCTATGCCTCAGAGAGAGCTTCCTGCAGCAGCCCCCTCCCTGAGAGTCCTGGGGGGCCTGTACTAGGCACTGCCTGGGCCCCACACAGCCATGCAGGAACGACCCCCGGAGAACACGAGCCAGAAGCCTAGAGCTACAGCCCATCAGAGGGCTGGTCTCTGTGCCAGGCCTGTGTGGAGAAGTGGCTGGGAGCAGGGGCGAAAGTGGAGGGGCTGCTGAGCTGCCCCAAGTCCCCAGACACCCAGCCACAAAGCCCCACTGGACAGTAGGCACCAGCTCCCCCACCTGGGGTCTGCCCTCCTGAGGGCCTGAGGAGAGCCCAACCCCGAGACCGTGGCCTGGGCGAGGAGGCATTTACGACGGGCCCAGAAGGACCCTAAGTCCATGCTGCAGCACAACATCGCCTCCCAACCCTGAGCAGGCCCCCAGGCTCTGGGGGCCGAGAAGCTTCTCCAAGGGCATCCTGAGGGTCCCACCCTAATCTTGCCCTCTTCTGAGGATTTTGGGAGGGATGCTGTGCTGGACAGCAGCAAAGCAGCCATGCAGGGAGGACTGGGTAGGGAGGGGCCAGGGCAACACGGCCTTCCCCCACTCCCCCCCACCCGCCCCCGAGTTCTCTCTGTTCTTTCCATGTATGGGGACTTCGTTCATGGCCTGTGCACACTCTTCCTTCTGTCTGGATCACTCTCTCCTGAATCTCTTCTCCTTTCTAAACTCCTACTCATTCTTCGGGTCTCACCTTATTTGTCCGTTCCTTTAGGAAGTCTTCCCTGCTCTGCCCTCCTCCAGTCCTCTTAACCGGCCTACGTCTGTGGCCCACAAACCTGGGCACTTAGAATGTTCTCAGTAAATATTTGTTGAATGAATGAATACATGAACAAATAAAAGCCACTCTCAAAGCATGTGGTCATTTCCCAAACCCAGTGGGAAGGTGATTTGTGCCCAGCCCTGGCATTTCTCCCAAGAGGGCATCTGGTGCGGGTGCCGGCTGTATGTGTTGATGTGTGTCGGTGTGCGTCCAGGATGCTCACCTCTTGCTCAGCTCCTTCAGGGCCCCACTTCGGCACAGGCCCAGGTAATCCCCCAGAAGCTTCAGCTGTTCCCGGCATCTCCGGATGAGGTGCATCTGCTCCACGTGCTCGTACAGCGAGGCGTTCACCAGCTGCAGGTTGATGAGGGGCTGCGCCCGGATCCGTGTCAGGAACTTCAGGGCCTGCCGGCAGATCTGGAGCACCACCAGATAGCGGGGTCGGGACAGAGATGATCATTTGGTGAGCGCCTCGGGACAGGCACGGTCTTACCTACTCACTCCCCGGCCACCCCCGTCCAAGGGTACCATCTTTATCTTATAGATGAGGGAACTGAGGCTCAGGGGTGAGGTGATCTGGCCTAGGTCCATAGCTCATAAAAGTCAAGATCTGAACCCAGGTAACCTAATGCCCAAACCCACTCCCCCTCCATGGCATCAGCTGTGGCCCCTCTCCCCCTGGGCCCACAGACCTTTCCCACTCTTTCCTGTCCTCCCAGCCCCCATTTTCCTGCCTAACGGAAACAGGCATTGGCCCGGGGCCGACTCAGGAACCAGGTGACTGTCTGAGTCAGGCTCTAGCCACAGGAAGCCACAGATCAGACACGGCTTAACGAGGTTTCCCGAGCCCCCCAGCTCTTGCCAGCAGCACCAACCAGGGCTCCCCCAAGTCCCTGTGTGGAGGTGAGCGATCAACCCCAGTCTCTCCCACCTCAGAGGGGGCTGCAGTTTCCTCCCTCAGCCCTGACCCTCATGCCAAAGCCTGACCCTCATGCCAAAGCTTACTGAGCACCTACTATGTGCTAGACAGTGGGCTGAGGATCTCAGCCACATCCTTTCCTAATGCTTATGACAAGCCAATGGGGAAGGGCCAACATCCCCATTTTATAGATGAAGAAACTGAGGCTCACAGTTGCTAAAGTGGCTTATTTCATCTACCTGCAGAAAGCGGAGCCCAGGTCTAAACTGAGGTGTGGTCTCTGCACACTTGGCTGCCTCACTAACTAATGAGAAGCCTTCCCCCCGCCTTCAGTCTCCTCCTCGCTGTGACAAGGATGGAGGAGCTGAGACGTTCTTCACCATCAGCTACGGTGCAGTGGTTAGGAGTCGGGCTTCCAAGTCAGAATTGAATTTGAATCTTGGCTCTACCACTTCCTAGCAGTGTGACCTTGTGACACTTATTTTACCTCTTTGTGACTCAGTTTCCTTGTCTGTAAAATGGGGAAAATAAAAGCAATTCCCTTATGGGATTATTTTGAGTATAGATTAAAAAAAAACAACAAAAAACGTAGCATATCCTCAGGAATGGGAGCTGCCTTCAGACTCTTGAGTGCCCGTGCAACCCCGCTGTCCCCTGAAGCGTGGGGGATGGAACAGGGCCCTAGGGAGATGGTCACACTGGGGGTTTGGGAGCCTCTGGCCTCCTGTCTTACAGCTCCACCGCCATCTCTTGCTTCCCCCAACAATGGACAATTCCTTTTCCCATTTCCCAGAGCCCCAAAGTACCAGCCCTCCAGCTGGTGGGCAGCCAAGCAGCAAAGGCCTGGGGACTCTGTTCAGATGGCTTGTCTCTAGCCCCGGCCCAGCCCTTCCTACGACTCGGCTTCAGGCCTTGGGTGAGGCTCAGATGAAATCACACACAGGAATGCGCGCTGAAAACTGCCAAGTGCGTGGACAGGCAGGAGCCTCCTGTTCCCCCGGGACTGTTCCTGGCCTGTGGGCTTGCAGGAGACAGGCAAGGAAGAAACCCCAGTCCCACGCTGACATCCTGCCCAGTGGCAGCCAGTGGTAACAGTGAACAGTAAGGCCCCTAACCCACGAGCCAGCCACTTTCTATTTCGAGTGTTCCTGCCTTTCCCAGGCCAGGGATCTCTGAGAGACCGAGAGCTGGATATTTCCTGATCTCAGATATGCCAAGAAAAGTACTGTCATTTTCTAGTTGGGGAAAAGGAAGTGGCACAAGGATTACAGCAATGAATAAGAAGATGGCTTAACAAGTGTCTGGATGTTGTAAATAGTGAGTGTGTTTTATGGCCAAAGAATTATTTGCATTTGTGGTGGTTCTGAGGTTTAATATTCTACATGTAGTTAGTTAAATACTTACCCCTGGGGGCAGGAGTGGGGACAAGGTAACCGACCAAAAAGCCAGAGTGAAGCTAACGTCCTTGGGGTTCCGGTCCCCAGCAAGGTGGAGGCTGGAGTGGCACAGAATCTGAGAGTCACGTTCCCTGTGCTCTGATGACACATCCGTGGCCAGCAGGCCTGGGCCTTGAGAGAAGTAAATAACTTCTTCTTTGTGCTTCGGTGTCTGTCTTAAACAGAAATCTGTGCCTCTGGGGTAAAGCCAAGTTTGTGCTCCTCGAGGCAGGCCCTGACCAAGTGAATTAGGGGCCGAAGGTGTGACAGGCCTCAGGAGAAAGAAAGGGCACTAATGTAGGGCTCTAAGACACGGCGGGTCCTGTCCCTGTTAGTCCTTACACAGTCCTGAGGTACACACTTATTAATCCCTATTTACAGACAAGGAAACTGAAGTCAAATAATTGGCTAATGGTAACATAGCTAGATGAGTGGGTAAGCTCAGGTGGAGAAGAGGAAATGTGAAAGATCTTGGAATACATCTAATTCAAAGGCATTTGGTGAACTTAAAAAAGTACCCAAGACTAAGTGATACTCAGTGGACAAAGCAGGTTATAAAGCAGTATGAGTCCAGTATGATCCCAACTTTACAAATGTATATAAACAGATCCATAGAGAAGGCTGAAGCTCCAGGGAGAAGTACAGCTGGTTGGCCAGCCCACCCATCCACCCACCCATCTACCCACTCACCCACCCATCTACCCACCCACCTACCCATCCATCAACCATCCACCCACCCACCTACCCACCCATCCATCCACCATCCACCCATCTATCCACTCACCCACCCATCTATCCACCCATCTATCCATCCACCTATCTACATCCATCTATGTATCTAATCTAGCCTAATTATCCTTCCTTATCTACCTATCCCTATCTATCTATCTATCTATCTATCTATCTATCATCTATCTACCTACCTACCTATCTGCCTATCTACCTATCTACCTATCTGGTTGCTGGTGCCTTACACAGTTTAGTCTGTAGCCACGGAGAGCTGCAGAGAACCATCCTCAGACCTCCAGCTGAGGACCAAGGCAGGCACTGACAGAGCTCTGCCCAGGGACTATAGACCAGCACCATGTTTTTTTCTTGGTCAGCTCCCCCCCATCATGGGGCCTGAACCAGTGACCCGGGCTTCCCTAGAGCCAAACTCCTCCATGCAAAGAAGGGCGACCATTCCTCTGTCACTCAGCAGCCCTGTGTGGCCACCGACCGGCTGGGCTCAAGGCTTACCGGGCGCTTGGTGAGGTCCCAGTTGTGGATGATCCTGGCCGGAATCACCGAGGCATCGTCTTGGTGGCAGATGTCACAGTAATAGAGGCCAGAGAAGGCACAAAGCTTGGGTCTTACAAACGAGAAGCCAATCTGTCGGGAGCAGCCTGGGGAGAAGGACAGCGGGAGAGTGAGTGGTGGTGAGGCCAGAGTCTGCGATCAATGCAGAAGTTACTAAGCAGAAGGACCTGTTCTTTAAGGAAGAGATAGATTAAAAAGGATGGAAAGATAAAACAACCCTCACTCATATGCACACCGCTCAGAAACAACCCCATTCATGAGTGTTTACAACAGAACCCTGTTAACAATTGTTGTTGCCATTTTACAGCTGAAGAAATCGGTGCAGAGAGAGCTGAGGAGACCTGCCCAGTCACAGGATGATGACGCGGCACAGCGGGGCATTGGACTGGGGTTGGGTTGCTGCTAGAGCCCACATCCTCTTCTACCTAGCCGCCTGTTCAATGTTCCCACTGCTCACTCACCCATGCCAACCTCCTGTAGGTCTACGCCCTCCACTGGGGCCCAGAAATGGAAGTGACCAAGTCTGGGCCTCGGTAAGCAGGGTAGGAGCTGGGGACCTGGGGCCGGCCACAGGGAGCGGGTGGGGAAGCCAGCCAGAGGCAGGGGCATCTGGACATCGCCTGGTGCCAGCTCAGAATCAGAGATGCCCGATACCTCGGGACAGCGGGGCAGGGTCCAGCTTCAGTCCCTCTGCAGGAGGTCCGTCCGCAGCGGCGGGCAGTGAGAAGTGGAGTGGGGTATGCCTAGGGCAGAGCAAAGGCCTGGCTCAATTCCTGAGCACATGCCTGCCTCCCACGGGGTCAGGGGGAAAGGGTCCCTCTGGCCTTGGGACTAGAAGGACTGGCTCTTCTGCTTCCTAGCTGCCTCAAACTAACCTTCACTGAATTTCTACAAGGTTCCGTCGCGGTGTCTGTAAAATTCAGCTGTTACTTGCTCTTCTGCGGGGTGATTACAAAGTTTAAACGAGAGGAGATTTTGAAAGTGCCCTGCACACTATGAATACAGCCAAATGTCAGCGGTGGGGATGAGCCTGGCCACAGAGCTGTGCTTGCGGCAGGAAGGAAGCCCAAGCTCCCCAGATTCAGTCTCGGCCCACAGGCTGGCAGGTGACAGGTGCGGGGAGAGCTCCCCCGGCCAGCACTCACACCCACTGGGGGACCCTCACAGGCCTTGGGGGCCTGGCCTCCTCCCTGAGCCCAACACCCACAGGCTGGAGGTGTAAAGCGTGAGTGTTGGCGGTTGGCGGAGGGAGGGGGTGAGCAGGAACCTGAACATGCTTTCTGCAGGAAGAAAACCGCAGACCACTTCCTTCCGGATGCCCGAAGCGGACTTTCCCCTTTAGTCCCACAGGCTCCAGCCGACAGGACGGCCCTCAAGCCACTTGCAGCCAGGACTCCTGCTGTGACGCTCTGCAGCAGGGCAAAGTTCTCCCAGCTCGCCTGGAGCACCCACGGGGATGGAAATGGGTGTCTGGATCGGGGAGAAGAGCTGACAATGGAATGTGAGCCGTGGAATATCTCACGGCCTTGAAAAGCAAGGGAGTGGAGAGGGCCTATGCGGACCTGGCTGGAGCAAGGTTCTAGGACCGTCAAGGTCCTCATCTGGCTCCACCTCGGGATAGGTACTGTGAGGAATAAATGAAATAATCCACAAAAAGCAGCTGGCCCAGTGCCCCCCGCAGAAGAATCAGATTTGATGACAGTAATGATAGAGCAGGGGTACTGACTTGGAATAATATCCATAATACATTCTTAAGTAGAAAAAACCCAAGCTGTAGAACAATATAGATAGCTGTGCTGTCTCAAATAGCGGCCACGAGCCACAGGTCAAGTTAAATTGAAAATTCAGTTCCCTCAGTCACACTAGCTCCATCTGGAGTACTCGGGAGCCACATGTGGCTTGGAGTTACCATACTGGACAGCAGAGATCTAGAACATTTTCATCATCAGAGAAAGTTCTATTGCACAGCCCTGAGCCGTACGAGCCCATTTTTGTAACTGAAAAAGACTGTGTGCACTTGCAAGAGCATGCAGAAATCTTTGGAAGGGTGCCATGCCCCTGCTCCAAAAGGATCCAACAATATGGTAATGTGGTAACGGAGGGGGTGGAGAACAGAGCTCCCTGGATGGAACTCCCTGAGCAGAGCGCAGCACCTAGCAGAGCTGCCGCCCACAGGTGCCGACCCTCGGCAGGGGTGCTGGCCTCCGTGGGTGCTGGGGAGAAGCAGGGGCTATGTGCTGCCACATCGCAGGGGTGGTGCGGGGGCATGTGCGGAGAGCCAGGCAAGGGCAGAGAGCCTACATCCGGAACCCCACCGGAGGCAGAGGGAGGCGGGCATGTGGGGGTGGTGGGACAGTGGGTGGGCACCTGCACAGAAGCAGCCCTGGGAGTCCAGGCCTTTCTCCGTGGGGATGGCCACCAGGTACTGCAGTAGGAAGCCGTTCTCCCGCGTGGCGAACTTCAGCACCTCCTGACAGTTTTCGTCCAGACTCCCGCCCAGGGTCACGGCCTCCTCGGCCATCTCCAAGTAGGACGCCAGGACCTTGCGCACCAGATCCCTCCACAGGGCGGCTTCCTCGGCACTCCCAGCCTGCAGCTTCAGGACGGCCTTGGCCGTGATGATTTTGAAGAAGGAGGGGCCCCCGAGGCTTGTGTCTGGCAGGATGTCTCGGATGGTCTCAATCCCATGGCTGTCACTTAACATCTTCTCGTTGTTTCTCACTCGGAAGCATTTCAGAGACTCCAAGGAGAGGGAAAAAATACAGGGCATCCAGGTCCCATCCGTGCACAGGTACAGAAGGGATTCTTTAATAGCATCTGGCTCGGGAACTTGGGCAGAGGACCAGCAGAACTGTGTGCCCTGGAGGGTGTCAGGCTCGGGGAGCAGGTCTGGGTGGGAGGGGAGGCCACCCTGAGGGGCATCCGGAGGGTCGTCAGGCTGCTCGGGGTACTGGATGTTCACCCATTCATCCTCCTGCTGTGGCCGGCACTTCTGCAGGGCCTCCCGCACACGGTCCAGCCAGTCCTCGGCTTCATCCTGGGAGGAGGCCCTCAGGGCCAGCTTCCTGCCGGAGAAGACCAGCTCGAAGCGGCCATCGCTATGCGCCGGCCCCACAGATTCGCAGCGCAGTAGCGAGCAGGTCTCCACGCAGGTGCGCTCCTCGGTGTTCAGGTAAAGGCGGAACTCCAGAGGGGAGAGCTCGCAGAAGAGTTCCTTCCAAATGCCCATGGCCCCCCGCCGCTCCACGGTGCCCAGCTTCATGAGGCCCCGGAACGGGTTGGACAGTCCTGGGGGCAGAAAGAGGCACTTTAGATGGTGGGTCACCGCTCCACCTCCCGAGGCCCTGCGGCGGGTGTGGACACTGACTGCCACCAGAACAGTTTTTGAGTGCCTTCATCCTATCCTCACCCTCTACTGTTGACCTTGTTCCTGAATTTTACTGAGCCAAAAAAAGCACTCAAAAGATAACCTCCACAGACTCCTCACTTTGGCATCAGTACCCACAGTCTCACCTCCCCCTTGTCACCAGGGACGAGGCCAACTCCTCTGTTTGCACAGGGGACCCCCCCTCCGCCCCCCCGCCTACTCAAGGACAAGAACATCTCTCCAACAACCCTCCCTCTCCCGTGTCACTGCTTTCTCCCTTCCCTCCCGGATCATTCCCGCCAGCATACAAACATGCTGTTATTTCTGCCATCTTTAAAAATAGCTTTCTTGATGGCACTCACATCTCTAATTACCACCCTGTTCCTCCGTCCCCCTTTACAGAGAACCCCCTGAGGAGGTGTCAAAACTGCCTCTAGCGCCCCGGCTCCCATTCCATCTTGAATCTGCTCCAGTCAGGCTTCTGTCCCCTCCTTCCACTGGAAGGGAAGCCCCATGCCCTCCTTGTCACCAAATCCAAAGCCTAATCCTTGGTCCCCATCTGGCCTGACTCATCAGCATCACTGGATGCAGCTGAGCCCCCCTTCCCTCCCTCGGCTGCTGAGGTGCCACTCTGGGTCCTACTCCGCCTAACGGGCCACTCTTCTGTCCCCTGGGCTCGCTCCTCCTTCTCTCCCTGACATCTCAACACGGGGGCACCCCAGAACTCAGTCCTGGGTCCTCTCCTCCAATGACACCCACCTCCTACCTGGTCTTGCCCACTTGCAGGGCTTCATGCCAACAAGGCCCCGGTTTTTATCTCCGGCCTGAACCCCGCCCTTGAATCTCAGATTCAGATCTCCACCTTGCTCCACGTACGTCTAATATCTAATAAGCACCTCAAAGTGGACATGCCTGAAAATGAATTGCTGACCCTCCCACTGAAAACTGGCTTCTCCCCCAGCATTCCTCATCTCTGTAAATGCTACACTGTATCCTCCCAGTTGCTTGGGGTAAAAACCTTGGAGTTATCCTTGATTTCCGTTCTTCCATACCCCACATGCAGTCTTTCTGCAAATCCCGCTGGCGTATCCAGAACACCCCACTTCTCACCACCTCCACCGCTACCATGTGGGCTCAGTCGGCCGTCACCCCCAGCCTGGCTGATCTCTTTCCCTGAGGTCCTTCAACATATGAGCCAGGATGACTCCCCATTTAAAGGAAGTCAGATCACGTCCCTCTGCCCCAAACCCTGCAATGGCTGCCATCTCCCTCAGAATGAAAGCTAAGGCCACTTCTGTGGCCCTCGAGGCCCTCGCTCACTCTGACCTCACCTCTAACCACGCCCTCCCCATCTCCTCAGTTTCCCGGACACGTGCCCAGGGCAGGGGCTTTGCATCTGTTCCCCTGCTTGAGACACGAAGGTCGCCCAGCGCCTGCCTGCCTCCCTCCCTCCCTCCCTCCACATCTCCTCAGAGGTCACCTTATTTGTGAGGGCTTCCTTGGCCATGTGAAATAGTACACTCCCCACCTTGGTACTCCCATATTTACTGTTCTCCATAGCAATGATTATCACCGGCCCAGACTATACATTTACTTGTGAATCGTCTTATTTCCTGCCTAGGATATAAGTCTGTGAAGACAGAGACTTTGTCTTGCTTCCTGCTGTGTCCCCAGCACCTAGAACAAACTGGCACAGCGCAGATAACTATCTGCTAAATGAGCGCCTGCCTAACTACCACACACTGCTCAGGGCTCCCTGTTTCGTAGGGGTCTGCCACCAACCTGGGGTCCAAAGGACACGCAGTTCTCTCTCTCCCAGCCTGGACTAGCCTTGGAGATCTCAAACAATTGTACAGGGTCTTCCTACCCTTCAGGGAACCTAATGGCCTAGGCATGAAGCACACCTTCTCTGGCATGGTTACAATCACCCCGTGGACCTAAAGAAAAACCTAAATGAAGCCAGCTTGGAGACCAAAGCTCTACCCATACTCCCCAAGCCAGGAACCTGGCCAGAATTGTCTGCTGGCTCATTGCGGACACCAAATGAAGTGGGAAAGAGACACACACCAGGGCATACTTTTTTGTTTATGGGGGTTGTAGATAAATCAGGTTATGGTTATTGACCGCTTTCTAGAATTTCACAGGGCATGGAAATCGAGCTGGCCTCACTGTAAACAGCACAGAGAGGACACTAATCAGATAGCAGAGCTGATACACCCCACAAGCGCTGTTAAACAAACCATCTAAGGTAAAGGCCTTGGGAGGGGACACTGAAATGCCTTCAAGGGGCAGGGTTTGCTCTGGGCTCCAGGCAGAACCCAGGGTTTTGTATAATCATACGACTTCAGGGAAAAAGTTTCAATATTTCAATATATGAAACAGGCTTTTGAACATTATATTGTTGAGATTTTATGAGATAATATAGTACCTTTCCTGAAATGCTTTCCTGAATTACTCAGCAAGGGTGCTCCTTATTACACTGGGGGAAGAGGTGTTGTTTGGGAGAAGACATGACCCGGAGGCCATCAGCACTGCGCTCTGGAAGGCACTGTCCTGCACAGCGAGGCCGCTGGAAGCCACAGCCACCTACCCATCTGCCGGCGGTGCACCACCCTGAAGTTCTTATGCTCCGGCGCTGTGGCTGCCTGGCTTTTCCTGCCTCCTGGGGAAGGCACACAGGCTTTGTCTAAGGCCCCCGTGGAGAAGCTTTTTCTTGGTCCTTGAGAAAAATGCCGGAGGAGCCCGGGCCTCGATTCCGGTGTCCCTCCGGAAGGAGCCACGGAGCGTTCTGAGGGGCTCTCTGGGGGTGGCTCCTGGGTAGGCCGGTAGAAGTCATCCTCTGAGATCCAGCTCTTGCTTTTCTAGTGGGAAAGGAGTGAAGACAGGTTTGTTTCTTTCTTTTTTAAAGATTTTTTATTTTTTGTTATTTTTTTTAAAGATTTTATTTATTTATTTGAGAGAGATCATGAGCAGGGGAGGAGGGACAGAGGGAGAGCGGGAAGCTGACTCTCCGCTGAGCAGGGAGCCCGACGCGGGGCTCGATCCCAGGACCCCGGGATCATGACCTGAGCTGAAGGCAGACGCCTAACCAACTGAGCCACCCAGGCACCTCCAGAGGTTGTTTTTGAAGCTTTTTATGAACATCTTTATTGAGACACAATTCATTAAATTAACCCATTTCAAGTGTACAGTTTAATAGTTTGTGTGTTCACAGAGTTGTGCAACCATCACCACAATCTAAGTTTAGAACGTTTTCATTACTCCAAAAAGAAAGTCCATGCCCATGAGCAGTCACTCCCCATTTCCCCTCAACTGCTCCGGTTCTAGGCAAGCAATAATCTACTTTCTGTTTCCATAGATTTGTCCACTCTGGACATTTCATATAAATGGAATCTTCTAACACATGGTCTTTGTGTCTGCCTTCTTCCCCTCAGCACCATGTTTTCAGGGTCTGTCCACGTTATAGCAGCTGTGAGTACTTCATTCCTCTTCATTACTAAATGGTATCCCATAATGGTATCCATACCACACTGTCTGCTCACTAGCTGATGGGCATTAGGGCTGTTTCCTCCCTTTGGCAATTATGAATAATGCTGCTGTGAACATTCATGTCCAAAATTTTGTGTGGATGCTTGTTTTCCATTTCCTTGAGCACATACCTATGAGTGGAACGGATGGGTCATATGGTAACTATGTCTAACTTTCCGAGGAACTTCCAAACTGTTTTCCACACTGGCTGCACCATTTTACATTCCCACCAGCCATGTATGAGGATTCCAATTTCTCCACATCCTCTCCACCATTTTTTGTTACCTGTTTGCTTATAGCCATCCCAATGGGTGTGAGGTACCATCTTGTGGTTTGGGTTTGCAATCTCCCCAATGTCTAACGACACAGCAACCTTTCTTGAGCTTCGTGGACATTGGTATATCTTCTTTGGAGAAATGTCTATTCAAATCCTTTGCCCATTCTTAAATTGGTTTGTCTTTTTGTTCCTGTGTTATAGGTTGAATTGTGTCCCCCACAGAGATATGTTAAAACCTTAACCCCCAGTATCTCAGAACCTGACCTTTGGAAGTAGGGTTGTTGCAGATGTAATTAGTTAAGATGAGGTCATGCTAGGGGAAGGTGACCCCTTCAATGTGATTGGTGTTCTTATAAGAGAAAAGACACACACACACAGAGGAGAATCCCAAGTGAAGACAGACACAGAACGAGAAAGTCGTGTGATGACAGAGACAGAGCTGGGAGTGACGGATCTTTGAGCCAAGGAACATCAAGGATTTCTGGCAACCCCAACCTGAGAGAAGGGTGCAGAACAGATTCTTTCTCAGGATCTCCAGAACGTTCCTGCCAACATCTGGATTTTGGACTTCTAGCTTCTAGAACTATCAGAGAACGCATTTCTATTGTTTTGAGTTATCGAGTTTATGGTACTTCATTACAAAGGCCTTAGGAAACATTCAAGTTGTAAGGGTTCTTTATATATTCTAGGATATATGGGATACTAGGCCCATACCATATACATGGTTTGCAAATAATTTCTTCAGTTCTGGGGGTTGTCTTTTCACTTTCTTGATGGTGCCTTTTGAGGCACAAAATTTTAAAATTTTGCTGAAGTCCAATGTATCTATTTTTTCTTTTGTCTCTGCCTTTGGTGTTATATGTAAGACGCCACTGTCTAAGGTTATAAAGATTTGCTCCTATGTTTTCTGCTAAAAGCTTTATAGTTTTAGGTCTTACACTTAGGTCTACAATCTATTTTGAATTAATTTATGTGTATGGTGTGAGGAAGGGGTCCATTTTATTCTTTTGCATGTGCATATCCCGTTATCCCAGCACTGGTTGTTGAAGGGCTGTAGAATTTTTCAGCCCTGCTTATAGGGTTTGAGATGAGGGAGGCATGGGTGAGCAGGACCCAGAGTCCTCACTGGCCACCTCTGCTGGGACTCCTCACTTCTGAGCAGGCCCCTGAGGCCCCAGGCAGCCAGGCCCTGCCCCTTCTCTTCTGTTGCTGTCTGAGCCTGAAGTTGCTCGCTGGCTGGTGGAAGTGGGTTGGGTCTGGGGTCAGGGGATTGTGGGAATGGATTTTAGCTTCTTCTTTTCTTCTTTTTTTTTTTTCCCCCACTATTTCAAGTGCTCCCTGCCTTTCTGTGCCTAAGCATGAATGAGCAGAGGCAAGAAGCTGGTTGGACTGCCCTAAGTGACTGTCTATACAGAGGAAATGACTCACACAAGGGGTTAGCCCAGCCCAGCTATTTTGTTAAGTGTCACCAACCTCACCCTGAAGTTGCTATTTCCAACCCCTAACTCAGACTGCCCTCCCTGCTCCCAGAGACAAGGAAGGGGAGCAGGGCTGGGACTGCCCTCGAAGGATTGGTTTGGATGGTTTAATCTATTCAGATGCTAGATGGCTCGTTAAGCCAAGAGTAGAGAGCTCTGAGTCAGGAGTGTGGGGGCCTCACAATGCTGGGCCTCCAGGGCTTCCTCCAAAAACCCTCAGAATTAGCAGGTGTTTCCTTCTGCCCATGACAGGACAGTGTGTCAATCAGAGTGGCTACTTGAGGACTACCTGTAACACAGGATTCTGAACAAAGCCTGCCTAGGCCATAGAGACCCAGGGGAGCTCCCTGAGGAACATGGACAGGAGGAGCCTCACAGAGCCTGGGGGACATACCTGGGAAGTCCTGTGGCCTCCCAGCCCCAGCTAATGGCTCCAATGGGAGAGACCACTATTCCTTAAGTCTCAGTTCAGGGGTCATCCATCACCTCCTCCTGGAAGCTTTCCTTACTATTCCCCAGTCTACACTCCTCCCACCTCCTGGCTGGGTCAGGGACCCCTCTGGGCCCCCATGGCATTCTTTGCTTACCCCCAGCCTAGCACCTATAAGGTTGTTTACAATTTTTCATTTTTCTTTATGCCTGGCACAGAGTTATAACAGATGAGGGAATAAATCTTGACTATCCAAACTTCTTTAGTATGAAATAAGAAGGGTGGAGTGAGGGGACTGGAAGGAAGGGGACAAATGTGAATTGTGAGGTGATGTATGTTCACTGGTGAGGGCTTCTCTCTCCGAAAGGCAAGGGAGACTACTAGGAAATGTTCAGACACGGGCCAGCGGCCAAGGTCAGCCACCAGAAAATGATACTCCAGGGAAAATCTTTTGTTCTCTTAGGTAATAAAGAAAAAACAGTGGGAACATTGGGTCCTTGGAGCCTTTGCACACAGGCCTGGAGGGAGCTCTCTGCAGCTGTGCCCCAGCCAGCACCCCCTACCATGAAGTGTGTGTGGGGGGTAGCGCACCACTGTTGTCCTTCTCCCTCCCCTTTCCTACCACCTTCCTACCTTCTGCTCACCCAGGCCCCACATCTGGCCAGTTCCCTGCCCCTTTAACAGTGGGGGAAACCACCACCGACCAAGGGTCTAAGCCAGAGCAGCGCCTGCCACTAGGGACCCAAAACAGAGGAATGCCACTGGAGTTAGTAAAGGTACAGGATGCTGTAAACAACAGCTAAGTCTCAGAGGGGAGTCTGGCTGAGGAGAGAGATACTAGGTGTCTGGACTGTTTTCAGAAAAAGTGCTTTTTGTCCAGTCTATCCTCATTACACCAGGCAAAGAGATTTTGCCTGTACTCCTGTCTGGGGGAGGGGACCACATGCTATAGGCGGTGATGAGGGGACCACATGAGGGAAGTGATTAGGATGAAGTTTTAGAATTCAGACTGTCCTCTGGAGTCACACTGAGAAATCAATTCACAACCCCCCAGACTCCACAAATAAAAGTCCCCTTAGCTCCCCCACTCCCTGCTCCTTTCCTTCCCAGCACTTGTCACCAGCATAATTATGATGTGGGTAATGACTTGTCTAATCCAGTGTCTGTCCCCAGGGAGCAGGGCCCGTGTCCGTCCTGTTCCATCACTGTACCAAGCATGGTGCTTGGCCCAGAGCAGGGCCTTTGTGTTGAGTGAATTTAAAATAATGTGTTTTTTTTTTAAAGAAAGACTGAATGGCTCTCATGGTTATACAACTTGACAGTGACCCCCCTCTACTCCCCGCACTGTCCACCCCACGCTGCCCAAGTGTCAAATAAATAGCAGTGACTAAGTGCCAGAAGCACAGAAAGATGAGAACTACAGAGGTGACACACAGGGCAGGGTGCTACCCTGTCCAAAGGCTGGGGGTCCCCCGGGCCAGTGTGAGCCAGCGGGCTGCACAGGGGGGCCCAGAGGCTGTCTACCGAGTTCAGGGATGAGTGGGTCCTGTGACTCTCAGCAACCTGACTCCCCTGAGGCCTGCAGGGAGGCAGAGCCTGCCCTGGTCAGACCAACCTGCCCACCCCATGCACTTGATGGTATACTTCTCAATGTAAACTTACAAGTTAGCATCTCGAGAGTCTCTGAGAGTTCGAGAACTACTAATTGTGCCTATACTCTCCCAGGTACAGTGCTCAGAGCTGACATTACAGAAGGGAGCAGACACGTTCTTTTGTATCATGGAGCTGATATGTGAGTCCAGAGGCAGAAAATAAACAAGTAGACAGATCGAGGGACAATATGATTTCACACAGTGATGGGTGTTATAAACAAAGTAAAGCAGGCAAATGGGAAACAGAGTCTCTGGGGATGGTGCTTTTGAGACAAGGTGCTCAGGAAAGGCAGAGACAAAGGCGAGGAAAAGGAGCAAGCTGGGAAAGGGTCCCGGCAGATGGAACAGCAAATGGACAAGCCTGGGGCTGGAAGGAGCTTGTTTTGTCAGGAGCTGCAAGGAGGCCCGAGGGTCAGCACTCGGTAAGCAGAGGAGGAACTTGGGTGACAAGCTGCCCTGTCCCATCAGCTCTGGGACCCTGGCAAGACAGGATGTCTGAGCCAACACAAGACAAGTCATATCCTGGACAGGAGTGAACTCAATTTGGTCAGTGCCACTCTGTGGAGCCCTGCTGGGGCACACAGCCACAAACCCTCGGGACAGCCCTCTGCTGCCAGCTCAAGCCAGGGGCTGTGGAGCCTTTCTTCTTCACCCTTCAGAGCGTGGTGACAGTTTTCTGCTCATAACCTTCAGGGTCCTGTGACATTCTGGGCCCTGAAGTAATCTTCAGGATAGTAAAAATGGAGAGTGTGACCCTCACTTATACAGTGACATGATTTAAATAGTCATAGTCAGTAAGTGGTGCTAGTCCATCAGATATCCCTATGGAAAAACATGACTTTTGACTCCTACCTCACACCATACACAAAAATTAATCCGAGAGGGATCATAAACCTGACTGCAAAAGGTAAAACAGTAAAGCTTCTAGATGAAAATACAGGGGTTTTCACAGCCTCACAGCTTTGGGTAGACAAAGGGTTTAAAAATAGACACAAAACATATTAACCACAGAGAGATCGATAAATTGAGTATCATTAAAACCAAGAACATCTGTTCCATAAAAGATACCATTAAGAGATTTAAAAGGCAAGCCATAGACTCAAAGAAGACATCTGCTATACGTACATATGCTATATAATTTTTTCTGCCATAAAAGACCTATCCATAATACATAAAGAGCCCCTACAAATAAATAAGGAAAATACACACAACTCAATTTAAGAATGAAACAATGACTTAAACACTTCCAAAAAAGGACTGGCCAGTAAGGAAATGAAAAGGTATCAAAATCTTTGGTCATCAGGGAAATGCAAATTAAAACCACAGTGAGGGGCACCTGGGTGGTGCAGTGGTTAAGCATCCAACTCGGTTTTGGCTCAGGTCATGATCTCAGGGTCCCGGGATTGAGCCCCGCATCTGGCTCTGTGCTCAGCAAGGCGTCTGCTTCAGACTCTCTCCCTCTCCCTCTGCTCCCCCAAACCTGCTCGCACGTGTGCACGTGCTCTCTCTCAAACAAAATCTCAAGAACAAAACAAAACAAAAAAAACCCCAACCAAGGTGAGCCACCACTACACACCTTTTAAAGTGGCTACTACAAAGACTGATGACACCCCTGGCTAGGATAAAGAGCAATGAAAATGCTCACGTACTGCTAGTGTGAGTACAGGTCAGTACAAGCACTGTTAGACAATGCTTGGCAGTATCTACTAAAGGTAAACACACCCCTACCCAATGACCTGGCAATTCCATTCCTAGATATATACCCACAGAAATGAGTACAGAGGTTCACTGAAAGGCAAGTGCGAGAATGTTCACAGCAGCTCTCGTCCTAATAGCCAAAACCTGGAAACAACCCAAATGTCTGTTAGCAGGAGAATGGATAGATGCATTGGGATATATTCTTACAATGGAATACTATAGAACAATGGAAAAGAACAAACTATAACCTCGTGCTAAACGCACAGGTGAATCTCACAGACAAACGCTCAGTGAAAGAAGCAGGAGTACATATTGTACGATTCCATTTATATGAATGAAGTTCAACAACAGGAAAAATGAACCCATGGTGCTAGAAGTCAGAATGGAGCCTTCCTTTGGAGGGGAACAATGGGAGAAGGCATGAGAGCCTTCTGGTGGGCGGGAAAGGGTCTACATTTTATTTATTATTTTTTTAAATGCTCTTTTTTTTTTAAGATTTTATTTATTTGAGAGAGAGAAAGAGCATGAGCATAAGCAGGGGGAGCGGCAGGCAGAGGGAGAGGGAGAAGCAGGCTCCCCACTGAGCAGGGAGACTGACATGGGGCTCGATCACAGGACCCAAGGGCCTTCTAAAGGGGGAAATTATGGTGTTTTTAACAAATGGTGCTGGTACAACTGGCTATCCATACACAAAAGAATCAAGTTGGACCCCATCCTTATACCATGTACAAAAATCAACTCAAAATGGATCCTAGATCTAAATAGAAGAGCTGAAACTATAAAATTTTCAGAAGAACACATAAGAGTAAATCTCTGTGACCTTGAATTAGGAAATGGGTATAGATATGACACCAAAAGCCCAAATGAAGAAAGAAAAAAAACAGATAAATTGGATGATATCAAAACTAAAAACATTCATGCTGTAAGTGATACCACCAAGAAAGTGAAAAGACAACTCACAGGATGGGAGAAAATAGTTGCTAATTATGTATCTAATAAGGGTATAGAATCCAGAATATATAAAGAACTATTATGACTCAAGAATAAAAGGACAAAAAATCCAATTTAAAAATGGGCCAAGGTTTTGAATAGACATTTCTCCAAAGCAGATATACAAATGGCCAAAAGGCACATAGAAAGATGATACTTGATATCATCAGTCATTAAAGAAAAGCAAATCAAAACCATAATGAGATACTACTCCTCACCCCGTAGGATAGCTATAATAACAATTTTTACAGAGACAATAAGATCTGTTGGTGAGGATGTAGAAGAATACACTGCTGGTGGGAATATAAAATGGGGCAGCTGCTTTGGAAAACAGTTTGGCAGTTCCTCAAAAGGCTAAATATAGAATTACCACGTGACCCAGAAATTCTACTGCTAGGTACGCACCCAAGACAATTAAAAATATATATCCACACAAAAACTTGCACATGAATGTTCACTGCAGTATTATTTGTAATAGCCAAAATATGGGGCAAAAACCAAACATCTATCACCTGATGAAGGACAAAATAAAATGTAATGTGTTCATACAATGGAATCTACAATGAATTATTACTCATTGAAGTATAGGTCAGGCTACAACAGGGATGAATCCTGAAAACAATATGTTAACTGGAAGAAGTCAGTCACAAAAGATTATGTATTACATGATTCCATTTACATGAAATGTCCAGAATAGCAGATCTATAGACAAAGGAGATTAGCTATTGCCAGGGGATGAGAGAAGTGAGGCCGGTGGGGAGGAGAGGCGGATGGGGAGTCACTGCTAATGGCAAGGAGTTTCTTTGATGGGGGATGAAAATGTTTTCAAATTAGATTGTAGTGATAGTTGCACAGCCTTGCGAATATATGAAAAAAGCTGAATTATACATTTTGATTAGGTGAATTATATGGTGTATGAGTTATAGCTCAAAGAAGCTGTTAAAAACAAGGGTGTGTGCGTGCATTTGTCTCCTAGTCTATTTCATGGCCTTGGCCCCATCCTGAGTTACAGGATCTGGAAGCTACAGGCCAGTTAAGAGATGGAGCTGAAAAAGCAAGACCATCTCCCAGCATGAACCCCAGATAGCAGCTGGGATAAACTTGGGGCTTTGTGTGTTCATGTGCACACTGGCATACAACTTCCAATCCGGGCTGTTCATGACACAAGAACAAATGTGAAATGGCAAAAGAGCTTAGGTCCACAGCTTTGACGATAGTTCTCAAGCCTCTGACCCACGGCTCTGTCCAGAAGATTCCCAGGGCTGGCTTCCCGCGGGTTATCAACAAAGTAGACTGGCTTATCCTAGAGCAGCACCGCCTAACAGAAATAGAATTCCAGTCACGTGTGTCATTTTAAATATTCTACTAGCCACATTTTTAAAATGTAAAAAGAAACAGGTAAAATTAATTTTGATAATATATTTAACTCAACATATCAAAAATATTTTCATTTTAACATGTAATCAATACAAATTTATTGAGACATTTCACATTCTTTTTTTCATACTAAGACTTCAAAATTCAGGGTTTATTTTGTACAGCTTATCTCGGTTTGGACTGGCCACACTTTAAGTGCTCGTTCAGCAGCCACGTGTGTGGCTTGTGGCTGCCATACTGGACAGCGCAATTCTAAGTCTGGTTCATGTTGCAAGATGAGTATTCTCAAAGCCTGGTATTTTAGAAAATACGAATTTAAAAATAACAAGCGCGAAGGAAGAAGCCAAGGCTCAGTGAGGTGAAGTGCCTGGCCTGAGGCAGTGGTTAAGGACAGAATCCATGGTCAGATGAAAATTATCTTCTCCATGGGGTCAATGTGAGATGACAAGAGACACCCATGGGAAGGGACTGGCACAGTGCCTCGCTCATATCCGCCAAGAGACATGAGGGGTTAGCGGGGAGAAGGTAGAGACCACTCCGGGTCACAAGCCGGAGATACCCTGCACCAGTTCTGAGACATTTCCCCAAGCCCGTCCCCTGAAAAGCTTGCACCACTCACCGGACTGGTGGGTGAGGACACCCCAAGGCTCCACGCAGCTTCGTCATCCTCCGGGGGCTTCTGCTGGCCACTCCCCTTGGCCATCGCTCTGGCCACCTCTCTCACGGGACTGGCAGGCTGTTGGCCTGAAGCGCTTCCTGAAGGGACAGCTTGGGCAGTGCCCAACTGCTGCAGGCCCAGGGCGCCAGGTGCCTGGGCAGGTGGCTCCTGCTTGCGGTGCCCATCTTGAGTGGCAGGGGATGCCTGGGCCGGGAGGGGCTCTGCGGGCACATCACACGGGATGCGGGCCTCTGGGCCGGGGAGGGAGAGTGAGGCCCGCCCTGTGGGAATCTCCGCTTCTCCGCTGAGTCCGCTCAGTCCGCTGGTTGGCACAGAGTTTACCTGGGCTTTGCTGAATTCCGACAACACCCTAGAAGTTTTTAAACAAAGAAACCTGTGTGACAGGTTGTCAGTGAGAATGCCCAAGGCTACTGGGGCAGTGGTAAGAAAACAAGCAAGGCCCTCATCATCCATTGCTCCTTGCTTCCACACAGTCCTCCTGTGACACGCCTCACGAAACTTCTCCCCCGCTGGGACTTCGGCAGAGTGGATGGCCAAGTGAGCCGGGGTGCCAGGATCTCCAGTGAAAAAGCTCACAGAGCTGAGGAAAGAACTGATGTGAATGGAAACTGGCTGCCCTTTGCTTTTGCTTTCTGAACAGGCTACTGCGGGCCTGGAGAGCTTGCTCAGCCACGCCAACAGCTGTGTGAGCAACCATCTCCCCAAGCTGTTGTGGCAGAGCCCCAGGGAACAGCGTCTCAGAGCAGGGCTCCCCAACAGCACAAGCAGCTGAGGCACCAAGAACCCACTCCCCGGGACGTGGACTTCGGGGATGTGAGGACCCACTTTGTTCCTGGAACAGTAAGTGGACAGCAGGGTCGGGGTGAGGTGCGAGGGCTGGTCCGCCTCAGAGCTGCACTGCCGGCGGACTCAGAGAAGCCAGCCGTTCCCAAGAACTGCCGCTGGATCAGCGTACACAAGGTGCGTGAGTGTGTGCGCAAGTATGCATGGGGTGTGCACCTGCTCACGCCTCCAGTGGGACTGGCTCTTCCTGCCCCTCAGGGGTGCACAGGGAATGCAGGGAGCCAGTGTTACTGCCTTTGTGTGCGTGTACGCGCACGCATGCGCGCGCGGAAACACACCCCCGGGCCATCTAAAACGTGCACTGGCTATAGCAGCTGCTCCCCCTTCTCCTGCGGCTTCTGAGAATCCAAGTTCTGTTTCTGAAGTAAACCTATTTGCTGTCTCCTCCTCTCCTTACGAACCCAGTAGAGTACGTCATGGGCAAATGCAGGTTCATATGGCAACAAAGCTAGCTGGGCCCAAGAGACTGCACGTATCTGCCCTAATAGCTTAGACTGGGTCAGAAGATATGTCAAACTCCCCTTAATGTTGGCTTATGGAAATGAGGATTTTAGAACACAGGTTTTTACCTTAACGTCTTCTGGCTGAGCTCTGCTCTTATTTACAATGTTAAAACCCCAAACAACATTTCAAGACATGCTAGCTAGTCAAGCACTGGTGACCAACCCATGCATTTATCGGCAACTGATTTTCAACCCAAGACATTTCAGTGGGTGAAGAATAGTCTTTTCAACAAATGGTGCTGGGATAAGTGAATAGGCCCATGGAAAAGAATGAAGTTGGACTCCTATCTCACACGATATAAAAAATGAACTCAAAATGGATCAAAGACCTAAAGGTTAAGAGCTAAAACTATAAAACTCTTAGAAGGAAATAGGTATAAATCTTTGGATCAGGCAATGTTTTCTTATATGACATTCAATGGATAAGCATCCAATAAAAAATAGGTAAGTTGGACTTCATCAAAACTAAAAGCTTTTGTGCTTCAAAAGGATACTATCAGGAAAGTAAAAACACAACCCACAGAATAGGAAAAAAAATCTGCATATCTTATATGCAAGTATTATCATATATCTGATAAAGGTCTAGTATCCAGAATACACAGAGCTCTTAACAATTCAATAGTACTAGAACGAATAATCCAATTGAAAAATGGGCAAAGGAGGGGTGCCTGGGTGGCTCAGTCAGTTAAGCATCTGCCTTCAGCTCAGGTCATGATCCCGGGGTCCTGGGATTGAGCCCTCGCATCGGGCTCCCTGCTCAGTGGGAAGTCTGCTTCTGCCCCTCCCTCTGCCTCCTCCCACCTCCCTGCTCTCTCGTGCTCTTGCTCTCTCTTCAAATAAATAAATAAAAAATATATTTTTTTATTTAAAAAAGAAAAATGGGCAAAGGATTTGCAGAGACATTTTTCTAAAGGTATACAAATGGAGAGCAAGTATATGAAAAGATGCTCAATATCATTAGATAGCACTGAAATAAAAATCGAAGCCATAAGACACTACTTTATGCTCACCAGGATGCCTATAATAAAAAAAGACAGAGAATAACAAGTGTTGGCAAAGAGGTAGAGGAAATGGAACTCTTACACACTGCTGGTGGGAATGTGAAATGGTGTAGCTTCTGTGGAGAACAGTTTGGTAGTTCCTCAAAAAGTTAAATATAGAGTTACCATATGACTCAGCAATTCAACTCATGGATATATACCCAAGAGAATTAAAAGACAATGTCCACAGAAAAGTCGTACATGAATGTTCACAGCAATATTATTCATAATAGCCAAAAAGTAGGAATAAAACAAATGTCCACTAACTGATGAACAGATAAACAAACTGTATATCCACACAATGGAATATTATTCAGCCATGACCCATGCTATAACATGGACGAACCTTGAAAACATACTAAGCGAAGGAAGGTGGTCACAAAAAGCCACATATGGTATGATTCCATTTATATTCAAGTGCAGAATAGGTAAATCCATAGCTAACAGGTAAGGGGTTTCCTTCCAGGGTGATGAAAGTATTCTTCAATTATATCACAATGATGTTGCACAACCTTGTGAATATAGTAAAACCCACTGAATTGGACACTTTAAAATGGTGACTTTTATGGTAGGTGAATCATATCTCAACAAACAAGGAGGTGACCTATCAGAAGAAGGTGTAAATGTGTTGGTGGAATAGTTATGGGGGGAGGCAGGGGGCTGCTGGTTCTTGCTCTAGGCCTCACTCTGAAAACAGACCAATGAGAATCCAAAAGTACAGCTTGCAGTGAGCAGACACTGAGGCTCATGGGTTCTGGACACAAAGGGGTAGTTTCCACAGGCAGAGAAGGAAGGGACATTTGCTAACCAATTGCTTGTATCCAAACCATTGTGACAGAATGGGGCCACTTTCTGAGATGAGCTAGGGAGGCAGATTTTTGACAGATGGCCCCTGTGAGGTCCCAGCTCCACGTGGAGTCCTGAGAGGTGGGGTGGTAACCCGATTAAGAGCAGGGCTCCAGCGTTCTGCCTTTGGTTGGCACACTGCCGGGCCCCACAATAGGTTCCTAAAGTTCACAGACTTCATTCCCTTCCCTGTAAAACATGCATGGTAACAGCACCCACCTGTTAGGACTGTGTTAAAGGCTATGTGAGATAACATAGGTAAAATGCTTGGTAGTGTGTCTAGCACAAAACAAGTACTCAATAAACTTTAACCTCAATTTGTCACCGTGCCTGTTCTTACCATCACTGGTAAGACTGCTTAGCCTCCATGGACCCGAATATAAAAATGTAAGGAAAGGAGAATTATATTCACTAGCATTACCAAAACAGTTATCAATTATCAATGAATCCTAATCTGTAGACAAATTTTAATGACAGAGTAGACTGGGTGTTGGAATAAAGAAATGCCACCCAACAGCAAGAAGCCTGTGTGATAAAACAGAGCTTCTGCCAAATCAACGCCAAGGTCAAGGTGAAATAAAGTTCACAGAGCCTCACCAGAATCAGTGCTGGCCGTCAGGACCCAAAGAGGGTAAGAGAGACATATACATCAAGTGCAGAAAAGTGCTAGAGTTTTTTTTTTTTTTTTTTTTAAGAGATGAGATTTTCAAGGGAAGGCAAAAGAAAATTTTCAAATCCTTTGAAGAAAATGCAACATTGGACTGAAACCACTCCAGTCTGTCCGCTTTTGTTCTGTCCAGCTCAGGGCACTGTTTTTCAAAAACTGTCTATTCAAAAATTCTAGAACTTTGTGCTTTCATTTAGAAGACACTGGAAAAAAAAAGATGTATTATATACATACATATATATGTGTACGTAGAGGTACAGATGTGAAATAAACAAAAAGCATGGGCCGGAGGATCTGGATGACCACCTCATAAAGTACCCCTGCCAAGAGATTCTGAGCCTGAGCTTCTCCTGAGCATGTGGACTGGCATGTGGTGGTCCATGGCACCATCTGGCAGTCAGGGGACACTATTAAAAGCATGGAGGAGGGCTGCATATACGAAGAATCCTTTCCTCCAAGAGAAGGCCTTATGACAACGACATTTGACAAATATCACTAACCACGGTTTTGCAGCTGTGTGTATCGAGACAAGTCGTGGGAGAACTGACATCACAGGGACGCCAGTAGTAAAATGACAATGACACCACCTACCGAGCACTCACCCTGTGTCTAGCACTGCTCTAAGCACTTTACATGCCTCAACTCATTAATTCTTCCTAGCATTCTTAACCCCATTTTGCAGATGAGGACATCAAGGTCAGAAAGGTTGAATAACTTGCCCAAGGTCGCGAAGCTGGTTAATGGAAGACTCCAGCGGTCTGGCTCCTGACTCCACATTCCTAACCACTAGACTGTAGTCGTGCTTCTCAGTGATCACTGTAATTCAGACCCAACCAACACAAAAGAAGCTATTCAGGGCATCAATCCTCTGTTCACAAAGCAAACTGCAATTTGGTTTCCGGAAAAGATTAAATTAATACATTTCACTTGGAATGTTATGTGTTTTGTACTTTCTGTTTAATCTGTCAATGTTTTGATTTTACAGTTGTAGGAGTTATAAACCCATGTTATTTATGCCTAATTTTAAGTTACAAATATTTAAGTAATATAATAAAAATAAGTGAACTCTTAAACATTGATGAGAATCTTTACTCTTAAGACATACCCCCTAAGAAGAGCTGGTGCGGGTTGTGTGTTTGTGCATCTGTGTGCTCCCAGTGGGTGCTGGTTCCTCACACCACTGCCCAGTGCTGGTCTGTACGTCCTGACCCTCTTCCCTCGAGTTCTCCCATAACGCCCAGGACAACATTTCCCACACAGGGTGGATGGTCACTGATTCAATGACCTGAAGCTGGAAATTTTCCAATCACAAGACTCATGAAATATAAAAGCAAGACACATGACAAAGACACGTGGCTGGCCTGTGGGAGGAGGGAGAGAACGAAGGGCTCAGATAGGTGAATGAACCCAAGTCACGCCACCCGCCCAGTGGATAGGTGGGGATTGCTCCTTTCCAGCATGTTCTATCTAAATTCTTCCGTTTGACATTTGAAAGTTCTAGCTAATGTGCTCAGTCCTCAGAAGCCACTTCAGGGGTCTACCAGACGCTGTTATGTGTGCAACTCACTCCCAGGCATCTGATCTGATTCGCAGACAGCCATATGAGGGAGTCTCCATTTTAAGATTTATTTATTTGTCAGAGAGAGAGAGAGCAAGCGAGCAAGAGCACAAGCAGGGGGAGCTGCAGGCAGAGGGAGAAGCAGGCTCCCCGCTGAGCAAGGAGCCCAGTGAGGGACTTGAACCCAGGACCCTGGGATCACTACCTGAGCCAAAGGCAGAAGCTTAACGACTGAGCCACCCAGGCGTCCCGTGGGAGTCCCCATTTTAAAGATGAAGAAACAACTTCAAAGAGTCAGCAGTTTGGCAGCCGTTACTGAACTTGTAAGTGGTAGAATAGGACTTGAAACTAGATCCACTGCAAGCCAGTCCACACCAGCACCCAATCTGGTGTTATTCCTACACCAGCTGGGAACCCTGTAAAGGCCTGAACCAAGAGGGTGGGGAGCACCCAGGAGTAGATAAGAAGGTCCTAAACACAGGCTGGGGGAGCATGGCTGAAGGAAGTACTTAATAAAATTTACCATTTTCTACCTATTAGATGAGCAAATATCCAAAAGTTTGATAATACATTCTGCTGACAAGGCTGAGAGCACAAAGGCCCATCCCTGACAGAAGGTAACCAGGCAGTATCTGTGAAAACCACACATTAATGTATCCTTTGGCTCAGCAATTCTGTTTCTGGGAATTTACTGAACAGAGTTACTTGCATAGAATTAAAAGACCACATACACAAAGTTATTTATAAAAATGTGAACTCCAATGCCCATTAAATACAGGGCTGGTTAAATAAACTAACCAGCGATGGAAAAATAGGCAATTAAAAAAAAATAATAAAGAAGCTCTGATAGGACACTCCAAAACAAAAACTCTGATATGATCTCTTCCAAAACAAGATGTCAAACAGTGTATTTATAATAGCTTTTGTGGGAAAGGGGGCAGGGATAAGAAATAAAAAAAATTTAAAAAATCTGTATATTCATATTTGTTAGATGCATTTAGAAACATCAGAAGAAAATCTAAGGAATTAATAACTGTGGTGACAGAGGTGTGAAAGGCTTTTTACCGTATGCATTTTAGCCTTTTTCTAACCATAAAAATAGATCATCTATTCAAAAATTACTGTTAAAAAGCCTGGATAAAGAAGGCTCTGCTTGTGGTGAGCATGGCATAACACAGACATGGTGAATCACTATGTTGTACACCTGAGACTAGTATAACATTGTGTATCAACTATATTCAAATTAAAAAAATTTTTTTAAAGAGAAGGCTCTGTCCAGGCTCCCTCCTCTAGTCAAGTTCTTTGTTCCATGGACTCTTCCTCCATACACCTGTTGGCCCCTTTTGTCTGCCATATCCTCCAGTCATTGTTCAGGGTCTGTGTCCTTCCAAGGCCTTCTGGGAGGTCACAGAGGAGCACCCTTAATCTGTTATGCTTCATTGCATTTTTTGGAATTGTAAATATCACCGTGAACTCTTAGTTTCCTTCCCTCTAGAGGCAATAATATTTTACAATGCGCCTCAGAGAAATGAGGTAACTTGCTGAAGTTCACCCAGGGGCAGCACTGGATGGAGCCTGATCCAGCTCTGAGCCCTACCTAAATCCATCCTCCTCACAGCCCCATGTGGCCTCCAGTTACAGGTCCCAGCACCTCCAGTCCCTGAGGAAGACAGCCGATGTCCCCTTTGTCTCTCTTTATGCCCTTATAGAGGTCAGTGCTCAATGACAGGCAATCACATGCTATAGGAAGGGAGACTTGAAAGAGGAAGAGAAGGAGGTAGGCAGGAAGAGAGTGGGGGAAGGAGTGGGGGAGGAGCACTCACTCTTGCAGAGACGGGTCTGAATCCTCAGCATTTGCTGTCCCCAGGTCTGAGTTGTAGGACATGGGCTCCTCAGAACGGTCTGGACTCTTGCAGCCATTCTCTTGGAGTAGGCAGCTATCAGAGTTTAGGCTGCAAGACAGCTGGGACGAACTGGCCGTGTCCAGGCTGAGGGAGGAGGCCGTGAGCTTCCTGTTCCGTCGGATCTTGTGGCCTGAGTGCTGGACTTCGATGTCCTCTGAGCCTGAGGAATGGGAAATTGAATCCAGAGACTCTTTCCGCTGTAGTTCTGTCCCGGAGGTAGTGAGGGGGTCAAGCTCAGAGAGCGGGCAAAGCCCAGAGAGAGCCAGTGGGGTAAGCGTCCACTCGTTTAAGATGGCGGACTTGTAGGAGAGCTCGAAGGATAAGGATGTTAGTCCCTGCAGGAAGCTGAGGAGGAACTCCCCCTCCTCAGCATCTCGAAGCAGGGCTGTGGGCTGATAATACTCGCACAGGTGGGCCGGCTCCTGGAGGAGGAGCTTCAGGTAGCACTCCATCAGGCCGTCGTTGAGGGCCAGCCTCAGCCAGGCCCGGCAGCGGCCCACGTCTGTGCTCACAAAGATCAGGTGCTCCAATTCCGAGATGATGTGCCTGGGGATGGGGAGGACAGGCTTGTTTCAAGAAATGATTTCCAATCACTGAAGGTCTTGTTTTATCCACTGGTTAGCAAAAGCCCATAATAACGACTGCCCATATATACAGGCTCGAAAAAATCTTGGATAATAGTGCTCTACGGGAAATTTAGAAATATTAAGCTATAACCCCCAACTTTTTGAGGTTGCTGTCATAAAGGATAATCACCATTTTCATTACAACTACCTGGGGGACCCCTGACATCATGTGCTCATCCAGCACACATCTGATGAGCCCCTAAGTGCAAGTCTTTGGAGCTGTGAAGATACAGGGTAAAGACATGGTCCTGCCCTCAATCCAGGTAACCACCTTTCACAGGCACACTGAGGTGAACCCTGTTGTCAGCAGAGCTGGGGTGGGAGTAGGCAATCATTTCCGGGTCACAGTAAGAAAAATGCCATAGAAAAGGCAGTATCTGAGTTGGGCCGCGAGGGATTTCAAGAGGCGAAAACGGAAGGAGAACCTTCTAGGCACAAAGGACTGACAGAAAAAACGCACCAAGGGTGGGAAAGCAACAGCTCTGTAACAGGAGTGGCGAGCACATTCCGATTACAACCTGGGGAGGAGGAGTGGGTGATTGGGTTGCAAAGTCAGGTTATGCAGGGTCTTGAGGATGCAACTGGTAAGGCAAAGCGGGGCAGTGGTCCCCACGCCTGGCTATGCATCAGAATCACCTGGGAACTTGGTCAGGATGCAGATTCTGGGCCCCCTGCCTAGTGAATCAGACTCCAGGCTAGCATTTGAGAGCCTGAGGGTTTTTACACAGCAAAGTGACTTGACCACAGTTATGCAGGCGTCTTGGTGGGCCGCTCTGGATAAGATCATATCCCACATGTACCAAACTGAGTTCCTGAATCCTTGATCTGATGCAAATGCCCCTCTTCTGACTACCATGGTGCCCTGCGCATGTCTCACCCGTGGGAGTGCAGACCAAGCTCCGCGGGGCTCCGTTAGCGAGCTCTGGTTAGCTTCAGCTCAGTCAGTGCTGCCCCGCTGACTGGGCTAAAGAGAGAGAATGAGCTAAGGAGGACAATGAGAAAGCCACTGTCACCCAGGAGTGGGGTAAGAACCTGAGACGGGGCAGCGGCAGGCAGCAGGAAGATAGAGACCGACAAGGCACCTCAGGCCGAAGGTGGCATCAAGTAGCCCTTCGAGGCCCAGGGCCAGCTGCTTCCTCCACAGCCCAGGCGGTCAGCGGTAGGGCCACGGAGACAACCATCCCAGGGTGAATAGTCAGATGATCTGGATTCCACTTTTTTTAAAGAATGCCATCCTTTGTTACGAGTATAATATTTAGCAACACAGATGTTCAAACATTCTAAGGCAGGGTCGGCAAACTTCTTTTGTAAAAGGCCACATAGTAAAGATTTTAGGCTTTGCAGGCCGCACATTCTCGGTTGCAACCACCTCAGTTTGCCACGGTGTGGTAACGGTGGCCCGGCTAAAGGCGACCAGCCGGGCGCTTGAAGCAGCCCCCAGCCATTGCCTGAGGGCTGAGGGGCTCTTGAGGCTTGATCTAACAATAACCCCTACCTCACCCATCTCTGTTCTAGAACAGAGTGTCTCTGTTGCTTTCCCGTACAGCTGGCGAGGGAGAGCCCCGTGTCCCCCACTCTGAAGCTCCTCCCCACAACAAAACCTCCCCAGCTGATCTCACTTGTGGGTGACGGCTTTCAGGAGGGGCCAGAAGACAGGCTGAGGAAGAGGCTTCTGGTGGGCGCTTTTCTTCCTTTTCCCTCCGGCCTCGGCGCGGATGTGCTTGGCGTGCAGGCCGTGGATAAAGACGGCCTCCAGGGCACTGCACATGGTGTTGGCATCTCCGTCTTCACTAGTGACCACCATGTCCGAGGACACGTACTGCTTCTGCAACGCCTTCACGGATCCCACTAGCTTCTTCTTGATGACCTAGTCAGCGCCAGACATAACACAGCCTTTAGGAGATCCTGCAACGTACCTGCTCATTGCCACGTACACAAGCAACCACACACGTGCACCCATGTGTGTGTCTATCTAGCAAAACTCACACAAGCTAATTATAGAAAACAAAGACAAAGCCTAGAGAAGAAAAGGAAAATCACATACTTACACCACCCAGGGGTACTGATATTTTTTTTTTGCAAAGACATTTGTATATTTTTGTTTTGTTTTGTTTTTTAAACTGAACCTCAAACGAAAACAACAGCAGCAACAAAAGAAACTGAACTTCAGTGAATTGATAGCCATATAAATCTTGTGTTTAAATACCGGCTCCGTCACAGTTACAGCTTTGGGGGCTCGGGGAACCCACCTAGGACAGCGGGGAAGCGGTCTACCTTATTCATGGGACTACGATCCCACCAAGAGGCAACAAGTGCTGCTTTAGAACAAGAAAACAGGAGCAAGGTCTACACTGAGAAAGATCCTACACTGGGCAGTCAGAGGCCCAGGTTAGTGTTAGCTCTGTCGGCCACCAGCTGGGTCACCGCAGACATTTCACTTAACCTTGCTGATCTTAATGCCCTCATCCGTTAAACAGAAAGCGTACTTCCTGAACTATAGCACTGCGGGGATTACCCCGAGGGCAGGACTGGTCTTTTATTCATCCTTGGGTCCTTGACACTTGGCATGGTGCCTGGCACATATACGTACTCAGTTAATGTTGGTTCTGTAAGTAAATTATAAAATACATACACATAGAATCCTTTGGAAATGTAAGGACAGTTCGGTCATACTAGAAGCGTGTCAAAATTACCTAAGTGTCTGGAAAAAGACTAGAAGGAAATGCAGAAAAACTGGCTTGAATTGTTAGCTGATAGGATTACGGATAAATATTTTACTGTTTTATTTTTATTTTAGCCCAAACAGTTCATGTTAATGTTCTCTTAAGTCTAATGTTCTTTTTTTTTTTTTTTACAACAGTTTTAATGAGACCTAATTTACATAGCATAAAATTCACTCATTTAAAGTATACAGTCCAATGGTTTTGGGTATATTCACAGAATTGTGAAACTATAACCACTACCTCATTTCAGAACATGTTCATTGCCTCAGAAAGAAACATCGTGCCCATAAGCAGTTAACTCCCTATTCGCCTCTCCCCCAATCCCTGGCAACCGCTCATCTACTTTCTGCCTTGATGGATTTACCAATTCTCGACATTGTGTAGACACGGAGTCATACAGGGTGCGGCCTTCTGTGTCTGGCTTCTTGCACTGGGCCTATTACCAAGGTCTGTCTATGCTGTCGCCGTGTATTGGGACTTCCTTTTTATTGCCCCATAATATTCCACTGTATGGACACCTCACATTTTATTTATCCATTCACCCATTACTAGACATTTGGGTTGTTCCCACTTTTTGGCTATAATGCTGCTATGAACATTCATGCACATGTGTTTTCAGTTCTCCTGGGTATATACCTAGGGGTAGAACTGCTGGGTCATGTGTAACTCTGGGTTTAACTTTTTGAGGAACTGCCAAACTGTTTGCTACGACAGCTGCACCATTTGACATTCCCACCAGCAATGCACGAGGGTTTGAATTTCTCTACAAGGCCACCACTTACTCTTATGTCATTCTGATTCTAGCCATCCCAGAGGTGTGAAGAAGCCTCTCGTGGTTTTGAATGCATTTGCCTAATGTCTGATGATGTTAGGCATCTCTTCATGTACTTATGGGTCATATGTATGCCTTCTTTGGAGAAATCCTTGGTCCTCAGGTAGCCTATATTAAATCACCATCATTTTTTATAAATTCCCATTAATCACCGATAAGATGTTCTAGAAAGGGCAGGATCTCCTTAGAGCCTGCTCTGCTATAACTTTTTCTCAACCCGAGGACTCACTTTCCGGACAGTCCTCGTTCATTTCAAAGCAAGAAAAATCAATGAAATGGCTGTCCTGTGCACCCTTCCCCACCCTTGAGCCTCCCTTGCTGCCTACCGGGATGGCAGCCCGGGGGTCCAGTCCATTCTCCACCACTGAGAGCATTTCCACTCACAAAGCAGCACCCTCGGAGAATCACATGACACCTGCAGAGACAGATGGTGGCCAGATGAGCAAGTTCCAGCTCACCACCCTCAGCCAATTCGCTCCCACCCCCCACCCCGCCCCCCGAGGCAGCAGGTCAGCCCATCTTCCTCAAACTGCAATGGAAGGGCGTTTGAATACAAAAGTAAAAGCTAAGAGTGGATTTTAAGGAAGGAAGTGAGGAAGGAAAACAAATCTGAGGGCTTGGATCTCAGGAGGTGAGGAGTCCTGTGCGCCATGGGTGGGTCCAGCCCAAGCAGTGCTTGGAAAGGGCTCCAGATTCCACACCCAGTGCGGGCACAAAAAGCAGGGTGTGCAAGGCTGATTTAGACATGGAGCTAAGGGTGCAAGGGGGATGCTGCAGCTGAAGGTGCCAAGGGCCCATATGGACCAGGAAGCAGGGGTTCACAATTCACATTCGGGGCCTGGGCCCTGCAACTATCCCCTCTGACTCCTGTCCCAGTCTGGTGTCTGCCAGCTCAGCAGTGACAGGGATAACTGCAACAGCTTCCAAAGGGAGGGCTCTCTGGCCACACGTCTGCTTCTCCTTCAGGCGCCAGGGTCTAAGCTGGAGCAGCACAGGGACATGTCTAAAGGGAAACGGGTCTGACTCTCGATTTGCCACTAACCAGCTACCCATGCTGGGGCACCTTATCAGACCTCTCAGATGGAGATATGAATGTGGAAAATGCCTAGCACAGGGCCTGAAGGTACTAAGGAGAAATGGCACCTACAACCCTAGTGTTTGTGGCCATCCAAACCTATAGGCAAAGATTGCCAGGGCATGAATGCGCATGCACAAGTAGCTGAAGTGACTCCCTCAGGGCACTGGCTTCCTCCTGGGGGGTGGCTGAGGTGGGAGGGCTTCAACCTGAGCCTGAGCGGGGGGCTGCTGGCTGGCCTGGCCCCACCCCAGCCACCTGGATGGACAGCATGGGGCAGGCACCTTCCCATCTAAACAGATTTCCAGTGACCACAGAGCCTGAGCAGGAGGAGACACCAAAAAATAGGTCATTGGCCAAAGAAGTTAATAAAGCCAAGGCATGCTAAATGGATTTTGTACTCTTTACATATATTGCTTCTTGCATTCCTCCTAGTCACCCTAGGAGGGCTGTTTTATTATCCTGATCTAACAGATAAGAAATAGAAGCTGACCCAGGTCAAGGAACTTCCCAAGATTCCAGGGCTGATAGTGGCAGACTCCACCACCTCCCTCTAGGACGAGGTCAACCCTTCTGGAAGAGGCGAATGTGAGCTAGGGCTAAGGGATGGGTAGGGAGGGAGTAGGGGGGTCTGGGAGGAGGGCTCTCCAGCTGGGGGCCCAGCTGAGGGGGTGCAAGGGAACATCAAGGTCAGTCTGGTGGGAAAGATTTACAGAGAACAGCGGAGCATGGAGAACAGCAGGGTGGCCCGAAATGATGTTAGATGCTCTGATTCAAGCCCTGGCCTCTGGAGCTGGCCAAGGGTAAACAGGACCCAGAGCCAACCTTCCTAAGGAAGGGCATGCAGAGGGAGGTAGGTGTGTGTGGGGAATGGCCCCTGCAGCACCAGCTCTGGTCAGCCCATGACAGACTGGCAGGAAGAGCGCGCCGGCCCCTGGCCACAGCCCCTGTCTGACTGCCTCTCCCTCACCATGTTCCTGGCTCCTACCCGCCTGGAGTTCTCAGGACCCTCCTCTGCAGACCAGCTCCATGCTCTGGCCACCAGGACGACTGGAAAAGGCTGCAGTCAGAGTCCCTCCTGAAATTGTGCCTGATCCTGGAGGCGAGGTTCCTTCAAGGTTACCCTTTACAGCCCTGCAGGTCAAGTCCAGGTTCTCTGGCTCCAAGACCCTGGCATCCAATCCCTTTCAGCAATTCCAGAGGCCTAAGGCCTGCCTTCAGTCCGGTCCTTCCCAACAGAGCCTCAAGCTCCAAAACTGCCCTTCCCTCAGGCAGCCTTATGACTTGGACCTCAACAATTTGAATGGTAGGTCCATTAAGGCCTCATTAATTAATTAACCAAAAATAATAGAGTATTCACGGAGGGAGGGAGGGAGGCTTCTCAGTGAGTGGGTGCTCTGGCCAAGTCAGGGTCTGCTAAAAAAAACAAAGCCAACGGACACTGAGAGATCAGAGCAGGGGCAGATAGGAGACAACTGTGGCCTAAAACAAAGTGAAGAGTCAGAAAAGCCACAAAATGACAACAGCGCAGAGAAATCCAGAAGAGCCACTTGACAATTCACAAAATAGGATGAGACTCTGGGGTCAGGCCAAAGTTAAGGGCACATCTTTCTTTGCAAGAAGCCAGAGCACCCTACCGAGGCTTGTCTGTTCCCTAACACCTCAGGGAGGCAAGAAACCAGCTCAGAGGCAGGAACGTGACAGTCTATGAGATCTCTGGGGTCTGGGTCTCCTGACTGCTAGGTCAGCAGGGCTCCTGGGGGGCCCAGACCCCCAATCTACCGTCCTATGGGACTGGCTTCACTTCCTATCCTCAGAACAGTCTTCACTGACACCAAGAACCAAACCAAAGAGGGGTGTCTCTTCGGGACACCCAGGCTGAGGAGAGCAAATAGAGAGTTTCAAACATCACAAGTGCAGTTGAGCAGAAAAGGTGAGTGGCGTCTGCCTTTAGGAAACTCCAACCCATCCTAAGTCTACTTCCGTCCCTCAGCATTGATTCACCCTGGCACAGGATCTCATTCTCTAATCTCATTTAATTCTTAAAACAATCCTGTGAAAGGAGGATGATTATCTCCCATTTCATAGAGGAGAAAACGGAGGCTCAGTAGAAACAGGTCTCAGGTAAAGGACAGAATTCTTTGGTTTCCTCATTCCAAGTCCTGTGCCTTTCACCAGATCAAACTGTCTCAGGTCCTTGGTTCAAAGAGCTGCAGGCAAACTTATTACTCAGAGACCGTTTAGGGGCACTCAGAAGCTCCATTTTATTAAAGAAGGCCTAAAACCAACAAGAAACAATCTTGCCCGTCAGATCTGTAGCATAACAAAGGGGCAGGCCCACACACTCAGGTGCCCCATCTCCAACAGCTGGTTTTATAAATGGAAACAGGCACTGGGACCCCGATCTTCCCAGAAAGGCCCGTGGAGCCCCTGGCCCAGATCAGCGGAGCTTGCTTCCAAGAACTGTCCTGTTCCCAGGCCAGCCCTGTAGATACTCCCAAAGTATCCTCGGAGCACAGATTCTTTCCACGGTAGCTAGGTTTCAGAACTGTCCTTTCTTAAATGTTCCTACACACAGGAAGGAGACATTCTGGTTGATTTTCTTTATTATACGCCCTTCTATATACTTCCAATTTCACTTCCTCCAGAGACTAAGGAAGAATGAAAAGAGGAGAAAGGCCCAGATGAGACTTACATTAAAAGAAGAAATGGATGACCTGGCTTCACCGCTTTCGAAACACTCCATTCATCAGTAAACAGCAATCTCCTCTTCTTGGAGACTTCCCCGCCATCCGTGACAGCCTCAGTCTCCACAGCCTGAATCCGATCCTGCACCTGGCTATGCAGAACAACAGGCCGGTGTTTAAGCCCTCCAGCTGCTGTACCAGGTGATGAGTCAGGGTTTTCAGTTGGAAACAAATGACAAAGTTATCTTCTGATTCAGAAAGGCAGCTGATCCTTCAGACATGTGAGTGCTGGGTGAGTAAACAGCACCTCCTTCCACCTGAAGAAAGTTGGAGTTCTGGACAAGGGTCCTGTGAGGGGTGGGATGGGTGTGTGTGTGTGTATGGGGGTGAAGGCAACTAGGCCTTTGAAGCAACTGAATCCCAGCTGGAGGGCAAGAAACTTCTAGCTTGTGATTCTCAGTCTAAAGGCTAGTGGGTGAGGCCAGAAATGTGAAGTCTATGAACATTGGGTATCTTTCTTTACTCCCTCCCTCCTCCTACCCAACAACACCCATCTCCCCCACATTCTTTTTTTTTTTTTAAGATTTATTTATTTTTGAGAGAGAGAGAATGCACATGAGTGGGAGGAGGGGCAGGGGGAGAGAGAGAGAGAATCTTAAGCAGGCTCCATGGCCAGCATGGAGCCCAATGCGGGGCTCGATCTCACAATCCATGAGATCATGTCCTGAGCTGAAACCAAGAGTCAGACACTCAACTGACTGAGCTACCCAGGCGCCCTGCATCTCCCCCATATTCTTTTTTTTTTTTTTTTTTAATATTTTTATTTATTTATTTGACAGAGAGAAAGACAGCGAGAGAGGGAGCACGAGCAGGGGGAGTGGGAGAGGGAGAAGCAGGCTTCCCATTGAGCAGGGAGCCTGATGTGGGGCTCGAACCCAGGACCCTGGGATCACGACCTGAGCCGAAGGCAGACGCTTAAGGACTGAGCCACCCAGGCACCCTCTCCCCCATATTCTTGTCCCACATCCCTTAGGATTCCAGCAAGGACCAAACTCTGAAGGAATGAAAGCAGAAACTTTGCCCAACTCATTCACCATTGCATTTCTAGTGCCTAGAACACTGCATGGCACACAGTGGTGCTCAAAATATACTTGCTGAATGAACAGATGAGTAAAATAAAAAGGCTCAGGGAGAAGTTGAGGTATACAACTTTTCAGTGATAGGGCCACTGTGGAATTCCTTCCATTACACCAAGCTACCAACTGGCTGAAAACCCTTTAGATATATCACACCTTAGTCGGGGGGGGGGGGGGGGTAGGGGGATATTGAAGGTAGAAGAGCATTCAATTTTCAAAGAAGTGAGACTCTAAATGGCAAGCAAAGACAATGGGTCCTCTTTGGGGCCCTTTACAATTGCTGTGAAATGGCCAATCCTTTGGAGCCTGGTCACCAGAACTAAGAGGGGATGTGCACCCAACAAGCCCAGGAGATTATAAATATTAACAATGGGGCCTGGATGCCTCAAGAAGGTCTAGCTACTCTGAGATAACTTGGCTCTCTGAGTTCATGGGTCATCAAAATGGTCAAAACTCAATGATCCAGTACCTGCAAAAAGAGGAAGCAATTCAACAGCCTCTGAATCCACCTAGGCCTCAGCCTCCCCAGGACCACTCACCTATACTCTTCACAACATGTAACATCACCTCTGGTACTGTGTTTCCCTGTGTTCGGTATTGGGACTAATCTGCAATCAGCTCTGGCTGGGGGGAGCACTGGGTGAGGGTCCTTTCTAAGTGCCAGGACAACACTTTTGGACGTGGCTCTGTGACCACAGCCAACCCCACATGGTAGGACCCTCTGAGTTTCTACAGATTACCATCCAAAAGGAAGTGGTAGGTTTCCACTGTCCCAGGCTCAATGAGTAGCCATCCCTCACCTTCCAGGTATTTGGATGATACCTACCATTCCAGCAGACAACACAAGTAATGTAAGATGAACGCTAGAAACACAATCCTTGGGGACAACAGGTACAGGGGACCAGACATCCAGGAAAAACCCTTGAACCACAGGAGATGGAGCTCTACTCCTCCACACTTATTTACCATCTGAGGCCCTGTACCCATCGAGCTGCTCAGCAACTGCCTGGCTCTGAGGAAGCACCTTGACTTGGCTGTTGAGGGGAAGCAGGTGGGGTTGGCAGGGGGCTGCACTAAGTTCTCAGATCAAACGGGGACCACGTCAAGGGAAGAATGGGTGCAGAGTTGGGGTGAAGAAATGGGGACATGGAGACCTCATTTTAATAAGACTGGGGAGGGGTGGTAGGAACTGGGGCAGCAAGAGTTGGGGGCAGTTTAGCAAAGACTTAGGGATGAAGTGTCCTCGGGCCGGCTGGAGGTGATAAGAAATTATGTGGTGGGCTCGGAAGTTAGGGGTTGAGTCTGTGAGGACAAGAAGATACATGTAATAAGACTTAGGATAGGGCTGAGATCAGAGTTATTAAGAAGAGGGGGTGAGCTCAACAGAGCGTCTGCTTTGGTGGTAGGTATTAAATGAGGCTGGGTGGAGGTGGGGTGTTACGGCTGAGCAGACCTTGGGGGCTGGGGGGCTGGGGGGCTGGGATAAGAAAGGTGAGCCAGAATAGGGGAAAACCAGAATGGTGGGGATCAGAGGAGGCTGGCGTGGAACACTGGAGTTGCCCAAGGGGTTGAGGGGTGAGGAGGAGATGCGTTAGAGGGAGGCCGAGGGATGTGGCTGCGCTGGGGGATGGAACTGGGCTACCGTGGGGTCAAAAGTGTGGCTGCATTTACGCAGCACCAGTGGTGAGGGGGTGGGGGGTAGGGGCTTGGCTCGGGTCCCGGGCGGGAGAAGATGGAGGGGACGGGTCAGCAGTGGCTGTGCGGGCTGAAGGCTCGGGTCCGAGTGGGGTGGGGTGCGGGGCTCAGGCGGGGAAGGGAAAGGGCTCTAAAGCAGGACAGTGTCAAGGCAACCAGGGGTTTGGGAGCATGGACAGGGCTGGTGGCCCACCGCCCGTTCGCGTCTCGGCCCCGCCGCCCCTTCTCGCCCTCCTCGCCCCCGACCCCTAACTCACCAGAGGGAGCGGCGACGGGGCGAGGGGCACTCGTGGCCGCTGCAGCCTCTAAACCTCCGACCCGAAGCTGCGGCCTCTCCCCCACTGACAACAGGAAACGGCGCTCGCGGCGCCTGACGCCATCACGTCGGTTCAGCGCCCGGCCCCGCCCCCGGCCCCCGAAGCCAATCGCAGGGCTGGAGGAGCCGTGGGGCGGGGCCCGCGCTTCCGCACGCCCAAATTGCCAAACCGCGAGCAGGTGAGTGATCTGGGAGGCTCCCGACTCTACCCCGCCGAGGTGCGCGCGAAGAGGTGAGGTCACTAGGCGAGGCCACCAGCGTCGGGCGGAACGTGTCCTCCTGCCCGCCTCTAGCAGTGTCTGTGTCAGACTAGATCCTGGCTTTTGGGTTCATGACCTCGCCGGGCCACAGCACCGCCTGTGTAACATTGGGACTGTCTCTTGGCCTCCTGCGGGGAAGGCTCCCACTTGTAAAATCGGACCAATAGCCTACCGTATTTTTGCCTCCCTGAGGGCATCAGCGCAGGTGGTGCTTCCCGCCTTGCGGCTCTGGGGAAAAGCATACGTGTTTGGACCACACCTTATACCAGGGGAGCGCCTTTAGGTCCCCTGGGCTTTCTCCCGTAACCTGCCCATCAGCCCGGAGGCGCGAAGATCAAGGGCCCGGTTATTCTCATCCAGCCAGGTAGTTGTTTGTTTGCTTTCCTTGGTAGAGTTGGTATTTCTCTTTCAGGTGCACTCAGAACAAAAGGTCAAAAGTGTGTGTTTTTTGGGGGGATGTCTTTGCTTCCGCTATTTCACACCTGAAGGCTTTGGTCAAATGGGAGCTTAGGGCCTGAGTGTGGGGTGAGTGCTGGGGTGGAGAGGTATCGCTACCTGCAGGTCCAGGGGAACTTAGGGGGTATCTACAGGGCTGGTCTAGGAACAGGACAGTTCTTGGAAGCAAGCTCCACTGATCTGGGTCAGGGGCTTCATTGGCCTTTCTGGGAAGGTCCAGGTCCCAGTGCCTGTTTCCATTTATAAAACCAGCTGTTGGAGGTGTGGCACTTGAGCGCGTGGGGGCTGCCCCTTCAGTAATTCTCTCTCCAGGAGTGAGAACCACCTCTTCCTGGTTTTAGACTAGATGAGCCTGAATGCATTCAGTATGGTTAATCATTGAGGAGGAAGTTAGAAATAAAGACATAGAGGCAAAGTATTCTCTTGGTGTTAAACAAGGTGGAAAGTAAGGGATTTACTAGGGAAATCCCGTTTCCCAGGCAAAAGGATAGTGTTTCTCGTCATAATTAGCACAGCAAGAGCATCAGTGTCTTGACACAAGCATGCCCTCCCCTAAATGGAGCAAGCAACAGTCCTCAGTTCTTCCAGTGAATTTTTGCACAGCCCCTGTCTGCAAAAACCGTGGGAACCCCCACATAGTAATCTCTTGTCTGCCTTTTCAGGAGCCCCCATCTCATGATCTTCTCTTACTTCCCATGCCTCTTGGCCCCTCTGCAAAGTCTATGGGCTTGTCTTCCTCTCTTCATCTTGCTCTGGTGTACACTTCCACCATTCATGGGCCGTGAGTCCACCAGGTAGTCTCCAGGCAGAAAAAAATCTCACACTACCATGTCATTTGAACAGTAATAAAGGCACATGCAAAGTGCCACGGTGCCAGAGAAGAGGGCTTGAAGGTTATCCTGGAGGAGGCAACTTGTATCTGAGCCTTCCAGGTGGATAGAGGAAAGAGCATTGCAGGTGAAGAGACTGAAGAGAAATGGCTGTTGAGTAGGAATGCAGGCTGAGCTCAGGGGAGGGTGCAGCGAGAGGTGGAGAGGAAGCTAGGAGGTAAGAACAGAGGAAGGGGAGGGGGTTCGGATAGGAGGGGTGATAAAGACAGATTGGGTGAGGGGGAAAGGGAGGATGCATGGACACAGTTGGAGGCCAGTGCAGGAAGGGGTGAAACATTCCCAAAGGCCCCTTACAGGCCACTGGTCTGTCAGCTGAGATTTCAAGCACTATGCAGAGTCATGCAAAAAGTCAGGTAGGAGAACTGTGGGTGTCTGAATTCCCTGGGGACAGGTCCAACGTGTAGATTCCTGAACCCCACCCCTACCCTGGAGAGTCACTCTGGGATGGGGCCCCAGAATTTCGGCTTGACCACCTCTCCTGTGCCCAGCCCTCACCGCCAATGGATTGTGATTTGTCCTTACCAACCACTGGGAAGGTAGGTTGCCATTGTTACCTCCAAAGCACAGATAAGAAGAGAGGCTTAAGAGAGAAGTTGAGTAACTTGGCCACACAACTAATAAATGGTAGAGGGAGGACTCTCACCCAGCTCTAATTCTAGTTGGAGGGCTGGCATAGTTCGGTGGTGGAGCAAGTGGGGTTTGGAGCCAGGAAATCTTAGGCGCCCCTGGATGAATAAAATCTTAAGAAAAAGAAAAAGAAAAGATGACTGGCTATATTATTATAGTTTGGGCTAATTCTCCCTTCCCAATCCAGTCAGATCTGTTTTTAACTTCTCTCTGAGCACTGGAGTGAGGGCCTTTCTTTTTTCTTTTCTCTCTTTTTTTTTTTTTTTTTTTTTTTGAGAGCCTTTCTTGTTTGAACCCCAGATGTATCCCTATTTGGCAGCTGACTGAAATCATCAAACTAGTACTAATGCAGCCCTTTCTCTCAAAACTGGAATAGCTAATGTTCTCCTGGGTTCTGTTATAGGAACGCTGGTTCTCCCCACTCTCTTTTAAAAAATGGATTTAAAGGGTTTTTAATTATTGATTTGTCAATTATACCTCAATAAAGCTGGACAAAAATAAAGCTTTGACAAAATAATGAATTTTTAAAACCCCCAAATGTTGTTATACACATAGCTTACAGTTTAAATAGTATGAAATGAAATGGTGAGGAAACCTAATGACCCACAGCATTTTCTTGCCCCCCCCCATCCCCACCCTCCTGAGCCAGCTCACTGGGGCTGGTTACTTCTAGCTGAATCTTCTGGTGCTTATCTCCACCTATCTTGCGCTTCTAGCTCTTGATTTATCCATTTTAGACACTGTCTACTGACTTCCTAATACCACAGACAAGGAGTTAGCTCTTTAACAACCCAGTCCATTCTTGGGGTTTAGTTATGTCACTCTTTCAAGGTAACTGATAGTGTTTACAGAATTGTGACTGTGTAAATATTGTTCACTGCCGAGCTTCCTCATGTACTCTGATTGTGATCGTTTCCATCCCTGACCCCCAGAACGTTTCCGTTCTTCTCCTCCTTCTGTGCTACCTGCCATTAGCACTCCTCTGGTCCCCTCCAGTGCTCTGGCTGGTACTTAGCCTTCCCGTGCCCTCCAGCTACCTCCTCCACCTGTCCCACAGCTGCCACCCTGGAACCTTCCCTCACTGCTTCCTGGGTTGGCCTTTTCCTGGCTCCCTTCTCTTCCTGCTTTCTTTACTCTCTCTCTCTGCTGGAGCTCATCCGCAGTTAAGAATCCCTATCGAATATTAAAGAACAGAATGGTCTTGGGACCTGCTCATGATAGTAATTATACCTTTAGTAGCTACGAATTGGGGAAAAAAATACACAAGGACCCAAAATTATCATGGAGGCACTCCTGCTCCTAAGTGAGTTTGTGTTTTACTTAACCACAATAGCATCTATGAATGGGGGCGGCTTCCAAGTTTAGGCTTAAGGGTTTGTTCAATCTAGCTTCAGTCTCTCATCCTCCATTTGCCACCTCACCTCCTTATCTTGCGGTAAGACAACCTCCCTCTTAACTTTCAACTCAGTCCCTGTGCTTTAACCGAACTTAAGTACTGGTTTAAGGCCTGACCTCGCATGTGCACGTGACCATGGCTGGCCAATCAGAAATCTCCTCTTCCCGGAGGTAGCGTCCAAGCAGACCAACCAGAGGCATTTTGAGGATGGGTTTTCCTCTACACCGGTGTAGAGCTGGAATTCCTAATGACCATCTTTGCAGCCTTGGGGCTTGCATCCTTCAGAGCCTGAAGCCAGAGGAAAGCACAGTTGAGGAACAGATGGGGAAAGGATGACGCTGTTTGAGCCCTAGATGCAGCCAGCTTTAAGCACTTAGGCTTCCCGGGTATGTGAGCTGATCCACTGTATGACATTTTTGGTTCAAGCATATTTTAGTTGGATTTCTTTCACTTGGAGCATAAAGAACAGCGACTGATATATTTGTCTTTGTGAACTTGGTCAAGTTATACAAGCAGTGTATATATTCATGTATCCTGACCAACAGCTTACAGCAACACTAGGTTCCCTATCCCTCTGCTTTTGTCAGCCCGAGCCTGAGATAGCTTGACACTGAATAGTCCCATTTAGGGACTGGAGGAAGCAACTTACCATGAGTCACTGCCCTAAAATATACTTTCCACCCACATGCCCCGTGCCTGGAATTCGGTGGTGACGGTGGCATTCTCTAGGGTTAATCCTGGCCCTCTTCAAGTGGTACTCCTTTGGAGTGCAAAGTATGTGGGGAAAGGCAGCAATTAAGGTAGAGCATCTGGGGCCGGTTCTGCTTTTGCCCTGAAAGCTGGCAAAAGAGATGATGACAGGGGCCGGAGGCCTTGTGGAGCCTTGGGGGCTCTGATGGTGAATCTCACTGTTCTTCAAATTGTCCGAAGTCCATGCAGATCCCTGACTAGGGTCGTGCCTTTAGACAGCCTCCCTCTTAGGACATTTCAGGCAATGAGAATCTTTCTAGTTTCAAAAGGCCTCAAGACAAAGAAATTTCACTACCTTTTTTCTTTTTTCTTTTTTTTTAAGATTTATTTATTTGGGCAGGGGAGGGGCGGAGGGAGAGAGAGAATCCTCAAGCAGACTCCCCGCTGAGTGCGGAGCCCCACACAGGCTGATCCCAGGACCTTGAGATCATGACCTCAGCCACAACCAAGAGTGGGTCGCGGAACTAACTGAGCCACCCAGGTGCCCCTCATTACCCTGGTTTGATGTTTAACTTGTAGAAGCCCTTTCTTCTGGAGGTTCCTATGGGAAGCAGTGGATACAGGATTCAGTGTAGACAGATCTAGGTACAAATCCCAGCTCCTAACGGCATAGTCCCTTTGCAGCTTCTGGGGCAAACTCAGCACTATGTGCTGACCTTTAGGAGGTCAGTCTGTATTTCAAAAGGAAATCATATGTGGAGAATGAAGAAATGGTTTAAAATCCACCCAGTAAGATTCCTGAGTCATCGCTGCGGGCAGGGCCTGGTACTAGGTATTGGGGAGAGGAAGGAGATGTGATTCTTGCCTTGTCAGGGTTCCTGCCCTAACAGAGAACTGCGGTGGGGCTTTCACATTGATGGACTATCTTTCCCTCTGCTCCATTTACAGGGGACACCTAAAAGAGCGGGGCCTTGTACATAACCTCTAAACCAGGGCTCGGTCCCATCCCGGGATAGAGAGGATTATTGGCTCTCCCTGCATCCACACTCTTGCTTTGTCTCCCTGTGGGCAGAGTGTACTTCCTGTCCCCTGGCCCGGGGCTTGACCATGTGACTTGCTTTGGCCCATGGAATGGGCAGAAATGAAAGTGTGATCGTTCTGTGTCTGGGCTTGAAGAGGTCCAATGAAGTTTCTGCTTCGCCTCTTATTATGCTTCCTTCCGGTAGCCTCTGCAGCTGGGGGGCCCCAGAACCAACACAGGTGGAAAAGAGCTGGCCCCGCCGATCTGCAGACCAGCACTGACCCAGCCGGCAGAGCATTCGAGTACAGCTGTACCGGCCATCCTGCGAGAATCGGTGTTCCAGTCCGCTGAGTTTGGGGATGGTTTATCAGTTAGCATTGTCGTAGCGAAGGATAACCAGTGCACGTACTCACTCCTTCATTAGGCTATAGGTTCAGTCGCAGTAGAGACCCAACACAACAGTGTGGTAGATAAAAAAGAAGCTTATTGATCTCTGATATAATCATCTGGTTAAGGACTGTAGTCCAGGGCTGGTTTGGTGGTTCACATGTCAGGGAGCCAGGCGCCTTCTATTTGACGGCTCCACCATTCTGGGGTGTCGCCCTCATCCACGTGAGGTCTTTATGCTGTTCACAGGTTGAGGTCTTAATTTCCCTTGGCCCTGCAAGCTGGAACCCTCCACAGCGTGGCGCCAAACCTTCTCCAACACTACCCTTGAACACACAAAGCTCCACCTTGAAGCACCATTCCCGCTTCTGCTTCAGGCCTCTAGGACTTTAACTCTTGAATGAGTGTGCTCCTCCCCCCCCATCCCCCAGGTCTCAACAACATCTCCTCCCCACTAGGACCTCAGGAGCCGGAGCTGGTCGTGCCTGGCACTCCCCAGGACTGAGAGGCCCTGACTTCCATGGGGGCGGCTGCCAGCCGGCGTGAGCCTTCGGGACTCCAAGGGTAAGAATCCAGTGGTGCCTTCTGGTCATCTTCAGTCGGCTCTGCCCTGCCTCTCCCACCCTCCAATCCCTGTTGACCTCCAGTCCTGAAGAAGCCAGAGAACCTCTGCTCCACCGCCTCCCGGCTCTCTTTGCCCTACTTCAGTAGTTTGGTGAGCATAAGAAGGCTTGTTAGAGGGGCGCCTGGGTGGCTCAGTTGGTTAAGCGACTGCCTTCGGCTCAGGTCATGATCCTGGAGTCCCAGGATGGAGTCCTGCATCGGGCTCCCTGCTTGGCAGGGAGTCTGCTTCTCCCTCTGACCCTCTCCCCTCTCATGCTCTCTCTCATTGTCTCTCTCAAATCAATCAATCAATCAATCAATCAATCTTAAAAAAAAGCCTTGTTAGAATGGTCCCTCTGTTTCGGAGACCAGCTCAGGAGGGGTGGGCATGTGGGTTTCGAGGGCGACAGATTCTCTCTTTCTCTAAATGCTAGCCAGGCTCCTCTGAGCCCTCTTCTTCATTCAACCTTGCTTGGCCCTTGAAGACTTGAACAAACACTAACATAGTTTCGAGCAGCTCATGGCCGCATCCCGAGTAGAACCCAAGCCTCCGTTAAAGTGCCTGCCTCAAAAGCTCAAGGCTGTCTGAAGAATTTGCTGCTTATTCCAGCCAACACCTGAGGATAGGGCCCTTGTATCCCAGCTTCCGGGAGAGGGTAAGAGCCTAACTTTGATAAGTGCCAGTTAGCAAGCCCAGATGGTTTCATATGGGCCAACCCACCGTCCTGCTTTTTGTAGTTTTTCACTTCTGGTTATAGAGTCCCCAGTCATTCCCTCAGTCTCCCTGTGAAATACCCAGTCACCTCTGTACTAGCCCCAGTTAAGTTCCGGTCACGATGAGCCCTTTTCCCTGTACTACAGCAGTCCCATATTCCCTGTACTACAGCATTCCCTTAATCCCTGTACTACTGCAGTCCCGTATTCCCTGTACTACAGCAGTCCCGTATTCCCCGTACTACTGCAGCAGTCCCATATTCCCTGTACTACTGCAGTCCCGTATTCCCTGTACTACAGCAGTCCCGTATTCCCCGTACTACTGCAGTCCCATATCCCCTGTACTACTGCAGTCCCGTATTCCCTGTACTACAGCTTTCCCGTATTCCCTGTACTACAGCAGTCCCATAGTCCCTGTACTACAGCCTTCCCGTATTCCCTGTACTACTGCAGTCCCGTATTCCCTGTACTACAGCCTTCCCGTATTCCCTGTACTACAGCAGTCCCGTATTCCCCGTACTACAGCAGTCCCATATTCCCTGTACTACTGCAGTCCCATATTCCCTGTACTACAGCAGTCCCGTATTCCCTGTACTACTGCAGTCCCATATTCCCTGTACTACAGCAGTCCCGTATTCCCCGTACTACTGCAGTCCCATATTCCCTGTACTACAGCAGTCCCGTATTCCCCGTACTACTGCAGTCGCGTATTCCCCTTACTACTGAGTCCCGTATTCCCTGTACTACAGCAGTCCCATATTGCATGTACTACAGCAGTCCTTTATTACTGATTGAGATCTGTCTGGACCACTTTCAGTGGTGTCTGGTTTGGTTTATTTTCAACAGGGGAGATGCACAGGATCGGCCTTTTAAATTTAATTAATCTGTTTATTTTTCAGGGTCAGTCTTTTAAATAAGCATCTCGGGGATGTTTGAGTTTCGAGGTTCAAAGACCGTATTTTGAGAAATTGTGTTTCCCTATGGATACCTTTTCTCTGGCAGCCCTTTTGAATGAGGGCTGTGTTTCCTCAGATACCTCATTGCCCATAGTCCATTCAGCTCTCATTCCAGTGAGAACACTCCAGAGACCAAACTAAGAATCAACTCCAGGTGCTTCTCCAGTCACCTCTGGGGATGACTGCATGTCATCAGTATCCAGTATCTGGTACCTCACCTGCTGCCCAGCTAGAATGACACCTTTCTAGGTTTCTGACTTAGCTAGCTCTCCACCATGTTACTCCTGGTAGACACCACCCCCCTTTTAGAAAGACTTGAACACCCACCCATTTGTTGGATAGTGTTGGTTGGCTTTTGACACCCACTTCTATCCCTTTCTTTGCAGGTGCTGGAAGCCCACGAACCACATTTCACAGATTCCCTTGACAGCAGAGTTCTGCCAATAAAATGTACCTGGGTGAAATCTGGAAGGTGGAAGCCACTCTCTCCTCCTCTGCAGAGCAGACACGCAGGCTGCACGCTGGACTCCATATTCCCCCACTAGTCACTGGGCTTGGGACTGTTGGGGGGCTGCCGTGACCTCAGCAGTCTGTTGAGTGGTGGCAGCAGCTTTGAATCTTCGGAAAGCAGCTGTAACCTGAAAGCTAGTGATGCGATCCCCCCCGCCCCCGACGTTCACCACCGCTAGCCCCCCAGTGATGAGCACCAAGTACATTTACGGACATCCGTCATGACCTGAGCTGAAACCAAGAGTTGAATGTTTAACCAACCTAACCACCCAGGCGCCGCAGGAGTGGAGGAATTTGTGCCTTTTCCGCAGATTGCGCCGCATTATCCCTTGGGATCACGCGGCCATGATCTGTGTTGGGTGAGGAAGGTGGTGGTAGGTTTGGTGCTGGGCTGCGCTGGCGAGAGCCAGGCCGCACACGTCTGACCCTCAGTGGGGTCAGGAGAGGCTAGGGCGGTACATGCATGCGAACGGGTAAATGACCCCACCAGTATGTTTTCTGAAATAAAGGCCTGAGGAGGGCAGTCTTGGGTAATTACTGCTCTCACACATTCTTCTTTACCCTAGACCTCAGCCCCTCCCTCCCTGCTAGCTACCCAAGGGTTGGGATTTTTTTTTTTTTAAGAAAACAAACCCAAAACACCCCAATGTGAATTATCCACGGCTTGTAAGGGTGAAGAACCCTCTACTTGCCAAGACAGGGCACACATTTTGTGCATGAGTTTGAGCACTTGGGAAGAAAGACAGGGCTTAGCTCTACAGTGGAGCTAGGCTCAGTGATCCAAATATTCTGGCAATGCCGAAGACCTTACGAGAGGGGCCAGAAATAGATGGTCCTCTCTGGGCAGGAGGTCAAGCGTGTTGTGAATAGCTGGTCCTTGGTGAGCCAGGGGAGAGAGCACCAGAATAAACTGCTAATTGATTTAAGAGTCTACATCCCCTGAATATATGTTTTCCAGTTTCCAGAGACTGATTTGATCAGGGAAACGAGGGAAAGATGCCCCTACTCATCCTCCTTTGCCCACACTGCTCTTGTGGAAGTACGCTGGCTCCCACAAGGGATTCTAGCTTCAGTCCTGCTCCTCACGCCTGTGGCCCCTGTTCCCTGGATAGACATGTTTAACTAGTTCCATTTTAATTCCTTACCACATGGCTAGAATTGGTTATGAATTTATACATTTTAATATGAGAAAAATCAGGATTTTACAAGCAATGCTGAGAAGCCAATATCAGAAAATAAACTTTGTAGGCGACCGGAGGCAGGATGGGCTCACTCAATGACGATCTCGGGGACAGTCTCGCTCTCGTCACCCAGCTCTTCACCGGTGGAATCTGTGAACTGAGCCTTCTCTGCCAGGTCTTCACTTTTCTCTCTGCGAAAAGAATACCAAAGGCTTTTACTCTGCAGAGGAACAATTCAACTTTTCATAATTTACTCATTTGAGGTAAGAATTGTAAATCAGGTACCCTCGTTCCTTGTTAAATCTCATCCTCATCAGGAGAATCCCTGTCATGCAGCTTCTGTGCCATGTTTTTCTTGCGTGTGGCATTGAGAGGTCTGTACATGTCCTGAAGCCAAAGTGGCCGCCTCCTCCAGAAAAAGCCCTCCTAGAAAACAGAAAGGACGATGTTAATTCTGCATTTCCCCTGCACTCTCCAGCCACAGGACTTTACCCTGCTCAGATTTACCTGACTCTCACTTTCTGTTGAGCATCTCTTCCGCAGCAGAGATTGAAAGAAGCCCCTTGGAGGAAACACACACGCAGACAATTAGTGATTCGTGCCATTTCCTTTGCCTCTCACAATGTGCATCTCTGGTCTTATTAGGACACCTCTGTCCATAATCACAGGAAGCAAAATCCCCACAGACCTGGGATCTTGAAAATAATCCCATGCATGCTGGGCTTCCAGAATTTTCCCATGTCTGTCTGTAATGGCCCCACAATGTCGGAGATGTTTGTACGTAGCTCGGAGTATAGGCAGGATTTTCATCCTGCTCACCTGGGCCCTTGGCCAAGTGCAGTGAACAAACCGTGCAACCGCACGGCAGAAGCACCTTACTCTCCGGAAGTATTTTACATTGGTCTCCTATGCACTTAGTCTCATAGGCATCATTTGCTGGGGAGGGGGAAGGAGAGGTGCTTCTATTTTCCTAGCTGCTTTATCCTGCAAGTTGAATTGCACCAAGAAAATGCCTGAGTCCAACCAGCAAAGATATCTAGCTCACTGACTTTCACACTGCAGCCTGTCACTGATGAGTGAGTGAGTCGTGAAATCAGCTTAAAGGTCACAACCAGCACTAAAATACAAAATATTCTTTTTGAATACAAACAATATAGAGAAAGAGTGTATAGGAAGTTTGTCTTAGAAACTGCTTATGTCTCTACGGTATGTGTGTACTGAATTGTGACATAAAATGTAGCCTGCAGCCCAAGAACAGTGTAATCAGAGGAGGAGTGCCCAACTGGAAAGGAACCATCTTCTGACACTCACTAGCAGTATGACCATGGGGCAATTTACCTTCCCTCTCTTCTTCTCCATTTCCTTATTATAAAAGGAAAAGACCAACTGTTATCTAAGGCCTCTCCCAGTTACAGTTCTATGGGATCTGGACAAAGGGAATGGAGAGTGGGGGCTCGAAAACCAGGAGGAGGAGGAGGGAAAAGTTTTCCTGCCACTTTACAGGAAGGAGTCATATAACCTGCCTTCCATCAGCCTTGAAGACTAGCCCTCTTAGCCCAAGACTTTGTGGCCCTCCCTATCCTTTCCCCAGAACCTCCGAGAAGGCCTCCAGCCAGGCCTGATGCTCACTACCAGCAGGAACCAACACCTCCCCACCTCCACCCTCTTTCTTTAAAGGACTGGTGACAGCAGATGCTCTCTGCCAGTCTCATTCTAACTCAGGTTTGGCTGGGGAGCTAATTTTGCTGGATCCAGGCAGAGCATTAGGCCAAATAAGTATTCTTTCTGCCTTTGGTGGTGTCCTGGGCGTAAAACAAGGGGATTGAAAAAGAGAGGAGTTCTAAAATCTAGTTCTAAAATTCTACTTTAACAATTGCCAGACTCATATTTACCTTGAGCTTCCTTCTTTAGCTTTCTTGGCTGCTGCTCTGTGAGAATAAATCTGTTTTGGAAGAAAACGTGATCACAGTTACCCATCTTGATGACCACTGCCTCCAAATCTTTATTCATTCCTTTGTATTTTAAGTCTTATCTAGCCAGTGAGACGATAACTTTTTTGAGGACAGGAATTCGGTTTGCTTAATAGTCCTTTGACTCTTCCACTGTACCTAACTTGGGATGGATCTTGTGTGTAGTTGGCAATACATCTTATTGACGGTTTTAGATGACATTCAACAGGTAATTCCTAATAAAAATTCTTAGAGGTAGGAAAGGAAAATATAAGTATCTACTAGAAACCTAAGCAGCAGCATTGTTTAAAGTCAAGGACAAGAGTGGGATGCCTATTATTCCTGCTATTATTCATCATTGTTGACGAGGTCCTAATCAGTGCAATAGGAAAAATGAAGTATTGGAAAGGAAGAAGCAAAACATATTTGCATATGAAATTATGGACAACCTAAAAGGCCCAAGAGAATCAACTAAAATTTTACTGAAGTATGAGAAGTCAGTAAGATGGCTAGATACAAAATCAAGAGCTCAACATGCAAACCACAATAGCTTTCCTACATTCCACAAATAACTAATCAACAAATGGAAGAATGATCTCATTTACAATATCAATAAAAGGCATAAAGTACCTAGGAATAAACTTATAGCAAAGAATGGGTAAGACTTACGAGATGAAAATATTAAAACTCTTCTGAAGGACATTAAGAAGAAATGAATACATGATGTGAGATACCATGTTCCTGGAATATTGCAAAGATGTCAGTTCTCCTCAAATTAACCTACAAATTCAAAACAATCCTATTCAAATCTCAAGATAGTTGTTTTGTTTTTTAACAAAAACTGGCCAGCTGACATTTGGTGGAGAAAATATGCAAGCCTAGCTACGAAATGTATGAAAAAGAAGACCAAAGAGCAGGAGCTTACCCTACCAGACATCAAAATATGTTATTATAAGGCAACTGGAATTAAGTACATAGTGTGATACTGGTACAGGGAAAGAAAACTGGATTGATAGAGTCCAGATAAAAATAGTATTTTAGATCAGTGAAGAATGAATGAACCATTCAATAAAAGATTTTAAAGTAACTGGATCTTTACGTAGGGAGAAAAAAAAGTTAGATCCCTTACCTCAACCATACCAAAAAACAAAACAGATTCTATACATATTAAAAACTATAAATAACAACAAATGTTATAAAAGCATAGAAGAAAACAGTATAGAGTCAACAAAGGCCTCGTTAACAAGACCCACATCCCAGAAGGCGTGAGGAGAGGACTGGCAGATAGGTCCTTGCCCATCATTCATAGTCCTTGCCCCCTTCCCCCTCCCTGGATTGTTGGTCTTCCTATTGATTTATAAAACTGTCTTCATAGTAAATCCATTAATCCTTTCAGGGGCTTTCATTGAATTTCAATGTTTCAAATATTTGCCAGTGTTTTCATCTTTAAGGAGACAGAACACGTGGAACCGGAGCACAGGGTCTGCAGTCAGGCAGAACGGGGTTCTGCTTTGGGTTTTGCCACTGGGACCTTAAGCTCATCCTCTTTTAGTTATCAAAGAGGGATGGTAATATCGTCATCACAGGATTGTGGGGATTAAATCAGAGATGGGAAATTCTTCTTCCTATGCTTGGCATAAACCAGTGCCAAGTTTGCTAATGGTATCACAGACACCATTGGATGGATGATCAAATCTATCAAAGGTTTCTGCCTGTGGTGTCGGGTCAGAAAGCTCTTTCCCACCACCAGATGATAAAAATATTGCTTCTGTTTTCTTCTAATAGTTTTATGGGTTCTTTTCTCTTCTTACATTTACTGAAATATGTTTGTTTTAAGGTGAGGAATGGGTATCTGCTGTTATTTTCCTCCCAAATAATGAAGCAGTTGTTCTATTACCATTTATTTATTTTCTTCCGCTGGTTTGAATACTAAAAGGTAACATTTCAGAAGTCCTAGTAACACATGGGTCTGTCTATTGCTGGACTCTGTATGCTACTTCAAATAAATATTAGGCTGCCTTATTCCTCATTGTGAAATTGACATAATGCCTCATCTCTCTTCCTATGAACACTATTATTGTCTACTAAAGGAAAAACACTGCATGGTCTCTGTCCTCGAAAAGCTTATCATCAAAGTAGGGAGGCAAAATAATGAAACCACATAAATACAAACACAAGGTTAAGAAATTAAAAACAGCCATAAGAATTTATAGAACTTCGCTAAAAACCAAAGGCCACATGCCACCTGGAGATGCAGAGGGTACTATCTGGACAATGGCCAATGATTTATCTTCCCAGAGACCTTGGTAAGCTGACTCCACGCCAGTTCCTACCCTCCTGGGCTCAGAAATCAGACTCTGTCCTCATCAAAAGCGAACTCACTTCTTCCTACAGAGGCAATCTCACTTTATCAATGCCCCAGGATTGATCAAAATCAGAATGCCAGGTTATGACTTGACAAGGAGAAACATATCTGTTCCACAGATAGGGCATCTGTGTCTACATGATTGGGAATTACCTCCCGTGGACACAGGCCTCCGTGGCACGCTGAAGCACAATCAGAAGGCTATTTGGTGAGAAGGGAAATTAGAAGGAAAGTAACCAGCTGAATCCAGTGTTTCCCAGAAAGGACTGAAGTAGCCAGATCCATCCATCTCCCCCACAGGCACAGCCTCACTAGTGGGCCTGACTTTCATCTGCTGCCTGAGGTGCCGTCCCTACTCTTGGGCAAGCCTAGGACGGGCACTGCCCATGTTGGGCTCTTCTTCACCATTTCTATGTTTTTACTACTGACCAACCTTCCTGAAGACAGACATGTTTCTCTTTAGCAGTTAATATATCCAGTCAGGTTTTACTCAAGTCTGATAAACCAGGAAGCCACTTGATCCTTACATATCTCTGCTCTGCTCCATGTGTTGACCTTGGTGTTTCTCTCTTGGGGAACTGCCTTTTAAAAAATTGTTTACCTTATTTTTGTTATCAGGGGAGGGGAATGAATCACTGTAGACCCTAAGAAATGGTGACAAATCTCACAGAAGGACTAGGACCACGAGCGCTGGAGTATTCAGGGAAGGCTTTATGGAGAAAGATGAACTTCAGTTGGCTTTTGAGAGATTCCTGGTACTTCCACAGGCAGAGCAAATTAAGGGAATTTCAGATGGGCAAAGTCACCGACAGAAACAGGAATGGGCATGGGGTGACTAGGGTGTGGTGAGGGGCTGCTTTGGTTAGAATGGAGGCCTGCCACAGCAGTAGAAAAGGTAGATAAGGTAAATTAGGTTGGTTTGGTAGGATAGAGTCAAGACTGTCAACTTGTTAAATCATTCTTTTAAAAATGTTAGCACCTGCCTGTTGGGAAAAGTAAGAAGTCATTATAGGATTGAAGAAAAGGTAAACAGACGAGCTCCAGGAACAGGCGACTATAAATATGACATGCTTTGGAGGAGTCTGATGCAGGATTTTAGCTGCAGTGTTTTAACTGAACCTAGTCACATAACACCTTTCGCAGTGGAGGAGAAAGCTGCTAAGTAAATCTAATTAATCAACAAGATGACATTTTTATCTGTAAGCCATGTCCTTTCTTCTAGGATGACTGATAGCTCCGGGAGGGTGGAGACTCTCTCTCTCATCATTTCAGCCAAGGAAAGAAATCAGTGGTTGTCTGAGAGTCACCGGTGAGTACATCTAATCAACATAATTTTGAGTTGAAGAAATGTTACTATCATGTCAACTCTGGCCTTCTTAAACTGAATGTCTCAGAACAGTCTAATGGCTTGTTGCCTTGGTTACAATCCACAGATCTCCTGTCAGTGGGGTTCCTTTAAAATTCCCTGGAATATACTTTGCAAAAAGAGAACAAAGCATATCTCAGTCCTCCAGACTGAAGAGGAACATCAAGTAGTAGTAGGTGGGAAAGTGGCTTTGATTTTCAGTTTGTGGGTTCTGAATCTATTATAAAGATAGAAGATACTCTGGAAATCTAAATTAACAGTTGTCCTTACCTCAATGAGACAGAAAACTATAATCAAAACCATCACTACTACAGTCACAGATATTGCCAAGATGAGTTTGTTGTTATAGCCATAACCTGGAACTTCTTTTGTGAGCTAAAAAAATAAAGAACAATTTTTTTTAGAAAACAAAGAGACAAGATGAAAGCTAACTATTCTTCAGCTACTCTAAAATAGACCCCATTCTTTCAGATGAGTGGCTTACAGGTTCTTAAGGAACACACCAAATCTAATGTGTTATGTAATCTTATCATTAGCATTTTCTTCAAAATTTTATTTATCTTGTATGTTAGGTCCTCTTCTCATCTACCCTGGGGATAGTGGCACTGTTCTCTAAATGAGCAAAGTGGCAGATCACTGTCTTAGCCAACGTTACCTGGCCAAGACAAGACCCAGACTAGGAGCCCCCTGGCCTATGTGCTTGGGTGCTTTCATGGCACGTCCTAAACTGACTCAAAGTCCAGATCCCATGTTTTAGGAGTTTTCCTCACCTCGCTGGACTCCTGCCCTTTCTGTTCACTCTGGACTTCTGTGCTCTCATTGATGTAGTTCTCAGTCTTCCATTGGTCCGTATCCCACTCTGCCTTGGACACCTTTACTTCTTGCTGCTCACTGAGAAGCTTCATCAGGAGGCCTGTTCTGGAGATGAGCTTGGCACAGGCCAGTTGCACGTGGGTCTCAGAGCAGTCCATTTTCAAAGTCCGGATAACGTGAGAAATGAGCCTTCTCACGTCGTTGTTCGGGATGAGGGACCGTAGCTGCTGGTTTAGCTGGATTTCAAATAGGTCACCTGGGGCTGAGAGCTTCGACACAGTGAAGCCTGTGGGCTTCGGGGGCAATTCAGTGCCCACGCTGTGGTTTATCCTTCCTGGTTCATTGGTTTGTTTAACAGTTGGCATAAAGTTGTCTGTGGTGACCGCAGAATAGTCATTGGAACTAATCTTATGGTTCCTGAATGCAGGGAGGGTTTGTTCTGGCACAGTCATGTTTCTTGTAGAAATAGGTTTCTCAAAACCATTCTGTGCAGTAGTGTTTTCTCCAGTAGTGTTTTCTTTAAAACGTTCTGAAAGAGTAAATAATTCTGGAAAAGGATTTTCCTGAGAACTCAGTTCTCCTGAAGATGAAAAAGCCTCCCGTGAAGGGGAATTTATGAGGCTCCTGATGGCGGAGAACGGAGGCCTCTTTGCAAGCATCAGCCTATTACTGATAGGACTTTCCTTTCTGAATTTTCGACTCAGCTTGGCCTTGGGTGCTCTGTGGACCACACGCGAGCGAGTTTTATGAAAGAGGTACTTTTTTCTGGAATGTGAGACTGGTTTAGAAGCCTTCATATTCCTAACTCTAGCATTTGCATCCTCTAAAACAAAAATGGTGTCGGTTAAGTCTTTTGGTTTGTTTTTCACCTCAAGTAGGGATTTTGGAGCAGTGGAGGCAGAAGGCCTGCCCAAGATGTACTGTCTCAGGAAAGAAGAGACTGCTGCCTTGTGCTCCTTTGTGAAGGATGGCTCCGTACTGGGCCTCTGCGCCATGTGAAGCTGCTCCAGCTCCCTTGGGGACGGTCTACTTTCTTTGGCCATATTCTCCACAAATGGCTGGGCATTCTGTTTCCCCCGGTTTCTCTGATGGCGCATTTTTTTGAGGTACCTTTTCCGTAGGCCCTTTGGGCCCTTGATAACCTTCTTTACTCTCAGAAACTTTTTCCCTACACTCTCAGCCTTGGTGAGGCTCTTTTCCTGTGCTTGGGCAGTTTCCAATTTCTTTGGAAAGATTTGGCGTCTGAATTTGGGACCGAAAAGGCCGGAATGTATAAGCATGGCAGTTTTTTCTTTCTTTTCCACCTCATCAATTTTTTCTTGAATTTCTGCATCTAACAAATTTTCTAGAAAATGGAGTTTCCTCAGTTTATTTTTGTAAGTTGAATCGTTTATGGGTCCAGGTTTAAGAAAAGGGTTCCCTGTGTTGTTTGTCAAGGGACCCATGGGCTTGTCTCCGTCTTGCACATTTGAAAACAGAAGTTTAATAAATGGTGATAATGTTGATTCTACATCTTCTAGATTTCCCTCTGAGAAATAAGGCAATATGTAATTCAGCACACTAATAACATCACTTTCATCATTAAAGTCTAGCTGCTCATTCATAAAGGCTAAACTGAAGCGATTTTTGTCTGAGGATGGCTTCTCTGGCTCAATTATCAGCTCAGTACTGGTGCTCTTCTTCCGGGATTTCAATACGTTCATGAGTGATTCTTCTGCATTATTTGTAGATACTTCATCTGTCAACAAAAAAGAGACTAGTTTCGATAATGAAAGACTGATAGTACAGCTTTCTGTCAGTCCACAGTCATACATCCCAAATAAATTAAGAATCAACAAATATTTGAGTACCATTTAGAGAGGAGACAAACTCAAACTTGAATCTATGATTGGCAACACCAAAAGGAGAAAAGGGTATTTTTAGAAAAAGCAGCTATTTACTCAGAACCTTCCATAGTGTGAATAACTGTATTTGGGATTATTCCATGGGTTCCCCAAGGCTCGATTGTGCAGTACTCAAAAAAAGTCAAGGCTGGAAGACACTCAGCTAAACTGTGTGCAGATCTAATGTGACTCCTGGCATTCGTATACCCCACCCTGTCCTGCTTCAGATGCTTCCTCCTTCCACTCTTCAGTATGCTTGTGTTCTTGCTGCCATCACAGATGCCCATGACAACACCCACTTAGCAGGTCCTCATCTGGACATGCCCTCTCTACCCACCCACCAATTCCTTTGCTTGGTCCCTGCTCCCATATATTGCAGCTCACATAACATATGCTCTATGTTTTGGAGCAGTGGAGGCAGAAGGCCTGCCCAAGGTGTACCCTCTCAGGAAAGAATTGTCTCTTTTATGAATGAAGGCTCCGTACTGGGCCTCTGCGCCATGTGAAGCTGCTCCAGCTCCCTTGGGGACGGTCTACTGAGCCTTCTTTCTTTGGCCATATTCTCCACAAATGGCTGGGCATTCTGTTTCCCCCGGTTTCTCTGATGGCGCATTTTTTTGAGGTACCTTTTCCGTAGGCCCTTTGGGCCCTTGATAACCTTCTTTACTCTCAGAAACTTTTTCCCTACACTCTCAGCCTTGGTGAGGCTCTTTTCCCGTGCTTGGGCAGTTTCCAATTTCTTTGGAAAGATTTGGCGTCTGAATTTGGGACTGAAAAGGCCGGAATGTATAAGCATGGCAGTTTTTTCTTTCTTTTCCACCTCATCAATTTTTTCTTGAATTTCTGCATCTAACAAATTTTCTAGAAAATGGAGTTTCCTCAGTTTATTTTTGTAAGTTGAATTGTTGGGTCCAGGTTTAAGAAAAGGGTTCCCTGTGTTGTTTGTCAAGGGACCCATGGGCTTGTCTCCATCTTGCACATTTGAAAACAAGTTTAATGAAGGTAATAACGTTGATTCTACATCTTCTAGATTTCCCTCTGAGAAATAAGGCAATATGTAATTCAGCGCACTAATAACATCACTTTCATCATTAAAGTCTAGCTGCTCATTCATAAAGGCTAAACTGAAGCGATTTTTGTCTGAGGATGGCTTCTCTGGCTCAATTATCAGCTCAGTACTGGTGCTCTTCTTCCGGGATTTCAAAACCTTCATGCATGATACTTCATCTGTCAACAAAAAAGAGACTAGTTTCGATAATGAAAGACTGATAGTACAGCTTTTTGTCAGTCCACAGTCATACATCCCAAATAAATTAAGAATCAACAAATATTTGGGTACCATTTAGAGAGGAGACAAACTCAAACTTGAACAACAATAGGAGAAAAGGGTATTTTTTGAAAAAGCAGCTATTTACTCAGAACCTTCCATAGTGTGAATAACTGTATTTGGGATTATTCCATGGGTTCCCCAAGGCTCGATTGTGCAGTACTCAAAAAGAGTCAAGGCTGGAAGACACTCAGCTAAACTGTGTGCAGATCTAATGTGACTCCTGGCATTCGTATACCCCACCCTGTCCTGCTTCAGATGCTTCCTCCTTCCACTCTTCAGCATGCTTGTGTTCTTGCTGCCATCACAGATGCCCATGACAACACCCACTGTTAGCAGGTCCTCATCTGGACATGCCCTCTCTACCCACCCACCAATTCCTTTGCTTGGTCCCTGCTCCCATATATTGCAGCTCACATAACATAAGCTCTAAACAGAAAAAAACCCACTATGTCCACCCTGGCTCTTTGCTTAAATTTGGGCAGGGATCTGGGGTCTAGTTAAGAGATGTCCCAGGTGTGAGAGATATGTCAATGTGGAACGTTCAATAAATCAATGGAATGATACTTGAGGTTTTAAAATGCACAAGGGATAAAGAATCTTTTGCCAGATGCCTACTTCACTTTCATTTCTAGTATTTCCAGCTTTATTTAGGGAACTGTCCAGAGCTTCCAACTACCTGAAGGTCAAGTGTACAGCTTGTGTAGACTGCACAGCATTGTGCTGCTGGGTTTCTTTTCCAGAAGAATTGGAAGTATCTTTAGTGGTGGTGGTGAGGGTCAGAGGAGGTCACGAGAAAGGAGGAGCAACAGGCTTGCAGAGAGTGCAAAATGAGACACTTGAGTGCTAGGCTACAGCACTTAACACCTCTGATCACAGTTTTCCTCACCTGTAAAAGGAGATTCAACATGCCTATTCTGTCCACCTCTAAGGGAGAAGGGAGTAATATAATTGGTAAAAAATTGTTTTGAAAAATAAGCAACACTGTACTTACAGAAGTAGCAAAGTATTATTTCTGATGTACCCTAGATCATTGATAAGGACCCGTATTCCATCTATCCAAGTGCAAAAGCACATTTTGGAAGTCATCAAGTTAGTGCCAATAAAACATAGTATACAGAAAAATACTTAAAAGCACCTGAGTGTTTTTGGACAGAAAAGCTTAAGATTCAGAACAAGTTCAGAGTTGGACAATCCAAGAATAGAAGAGCCCTCTCTATCCATTAGAAGGTAGCAGCTTCTGGTTAGGGAACAGAAAGTCTCAGCCTCTGAATAAAACTTTTTTATAAATCAGCATTACTTTTACTCTTATATTACTTGTAAAAATAAACAAAATAAACAAAAATGTACCTTTACCTGTCCTATAAGACAAAGGGCACCTGAGATCTAATGCATATAAAATCAGTTTACAGGGGCGTCTGGGTGGCTCAGTTGGTTAAGCGACTGCCTTCGGCTCAGGTCATGATCCTGGGGTCCTGGGATCGAGCCCCGCATCAGGCTCCCTGCTCAGCCGGAAGCCTGCTTCTCCCTCTCCCACTCCCCCTACTTGTGTTCCCCCTCACGCTGTCTCTCTCTCTCTCTGTCAATTGAATAAATAAATAAAATATTTTAAAAAATCAGTTTACAAACTGTGATGCACTATATGAACAAGTTTTCATTTGGGGGTAATTAATTTAATAACATGACTGAGAATCTGACTTTTAACAAAGGAATAGTTCTTAGAAATTTAGAGATTTGAGGAGTGTTTGGGTGGCTCAAGCATACAACTCTTGGTTTTGGCTCAGGTCATGATCTCAAGGTCATGGGATCGAGCCCCGCGTTGGGCTCCACACTCAGCGGGGAGTCTGCTTGAGATTCTCTCCCTCTGCCCCTCCCTTGACTCACGTGCTCTCTCTCTCTCAAATAAATAAATAAATCTTTTTTTAAAAAAGAGAGACTTAGGGATTTGACTCTGAATGAATAAAAATAATGCAATGACATCATTAGTTAAAAATTTTATCATTGCGGGGCACCTGGGTGGCTCAGTCGTTAAGCGTCTGCCTTCGGCTCAGGTCATGATCCCAGGGTCCTGGGATTGAGCCCCGCATCAGGCTCCCTGCTCTGCCAGGAGCCTGCTTCTCCCTCTCCCACTCCGCCTGCTTGTGTTCCCTCTCTAGCTGTCTCTCTCTCTCTCTGTCAAATAAATAAAATAAAATCTTAAAAAAATAAAAATAAAAAAAAATTTATCACTGTTGATTAAAAATTAAAAAACATAAATAAAATAAAAATTAAAAAATTTATCATGGGGCAATTCAGACTCACCACAATGTGTGGCATTTGTCAGACATTCACTGTCGCAATGCAGCTTGACTGTCTTGCAGACAACCTCAATATTATTTTTGAATTGGCAGAGACAGCAGGCCATATGGCTAGGTAAAATCCTATAAATGGAAAAACAGAGAATTAAATTAGTGCTAAAGGAGTTACTTGAGTAGGCATGCCAAGGGCATCACAGGGCTGTGCAAAAAGGAATTCTTGAGGCATATGGCCTGGATGTTTGGGTAGGGACCAGTTGGCCAATTGCTGCTCTTGAATATTGTAAATAAATACAAGGACAGAGGTGTCCAACAGAAAGGTAAGGATGGTAGGGGGTATGGTATGCCTAGAATAAGATAAAGATGAGAACTGGGTGACACTGATCTGTAGTTTAGTTCAGAAGTATCTCCTTCCAACCCAAAAGTCTCACTTTGGGTTGAGAGCACACAGGGAGAGGGTAGATTTCTAAGAAGAGTCTGAATAAGTCTGAAATATGACCCATACTGAAGATAGAAAGCAATCAATCAAAACTGACCCATAATCTACACAGATATTACAATTAGCAGACAAGGACATTTAAAAAGTTGCTGTAACTGGGGTGCCTGGGTGGCGCAATCATTTAAACATCTGACTCTTGGTTTCAGCTCAGGTCATGATCTCAGGGTCATGAGATCAAGCCCCACACTGGGCTCCTAGCTCAGCGTGGAGTCTGCTTGAGATCCTCTCTCCCTCTCCCTCTGCCCCACCCGCTCATGCTCTCTCTCTCTCAAATAAATAAATCTTTTAAAAAAAGTTATAACTGTATTTCATATGTTAAAAAAACCCAGACTAAGAAACCCATGCCTCTACTTAACTCAGTGAGTTGTACAACAACTTCAAGTGGCCTAATATATGTGTACTTAGAGTGAATGAAGGAGAGGAAATATAAGAAATTTTGAAAAAATAATAGCCTAAAATTTTCCAAACAGGAAAACCCAATAAACCCACAAATCCGAGAAGGTCAATAAACTCTAAGCACAAGAAACATGGACAATGAGGGCGCCTAGGTGGCTCAGTCGTTAAGCGTCTGCCTTCGGCTCAGGTCATGATCCCAGGGTCCTGGGATCGAGCCCCGCATCGGGCTCCCTGTTTGGCGGGAAGCCTGCTTCTCCCTTTCCCACTCCCCCTGCTTGTGTTCCCTCTCTCGCTGTGTCTCTCTCTGTCAAATAAATAAATAAAAAATCTTAAAAAAAAAAAAAAGAAACATGGACAAAACTACATGAAGGCACGTCATAATCAAACTGCTCAAAACCATCAATAAAGAGAACATCTTAAAAGCAGCCAAAGGAAAAAAACACACACACACAACATATAGAGAAACAAAGATAATAATGACAACATATTTCTTGTTGGAAATAATGGAACTCAGTCTTTAAAGCAGTGAAGAGGAGAGGGGACCCAACAACTATCAAGCTAATATTCTATATTCAGATCTTTCAAAAACAAAAGCAAAACAAAGACTATCTGAGACATGCAAAAGCTGAAAGAATTCATCACTAGTAGACTTACACCGTAGAAATGCTAAAGGAAATATTTTTAAGCGGAAGGAAAATGATACCAGATGGAAATGTGGATCCACATAAAAGAATGAGGAACAGTAGAACTGGTAACTACATAGGTAAATATATAAGATTTTTCTTACTATTTAAATATCCAAATACAATGTGATTTCACTTATATGTAGAATCTTTAAAAGAAGACAAATGAACAAACAACAACAACAAAAAAGAGAGAAACACACTCATAAATATGGAGAACAAACTGGTGGTTGCTAAAGCAGAGAGGGTGGGGATATGGTCAAAATAGGTGAAAAGGATTAAGAGGTACAAACTTCCAGTTATAAAATAAATCAGTCACCGGATGAAAAGTATAATGTAGGGAATACAGTCAATAATACTGTAATACACTTATTGTGGTGAGCATTTCAAAATGTATATAATTGTTGAATCACTATGTTGTACATCTGAAACTAATTTAATATTACATCAACTATACTTCAATAAGAGAGTTAACTTATTGGTTAAACAAAAAACATAATATGGTGTGATGTTTATAAGTAAAAGTAGGGGCGCCTGGGTGGCTCAGTCGTTAAGCGTCTGCCTTCGGCTCAGGTCATGATCCCAGGGACCTGGGATCAAGCCCCGCGTCGGGCTCCCTGCTCAGCGGGAAGCCAGCTTCTCCCTCTCCCACTTCCCCTGCTTGTGTTCCCTCTCTGGCTGTCTCTCTCTATCAAATAAATAAATAAAATCTTTATTAAAAAAAAAAAAAAGTAAAATGTATGAAAACAATAGCACAAAGGCCAGGAGGGGAAAAATGGAAGTATACTATGTATTGTAAGGTTGTTATACCAATCACGAAATCATATAATATAATTTGAAGATAGACTGTGATAAGTTAAAGATGAACACTACAAACCATTAAGCAACTACTAAAATAACGAAATCTGAGTTGTAACTAGTCAACAAATAAAATAATAAAATGTACTCAGTCAATCCAAAAGCAGGAAGAAAAAGAAGAAAAAAAACGAAACAAAGAACAGATGGGACACATAGAAAATATTAGACAGTAGCTTTAAATGTAATCATATAAATAATTACATTAAATATAAATGGTATAATCACCCTAATTAAAAGATAGAGTTGTCACACCAGATAAAAAAGCACAAGCCAAAACTACATGCTGTCTACAAGAATGATCTTCAACAGAAAGATACAAGTAGGTGAAAAGTATGGAAAAATTATGCTATGCTAACACTAATCAAAATAGACCTTGAGTGGTTATATTACTATAAGACAAAGTCAATTTCAGCAAAGAATATTACCAAGGATAAAGGAGGTTATTCCATCATGATAGAAATGTCAACTAATAAAAAAGACATAACCTAAATATTTATGCATCTGATAAAAGAACTTCAAAATATATTAAGGAGAATGGCAAAGAGAAACAAATACATACACAATTATAGTTGGAGATTTCAATACCCCTGTCTCAATAATTGACAGAAAAAAAATATAAAAAATCAGTAAAGATATAGCAGACTTGAACACTAGCAACCTACTTGATCTAATTGATATTTATAGATCACTCCACCCAAAATCAGAATACACGTTTTTTTCAAGTAGACACATAATATTTACCAAAATAGACCATATTCTCATCTATTACCAGAATACATGGATATAAAACAAGACTCAATACATTTAAAAGGATTTCAGTTATTCAACAGATGTTCTGTGACCACAATGGAATTCAATTAGAAATTAACAGATTTGAAAAATCTCCAAATATTTGGAAACTAAACAATACATTTCTAAGTAACCCTGTGGGTAAAATAAAGCAAAAGGGAAATTAAGAACTATTTTTTTTACTGACTGAAATTGAAAACATGTCAACATGTGGGATGTTGCTAACACAGTGTTCAGCTTCCCCAGCGTCCACTTTTAAGAAACTAGAAAAAGAAAATTAATCACTGAGTAAGGAGAAGAAATAGCATAATAAAGATCAAGGCAGAAATAAAATGGAAAACAGAAAAATAGAGAGGTCAGTGAAATGAAAAGACAGTTTTTAGAGAAGGTAAATAAAATTGATATACCTCTAGCCATATTGATCAAGAAAAGACAAGAGAAGACACAAATTATCAATAACAGAAACGAGAGGGGTGACATCAATACAAATTCTACATATATTAAAAGGATAATAAGGGAATATTATAAACTAATTCATGTCAATCAATTCAAAATGAAATGGACAGAGTCCTTAAAGACATAAACTACTCAAAAATAAATATGTAACTTAAATAGCACTATTAAAGAAATAGAGTGTGTAGTTTACAACCTTCCCACATAGAAAGCTTCAAACCCACATGCTTCACTGGTGAATTCTACCAAACATTTAAGGAAGAAATAATGCCAATTCTACACAAACTCTACCAGAGAATTGAAGAGAAGGGAAAACTTCCCAACTCATTTTTAAGGCCAACTTTTGCTTTATCAAAACTAGACAAAGACATTACAAGAAAAGAAAACAACAGACCAATATCTCTCATGAGCACAGATGCAAAATTCTAACCAAATTTTACTATATCAAATCCAACAATATATGAAAAGATGCTAGCTACATTATGAAGTGGGGTTTATCTCAGGATTGCAAGATTGGTTTAATATTTGAAAATCAATGTAATTTACCCAAGTTAATAAACTAAAAAAATTATACAATCATTGTAATAGACGGAGAAAAAGTATCTGACAAATCTAACATCCATTCCTGATTACAAATTAAAAAAAAAAGAAGCCCTTGGCAAACTGGGATGGAAGGAAACTTCATCTTGATAAGAGACTTCTACAGAAAAAACCCGAACATCGTATTTAATAGTGAAAGACAAATGCTTTCTCTCCAAGATCAGGACAAAGGAAAGGAAGTCTTCTCTCATTACTTCTATTTGATAGTGCACTGAAGGTTCCAGTCAGTGCAATACAGCAAGAAAAAGAAATAAAAGGTATTCAAAATGGAAAGGAAGAAGCCAAACTATCTTTATTTGCAGATAAAATGATTATCTATGGAGAAAACCTGATGGAATCTATAAAAAGGTTACTAGAACTAATAAATGAGTTTATCAAGTTTGCAGGAAAAAGATCAATATACAAAAAATTAATTTATCTCTAATACCTAGCAATAAACAATTAGAAATTGAAATTTTAAAAAATATTACTTATAATAGCATCAAAAGTATAAAACACTTAGAAAAGTCTGAAAAGATGTAAAAGGCTTACACACTGAAAACTATAAAATATTCCTGGGAAAAATTAAAGAACACCTAAATAAATGAAGAGACATAAAGTGTTCATGGATCAGAAGATTCAATATTGTTAAGATGTCAATTCTCCCCAAATTGATTTACAGATAAAAATCCCACCAGACTTGTCTGTAGAAATTGGCAAGCTAATGCTAAACTTCATATGGAAATGTAAAGCTCCTAGAATAGCCAAACAGCTTTGAAAAAGAAGACAAAATTGGAGGACTAACACTACTAGATTACAAGACTTCTGAAGCTACACTTTCAAGACTTTGTGATATTAGTATAAATTTAGACAAACAGATCAAAGAAACAGAATAGAAAGTCCAGAAGGAAAGAGATATGAACAACTTATTTTCAGGTTCCAAGGCAGTTGAGTGGAGAAAGGATAGTCTTTCCAACAAATGGTGCTGGAACAACTGGATATCCATATGCAAAAAAGCAAACATCAATCCAAACCATATACAGAAATGAACTCAAATTGGTTCAAAGATCCAAATATAAAACCTAAAACTATAAACGTCTCAAAGAAAACACAGGAGACCTTGTGTTGGGCAAGATTTCTTAAGATATGACACCATAAGGATAGCCTACAAAAAAAAAATGGATAAATTGGACACCATCAAAATTAAGAATTTCTATCTTGCAAAAGACACTCTTAAGAGAATGAAAATACGAGCTACAAAATGGGAGAAAATACTTAGTAAATTACATATTTATAGAGGACTTGTTTCCAGAATATATAAAGAACTCTCAAAATTCAATAATAATATAGCCGAAAGACAAATAAGCATATGAAAAGATATCTGACATCATTAATTATAAAGGAAATGCAAATAAAAGCCACAGAGATGCCACTATACACCTATTAAACTGTCTAAAATTAAAAACACTTACTATAGCAAGTATTAGCAAAAATGTGAAGAAAATGGAAACCTCATACATTGCTGGTGGGAATGTAAAATGGTACAACCACTGTGGAAAATAATTTTTTAAAAACTTAACCACACACTTACCATATGAACCAGCCATCCACTTCCAGGTATTTACCCCAAGAGAAATGGAAGTACGTATCCATACAAAGACGTGTACGTACACACACAGAAGCGCTATTTTTAATAGCCGAAAATTGGAACAAATCAAATGTTCATCAATGGTGAGCAGATAAATTGTGGCATATCCATATAATGGAATACTATTCAGCAATAAAAATGAATTATTGATATACATAACAACATGGATGAATCAAAATAATTATGATGAATGAAAGAAGCCAGTTAGAAAAGAGTACTTACCACATGATTCCATTTATATAACATTCTAGAAAATGCAAACTAATTTTTAGTAACAGAAAGCAGATCTATGAGTACTACCCAAAGCAATCTACAGATTTAATACAATCCCTATCAAAATTCCAATAGCATTTTTCACAGAACTAGAACAAACCATCATAAAATTTGTATGAACCACAAAAGACCCTGAATAACCAAAGCAATCTTGAAAAAGAAAAACAAAACTGGAGATGTCACAATTCCACAATTCAAGTTATATTACGTAGCTGTAGTAATCAAAACAGTATGGTACTGGCACAAAAACAGACACATAGATCAATGGAACAGAATAGGAAGCCCAGAAGCAAACTTACAATTATATGGTCAATTAATCTTCCACAAAGGAAGCAAGAATATGCAATGAGAAAGACAGTCTCTTCAAAAAATGTTGTTGGGAAAACTGGACAACTATGTGCAAGAGAATGAAACTGGACCACTTTCTTACACCATATACAAAAGTAAACTCAAAATGGATTAAGGACCTAAATGTGAGACCGAAAACCATAAAAATCCTAGAAGAGAGCACAGGCAGTAATTTCTCTGGGATTGGCTTTAACAACATCTTTCTAAATATGTCTCCTGAGGCAAGGGGAACAAAAGCAAAAGTAAACTATTGGGACTACATCAAAATAAAAAGCTTCTGCATAGTAGAGGAAACAATCAACAAAACTAAAAGACAACCTACTGAATGGGAGAAGATATTTGCAAGTGACATATTCAATAAAGGTTTAGTATCCAAAATATATAAAGAATTTATACAACTCAACACCAAAAAAACCCCCCCAAATAATCCAATTTAAAATGGGCAGAAGACATGAACAGACATTTCTCCAAAGAGGACACACAGAGGCACCTGGGTGGTTCAGTCGATTAAACGTCCGCCTTCAGCTCAGGTCATGATCTCAGGGTCCTGGAATCGAGCCCCACATAGTGCTCCCTGCTCAGTGGGGAGTCTGCTTCTCCCTCTCCCTCTGCCTCTCCCCCCGCTTGTGCTCTCTCCCAAATAAATAAATAAAATCTTTTTCTTTTTAAAAGAAGACCTACAGATGGGGCCAACAGACACATGAAAAGATGCTCAACATCACTCATCATCAGGAAAATGCAAATCAAAACCACAATGAGATATCAACCTCACATCTGTCAGAATGGCTAAAATAAAAAACACAAACAACAAATTCTAGTGAGGATATGGAGAAATAGGAACCTTATGCACTGTTGGTGGGAACGCAAACTGATGCAGCCACTGAGGAAGACAGTATGGAGGTTCCTCACAAAATTAAAAATAGGGGCGCCTGGGTGGCTCAGTTGGTTAGGCAACTGCCTTCGGCTCAGGTCATGATCCTGGAGTCCCGGGATCGAGTCCCGCATCGGGCTCCCTGCTCGGCGGGGAGTCTGCTTCTCCCTCTGACCCTCCTCCCTCTCGTGCTCTCTGTCTCTCATTCTCTCTCTCGCAAATAAATAAATCTTAAAAAAAAATAAAAAATAAAAAAATAAATCTCTGCAAAATTAAAAATAGAACTACTCTATGACCCAGTAATTGTACTTCTGGGTATTTAACCAAAGAATACAAAAACACTAATTCAAAGGGATACACGCACCTCTGTGTTTATTGCAGCATTATTTATAATAGCCAAATTATGGAAGTAACCTAAGTGTCCATTGATAGATAAATGGATAAAGAAGAGATTCATATATATAAATTATGGAATATTATTCAGCCATAAAAAAGAATGAACTCTTGCCATCTGCAACAACATGGATGGAGCTAGAGAGTACAATGTAAGTGAAGTAAGTCAGTCAGAGAAAGTCAAATACCATATGATTTCACTCATGTGAAATTTAAGAAACAAAAAAAATGAGCAAAGGGAAAAAAAGAGCAAGAAAGAGAGAGACGAATCGAGAAAGAGAGAGACAAATGAAGGAACAGACTCTTAATTATAGGGAACAAACTGATGGATACCAGAGAGGACAGGGGGTGGGAGGATAGGTGAAATAGGTGAGTGCATCAAAATTTAAAAATTAAAAACTTCTGGTCTTCAGAGATAGAACAGAATGAAGACAAACCACAACCTGGGAGAAATTTGCTGAACACCTATCTGAGAGAAAGGACTTTTTCCAGAATATAGAACATACTCTTAAAACTCAATAATATGTATCCAATTAAAAAATGGATTTGGGGGTGCCAGGGTGGCTCAGTCTGTTGAGTGTCCGACTCTTGATTTTGGCTCAGGTTATGGTTTCAGGCTTGTGGGATTGAGCCCTGAGTCAGGCTCCATGCTTGGCGGGGAGTCTGCTTGAGATTCTCTCTCTCTATCTCCGTCAGCCTCTCCCCCAACCACACTCACTCACTCTCTCTCTCTTTGTCTAAGATAAATAAATAAATCTTAAAAAAAAAGAAAAGGAAAAGAAAAAATGGATTTGAAGGACACATCATTTAAAAAGGTATCTGTACATGGGGTGCCTGGGTGGCTCAGTGGTTAAAGCAGCTGCCTTTGACTCAGGTCATGATCCCAGGATCCTGGGATCGAGCCCCGCATTGCGCTCCCTGGTCAGCGGGAAGCCTGCTTCCCCTCTCACACTCCCCTTGCTTGTGTTCCCTCTCTCGCTGTCTCTCTCTCTCTCTGTCAAATATATAAATAAAAATCTTAAAAAAAAAATAAACTGGTTCTCCTGCAATTAAAAAAAAAAAAAGGTATCTGTACATGAATAGACACTCAACATCATGAGCTATTAGAGAAATGCAAATTAAAGCCACAATGAGATACAGCCTACATACATACCTATAAGAAAGTCTAAAAAAAATTTTTTTTTAAAGATTTTATTTATTTATTTGAGAGAGAGAGAATGAGAGACAGAGAGCACGAGAGGGAAGAGGGCAGAGGGAGAAGCAGACCCCCTGCTGAGCAGGGAGCCCGATATGGAACTCGATCCCGGGACTCCAGGATCATGACCTGAGCCGAAGGCAGCCGCTTAACCAACTGAGCCACCCAGGCGCCCTAAAAAATTTTTTTAACTGAAATACAAGGTGAAGATCTCATACACTGCTGGTTGGAATGCAAAAAGGTACATCCATTTTAAAAACAGGTAAGCAGGTTTTTTTTTGTGTTTTTTGTTTGTTTGTTTCTTTTTTTAGAGAGAGCACACACGTGGGTGCGTATGAGCCGGGGGTGGGGAGGTGCAGGGAGAGGAATAGGGAGAGAGAGGATCTTAAGCAGGCTCCACATTCAGCGTGGAGCCCAACTGGGAGCTTGATCTCACGACCCTGAGATCATGATCTAAGCCAATATCAAGAGTCGAACACTTAACCGACTGACCCACCCAGGTGCCCCCAGGTAAGCGGTTTCTTAAAAAGTTAAATATACACTTAGCATATGATGTAGCAATCCTACCATTAAGTATTTTACCTCCCCCAAAATGAAAACATATGCTCACGCAAAGACCTGCATGTGACTGCTTTTAGCAGATTTATTCATAATAGACAAAAAACTAAGAACAACTCAAATGTCCATTAACTGATGAATGCATAAACAGACTGGTGTATCCATACAACTGGAATACTACTCAGCAATAAAAAGGAATGAATTGCAGATAGATGCAACAACCTTGATGAATCTCAAAAGGATTATGCTGAGTGAGAGGAGCCAATCACAAAAGACTACATACTGTATGATTTCATTTATAAGACATGGTGGAAAAGGCAAAACTATAGGGACAAAAATGAGGCTGGTGGCTGCCAGGGGCTGATGGTGGGAAAAGGGGATTGAGTGCAAACAAAAATGTTCTAGATCTCAAATGTGGTGGTGGTTACGTAGCTATATGTTTGCCAAAACTCATCAAACTGTATACCTAAAAAGAGTAAATTTTATTAAATGAAAATTATACCTCAATAAATCTGACTTAAGAAAAGAATCAAACAAACATAAACAACTAAGTGAAAATAAACATAAGAAAAATCAACTTACAGTTTTTCCAATTCAAGGGTCATCATGAGGATGCTCTCAATTGTTGGAAGTGACACCTGTGTTGTTCCCATGTCTCTGAAGGAGAAAGTCCAAACATGAATGATACCAAAGACAAAAATTCTATACTTAAAAAGAGACTTAACAACATGTGATTAGTTAAATTCCGTCAAGCCAGCTCAAGAGTTAACTTGCTATGGACAATAAGTTCAGAGAACTTTTATTGAAGAAATTTAAATTTATGTGCATCATCCAATTTATCACCTTGGTGATGAACAGGACAATCTCTTTTTACCATTATCCTACTTCTCATTCTCAATTGCATCCACCTCTCTTGATTAATCTTTTTTTTAAAATAATGTACATCTTATTCCACTTTGCTTTTTGAGACAAATGATATTTCTACATACATGATAAATGATATTTCTGCATACATCTGCATGTTCCATATCTGTATGTGTTCTTCAATACTGCTTTCTTCCTCTGCAGGCTGTCTTGCCCATATACATTGTTTCTTTGCCAATAATTCTTATTTCAATAACCCAGTTAAAATTTAAATTATGACTTTTTAACCAAAATGCAAAATACTTAATCTTTAAAAAACAGCAGAAATCATCTCATGAGCCATGAGATTGTTGTAATACTTACAAATATTTTAATGCCGGCAATTTAAAAAGATACGAATCTTCAACAGTTGTCAGAGGGTTATGATTGAGAATTCTGAAAAATGCAATGGAATTAAAATTATCTGCATTTTCAATAACTACCATGAAAGTTTATGTTCATTTTTTTTGGTATGGGACTTGAAGGTTAAAAGTAATCATTTTCTGCCTTTGCCTATAAATCTGTAAAGCAGTCTTCCTTTGGGAACTACCCAGGTCTCTGAATGATAAAGTGGGAAAGAGAAAAAACTTTTTTTTTAAGTGGACGGCAAAGAAAAACTATGCCAAAGAACTTTTCAGGTTGAAAACCCCAGAAGTGACTACACTAGTAGGAAGCCCTGGCTCTGTAGGAAACACCATTTCTAGTGTCCTCCATGATTTAAGGTGTTTTTCTCTTATCTCTAGAAATTTAAAAAATTCCACAGTTTAAACCACGCAGTGAAAGACAAAAAGAGGACCAATTCCTCAGTTTTGGAGCCAAACAATAGGGGCTAAATGTAGGAGGAACTGGTGAAAGCTATATCCCGCCACATGTTCCGTGTATCCTTGTATCACAGCCTTTGTCATGGCATGTAATCACCTGTTTCCTTGTCAGTCTCCTGGACTGTCGGCTCCTTGAGGGCAGGGACCATACTTGATTGTCATTGTCCCTGTGCCTGACATAGTGCTTGTTATTTACTAGTTATTTAATGAATGTTTGTCGAATAAATAAATAACATTTTTTCATTCTTTGACACAAGTTTTTATTCCAAAATGTTGAATACATTTTCTTCTCAATGCTTTAAAAACAAAAAAGGTAAAAGAAATAGGAAGAAAGAAAAGAAAATCTTCCTTGAGGTTGACTATACTCAAGAATCATTACTGTACTTTTGCCAAATATTAGAAAGATAATCATCACAACCAATACTATTGGACTGTAAGGCATCTGTGATCAGCATTTCACATTTAATCCTCACAATAACCTTATGTGATAGATATGATCATTACCCCGTTTTACAAATGAGGAAACTGAGGTACAGAGAGGTTATGTAATTTGTCCTAGATTGTCAGGAGAGTCAGAAGCAGAGCTGGAATTTGAAATCAGTTTTGACTTCAAAGCCTGTGTTTAACTCGTATGAAGAAAAGGGGATTTCAAAATAGCTGTTACCTTAAACTTAACTTTGAGAGCACTAAATATAGAAATACTTTGTTGAACTTCATCTCTCCATCTGGGAGAGCTTCTCTGAGAAATACATTTTCTATTTTTATTCCTTTTCTCTAATCATCTCACATGATTAAGTGTTTAATTAGCCAATGGTCATTGAGACTTTAGAGATTTAAAAAACCATGTTATAGGCAAATCAGCTAAAATGGGAAAGTGAGGACATCTGAAAATTCATCTCTCATAAAAGCAACAACAACAATGACAAAAACTGGCAAAAATGGTCAGAATTAACTTTGTTAGAAGTTTGGAAAATTTAACCAATGGGCTTGCAGCAACCCAGAGAGCATTTATTAAATAAAAACTAATTTCTGTAAGAACAGTGAGCTCTGTTGTTTTAACTTGTCCTAGACCTCTGCTCTCTATCCTGATGGTTGCCTTGAAAAATAGCCCACATCCCAGGGGAGCAAAATGGAGCTGGAGTTCCTTAAAGCCTCATTTTCTCTTTTTAAATTTTATTATGTTACGTTAGTCACCATACAATACATCATTGGTTTTTGATGTGGTGATCCACGATCTATCATTTTCGTATAACACCCAGTGCTCCATGCAGTACGTGCCCTCCTTAATAACCATCACTGGGCTAACCAACCCCCCCTCTCCCCTCCCCTCTAAAACCCTGTTTGTTTCTCAGAGTCCATAGTCTCTCATGGTTCATCTCTCCCTCCAATCCCCCCGCCCCCATTTTTCCCTTCCTTCTCCTAATGTCCTCCATGTTATTCCTTATGTTCCACAAATAAGTGAAACCGTATGATAATTGACTTTCTCTGCTTGACTTATTTCACTTAGCAAATCTCCTCCAGTCCCATCCATGTTGATGTAAAAGTTGGGTATTCATCTTTTCTGATGGCTGAGTAATATTCCATTGTATATATGGACCACATCTTCTTTATCCATTCATCTGTTGAAGGGCGTCTCGGCTCTTTCCACAGTTTGGCTCTTTTAAAGCCTCATTTTCAAAGAACTGTCATTGTTTTACCTGTATAGTGGGTTCCCTGGAAAACCTCGCTTGAAAAGCTTGTCTTTGACCTCACTGAGAGCTGCACAATGCTAAAAGCCTCTTCTTCTCAAGGGGCATTTTTAAAAAACAATTACAGGTAAATGTTTTATCCTGGTGGTCGTGTGAGGCAATGGATTAACAGGCGGGACAAAAAAATAGCTTAACCAAAAATCTTAAAAGGAAAAAGCTGAGAAATAAGATGTCCACAGAGACTTTGAAATGCTTCAACATATTCCTGGGAAACCAGAAGACCACAAGACATATTCCTAGGAATGTAGGAAAAAACTTAGCACTAATACATGGGGTCAGCAAGGTTGCAGGATACAAGATCAATGTGTAAAAATTAGCTGTATTTCTATACACTAGCAATGAGTAGTCCAAAATGAAATTAAGAAAACAATTCCATGTATAACAATATTAAAAAGAATAAAATACTTAGGAAAAAATTAACCAAAGAAGTACAAGACTACACTGAAAACTATAAAACATTGTTGAAAGAAATTAAAGAACATCAAAATAAATGGAAAGATACGCCACGTTCATGGATTAGAAGAAAGTATTGTTAAAATGGCACTATGCCCCAAACTGAACTATGGTTTCAGCACATTCCCTATCCAAATCGCAGCTGACTTCTTTCCAGAAATTGGCAAGTTTATTCTAAAATTCATACGTCAAATCAAGGGACCCAGAATAGCCCAAACAATCTTGATAAGGAAGAACAAAGTGGAAAGACTCATGTGCCCTGGTTTCAAAACCCAATTCAAAGCTACAGTAATCATAGTGGGATACTGGCATAAGAATAGACACATAGGGGCGCCTGCGTGGCTCAGTCGTTAAGCGTCTGCCTTCGGCTCAGGTCATGATCCCAGGGTCCTGGGATCGAGCCCCGCATCGGGCTCCCTGCTCAGCGGGAAGCCTGCTTCTCCTTCTCCCACTCCCCCTGCTTGTGTTCCCTCTCTCGCTGTGTCTCTCTGTCAAATAAATAAATAAAATCTTAAAAAAAAAAAGAATAGACATATAAATCGATGGAACAGAACTGACTGTCCAGGAATAAATACTCACATTTATGGTCTATTAATTTTCAACAAGGATGCCAAAACAATTCATTGTGGGAAGACTGGTCTCTCCAAATGGTGCTGGGGCAACTGTATACCCACATACAGAATAATGTGGTTGGATTCTTACACTTCATACCATATATAAAAATTAACTCGAAATGGACCAACTACCTAAATGCAAGAGCTCAAGTTATAAAACTAGGAATCTTTCTGACCTTGGATCAAGCAACAGCTTCTTCGACATGACACCAAAAGCACAAATAGCCAAAGGCAAAATAAATAAATCGGACTTTATAAAAAAACAGACTTTTGTGCTTCAAAGGACATTATCACAAAAGTGAAAGACAACTCACAGAATGGGAGAGAACATTTACAAATCATATGTCTGATAAAAGTCTAGTATTCAGAATATCCAGAATATAAAGAACTCTTACAACTCAATAAAAAGACAAATAATCAAATTTTTAAATGGGCAAAGGATTTGAAGAGATGTTTCTCCAAAGAAAATACACAAATGGCCAATAAGCACATGAAAAGATGTTTGATGTCTTAAGTCATTAGGCAAGTACAAATCAAGGCTATAATGAGATATTACTTTACACTCACCAAGATGGCTATAACCAAACAAACAGACAACGATAAGTGGTAGCAAGATTATGGAGAAACTGGAACCTTCATACATTGGTGGAAACATAAAATGGTGTAGTCACCTGTGGAAAACAGTTTGGCAGTTCCTCAAAAGGGTTAAACATAGAGTTACCACATCACCCAGCAATTCCACTTCTAGGTATGTACCCAAGAGAATTAAAAACATGTGTCCACACAAAAACTTGTATGTGAATACTCACAGCAGCATTATTGATAATAGCCAAAAAGTGGAAACAATTCAAATGTCTCATAACTGAGGAATGAACAAAATGTGATGTATGTATACAAGGGAATATTATTCAGCCTTAAAAATGAATGAAGTACTGAGACATGCTACAACATGGATGAACCTCGAAGCTAACATGCTGTGTGAAAGAAGCTAGACACACATTTCTATGAAATGTCCAGAATGGGCAAATCTACAGGGACAGAAGGTAAATTAGTTGTTGCCAGGGCCTGGGAGGAAGGGAGAATGGGGAGTCACAGGTGATGGGTATGGTATTTCTTTTTGGGGCTGATGGAAATTCCCTGGCATTAATGCTGACTATTGTCTGTCAAAGTATACCATTGGACTGTATACTTTATAATGTTGTATATTATATTATGTGGATTATATCTCCATTAAAAAAAAGAACCATATTGTGATAAATAGAGCACCAGTTGTCAGAAGACCAAATATGTTGGTAGGTGGAGAAAAGAGGAGTAAAGACTCAGACTCTTCCACAACGGAGGTCAGAGGGTGCCAATGGTGAGGCTGGGAGCCATGCTTTTTCTGGGCGGGGGCGGGGGTTCGGGGGGCAGCGGGGGGGGGGGTGGTGGGGGTGGGGGGTGGGAAGAACCATGCATTTTTGTTCTTGCCTTGGAAACTCCCCTATTCTTCTTATTCTAGCCCATTCTTCTAGATTTTTTTCAGTACCATTAACATGTTGGATTTGTAACACTAGTTACAAAGAGGAAGAATGTGAGTGTCACATGTCTGGTTAAGCACAGTTCCTCAACTTTGAGGCTTTGAATGTCCTTTGCTTTGAAAAAAAAATTGGCATTAAAATCTATAAGCTCATTGGTGGGCTCTGTGCAAGTGAGTTCCTCCACCTGTGCATCTTTCTCTGTTTTAAAAATGACTATAAGGCATTATGTAGCCAAAACAATTTAGCAATTAGTTATCCTTCCCCCCAAATTATCTCAGTTCTCTAACCCTCCACTCTTTCCTGGGTGCTCACCCATGGCCTTGTATCCATCAGCTCAGTGTTTCCTCTTAACCAGACAGCCCTTGTCCTACTGAGATTAACATCCTGCGTTTATCCCTAGTGAAACCAAAATATAGGGCCACTCTAAATTATCCTATTTCCTCCTCCTGTCTTTTGTGCTGTCTTTTCTTCATGAAAGCTGTGCCTGGGGGGCGGACAGAATGAGAACTGACTCAACAGTTTACATGTGGGGGACTCCACAGTAACCGTTTTTCTACAAATCACAAAACGAATGGTTTTAGATGCACTGAGGACATCACACTAGAGACCATTTCCCTTTCAGTTCAATTCCCTCATTTTACCGATAAAAGGTGTGCTGACTCCTAGTCCATCAGCTTTTTGATATTCACGGGCTTCTAAATGATTTTTAAAAATATACCTTACTTGAAGAGGAAAACTCAAGTATTTTTGCAAAAGCCTTTTGCTGTAGAACAACGGGACAGATTAAAGGTAGCTCACAAAATAAGGGAACATTTCTTAGCTGTTATTTTTTTTTCTCCAAATTCTTCTATACAGGTCCAGACAGAAGGGCTACGTTTCCTTTCTATTAACTGAGGAGACAGAGAAGAATTGAGGACTGAAGCATGTCATCACTGTCCTGAATGTACTGAAATCCTAACAGGTTTAGCTGAAAAAATGTCCAAAGCAGGCAGTGAAAATAAATTTAAAATAGGACCAACTCCAAACTATCTATGCTAGAATCCCAAGGCAGGCAGGGAAAACTGGCTCTTTGGAGGAAGGCAGTCCAAGAAGTAAGCAGAGTGACCTAGAACCTGTTCCAGTATGTTTGAAGTACTTGGGGATGGAGTAACCCCTTTCCTCTATTCATCTACATAGGTCCATGAGCCACGAGAACATGACTCCCCATGTGAAGCTCCTCAATACAAGACATCTAATTTCATGACGTAAATCCTTTCTCGGGTGGGAGGGGAGGGCGAAGTCTAAAGGATCTGAAATTGTGGGCCCATATTTTAATCAAAGTTCTGAGAATAGCTTTGAAGAAGAGTTCCTGGCAGTGAGGAACAGCAGAAGAAGCAAGGGCCTCTGGAATCAGGAAGACCTAGGTTTGAATTCTGGCTGTGACATCCTGGTGAAGTGACTGGAGTAACAAACATCTCTGAGTCTCACTTAGCACCATTTACTTCATAAGGCAATTTGAGGATTAAATGAAAGAGCATGTGCAAAGCACCTCACATAAGGCTGGGCACAGAGTAGGTGCCTAGTAATAATGATGTTACATTTGCACTGGGCAGTGAGCAGAAAATCTGGGGATGCCCAGAGGTGGCATGGCCAGGAGCTCCAGAAGCATGCGACTGTCGTGGGGAAAAGGAGCTCTCTTCCCCAAAAGGTCCTATTCCAGTTAGAAACCAACTCCAAGAGACGATGCACAAAACACCAAATAGTCATCATTCAGCTCCTAGTCCAAGGGAATGCGGAGTTGCCTTACTTGCAAAGCTCCTAGGCGGTTCTGCCACTTGTTAACAGTGTGAACCTAGGCAAGTGACCCAACGTCTCCGAGTTTCAATTTCCTCATCCCCAAAGTGGGGATAACGATATCTACATTGCAAGAGCTGTTGGAAACATGAAAATGAGATACAGTGTGAGAGAGCATGTATTGAGCATTTTCCATGTGCCAGGCACTATCTGAGAGTGTTGGGCACACTATCTTGCTTGTACAATACGTAAAGGTCCCTAGCCTAGTGCCTGAAACACAGTAAGCGCCTACTAGAGATAGGTCATAAAGAAATGTTAAGGGGCAGAGGAAGAACTACTCTGCTTCCAAGAGAAAGAAGATATGTTGTTAGATATGTGGGAAGAAGGGATGCGGCTGGGAGAAGGAAAGTATGGTAGTTGCTGGGTAGGACTATCTCAAACCTTTTGAACTATTACAAATAGAAAATAATAAAACAGCCACCCGAAGTTCCCTCAAAGGACAGACCCGAGTTATTATTTTCATCCTGAATGTTTATGCCTTTCTGAATCGGAGAAGAAGCTGCCAGGATTTCCAGTACATAGCAAAAAGTGATGACGATACCCTGCAGTGTATACACTTGTGTGTGCACACAGCCGTCTAAAGGAAACCGATGCTGGATGACGGGGGAGCATTAGGGTGTCTCTGTGACTGCAGCTCGATTTGCCTTCACCGTGTGGCCACAACTACCTCAATGGTATTCTCAATAGTGGGGTAAATAATTCAGTAGGGATAAGGCTTAGATTTTCCTCATTCTCTCTTAGTGCTTATGTTCTTGGCACAACACTGATGCACCACAGACAAGCCAGCATGTGGATGTGCTCTATGTGGATCAGGTAGAACCCTTCTATATTGCAGAGTCCTTCAGTTTCTAAAATCATGGAGCTTGTATTGTTAGAACCAATGAAGTGACTAAAAGAATTTTAAAAAATAAGCCATCAGTTTGGACCTGTGTAGGTGAATGAAGGAGAAGCACTTTAAAGTCAGAAAAAAAAGTATACTTAACATTTAGGATTATCAACCACTGCTGGTTTTCCATAATATATTTCATTCCTGATTTCATCTGAAAGAGATATGATTATTACTACCATTCAAAAAGTGGTACCTTATTAAAACAAAATGTAACAAAAAACCCCGAAAGTGGTACCTTATTAATAAGCTCTTGGAATGTCTTTGAGCTGGATTTCAGTTTTCTGTTTTGCCAGCACACCAGAGAACAGGCTCATTGGGTTTCTCCACCAAGAGGTATAACGTCTCAAACTCACCACCTTTACTAAGCACTCTATAACACCAAGAGTCTCTTACGAGAGCCTGAATTTCATTATAGTTAGGTGGGAAACGTAGGAAGAAATCGGGTGGAATCAGTTGATAAAAATTAATGGATTCACTGAAAAACATTCACCAAGTGCCATGCCCACTCAAAATACACTTTACCACGCTGCTAACTAGTTCACTCTGTATTTATCAATAACTTAGAGGCTTCATGCAGGAAACTTACTGAGTTATAGTTATCTGAAACCCAGGGGTAAATCAAGGATCTTGTGGGGCCTGAACCTCATCTACTTTGGGAAATCCTGTCTAATAAAAACATGCAAAATTATGAATACAAAAAATTGCTAGGACCCTCTCCCAAGACCTTGGAAGGGGCCTGTGTAAGCAAGGAGCCCTGAAGCGTAAGTTCAAGATAAATCCACCTCAGCTGGGGCCTCTAAGTTTTACAAACTAAGTTAATGCCAGAGAAAGTATCGTTTCAACTTATAAACACCCCGGTAATATGTCACATAGGTAATAACATGACTTAATTCAAGGGGTAGCACCTTCCCTTGGCAACTTGCCTTTGAAAAGAGATGCAATAAAGTCTATATCTCACTATGGCAAACATTTCCCGAAGCAGACTAGCTTTGTCTATTAGAAAAATGTGGCTCCAAACAAAGAAGGAGCCTCGCCCCCAGTACACACTTACTATACTGTGATTTCTTTCGGAAGGAACCGTGAATTAGTTTCAGTAGTGCAGCTCTATTCAAATCATGTGACATGTGTATGAATTGATTTTCAACGCCAGCTAGCTCTGGTTCTTTAATTACCTTTTTCTGTCATTTAAGATGCACGCAGAAACTCAACACAAACAAGTTGTTGCCTCATCCATTACGAATCTTTCCTATCCCGCAACCCATTGCCTACTTTGTCACCCCCCCACCTTGGGACCCTGCTGTACAGATGCCCGCAGGACTCCCGTGTGCCTTCCCCTCAACACCCATCTTCCTCCTTCTGGTATGAAAGTTTCTTGGGAGCAGTCCCTGTCCCGTTCTTCTTTGCACCCCCAGTACTTAGTACAGTGTCAACATATGGTGGGCATGGCACTCAGTGAATGTTTTTCAGTGACTCCATTAATTTTTATCAACTGATTCCACCCGATTTTTTCCTATGTTGCCCACCTAACTATAATGAAATGCAGACTCTCGTAAGAGACTCTTGGTGTTAGAGAGTGCTTAGTAAAGGTGGTGAGTCTGAGACGGTATACCTCTTGGTGGAGAAACCCAATGAGCCTGTTCTCTGGTGTGCTGGCAAAACAAAAAACTGACCCTGAGGACTCCTTCCCCAAGTGAGGCATCAGCAAATTAATGAGAGGAGAGAGGAGGCCACTGCAGATGGACATCGGCGGCAACAGTTACTCAGCTCCAGACACACCCTCAACACCTTCATCTATTCTAAAATAAACTGTGTGAAATTGTATTTCTGAACCACGAGACAGGTAAGATAGTCTTTTCCAAAGTCAGGGTTAGAGGAGGATCTTCACCTTGTGTCTAAAATCCCACTCAGGCCATTGAACATACCCACTTATGACTTGCTATGTCACAGAGAAATCACGGAATTTTCCAGCTGAAAGGGAATAACACGCTTCTTACTGAAGAACAGCCAGGAAAGAAAGCATATGAAATTAGGCTACAGCAATGTATTTTCTTCATGAACGTTTTTCACACTCCAACTTAGCAGAAACACATCTTTTTCCATACCTCCATACCTTTCCATACCTTGCTATTGCCCCCAGATCATTTACTTCAGAGGTATATACTTTTTGCTCCGGGTGACTGGGGAGAGAAGTGTCCTGTGGTAAGTTTTCAGGAGTTCTTTCTGCTTTACCATTTAAAAGAAGCTGATGGCTGAGGAAGGACACACACTTTTGCTCCCTGGAGAACTCTAAACTTAGAGTTCTTTGAAGCTTTTTTTGCATGTATTGAAGCAGTTAGGAACTTTGCACATGAGCAGGAATCTGAGTTATAGTTATCTGAAGTTACTGAGTTATAGTTATCTGAAACCCAGGGGTAAATCAAGGATCTTGTGGGGCCTGAACCTCATCTACTTTGGGAAATCTTGTCTAATAAAAACATGCAAAATTATGCTAAACTAAGTTCTTTGAAGCTTTTTTTGCATGTATTGAAGCAGTTAGGAACTTTGCACATGAGCAGGAATCAAAGTTAAATTCAAAAGTGGAATTTCAAGGACCACGCACCTATTGGAGAAGCATCATTGTCCTGGAGTCCCAGGATAATGCTGATTTGGGTGTTATTTGCTTGGGGTCTTTTATTGCCCGCACCAAAGCTGAGTACTAGAGAAAGCAGAGTGTGCCATTTATGAGACAGACAAGTCTCTTGGCCTCTTTGTACCTTAGTTTCCTCATTTGAAAAAATGAATAGATTTTAAGACATACTTTTCAGAGTTCATACTAGGCTTATTATACCCACCGAACCAATAACTGTATGATGTTTTTACACATAGTTATTGTTTTTTACATGTATTCATTTTCTATTTCACTTACACTTTGTGTAAAAACTGCATTCCATGCCAGGCCTGAAATGTTCCAAAGCTCAGTTCCGTGAGTAAATTGCAACCAAGATTTCTAAAAAAAAAAAAAAGACACAAGCAAAAGAAGAACAAAAGATATTCTTTCAGAACATTTATCCTTTGGCAGTGATTCCAATTTATATATGATGAAACATAACCTCAATACTCTCTCCATACACTGAAGAAATCTCACTATGGAAGATACTTACTTTTTGAAAAAAACTTGCACGAAAGATTTATACTTTCATGTTTATACGTGTGGTGCATTAGATACAAATCAGTCAGTGTTCTATAAATACTTGTGTCAAGTAATCTTTATTTCTCTAGAAAAATGTTTCACAACATCAGCATTATTGACATCTATGGTTGGATCGTCTTTGTTAGGAGGGGCGGTCCTGCGCACTGTGGGGTGTTTAGCAGCCTCTGCCCACTAGATGCCAGTAGTTCATCTACAGTCTGACAACCATAAACGTTTCCAGACAGTGCCAAATGTCACCCGGGTGCAAAATGACCCCGGTTGAGAACCACTGCTCTAGAATGATTCAGTCTGATCTATATAAAATTCTCACACTAATCTTTGCTACAGCCAGAAAAGATTTGCTACATAATTTTAGTAGCTTTCTACTAATAAAATTTCAATCATATTTCAAAATGATTATAACAAAGAGGCTTACAATTAAGTTTAACAAAAATTCCAAGTATAATGAAATTATATTTGTAATTTACATAAACTGCAAAAAAGGTAGTGCTTCAAATGTACGTCTTTCAATAAATTGTATTTTATTGCAGGATAAATCTCTAGAAAAAGTAAAAGGAAAATATTGCCTCAATTATCTATTAGATATCTAATGAGTAGGATGATAGTATTGAATAAGTAGCTTTTGCCTAAACTCTGAATCTCAGGAATTGTTTTTTGAACCTTCCAGAGCCCCTAACTCTACTTACTCTGTCCTCACCTCTCTTAAAAGAGTCTCACCTTCAAGATCTTCATAAATAAAATCCACAACTATAGATCTTGATAGATCTTGGAAGGAATCTCTCCTGAGAGCAGGAGAATTGATTAGAGGATCTTTTGTGGTCTCATCAATTTCTAGATTATGAGGTCAAAGTTTTTATCTCCACATACAATTATAAATTCTTTTTTCAAAAGATTTATTTATTTATTTATTTCAGAGAAAGAGAGTGAGCGAGCGAGCGAGAGAGAGCACAAGTAGGAGGGGCAGAGGGAGAGGGAGAGAGAATCCCAAGCAGACCCCGCACTGAGCACAGAGCCCAATGCGGGGCTCCATTTCGGGACCCTGAGATCATGACCTGAGCTGAAACCAAGAGTCAGATGCTCAACCAATTGTGCCACCCAGGCGCCCCTATAATTATAATTTCTAATATTAAAAGGGATATTCTCACATTAGCACAACTTCTTGGTTTAGTTCTATTTTTCTAGGCCAATTCAATAGCAGAAGAAATAAAAGATATCCTTTCATTTAACTTGAAAGGAAATCACTCCTCTAATCAATACATAACTTTGAACTAACTCAGAATTATATTATCATATTAATAGAAATTCATTTTTGGTCACACACTGCCTTAATAGTCCATGAATTTATTAAGTGCTTCAGTTGCAGGTAGTGAGACAACAATAAAAACCACATGGTACTGGATTTTTATTTGAAAACACCCATTCTTGATTATAGCTGACCCTCTTACTTCCACTCATCCCAGCTTAGTTCCTCACTTTCCACCTAGTCTTCTGATGGCCATTGCCATATCCAGTCTCTCCCTTTCTGATCCATCCTACACACAGTTACCAGATTAATTCTCCCGAAGTGGTTCTCGAATACCAGCATCACTTGGGAACTTAATCAAGATGCAAATTCTCAGCCCTACTGTGGACTGAGTAGTCTGTAATCAGTAACTGTGTTCTGACAAGCCCTTCAGGTGACTCTGCTGTAGGCTAAAGTCTGTCCTGGAGCACTGCTGTGATAACCCAGTAGCTTGGCATGCTATCCATGGCCTTCAAAATCCTAGAAGATCTGGCTCCAACCTCCTACTCTACAGGTACAAGATATTCCTGCATTTGGCCTTTCTCCCATTCTCCTTTGCAAGCTTATTCTTCCCAAGATGTCCGTCTGATGATACCCAATAGCTCTTCAAGGTCCTGTTCTAACAGCATTGCTCTAGTAGCTTCCCTGATCCAACGTGAAGTCTTTTTTCCCTCATCTGTGTTCCAAAAACAACTTCTATCTCTCATTGCCCATATCCATTTCTCCTTCTCCTTCTCCTCCTCCTCCTTCTCCTCCTCCTCCTCCTCCTTCTTCTTTTTAAAAAATTTTTAAGTAGGCTCCATGCCCAACCAGGGGCTTGAACTCATGATCCCTAGATCAAGAGTCACATGCTCTACCGACTCAGCCAGGCAGGCACCCCAATTTCTTTTTAATATACTTATTTTGGCATCCCATGTCCACTGAGCATAAACTCCTTGAAACTATGGACTAGTTGTGTTCATCTGCATTGCCTACCATGTTTAAAACTGACACAGGGACATAAACTCAAATATTTATAAAATAAACAAATAGCTGGGTAATGAGTAGCAGAAGCAAAATGACTGTTTTAAAAGAAATGTAGTTTTATGACTTTATGGCTCCCTCTTCTGCACCTCTCCGGCACCTTGTCCGCTTAGTGCTTTACACATTATGGCTTGAGCTTCTGTTTATTTTCCTTGTGAGATCATGAGTTCCTACAAGGGTCAGAAGCCTGTGTTAACCATCTGTGAGCCTATGATACTGGGCACAGTGCCTGTCATATTAGCTTTTGATTGACATTTTTTTAAATGAATGAGAATACTTCAGCTAACATGAAGTAATTGGTTTACAAAGTATTTCACAGTAGAAGTAATGAAGGACCTAATCCATCGAGCAGTTTATCTCATTTGTTTTTTTCCAAACTGTGTTTGTAAGGTTTGGAGTCCAGATGGCAGAGGTATCCAAGAAGACCAATACAAGAGTGGCTGTTTCCTAAGACTTGGAAGGTTTGATCATTTAAAAGACTATTCTTAATATCATATCAGGCTCTTTTTACCCACTACCCTTAAACCTTCTACATTTACAAGAAGAATCTATTTGCTAAAGAGCATCATTAATAAGGATTAATGACGTACACAGCTCCGGATGCCATGGACAAAGAAGAAAAATTGAACCAGGCATCTGGGTGGCTCAGTTGGTTAAGCGTCTGACTACGGCTCAGGTCATGATCCATCCTACACACAGTTACCAGATCCTGGGATCTGTACAGTTAACAGGTCCTGGGATTGCGTTGTCCCGCATCAGGCTCCCTGCTCAGTGGGGAGTCCTCTCCCCTTGCTCCTCCCCCCTGCTCATGCTCTCTCTCTCACTGTCAAACAAATAAATAAAATCTTTTTAAAAAATTAAAAGAAGAATAAAAATTGAACCTTCGTAACAAAGAATATAGTATCCCTGTATGTCTAAATCCATAGAAATACCATGCAAGCATTTCCTCCTTTACAATGAGGCTGGAGAGATTTTATTTTGTAATTTGTGAAGTTAGGGGCATTTCTGATATGTTTCTTTAGCGTAAACATTTCTAACTATACCACTTAACCATCATTTTATTTTATTTTTAAAGATTTTATTTATTTATTTGTGAGAGAGAGAATGGATGAACGCACAAGCTGAGGTAGCGGCAGGCAGAGGGAGAAGCAGGCTCCCCGCTGAGCAAGGAGCTCGATAGGGACTCGATCTCAGGGTCCTGGGATCATGACCTGAGCCGAAGGCAGATGCTTAACCGACTGAGCCACCCAGGAGCCCCTTATTTTACTTTTTTTTAAAAAGAGGTTATTTTTCTCAAGTAATCTCTATACCCAATGTGGGTTTTGAACCTACAACCCTGAGATCCAGAGTCGCTTGCTCTACCAACTGAGCCAGCCAGGCACCCCTTAACCATCATTTTAAACATCTATTTTTAATATTGGTATAAGAATTCCCACACTGAAATCCTTAATCTGTTCTCTTGGTAACTTAATATGTACTTGATCATACTGCTTACATAATTTACCTGCTTAGTTAAATATTTAATATTTAAATATTTAATTGAGCTTAAATTTTAAAAAAATTCTGCGTTAATGGCATTCAAATTAATCTAAGTGTTCTATATTTTCTTGTCCTGTAGGTGATAATTTGAGGTTAACTTTAATTCCTCTCATTTTATTAAACCAACTTTTAAAACCTTTTCTGTAAAAGCCAGATAGTAAATATTTTGGGCTTTGCAGGCCACATGCCGTTTCTGTTGCATATTCTTCTCTTCCTCTTCTTTTCTCTTTTATAGCCCTTTAAGAATGTAAAAATCATTCTTAACTCATAGGCTGTATAAAGACAGCCCATGGGCGGGATTTGATCCATGAGCCATAAACTAAATATAAATGTAAGCAGATGGTATATGAACACGTAGGAAACAAGGTACATATGGGTGTCCATAATTGCTCAGACCTCATTACCCCTTTTGCTCTATAACTGTAGGGTCTTTTTCTGTCTATATCTTGTATATAAAATTAAAAAAACTGAAAACGCATAGAAGACATTTAATGCTAGAGATGGGTTGGGGCCCTACAGACTTACAGAACTGTAGAATTTTATTGTTAGAAGAAATTGTCGCGATTATCTAATTTGAACCCCATATTTATTTTATAGATAACTAAAAAGTCATAATAAATGATTAATTAACTTACAAATACTGGAGGGATAGTAGGCCTTGAAATGAGTCCTTATGTAATTCGGTCAAATTATTTTCACTGAGAATTCTGAAAAATGAAAAGGTTATTTTTGCATCAAAATGCAAAATAACTACAACTATTTACTACCTAGGATTGACTTCCATATGGGAGGGGAAACTTGGGTAATGGTGCCCCGTAAATACACTAATTCTTATTTAATTTAGGAGTACTGATCTCTGCTCTGTTTCCATTCAAATCCTTCTTTTCATGTACTCCTTTGTGTCCATCTCTCTCCATCTCTCTCTCCCTCTCTCTCTCTCTCTGTCATACACACACACACCCCTATCTACTCTTTGCACCAAAATGCATATTTAATGCCTACTCTCTGGATCACAAAGTCTCTGCTAGAACCCAGCTCTGGGTGCCAACAACCCTGGCAGAACTGCCATTTCCTCCTCTCTTTTCCCAAATTCTATTCGGAAGCCCCATACACAACTATAGCAGTGTGGCAGAGAAAGCCGTTCGTTTTTTTTTCTCCCCGACTAAAAACTATTTTTGAGAACTAAAACAATGTTCATTAATAAATGTTCAGTTTAATAATTATCAAGCAAATACCCATGTAACACCATTCATGTCAAGAAAAAGCCCTGCCTGCATCCCAGAAGCCCCCAGTGTGCCCCTTCCAATCACAACCCTCTCTCTGATTCCCCAGAAGTAACCACTATGCTGACTTTAATAACAATTTCCTTGCTTTTCGGTTTTTTTTATTTTTTTAAAGATTTATTAATTTGAAAGAGAGAGGGAGGGGCAGAGGGAGAGGGAGAGAGAGAATCTCTAGCAGACTCTCCACAGAGTGGGGAGTTGAAATCTCAATTTGGCTACTAATTTTTTTTTATCAGAAATACTTGACTGTATTTAGATTTCATAAAATTTACAGTTGAAAAGCTAACATCACATACCCACATTGTTGCAAACATATTTAAACATTTTCTAATAACTGTTGAGTATCAGTTTTTGAATTTAAATTTTAAAATAATTGAAATTAAACATTCAGCTCCTCAGTCACACTAGCTACTCCCAAGTATTCAGTAGCCACATGTAGCAAGACATGCAATACTAGGCATTGAAATGAACCAACCTCAGCTACATGCAACAATATAATGAATTTACAAGATAATGTTGAATGAAAGAAGCAACATAGAAAATAATACATATAATATGATTCCATTTATATAGAGTTAGAGTTCAATTACAAAGAGGCCTGTCCCACGACCCTGAGATCATGACCTGAGCCCAAGTCAAGAGTTGGATGCTTAACCAACTGAGCCACCCAGGCACCCCTAATTTCCTCTCTTTTTAAATGTAGTTTTACCTATCATATGGCAGCTGTAAACAACATAAGTTAGTTTTGCCTCTTCTTGAACTCTAACTCTAAGTTGGATAGTGGCTTATAGGTTGACTTATCACCTCATCACTTACTGAAGTTTGAAATAGATACTCCATAGGAAACTCTGGAACTAGAGTTGGGGCCTCCTGTTGGACTGGACTAGGTCCAGCCTCCTCGGGGCGCTCTGCAGGCCGAGCCGGGGCCTCCAGCTGGACTGGGGTGGGCCCAGCCTCCTCGGGGCGCTCTGCAGGCCGAGCCGGGGCTTCTGGCTGGACTGGGGTGGGCCCAGCCTCCTCGGGGCGCTCTACAAGCTGAGCTGGGGCCTCCTGCTGGATTGGAGAAGGCTGAGCCTCCTCGGTGCGCTCTGGAGGCTGAGTTAGAGTTACAGTAAGTACCAGATCCACAGGTTTAACAGTGACATTGAAGTTTGGCCACTGAGCTTCATTCTTACTTGGAGATGGCACATTCACCTCATGTGCTATTGGTTGAGGTACCATCTCCTTAGATGGCTCTGGAGGTTGAGCTGGGGCCTCCTGAGGGGTCGAAGGTTCTACTTCCTCAGGGGCCTCTGTCGGTTGAGCTGAGGCCTCCTGAGGGGTCGAAGGTTCTACTTCCTCAGGGGCCTCTGTCGGTTGAGCTGAGGCCTCCTGAGGGGTCGAAGGTTCTACTTCCTCAGGGGCCTCTGTCGGTTGAGCTGAGGCCTCCTGAGGGGTCGAAGGTTCTACTTTCTCAGGGGCCTCTGTCGGTTGAGCTGAGGCCTCCTGAGGGGTTGAAGGTTCTACTTTGTCAGGGGCCTCTGTCGGTTGAGCTGAGGCTTTCTGCTGGACTGAAGAAAGTTTTCTTCAGGGGTACTTGAAGGCTCAGCTAGAGCCTCCTGTGGGTTTACAGATTCCTTAAGAATCTCTGGAGGCGGAGATGGAGCCCCCTGCCTAATTGGAGATGTTTCTATATCTTCAGGGGGCTCTGAATGTTGGGCCTGGGCCTCCACCTGAGGCAAAAAAAATTCAGCTTCCTCAGGCAACTCTGGATGATTTGGGGTCTCCTGCAGGAGTGGAGGAATTTCAACCTTCTCAGGGAGCTTTGGAGGTTGATCCGATCCCCCTGGGAAATCCATTGGTAAGTTCACCTCAGGATATAGGATATCCATACTGGAATCTGAATAACCATCCTGCAACTGTTGTTGTAGGTGGTCTTTATTTGCAAATTGGTTTGGAGTTCCAACAACTTTGGCAAGCCTTTGATGCTGAGCTAGATCTTTCTCCAGGTTTGGGGGTGAAACAATAAACTTTGTTGGCTTTGAACTGTGACTATCCAGAGGTGGAACAAGTATTTCAAATGATTGGTGATCTTCAGCCTGATCTAGACCTACAGTTTTAATCTTACTTTTGAGTCGAGGAGGCGGAGCTATGGTCGGATTCTGATCCCAACCTAGCCTTGGAACCACCTCTGGGAGCCTTTCAAGCTGGGTTAGCCTGTCATTCAGATCCTGATCTGCCTCTGGGGGCAGCTTGCCAACTGAATCCGTGTCCGGGAACGGAACCAAAGTCTCAGTCAACTCCTTAGGCAGGGCCAACATCTGGGCTGGAGCAGAGGACCCCTCTGCTGGCGGTGTAAGGGCCTGGGGCGATTCGGGCGGGAATTCAGAGGAGTGTGAAGACCAGGGCTCGGTGGGTCCCAGGAGGTCGGAGGTCAGCTGGGGAGGGTCCAGGGCCCACTCCGGAGGCTGAGCTGCTTGGACCAGCAGCCACAATGATTGCCACGTGCGGAGGAGCAGTGGGGCCCAGAGGCGCAGCCGGGACATGACACGCGGAGGCTCTGGGGTGCAGCGACCCATGCTAGTGGATCAGCACGCGCCCGAACGGGAGCCGAACCGTTATGGCAGCCCCGTGACGCGCGCACCGTTAATAACTGCCTGCCCCTCCCCCGCCTATGTCCCACCCTTTATTTACCACACTTTTGTTTACACTACCTTTATTCGCTCGGCGAGGATGGGCACCGCGCCCCTCGGAGCGAGCCCTTTTTCCAGAATCACCGGGGCCCAAGCCTCCCTTCCCCCTACAAAGGGCACAACCACCTCCTGGGGCTCACAGCGAGGCAGGATGGCCCCGGACTCCAGCAGCTCTGGGGTGGAAGGGGGCAAGGTGCAGTTTCCCAAGGACGCCACAGGACCCGGCATCCCGGGAAATTAAAAAATGCTAGTCCAATTCTGGCGGTTTGAACTCGGCCTCTTCAAAGCTTAAATCCGAGAGCCATTCTTCCTCCCCTCGGCCATCCTGCTTCCAAGAAAAGTAGCTGACCTGCAGAATAAGCACCCGTCAGGGCAGTGGGGAAGGGAACACATTTTACAGTTAGTTATTCTAAAATGTTGCCATTTCCTCTAAATTCTCAATACGCATGTCTGAGTATTAAGTCGCCACTCTGTTAGGAGGCTACCTACCACTGAATCAGTGATGGCTCCAAAATTTCTGTAGGAGGGGTTTTGGGGTGGAGGTTGAGGGGGCAGGTAAGCATTTCATTCTGGGAATGAGGGTCTGAAACCAAGAGAATAGCCCTTTATTTACACTGGCATGGGAAAACTTCCCCCATCCCACCTTGATTCAACACAGCCGTCAGTCTAGAAAAAGTAACACCACCACTTTTGAGAGGTCTGACCCTGTGTGTGCACATGGAGAAGGCACTTAGGATGTTCAAGTTAGCATGTTAAACAATTTTCTTGAAATACTGTAACTAGCACCCAGTTTACATCCTTCACAGCCCTTTTTACAATCTGTTTTATTTGAGTCCTTGTTTATGGTCTGGCACAAGCTCTAGCACGCAAACCGTAAGAGAGAAGGGTTTTATCTTATTCCCAGCGTGTAGCACATAGCAATGGTTTTTAAATGGAACGGATTCCAAGACTGGCCTTATTTGGGAATGGATCTGTTGTTACAATCAGGTTTCTGAAATCTTTAGCATCAATACGGAATCTCTTTCACATTTCACAGGAAGCTAGACTTCTTAAAGTGTAAACTTGGATAAGTCTGAAGTTTCCTTGACTGGCTTGATTTAAATTGAATTAAAATAATTATTTTGCACAAAAAAAAACTTCAAATATTTTTTTCAGAAAGTAACCATCTTTCCTTTCTCCACTCTTCCCTTCAAAACAAACAAACTTTGCAGCTTTGGAGTGAGTTAAATAATCAGAAATCTAGCCCCAAATTAAGTTTTCAATGACATGAAACACATCCTTTTCTCCTTTTTTTTTTTAAACATTCTATATGCAGTATTTTAATATCTTTTTTTAGAAATTACTTCGGCAACTTAATCCCTAATTCAGGGCATTGATATAAGTGATTTACAGAAAAGTTCTTCGGCAAAATATTTCATACAAGATATGTATGAGATGCTGACATCTGGGTAATACACCTTATTTGAAAGGCATAATGGTTTTCAAGCACGGTAGCATAATCTCACTTAAGGCCAGAGTTACTCTGTTCCCAAATCCTTGAGATTCTGTTTGAGGGGAGCTCTAAAAGGCTGTGTCCTCTCCTATGGCCACAACAGTAGGAGTATTCTGATGCAATTTGCTCTCCAAATTTTAAATAAGGGGTCAGAGCCAAGGGCCAGGACTTCAGGAAAAGCCCCAGAAATTCTCTGCACTCAGAAGCAGTTTCAGAGTTTTCCATTTCCCAAAGGATGACAGAGCTACCTGTACGTGCCCAAGTCTTCCAAATCCTGCCGGTTGCTTTAAATTATGGCTACACTGGCTGTGGACTCCTCGAGCTCTAATCTCCACATACTTGAATTAAATCCTGTAGCTCCTCTTCGGTTCTGGCATCTGTAATCTCTTCACAGGGTCTATATTCCACAGCTATTTTACCACTTTCTGAAATAAAGTTAACAAGTAGCGTATCAAAATTTTTCTTGTTCTAAAACTTGCTGTATATAACTGGGATAGCACCTAGTAATTAGACATTCTTTTGATTTTTAAAAAATATTTTATTTATTTATCTGAGAGAGAGAGTGCACAAGCAGGGGGAACCGGAGAGGGTGAGGGAGAAGCAAGCAACCTGCTGAGCAGGGAGCCTGAGGAGGGGCTCAATCCCACGACCCTGGGATCATGACCTGAGCCGAAGGCAGACCTTAACCAACTGAGCCACTCTGGTGCCCCATAGACATTCTTTTGATTTCTAAAAGCAGAAAATAAAAGCATTTTCTCAGAAGTTTTCTCATCTCACACTTCAGTTTTTATCGTAACTAGTTTTTTTTAAGATTTTATTTATTTATTTGAGAGAGAGAACACGAGCAGGGGGGAGGGGCAGAGGGAGAGGGAGAAGCAGACTCCCCACTGAGCAAGCAGTCCGACATAGGGCTTCATCCCAGGACCCTGGGATCATGACCTGAGCTGAAGGCAGACGCTTAACCGACTAAGCCACTCAGGCACCACTATCATAACTATCTGTGAAAAAATATATATGAAGTTATCAACCACGTGGTTAAAAAAACTTTATGATTTCAGAGATAGGAACTAAGGAATAATGACATAGGAAGTTAAAACTGTGGAAGCAAAAATGTTCAATCATACTATGATTAAACAGTAAGACATTAGGTAGGGGTCAATGTAAGTTAAAACCTGGAATAGAGACCACTGGACTATGGCTGATACTTCATATCAGAAACAAGGCAAGTGTCTACTATTTTAGACACTATTTTAGCACAAGGCAAATTCTTCTTCTTCTTCTTCTTCTTTTTTTTTAGCACAAGGCAGATTCTTAGCCAAAAATGGGAAAAACATTACTTCCCTCTTCCTAAACTTCTTGGCAGAAAGTCAGTTTTAGAATTGTAAAGCTAAGTTCTTTTAGGTATTGTGTATGATAAAAACCTGTATTGTACGGTAGAAAAGCTCTGCCCAGGGTTTTAGTAGCTTAGCAAGGGGAGGGCTTGATGATATATCTGAAAAGATGAGTTTCAGAAAGAAAGAGAGATTCTACCTCCACTCCACTCCAGCCCCACCCCCACCATAAACAGACCTTCTTCCAGCTTCTCCAAAGGCTCCTCGGCCATGCCAACTCCAGGACTCCTGCACTCATAGGATGGCAACACCACCTCTAAAGCACAGAAGAATTTCAGGCTCTGCTTCTGAAGTGGTACCGTAGCATCTTCATTTTCTCTTTCTTCGAGGTCAGAAAGATCCTGAAGCTGTTAGGATTTTAAATTAAAGGTCCTTCCTAGGATCTCAACATAGACTTCAAGATGTTTTGTTATTAGAAATAAAAACTAAACTCCAGTAAACCCAGCGAACAGTTGAGGTCCTATAGCTTCAAAATCAAGTAAGACTTGCAAACGAATTATTAAATACAGACAACTAGTTTTTTTTACTCTATACCCTACAAATACTGGCGAAAATTATGGACATCACTACCCAAGTCATTGAAAGTATTATTAATTCTAGGTGGCAGGCCGATGCTCAGGTCCTTCCACTTAGAAGCCTCTCACATCTTCTCCCCACACCCAGTTCTCTCCTCTCTGAAGTCCAGGATTTCAATGTTGAAATGAGTCTGATTAGCCAAAGAAAATCTATAAAGTTTACCTTGATGATCCCTTTTGACCATCCACTGAAACCAAAGTAATAATTTGCCAATTCTTGGCACTGGGAGCTATTTAGGGCAAGGGCCTGATGTTGAACTGCTTTATGTTTGGTGCCAAGACGAACCGAAAGACATAAGAGAGAGACTGAAGAATATCACAACCTGCCACAGAGGCTTATTTTGGATACACCTGAGATTGATCAATACCTATTTCAGAGACTGGCTGTGAAGATTAAAAAGGAAACACCATTGTAAGCAATGAGCTCATAGTAAGCCCTGAATAAATGGTATTCATTATTTTTAAGCTACAGTACTTTTCTGCATCATTTCCAGGGCTCCTGATTGAATTGGAAGATTTCCCTGACCTCTGGTGGTGAGAGTGATGATGAAAGCCACTAAGGAAGCCCTCCAGGAGCAAATTATGTAGGTGAGCAAAGGAAAGAAATTGTTTTTGTTGTCCCATCCTGTAGCTCGTTTGAGAATATGACCTGAAGAGCCGACAAGATGGACCTGACGTGGAGGTAGGACCTTAACCTGCAGCACCCTCCTCCCCAAGTTACTAACCTGTTAGAACAAGGAATATACATACCTCTAAAAATTTTATAAGCAACTAAACAACTAGAGGTTCATTTGCATTAATAAGCTTCTTTGAGAATGCAAATACTTCCAGTCTAACTTACGCTCTATGGTGAATTTATTACATGTCCTGTCTTAAATGTCTATTTCAACTTTAAGCAGGGTGTGTATAGTAATATATTCATAAAGATTCAAATAATGCAAATGAAGTCACAGCACTATTAATTCTTTATTGATTTGTTCGTGCATCTTCCTCTATCACTAGTTTATAAGCTCCTTAAGTGCTTGAAGGAACCATCTCTTACTCTTTTCTCATTCCTAAAACCGAGCACATTCTGTTGTTGATTGAGTGAACGAATGAAAGAATGGGTGATAAGAAAATAAAATTACTTTCTCCAGCTGAAGCTGCATGCTGGAAAGAAGAAATGAAGATGAACTTTTAAATGTTGAGTGCTGCAGGGGAGGCTAATGGCGAGGCATAGTGGAGCTGTTCTGGATAAGAAGGAAGCTTCAGAAGGGCCCCGAGCCCCTCTGTCGGAGAAATAGTTCCTGCTGCCAACCATTTTCCTTCATGCTACTGAAAAAAACTCTCTCAAATGCCTTAGGCCTTTCCTTGATTTATTTTATTTAAGCCATTATTCTTTTTCCTGTATTTATAAAAGGCAAACAACAACAACAACAAACCCAACCAGGAACTATATGTAGTTGCCAAAGTAGAAAAGAACACATAAGTAAATTGGATAACAATTTTGGAAAGCAGGGGTAGTAACCCAAGGTCCTGTGTTAAATTAAAAAAAGAGATCGAATATGAATACGCTCTCCTGTCAACTATATATTGACTTGTAGAACATTTCCTTCATCACTCTCAGTGATGGGCTTTATGCTGTTAAATCTCAAAACCTAAATTTATGAAATGATCTTAATGTCCAATGAGAGACAAAAACCTCATTTCTTACAACTGATACAAAGTAATTGTTTCATAACCTATACTATCTGAGTGGCTATGTGAACTTTTCACAGGCTAGAAACAGGCAGACCATAGTTTGCAAACTAAAGAATGTCTGACAGGTCATCATTTCAATCACAGGGAGTGAAGCCCAGATTGAAGAGGGTGTTGAACAAGTAGGCAGTACACCTAGAGTCACATCTGAGCAGATTTGCCCCTCCCCTCGCTTGTGCTCTCTCCCTCTTTCTCCCAAATAAATTTGGGAGAGAGAGAGAGAGAAAGAGAGAGAGCATGAGCAGCGGGGAGGAGCAGAGGGAGAGGGAGAAGCAGGCTCCCCGCCGAGCAGGGAGCCCGATGCAGGGCTCGACCCCAGGACCGGGGGGTCATGACCTGAGCCGAAGGCAGACGCTTAACCAACTGAGCCACTCAGGCGCCCTCAAACAAATAAAATCTTTTGAAAAAACACAATGGTTATCCAACTTGGCTGCACATTAGAGTCATGTGGGAGAATGTCTGCCTTTTGAAGTAGAAGCCGGGATGGAGACAGCTAACTAAGCAGGCAGTGTGGTACGGGGGAGAAACTTGGGAGCCAGACAGGGCTGCCACTCACCAGCTGTGTGACCTGGCAGGGGTTCCTTCACCTCTCTGAGCTTCACCTGTGGAATGGGAACACTACCACACGCCCTGCAGAGCTGCGGCTGAGAGAGAGAGGATGTAAGCCCAGGCCCATGCAGGGTCAATAAATGGTAGACACTACTGTCATTTTTATTAAAAGTGAGCAACCCCAGGAAGACTGAAAGCCCTTCTTTATGCAGAAGGGACCCAATCTGGGGAGAGGGGACGCAGGTTATATGGAGAAGAGGGTCAAGAGGTAGTGTTAATGAGAAGCCAGGGTCTTTCTGGGGAGCACGGGAAAATTCCAGGGGCGGCAGCGATTCCAAGCCAGAGCTGGTTAAGTGGCGGCTGCCAACAGCACCAGGGACCAGCAGCTGTGGATGGACCTGGATGGGCCCAGTTTGGGCAAAGCCAATCCTTTTCCTTCAGCAGGCATGAGGAAGCTGACCAGCTGCAGGCTCTGACTCTGGGAGCCGCTTATGGAGAAAGAAGCAGACTTGGTTGAGCACCTACCTTGTGCCAGAAATTGCACCTCCATGCCTTTGATCCTGTGAGGTGGGCACACCCTCATCCCATTTCACACTCAAGGGGGCTTAACTCCGGCTGCCTGACTCACAGAGCCCTGGGGTCGCCACAACCCTGGGACCTGCAGTGGCAGCGCCCCCCCGCCCCCCGCCAGGGCGTACTGTATACACACATGACCCAGGAACGCCTCACTTGATGAAGTGCTCCTCTCCGTAGTGTTAGTTGTTTTTTTTTTTCAAAACAAGAAGTAGGGGCGCCTGGGGGGCTCAGTCATTAAGCGTCTGCCTTCGGCTCAGGTCATGATTCCAGGGTCCTGGGATCGAGCCCCGCATCAGGCTCCCTGCTCTGCAGGAAGCCAGCTTCTCCCTCTCCCACTCCCCCTGCTTGTGTTCCCTCTCTCGCTGTGTCTCTCTGTCAAATAAATAAATAAGATCTTTAAAAAAAAATTAGTCACCATACAATACATGATTGGTTTTTGATGTGGTGATCCACGATCCATTGTTTTCGTATTGTATGGTGACTAACATAACATAATAAAATTTAAAAAAAATTAAAAAAAAAACCAAGACGTATACTTTTTAAGCTGATTATCTTTTTTCATACTTGGTACAAGATACAATGTTCATTGTAAAACACATAGAAAATACAGATAACCAAAAAGAAAAAAAATTAAAATGTCGCATAGCCACATCGTCCTGAGACGAGCACTGTCGATGTTTCGGCATCTCTTGTTCCTCTAGGCGAGGCTGGGATGTGAGCGCGTGGAGAAATGACCAATAAAAATGACCAAAAAGGGGTCATAGGGTAGACTGTTAGATTATGTGCTTTTCTTCCCTCAACGATACAGAGTGGTCATATTTCCATGTCAGTGAATATTCCTCTACAACAGTGGCTCCGTGTTAGAACCCCCTGGAAAAGCTTAACAAATACTGATGTCTGCACTCTGCCCAGACATCAGGGATGCGGCTGGACTAGGGAGGGGACTTGTAGACTCCCCGGGGGTTCCAGTGTGCGGCCAAGTTTGAGAGTCACTGTGCCACAGCATCATTTTTCAACAGGGGCCTGGCATTCTCTTTGCTGAAGGGATGCACTCTAGTAATTTGATCAATCCCCTTTTCTTGGACCTTTAGGTTGCTTCCAATTTTTCATCATTAAGAACCAGGAGGTCGCAAGCGTTTCCTGTTAAGGGCCAGATAATGCATGTTCTAGTTTTTGTGGCACCTGAGGTCTCTGTTGCAATGATTTAATCCTTCCATTGTAGTGCAGAAGCAGCCAGGATGCATAAAAGAATTTATTTTTTGTTTGTTTGTTTGTTTAAATAAAACTTTATTACAAAAACAGGGGCCGGCCAAATGTAGCACATGGGCCATAGATGGCTGAGCCCTGGTACAAACAGAGCTGCAGTGAGTCTCCTTGAAGCTAACCCTTCCAGTATGAAATGATCATTTTCTTGGGACAGTGATTTTATACTGTTTATTTTCAGAAGTTGGACCCTTTTTCAAATGAAACTTTAACTAGAACTCATACATATAACAGGTCAGAGAAGCATTTTGTTAGCCAAACATATTTTACAAATGCAAATGTACGTTGCACGTTTAGGAAGTCAAGTGGGGGTTGTAGATGATGGTTACAAATTCTTTTTTTCTAATCAGCCTCAGCACCTGTGGCGTTCAAAGTTTTGCAGAACCAACATAACATCTCTATGGAACCCTGGTGTTCCACAACGGACACAATTTGAAAACCACTGCAATAAGATAAATTCCTGGTGCAAGCGACCAAAAGTCAGCTCGAGGGAGCTTAACTCATAGCTAAGGATTTAATGGCTTATATTACCAAACTGTGGGGAGAGCTCAGGGTCCGACCTGCTGGGACTTTCTCTCATACCCGTGAAGCAGCTGCTCCCTGTTTTCCTTCTGCGAGCCCCTGGCAACCATCAGTCTCACATTCTGTCTCGGTGGGCTTACCTATTCCGGGTATTTCATGTAAACGGAATCGTACAAGGTGTGACTTTTTGTGTCTGGCTTCTTGCACTTAGCGTAACATTTTCGAAGTTCATCCATGTCGTAGCGGGCACCAGTACCTCATTCCTCTGTATGAGTAAGACCCGACTGTATGGAGAGACCACATTCTGCTTGCGCATCCAACTGTTGGTGGATCTTTGGGCTGTTTCCTCCTTGTGGCCATTGTAGACGGTGCTGCTATTAGCATGCGCATACATGTATTTGCATCCGTTTTCCATCCTTTTGGGGAGATGTCTGTGAGTGGAGTGGCTCATCATTACCATTTACCTGGTCAGTTGCAGGCCTCCAAACTGGCCTCCACATGGTTGTAAGGGTGATCATTTTCTTTTCTTTTTCAAAAGCATTATTTTCCTTCGTATACGTGAACATGCTTCATATCAAAGGTATACATGTTCACGGTCAAATTTTGAAAACTACAGAAAACAGTGAGAGTGAGTGTGTGTGTGTGTAATACAGGGGAGTGTAATTGACGTGTATGGCTGACTTTAATAAAGTCTCTGGGGTCCAGGTGCCCGCCCCCTCTTTAGCCTTCTCTCCCGACGGCCCTCTATACTACCACCCCACCCCTGGGTCCCCGCCACCACAGCCCTGCGCTCCTGCGGGCTTCTGAGTCATAGCAGATGCTCTTTCTCTGCGGATTGCCTTTCCTTGCCTGAATTTACCTTTTCTGACTCAGCTCTCCCTTTCACTACTCCCCCAGCATGTGACACATACCGGAAAGTGGTCGGGATCACTGTGCCCAGGACAGTGGGAAAGGGAAGCTGATCCATGCGGGGGATGCTGTTGGGTCCTCGTGTTTGAGTCTAAAGGGGCACTGATCCCACCTCTCCCCAGTCTGCCTCTGAAATATGCTCCACAGCATCTGAGCTCAGCAGAGAACCCCAGACTCCCCCAAGCCTTGTCGTTAGGGGTTGGCATCTCGCTATGTTCCCCTGTTGTGACAACTGGCAGTGAGGCTGGTGCCCAAATGGACGATCCAGAAGGATCTTTCTCTTCTTTTTTCCTTCCTCCGGGCTTGTTCTTTCAACTCGGGAAGCCAGATGCTTTGGAGTTTAATTACATGCTGCAGTTGGAAACCCAGAATGTCAGCGCTGGAAAGGGAGAATCTTATTATAAATAATAGCTGCCAGCATTTATTGAACATCTACTCTGTGCCAGGCCCGTTTCCAGGCATTACCCCATTCAGCCTTCCCGACAGTTCAGGGGGCAGGTGCTATGGTCACCCCTGTTTTCCAGGGAAGGAAATGAGACTTCAGGGAGCTCACAGGGCATTTCCCAAGCCGTGCTGAGTGGTACATAGTGCAAAAAATATTACTTTGTGTTGGTTAAACCCTGCATCCTGCATCCGCCCCTAGGAAATTCACAATGCACACCAACGTATTAAAGGCCCCGAGAAGTCCTGTATTGATCAGACCTCTTTAGCTCAGTGTCACCTCTGCTGAGCGGTTTGCAGAATGCAGGTATTAATGTGCTCCTTATTTTATGGATGGGATCATGGAGGCCCAGACAGGGCTTTAGGTGCAGACCAGGCACAGATCTTGGGCCCCAGGCTCTCTGAACCCCACAGGAAATGTAAAGCAAAGGTAGACTATGGCCCATCTGGTCCACCACCTGTTTTTGTAAATGTAGATTTATTGAAGAATATCTGATCCAGGTCCCTTGATTTACAGATGAGCCAGTCAAGGCCTAGGGAGGATGGCGACTTGCTCACGGTCACAGTAGCCAATTAGGGGCAGAGGCAGAAACAGATCCTAGATCTCCAAAATCCAGGTTTTCTCTAAAACACAAATCAGACAGGTGGTGGGAGGTGAGGTGGCGGGAGGCGGGCCATGAAGCTCCATGATCCCTGTGATACCTGTCGCGGTTACCTGTTTCGAGGTGCGTACACAGGAACTGCCCCTTTCTACTCCTGCGCAGACACCTCTGCGGAGTCTCTCCTGCTGCTGTGGGTCAAGCTCCCACGGCCTGAGCTGCCTGGGGGCCCTCCACTGCTCTCCACTTGGTGTGCGGGACAAAGGCTGAACCGGGCAACCGTGTTTATTTTAATTCTGTGAGAGATGCAGTAAATCATTATTAACTTCCCCTCTGCCAGTGTGAAACATGAGATCATTCGGATAGGAACCTGGCGGAAGGCAACCTTTGCCCGCTCCAGGGAGAGTTTGCCAAACAAATGAATAGTGTAAACAGGATCCTAGGGGGTTGTTTGAGACCACTTCAGGAAATAAATTACGTCCAAAGGTTCTTAGACTTCCCCCTGAAGTATGTTATACAATGGCCATCCATTTACATTTTTCATCTGTGTGTGTGTGTGTGTGTGTGTGTGTGTGTGTAGTCTGAAGATGCAAAATACAATCATTCTTATCTCATCATTAAAATGGCTCATGCAGGGGGCACCTGGGTGGCTCAGTAGTTTAAGCGTCTGTCTGCCTTCGGCTCAGGTCATGATCTCGGGGGCCCTGGGATCAAGCCCCACGTCAGGCTCCCTGCTCAGTGGGGAGTCTGCTTCTCCCTCTCCTCCCCTCCCCCCCCATACTGTCTCTCTCAAATAAACAAAATCCTTAAAAAAAATGGCTCATGCACAGGACACTTTTAAACATTGTTTGAAATGTGAACAATTTAAAATATCTGCAGATTTAAACGTTTTAGTTCAGAAAGGTCCAACTAGTAAGTGATACTAATTAAGGAGGTTTTATTAACCCTTGAATCCAGGCGAGGGAGGCACCTGACTGACCCTGGGCAGCCATGACGTGCCAGAAAGCTAAAGGTTCATCTAGAAACAACTGCAGGGGACAGCAGGGCATAAACGGTGGCCTCAGGGTAGAGGCTCTTCCTGGGACAGCCAGACTGCCCAGATGGCCTTTCCAGAGCTGGAAGATGCAGACTTGTCACTGAGGTGGAGGGTAAAAATAGTCCTGTGTGGGTGGCCGCTGGGCCCAGAGGCCCTGGCTTCCTTGTCTCTGGAGCAGAGAAGGCAGCTCAGTTGACAGACAACTTCTTAGGCTCCCGAGGCCTCCCCCAAGCTCTGGGGGCTGGGGGGGGTCTTTCCCTAACAATGAAGCCCCCCCAGACCCGTCCACACACCAAGTGCTGGAAAAAGCCGGGGTCAGGTTTTAAGGTAGCAAAGGGCTTACATTCTGGTTGTGTCAGTCACCAACCAGCTCTGTGCCCTCCGGCAAAATCTCTCTCCTTCCTGAGCCTCCATTTTCTCATCCGTCAAATGGGGCTAATGGTTTCTCTCCCTAAGGTGGCTGTGAAACTTAAATAACAAAGAGAACCAACACATTTTACACTGCAGCCTCACTCTTCTGCCCCCTCCCTCCTACCAGTTGCTCACCATCCCGGCGCATTCTTCAAGAGTGGCTCCGAGGCAAGCCAACTGCATGTCAGCCCCGTGGAAAGGTCTACATGGACGGGAACTGAGGCCTTGAGACAAGAGCCGTGTCAGGAGCCTTCTCGGGAGCCAATCCTCTATCCCCAGGCAAGCTCTCAGGCGACCGTGGCGCCGGCCACCACCCTGGCTGCAACCTCATGAGACACTCTGAGCTGGAAGTTCCCAGCTAAGCTGCGTCCGGTTTCCTGGCCCCCCGAAAGCTGTGTGAAGTCATAGATGTTTGCTACATTTGGGGATAAGCTCTGATGCAGCAGTAATAACTAAGATGCTTACCTTTCGGGGCTGTTATAAGAATTAAGAGATGGGGCACCTGGGTGGCTCAGTCAGTTAAACGGCTGCCTTTGGCTCAGGTCATGATCTCGGGGTCCTGGGATCGAGCCCTGCATCGGGCTCCCTGCTCAGCGGGGAGTCTGCTTCTCCCTCCCCCACTCCCCCTGCTTGTGTTCCCTCTCTCGCTGTGTCTCTCTCTGTCAAACAAAAAAAAAAGAATTAAGAGTTAATGCACATCAAATAGCAACCAGACGTACCGGGACCGGTGGCTCCAGAAAGGGCAGAAGGGAGAAGCAGAAGGAAGGAGCACGAGATAAGAAGCCTCGGTCCAGGTCCGAGCCAGGAAGGCCCCTCTTCCAGAACTCTGGCGAGCAGTCTGAGAGACTCAATATAGCCACAGACAATGGCTGCACCATCTGACCCGCTCCCTGCAGCAACAGCTAAGGAGGCGACCCCCTCTCGGGGCAGCCACGAGGCAACCCTTGTAGCCCTCGGCCCAAACACAGCCAAGACTGGACCACTAGCTGACAGCCTCCCTAATTTTGGCCCCGTGTCCAATGTAGGACAAACTGGGAAAAGTCCAATATGCTCCCCTAACCAATCACATAGGGTACCCCCCTTCTAGTTAGCACACCTACAGCTTCCCCACGCCGAGAGAGCCTCTGATCAGAACCTGAAGCCTTCCCTTTGTCCCACTATAAAGCTTTCCTAGTCTTCTGCCGGCCTTCAATTCTCTGCCGAACTCAAGTGATTGGTAGCTGACTCCCTTGGGGTAGGGGGCTCGGAAAACAGCCTTTGTGTCTTCTCATTTGGGTGGTCTTTGTTTATTTCCACAAGCCCATGTTCTCTCTCTGCCTTCCCGGCCCCAGGGCAAGGACAACATCTTCCTCTTCCCCCAGGTAGCTACAGAAACCAGCTCAGGGATGATGGAAGGGGGAGGGTAGGAAGAGTTAAGAGCATAGCTTTGGAACAAGACAGATCTGGGCTCAAATTCCGGTTCTGATACTTAACTAGCTGTGTGATCTTGAGTAAGCCAATTAACAACTCTGAGTTTCTTCATCTCAAGAGGACAGTCCAGTGGAACCCAAGGGCTGGTGTAAGAATTTAGTGAGGTACAGGGGCACCTGGGTGGCTCAGTCGGTTAAGCGGCTGCCTTCGGCTCGGGTCATGATCCTGGGGTCCTGGGATGGAGCCCGATGTGGGGCTCTCTGGTCCCCACCATTCCTCCTCCCACCCCTGCTTTCTGTACAGCAGGCAGCCCGCCCTGAGCGACATTGAGTCAAGAGCACAGACTCCATGCCCAGGGCATATCAAAGCTCAGGGGCTGGTCTCGGGAGAACGCTGGGCAAAGGACATAACCAAGCACTTCTCTAAAGAAATCCACTGGTCAAAAGCAGAGGACAAAATATCTGGCCAGAAACCTGTTGTCTCCCTGTTCTATCCCGGCTCTCAGGGGTGGTCAGGGCAGGGAGACCCTTGTGCCAGGCGGCTCTCCCAGGACCCGGGAGGGTGAGACAGGTCTTCTTCCCCCAATCTCTCCTGTGTCTCTGTGTGTGTGTGTCAGTTTCTTTGTCTCTAAAATGAGAAATGTAAGAGCTTCCCAGGAGGCACACACACGTGAATTAGTTCTCATCTACCCTGGGGATAGTGGCACTGTTCTCTAAATGAGCAAAGTGGCAGATCACTGTCTTAGCCAACGTTACCTGGCCAAGACAAGACCCAGACTAGGAGCCCCCTGGCCTATGTGCTTGGGTGCTTTCATGGCACGTCCTAAACTGACTCAAAGTCCAGATCCCATGTTTTAGGAGTTTTCCTCACCTCGCTGGACTCCTGCCCTTTCTGTTCACTCTGGACTTCTGTGCTCTCATTGATGTAGTTCTCAGTCTTCCATTGGTCCGTATCCCACTCTGCCTTGGACACCTTTACTTCTTGCTGCTCACTGAGAAGCTTCATCAGGAGGCCTGTTCTGGAGATGAGCTTGGCACAGGCCAGTTGCACGTGGGTCTCAGAGCAGTCCATTTTCAAAGTCCGGATAACGTGAGAAATGAGCCTTCTCACGTCGTTGTTCGGGATGAGGGACCGTAGCTGCTGGTTTAGCTGGATTTCAAATAGGTCACCTGGGGCTGAGAGCTTCGACACAGTGAAGCCTGTGGGCTTCGGGGGCAATTCAGTGCCCACGCTGTGGTTTATCCTTCCTGGTTCATTGGTTTGTTTAACAGTTGGCATAAAGTTGTCTGTGGTGACCGCAGAATAGTCATTGGAACTAATCTTATGGTTCCTGAATGCAGGGAGGGTTTGTTCTGGCACAGTCATGTTTCTTGTAGAAATAGGTTTCTCAAAAACATTCTGTGCAGTAGTGTTTTCTCTAAAAGGTTCTGAAAGAGTAAATAATTCTGGAAAAGGATTTTCCTGAGAACTCAGTTCTCCTGAAGATGAAAAAGCCTCCCGTGAAGGGGAATTTATGAGGCTCCTGATGGCGGAGAACGGAGGCCTCTTTGCAAGCATCAGCCTATTACTGATAGGACTTTCCTTTCTGAATTTTCGACTCAGCTTGGCCTTGGGTGCTCTGTGGACCACACGCGAGCGAGTTTTATGAAAGAGGTACTTTTTTCTGGAATGTGAGACTGGTTTAGAAGCCTTATATTCCTAACTCTAGCATTTGCATCCTCTAAAACAAAAATGGTGTCGGTTAAGTCTTTTCGTTTGTTTTTCACCTCAAGTAGGGATTTTGGAGCAGTGGAGGCAGAAGGCCTGCCCAAGATGTACCCTCTCAGGAAAGAAGAGACTGCTGCCTTGTGCTCCTTTGTGAATGACTGCCCCTACTGGGCCTCTGTGCCATGTGAAGCTGCTCCAGCTCCCTTGGGGACGGTCTACTGAGCCTTCTTTCTTTGGCCATATTCTCCACAAATGGCTGGGCATTCTGTTTCCCCCGGTTTCTCTGATGGCGCATTTTTTTGAGGTACCTTTTCCGTAGGCCCTTTGGGCCCTTGATAACCTTCTTTACTCTCAGAAACTTTTTCCCTACACTCTCAGCCTTGGTGAGGCTCTTTTCCTGTGCTTGGGCAGTTTCCAATTTCTTTGGAAAGATTTGGCGTCTGAATTTGGGACCGAAAAGGCCGGAATGTATAAGCATGGCAGTTTTTTCTTTCTTTTCCACCTCATCAATTTTTTCTTGAATTTCTGCATCTAACAAATTTTCTAGAAAATGGAGTTTCCTCAGTTTATTTTTGTAAGTTGAATTGTTTATGGGTCCAGGTTTAAGAAAAGGGTTCCCTGTGTTGTTTGTCAAGGGACCCATGGGCTTGTCTCCGTCTTGCACATTTGAAAACAGAAGTTTAATGAAGGTAATAACGTTGATTCTACATCTTCTAGATTTCCCTCTGAGAAATAAGGCAATATGTAATTCAGCGCACTAATAACATCACTTTCATCATTAAAGTCTAGCTGCTCATTCATAAAGGCTAAACTGAAGCGATTTTTGTCTGAGGATGGCTTCTCTGGCTCAATTATCCGCTCAGTACTGGTGCTCTTCTTCCGGGATTTCAATACCTTCATGAACGAGCCTTCTGCATTCCGTATAGATACTTCTTCATCTGTCAACAAAAAAGAGACTAGTTTCGATAATGAAAGACTGATAGTACAGCTTTCTGTCAGTCCACAGTCATACATCCCAAATAAATTAAGAATCAACAAATATTTGAGTACCATTTAGAGAGGAGACAAACTCAAACTCGAATCTATGATTGGCAACAACAAAAGGAGAAAAGGGTATTTTTTGAAAAAGCAGCTATTTACTCAGAACCTTCCATAGTGTGAATAACTGTATTTGGGATTATTCCATGGGTTCCCCAAGGCTCGATTGTGCAGTGCTCAAAAAAAGTCAAGGCTGGAAGACACTCAGCTAAACTGTGTGCAGATCTAATGTGACTCCTGGCATTTATATGCCCCACCCTGTCCTGCTTCAGGTGCTTCCTCCTTCCACTCTTCAGCATGCTTGTGTTCCTGCTGCCATCACAGATGCCCATGACAACACCCACTGTTAGCAGGTCCTCATCTGGACATGCCCTCTCTACCCACCCACCAATTCCTTTGCTTGGTCCCTGCTCCCATATATTGCAGCTCACATAACATATGCTCTATGTTTTGGAGCAGTGGAGGCAGAAGGCCTGCCCAAGATGTACCCTCTCAGGAAAGAATTGTCCCTTTTATGAATGAAGGCTCCGTACTGGGCCTCTGCGCCATGTGAAGCTGCTCCAGCTCCCTTGGGGACGGTCTACTGAGCCTTCTTTCTTTGGCCATATTCTCCACAAATGGCTGGGCATTCTGTTTCCCCCGGTTTCTCTGATGGCGCATTTTTTTGAGGTACCTTTTCCGTAGGCCCTTTGGGCCCTTGATAACCTTCTTTACTCTCAGAAACTTTTTCCCTACACTCTCAGCCTTGGTGAGGCTCTTTTCCTGTGCTTGGGCAGTTTCCAATTTCTTTGGAAAGATTTGGCGTCTGAATTTGGGACCGAAAAGGCCGGAATGTATAAGCATGGCCGTTTTTTCTTTCTTTTCCACCTCATCAATTTTTTCTTGAATTTCTGCATCTAACAAATTTTCTAGAAAATGGAGTTTCCTCAGTTTATTTTTGTAAGTTGAATTGTTTATGGGTCCAGGTTTAAGAAAAGGGTTCCCTGTGTTGTTTGTCAAGGGACCCATGGGCTTGTCTCCGTCTTGCACATTTGAAAACAGAAGTTTAATGAAGGTAATAACGTTGATTCTACATCTTCTAGATTTCCCTCTGAGAAATAAGGCAATATGTATTCAGCGCACTAATAACATCACTTTCATCATTAAAGTCTAGCTGCTCATTCATAAAGGCTAAACTGAAGCGATTTTTGTCTGAGGATGGCTTCTCTGGCTCAATTATCCGCTCAGTACTGGTGCTCTTCTTCCGGGATTTCAATACCTTCATGAACGAGCCTTCTGCATTCCGTATAGATACTTCTTCATCTGTCAACAAAAAAGAGACTAGTTTCGATAATGAAAGACTGATAGTACAGCTTTCTGTCAGTCCACAGTCATACATCCCAAATAAATTAAGAATCAACAAATATTTGAGTACCATTTAGAGAGGAGACAAACTCAAACTCGAATCTATGACTGGCAACAACAAAAGGAGAAAAGGGTATTTTTTGAAAAAGCAGCTATTTACTCAGAACCTTCCATAGTGTGAATAACTGTATTTGGGATTATTCCATGGGTTCCCCAAGGCTCGATTGTGCAGTGCTCAAAAAAAGTCAAGGCTGGAAGACACTCAGCTAAACTGTGTGCAGATCTAATGTGACTCCTGGCATTCATATACCCCACCCTGTCCTGCTTCAGATGCTTCCTCCTTCCACTCTTCAGCATGCTTGTGTTCCTGCTGCCATCACAGATGCCCATGACAACACCCACTGTTAGCAGGTCCTCATCTGCACATGCCCTCTCTACCCACCCACCAATTCCTTTGCTTGGTCCCTGCTCCCATATATTGCAGCTCACATAACATATGCTCTATGTTTTGGAGCAGTGGAGGCAGAAGGCCTGCCCAAGATGGACCCTCTCAGGAAAGAATTGTCTCCTTTATGAATGAAGGCTCCGAACTGGGTCTCTGCGCCGTGTGAAGCTGCTCCAGCTCCCTTGGGGACGGTCTACTGAGCCTTCTTTCTTTGGCCATATTCTCCACAAATGGCTGGGCATTCTGTTTCCCCCGGTTTCTCTGATGGCGCATTTTTTTGAGGTACCTTTTCCGTAGGCCCTTTGGGCCCTTGATAACCTTCTTTACTCTCAGAAACTTTTTCCCTACACTCTCAGCCTTGGTGAGGCTCTTTTCCTGTGCTTGGGCAGTTTCCAATTTCTTTGGAAAGATTTGGCGTCTGAATTTGGGACCGAAAAGGCCGGAATGTATAAGCATGGCCGTTTTTTCTTTCTTTTCCACCTCATCAATTTTTTCTTGAATTTCTGCATCTAACAAATTTTCTAGAAAATGGAGTTTCCTCAGTTTATTTTTGTAAGTTGAATTGTTTATGGGTCCAGGTTTAAGAAAAGGGTTCCCTGTGTTGTTTGTCAAGGGACCCATGGGCTTGTCTCCGTCTTGCACATTTGAAAACAGAAGTTTAATGAAGGTAATAACGTTGATTCTACATCTTCTAGATTTCCCTCTGAGAAATAAGGCAATATGTAATTCAGCGCACTAATAACATCACTTTCATCATTAAAGTCTAGCTGCTCATTCATAAAGGCTAAACTGAAGCGATTTTTGTCTGAGGATGGCTTCTCTGGCTCAATTATCCGCTCAGTACTGGTGCTCTTCTTCCGGGATTTCAATACCTTCATGAACGAGCCTTCTGCATTCCGTATAGATACTTCTTCATCTGTCAACAAAAAAGAGACTAGTTTCGATAATGAAAGACTGATAGTACAGCTTTCTGTCAGTCCACAGTCATACATCCCAAATAAATTAAGAATCAACAAATATTTGAGTACCATTTAGAGAGGAGACAAACTCAAACTCGAATCTATGACTGGCAACAACAAAAGGAGAAAAGGGTATTTTTTGAAAAAGCAGCTATTTACTCAGAACCTTCCATAGTGTGAATAACTGTATTTGGGATTATTCCATGGGTTCCCCAAGGCTCGATTGTGCAGTGCTCAAAAAAAGTCAAGGCTGGAAGACACTCAGCTAAACTGTGTGCAGATCTAATGTGACTCCTGGCATTCATATACCCCACCCTGTCCTGCTTCAGATGCTTCCTCCTTCCACTCTTCAGCATGCTTGTGTTCCTGCTGCCATCACAGATGCCCATGACAACACCCACTGTTAGCAGGTCCTCATCTGCACATGCCCTCTCTACCCACCCACCAATTCCTTTGCTTGGTCCCTGCTCCCATATATTGCAGCTCACATAACATATGCTCTATGTTTTGGAGCAGTGGAGGCAGAAGGCCTGCCCAAGATGGACCCTCTCAGGAAAGAATTGTCTCCTTTATGAATGAAGGCTCCGAACTGGGTCTCTGCGCCGTGTGAAGCTGCTCCAGCTCCCTTGGGGACGGTCTACTGAGCCTTCTTTCTTTGGCCATATTCTCCACAAATGGCTGGGCATTCTGTTTCCCCCAGTTTCTCTGATGGCGCATTTTTTTGAGGTACCTTTTCCGTAGGCCCTTTGGGCCCTTGATAACCTTCTTTACTCTCAGAAACTTTTTCCCTACACTCTCAGCCTTGGTGAGGCTCTTTTCCTGTGCTTGGGCAGTTTCCAATTTCTTTGGAAAGATTTGGCGTCTGAATTTGGGACCGAAAAGGCCGGAATGTATAAGCATGGCAGTTTTTTCTTTCTTTTCCACCTCATCAATTTTTTCTTGAATTTCTGCATCTAACAAATTTTCTAGAAAATGGAGTTTCCTCAGTTTATTTTTGTAAGTTGAATTGTTTATGGGTCCAGGTTTAAGAAAAGGGTTCCCTGTGTTGTTTGTCAAGGGACCCATGGGCTTGTCTCCGTCTTGCACATTTGAAAACAGAAGTTTAATGAAGGTGATAACGTTGATTCTACATCTTCTAGATTTCCCTCTGAGAAATAAGGCAATATGTAATTCAGCGCACTAATAACATCACTTTCATCATTAAAGTCTAGCTGCTCATTCATAAAGGCTAAACTGAAGCGATTTTTGTCTGAGGATGGCTTCTCTGGCTCAATTATCCGCTCAGTACTGGTGCTCTTCTTCCGGGATTTCAATACCTTCATGAACGAGCCTTCTGCATTCCGTATAGATACTTCTTCATCTGTCAACAAAAAAGAGACTAGTTTCGATAATGAAAGACTGATAGTACAGCTTTCTGTCAGTCCACAGTCATACATCCCAAATAAATTAAGAATCAACAAATATTTGAGTACCATTTAGAGAGGAGACAAACTCAAACTCGAATCTATGACTGGCAACAACAAAAGGAGAAAAGGGTATTTTTTGAAAAAGCAGCTATTTACTCAGAACCTTCCATAGTGTGAATAACTGTATTTGGGATTATTCCATGGGTTCCCCAAGGCTCGATTGTGCAGTGCTCAAAAAAAGTCAAGGCTGGAAGACACTCAGCTAAACTGTGTGCAGATCTAATGTGACTCCTGGCATTCATATACCCCACCCTGTCCTGCTTCAGATGCTTCCTCCTTCCACTCTTCAGCATGCTTGTGTTCCTGCTGCCATCACAGATGCCCATGACAACACCCACTGTTAGCAGGTCCTCATCTGCACATGCCCTCTCTACCCACCCACCAATTCCTTTGCTTGGTCCCTGCTCCCATATATTGCAGCTCACATAACATATGCTCTATGTTTTGGAGCAGTGGAGGCAGAAGGCCTGCCCAAGATGGACCCTCTCAGGAAAGAATTGTCTCCTTTATGAATGAAGGCTCCGTACTGGGCCTCTGCGCCGTGTGAAGCTGCTCCAGCTCCCTTGGGGACGGTCTACTGAGCCTTCTTTCTTTGGCCATATTCTCCACAATTGGCTGGGCATTCTGTTTCCCCCGGTTTCTCTGATGGCGCATTTTTTTGAGGTACCTTTCCGTAGGCCCTTTGGGCCCTTCATAACCTTCTTTACTCTCGGAAACTTTTTCCCTACACTCTTAGCCTTGGTGAGGCTCTTTTCCTGTGCTTGGGCAGTTTCCAATTTCTTTGGAAAGATTCGGCGTCTGAATTTGGGACCGAAAAGGCCGGAATGTATAAGCATGGCAGTTTTTTCTTTCTTTTCCACCTCATCAATTTTTTCTTGAATTTCTGCATCTAACAAATTTTCTAGATAATGGAGTTTCCTCAGTTTATTTTTGTAAGTTGAATTGTTTATGGGTCCAGGTTTAAGAAAAGGGTTCCCTGTGTTGTTTGTCAAGGGACCCATGGGCTTGTCTCCGTCTTGCACATTTGAAAACAGAAGTTTAATGAAGGTGATAACGTTGATTCTACATCTTCTAGATTTCCCTCTGAGAAATAAGGCAATATGTAATTCAGCGCACTAATAACATCACTTTCATCATTAAAGTCTAGCTGCTCATTCATAAAGGCTAAACTGAAGCGATTTTTGTCTGAGGATGGCTTCTCTGGCTCAATTATCCGCTCAGTACTGGTGCTCTTCTTCCGGGATTTCAATACCTTCATGAACGAGCCTTCTGCATTCCGTATAGATACTTCTTCATCTGTCAACAAAAAAGAGACTAGTTTCGATAATGAAAGACTGATAGTACAGCTTTCTGTCAGTCCACAGTCATACATCCCAAATAAATTAAGAATCAACAAATATTTGAGTACCATTTAGAGAGGAGACAAACTCAAACTCGAATGTATGACTGGCAACAACAAAAGGAGAAAAGGGTATTTTTTGAAAAAGCAGCTATTTACTCAGAACCTTCCATAGTGTGAATAACTGTATTTGGGATTATTCCATGGGTTCCCAAGGCTCGATTGTGCAGTGCTCAAAAAAATTCAAGGCTGGAAGACTCTCAGCTAAACTGTGTGCAGATCTAATGTGACTCCTGGCATTCATATACCCCACCCTGTCCTGCTTCAGATGCTTCCTCCTTCCACTCTTCAGCATGCTTGTGTTCCTCCTGCCATCACAGATGCCCATGACAACACCCACTGTTAGCAGGTCCTCATCTGCACATGCCCTCTCTACCCACCCACCAATTCCTTTGCTTGGTCCCTGCTCCCATATATTGCAGCTCGCATAACATATGCTCTATGTTTAGGAGCAGTGGAGGCAGACGGCCTGCCCAAGATGGACCCTCTCAGGAAAGAATTGTCTCCTTTATGAATGAAGGCTCCGTACTGGGCCTCTGCGCCGTGTGAAGCTGCTCCAGCTCCCTTGGGGACGGTCTACTGAGCCTTCTTTCTTTGGCCATATTCTCCACAAATGGCTGGGCATTCTGTTTCCCCCGGTTTCTCTGATGGCGCATTTTTTTGAGGTACCTTTTCCGTAGGCCCTTTGGGCCCTTCATAACCTTCTTTACTCTCGGAAACTTTTTCCCTACACTCTCAGCCTTGGTGAGGCTCTTTTCCTGTGCTTGGGCAGTTTCCAATTTCTTTGGAAAGATTCGGCGTCTGAATTTGGGACCGAAAAGGCCGGAATGTATAAGCATGGCAGTTTTTTCTTTCTTTTCCACCTCATCAATTTTTTCTTGAATTTCCGCATCTAACAAATTTTCTAGAAAATGGAGTTTCCTCAGTTTATTTTTGTAAGTTGAATTGTTTATGGGTCCAGGTTTAAGAAAAGGGTTCCCTGTGTTGTTTGTCAAGGGACCCATGGGCTTGTCTCCGTCTTGCACATTTGAAAACAGAAGTTTAATGAAGGTAATAACGTTGATTCTACATCTTCTAGATTTCCCTCTGAGAAATAAGGCAATATGTAATTCAGCGCACTAATAACATCACTTTCATCATTAAAGTCTAGCTGCTCATTCATAAAGGCTAAACTGAAGCGATTTTTGTCTGAGGATGGCTTCTCTGGCTCAATTATCCGCTCAGTACTGGTGCTCTTCTTCCGGGATTTCAATACCTTCATGAACGAGCCTTCTGCATTCCGTATAGATACTTCTTCATCTGTCAACAAAAAAGAGACTAGTTTCGATAATGAAAGACTGATAGTACAGCTTTCTGTCAGTCCACAGTCATACATCCCAAATAAATTAAGAATCAACAAATATTTGAGTACCATTTAGAGAGGAGACAAACTCAAACTCGAATCTATGACTGGCAACAACAAAAGGAGAAAAGGGTATTTTTTGAAAAAGCAGCTATTTACTCAGAACCTTCCATAGTGTGAATAACTGTATTTGGGATTATTCCATGGGTTCCCCAAGGCTCGATTGTGCAGTGCTCAAAAAAAGTCAAGGCTGGAAGACACTCAGCTAAACTGTGTGCAGATCTAATGTGACTCCTGGCATTCATATACCCCACCCTGTCCTGCTTCAGATGCTTCCTCCTTCCACTCTTCAGCATGCTTGTGTTCCTCCTGCCATCACAGATGCCCATGACAACACCCACTGTTAGCAGGTCCTCATCTGCACATGCCCTCTCTACCCACCCACCAATTCCTTTGCTTGGTCCCTGCTCCCATATATTGCAGCTCGCATAACATATGCTCTATGTTTAGGAGCAGTGGAGGCAGACGGCCTGCCCAAGATGGACCCTCTCAGGAAAGAATTGTCTCCTTTATGAATGAAGGCTCCGTACTGGGCCTCTGCGCCGTGTGAAGCTGCTCCAGCTCCCTTGGGGACGGTCTACTGAGCCTTCTTTCTTTGGCCATATTCTCCACAAATGGCTGGGCATTCTGTTTCCCCCGGTTTCTCTGATGGCGCATTTTTTTGAGGTACCTTTTCCGTAGGCCCTTTGGGCCCTTGATAACCTTCTTTACTCTCGGAAACTTTTTCCCTACACTCTCAGCCTTGGTGAGGCTCTTTTCCTGTGCTTGGGCAGTTTCCAATTTCTTTGGAAAGATTCGGCGTCTGAATTTGGGACCGAAAAGGCCGGAATGTATAAGGATGGCAGTTTTTTCTTTCTTTTCCACCTCATCAATTTTTTCTTGAATTTCCGCATCTAACAAATTTTCTAGAAAATGGAGTTTCCTCAGTTTATTTTTGTAAGTTGAATTGTTTATGGGTCCAGGTTTAAGAAAAGGGTTCCCTGTGTTGTTTGTCAAGGGACCCATGGGCTTGTCTCCGTCTTGCACATTTGAAAACAGAAGTTTAATGAAGGTAATAACGTTGATTCTACATCTTCTAGATTTCCCTCTGAGAAATAAGGCAATATGTAATTCAGCGCACTAATAACATCACTTTCATCATTAAAGTCTAGCTGCTCATTCATAAAGGCTAAACTGAAGCGATTTTTGTCTGAGGATGGCTTCTCTGGCTCAATTATCCGCTCAGTACTGGTGCTCTTCTTCCGGGATTTCAATACCTTCATGAACGAGCCTTCTGCATTCCGTATAGATACTTCTTCATCTGTCAACAAAAAAGAGACTAGTTTCGATAATGAAAGACTGATAGTACAGCTTTCTGTCAGTCCACAGTCATACATCCCAAATAAATTAAGAATCAACAAATATTTGAGTACCATTTAGAGAGGAGACAAACTCAAACTCGAATCTATGACTGGCAACAACAAAAGGAGAAAAGGGTATTTTTTGAAAAAGCAGCTATTTACTCAGAACCTTCCATAGTGTGAATAACTGTATTTGGGATTATTCCATGGGTTCCCCAAGGCTCGATTGTGCAGTGCTCAAAAAAAGTCAAGGCTGGAAGACACTCAGCTAAACTGTGTGCAGATCTAATGTGACTCCTGGCATTCATATACCCCACCCTGTCCTGCTTCAGATGCTTCCTCCTTCCACTCTTCAGCATGCTTGTGTTCCTGCTGCCATCACAGATGCCCATGACAACACCCACTGTTAGCAGGTCCTCATCTGCACATGCCCTCTCTACCCACCCACCAATTCCTTTGCTTGGTCCCTGCTCCCATATATTGCAGCTCACATAACATATGCTCTATGTTTTGGAGCAGTGGAGGCAGAAGGCCTGCCCAAGATGGACCCTCTCAGGAAAGAATTGTCTCCTTTATGAATGAAGGCTCCGTACTGGGCCTCTGCTCCGTGTGAAGCTGCTCCAGCTCCCTTGGGGACGGTCTACTGAGCCTTCTTTCTTTGGCCATATTCTCCACAAATGGCTGGGCATTCTGTTTCCCCCGGTTTCTCTGATGGCGCATTTTTTTGAGGTACCTTTTCCGTAGGCCCTTTGGGCCCTTGATAACCTTCTTTACTCTCGGAAACTTTTCCCCTACACTCTCAGCCTTGGTGAGGCTCTTTTCCTGTGCTTGGGCAGTTTCCAATTTCTTTGGAAAGACTCGGCGTCTGAATTTGGGACCGAAAAGGCCGGAATGTATAAGCATGGCAGTTTTTTCTTTCTTTTCCACCTCATCAATTTTTTCTTGAATTTCTGCATCTAACAAATTTTCTAGAAAATGGAGTTTCCTCAGTTTATTTTTGTAAGTTGAATTGTTTATGGGTCCAGGTTTAAGAAAAGGGTTCCCTGTGTTGTTTGTCAAGGGACCCATGGGCTTGTCTCCGTCTTGCACATTTGAAAACAGAAGTTTAATGAAGGTAATAACGTTGATTCTACATCTTCTAGATTTCCCTCTGAGAAATAAGGCAATATGTAATTCAGCGCACTAATAACATCACTTTCATCATTAAAGTCTAGCTGCTCATTCATAAAGGCTAAACTGAAGCGATTTTTGTCTGAGGATGGCTTCTCTGGCTCAATTATCCGCTCAGTACTGGTGCTCTTCTTCCGGGATTTCAATACCTTCATGAACGAGCCTTCTGCATTCCGTATAGATACTTCTTCATCTGTCAACAAAAAAGAGACTAGTTTCGATAATGAAAGACTGATAGTACAGCTTTCTGTCAGTCCACAGTCATACATCCCAAATAAATTAAGAATCAACAAATATTTGAGTACCATTTAGAGAGGAGACAAACTCAAACTCGAATCTATGACTGGCAACAACAAAAGGAGAAAAGGGTATTTTTTGAAAAAGCAGCTATTTACTCAGAACCTTCCATAGTGTGAATAACTGTATTTGGGATTATTCCATGGGTTCCCCAAGGCTCGATTGTGCAGTGCTCAAAAAAAGTCAAGGCTGGAAGACACTCAGCTAAACTGTGTGCAGATCTAATGTGACTCCTGGCATTCATATACCCCACCCTGTCCTGCTTCAGATGCTTCCTCCTTCCACTCTTCAGCATGCTTGTGTTCCTGCTGCCATCACAGATGCCCATGACAACACCCACTGTTAGCAGGTCCTCATCTGCACATGCCCTCTCTACCCACCCACCAATTCCTTTGCTTGGTCCCTGCTCCCATATATTGCAGCTCACATAACATATGCTCTATGTTTTGGAGCAGTGGAGGCAGAAGGCCTGCCCAAGATGGACCCTCTCAGGAAAGAATTGTCTCCTTTATGAATGAAGGCTCCGTACTGGGCCTCTGCGCCGTGTGAAGCTGCTCCAGCTCCCTTGGGGACGGTACTGAGCCTTCTTTCTTTGGCCATATTCTCCACAAATGGCTGGGCATTCTGTTTCCCCCGGTTTCTCTGATGGCGCATTTTTTTGAGGTACCTTTTCCGTAGGCCCTTTGGGCCCTTGATAACCTTCTTTACTCTCGGAAACTTTTTCCCTACACTCTCAGCCTTGGTGAGGCTCTTTTCCTGTGCTTGGGCAGTTTCCAATTTCTTTGGAAAGATTCGGTGTCTGAATTTGGGACCGAAAAGGCCGGAATGTATAAGCATGGCAGTTTTTTCTTTCTTTTCCACCTCATCAATTTTTTCTTGAATTTCTGCATCTAACATATTTTCTAGAAAATGGAGTTTCCTCAGTTTATTTTTGTAAGTTGAATTGTTTATGGGTCCAGGTTTAAGAAAAGGGTTCCCTGTGTTGTTTGTCAAGGGACCCATGGGCTTGTCTCCGTCTTGCACATTTGAAAACAGAAGTTTAATGAAGGTAATAACGTTGATTCTACATCTTCTAGATTTCCCTCTGAGAAATAAGGCAATATGTAATTCAGCGCACTAATAACATCACTTTCATCATTAAAGTCTAGCTGCTCATTCATAAAGGCTAAACTGAAGCGATTTTTGTCTGAGGATGGCTTCTCTGGCTCAATTATCCGCTCAGTACTGGTGCTCTTCTTCCGGGATTTCAATACCTTCATGAACGAGCCTTCTGCATTCCGTATAGATACTTCTTCATCTGTCAACAAAAAAGAGACTAGTTTCGATAATGAAAGACTGATAGTACAGCTTTCTGTCAGTCCACAGTCATACATCCCAAATAAATTAAGAATCAACAAATATTTGAGTACCATTTAGAGAGGAGACAAACTCAAACTCGAATCTATGATTGGCAACAACAAAAGGAGAAAAGCGTATTTTTTGAAAAAGCAGCTATTTACTCAGAACCTTCCATAGTGTGAATAACTGTATTTGGGATTATTCCATGGGTTCCCCAAGGCTCGATTGTGCAGTGCTCAAAAAAAGTCAAGGCTGGAAGACACTCAGCTAAACTGTGTGCAGATCTAATGTGACTCCTGGCATTCGTATACCCCACCCTGTCCTGCTTCAGATGCTTCCTCCTTCCACTCTTCAGCATGCTTGTGTTCCTGCTGCCATCACAGATGCCCATGACAACACCCACTGTTAGCAGGTCCTCATCTGGACATGCCCTCTCTACCCACCCACCAATTCCTTTGCTTGGTCCCTGCTCCCATATATTGCAGCTCACATAACATATGCTCTATGTTTTGGAGCAGTGGAGGCAGAAGGCGTGCCCAAGATGTACCCTCTCAGGAAAGAATTGTCTCCTTTATGAATGAAGGCTCCGTACTGGGCCTCTGCGCCGTGTGAAGGTGCTCCAGCTCTCTTGGGGACGGTCTACTGAGCCTTCTTTCTTTGGCCATATTCTCCACAAATGGCTGGGCATTCTGTTTCCCCCGGTTTCTCTGATTGCGCATTTGTTTGAGTTCAATTACAAAGAGCCCTGTCCCAGGACCCTGAGCCCAAGTCAAGAGTTGGATGCTTAACCAACTGAGCCACCCAAGCACCCGTAATTTCCTCTCTTTTTAAATGTAGTTTTACCTATCATATGGCAGCTGTAAACAACATAAGTTAGTTTTGTCTCTTCTTGAACTCTAAACAGAGCTCTGGCTAACGATTTCTTATCAGTACTTGAAATTATATCTATTTATTATATTTACATATTTGTTTTTATATTATATATTTGTAAACCCCTCGAGAACTGGGGTATTTGGTCAATTTTATCCTTGAGCCTCTATCCCAGGCATGTAAAAACAGTTCCTGGTATACAGTAGATGCTCTATAAATATTTGTTGAATGAATTCAAAAAGTGACAGGTATCAATATGCAAACATACTGCCTTTATTTAAAACAAATTATCCATTTATTATCACTGGTGAGGATAAGTACAACTTAATAAACAATAATAATAATGTCTTTATAATAATAATGGTAAATTATAATAATTTATAATCATAATAAATAAATAATAATAAATGTCTTTCTCCACCCCCACCCCTTAATTTGTGACTCAATCTCAATCTTTTGAGACAAGAACCTTTTGAGAATTTCATAAAAGCTATGGACCTTTTCCCTAGAAAACTGCACTTTCTTGAATATGTGCAAAGGTGTGCACGTGATTTCAATTTATGAATCATCCCTTTTGGGCATAGGTCTGTGAGGAGAATGGATTGAATTCGGAGGAGGGCCAAACTTGGGTGGATAATAAAATGATATGTCACATATTTGTTGTAGATATCTCAAAGTATCATTTATTCTCATCCCTACCTTGAATTGTTATTATACCTACCACTATATCTTGTTATTTAATGTGTGAACAGAAGCAGGTTTATTGCTATATCACTAATCTTTTTTAAAAAATATTTTGAAAACTGTATTTCAATATAATTTCCTTTTACTATATATTTTAAATTATTATACATTTATAAACATTATCCCAAGAACACAGTCTTCTGCAGATCATCAAATAGATATATAGAAGAAAAGGTTAAAAATCCTGCCCCAGGGGACCAGTGATCCATAGTTAGGAACCTCTGCCTCAAGCTGAATTAGAAATCTGCAAATCTTACTAGATTCATGTTCTAGTATATAAACTCCCAAACACATGCTTTTTAAAAATTAATTTTTAAATTTCTATTTATTTTCTAAAACTATGTTTTATATATATGTATTCACATGGCTCAAAATTCCAAAGGTATATAGTACACAATTCAAAGTTTTTCTGCTACTCCTGTCCCTCAGCCTACCCATCCCCCTCCACTCCCTAAAGAAAAGTAACGTGCCAAATGACTTTCAGTTTTCTTACAAGTGTGGGAAACAAAATCTCCAAGTCAGACACTATCATGGGGAAATACAAACTATAAATAGTATTTAAGAAATTCATAAAATAAAAAAATTTTGCTTAGTTCTAGCATTTCTCCAATAAGATAACAAACTAAGGGTGGGGGAATCTACTTTAGTGGGATCATAACCCCTATTTTTAGATTACGATGACTACTATGTCTTTTATTACTAACTCAGAAGTCATTTATGACTTATCTACTCAAGTTGAACTAATGATACGATACACAAGCTGTCATGAAAAATGCCAGTTAGTTGCTTTGAGTGTAATATTTTTTCCAAAATCATTTGTATCTACGTTGACTTTTTCCACAAATCAATTAAAAAAAAGATAACAAAAGGTTGGCAAAGGACAGAAAATTCAGATAAGAAATACAAATGTTCAGTAAACAAAGAGAGACATTTAAATTTACAAGTAATCAGAAAACTTCAAATTCAGATGAGACCCCTTTTATGCACCCATCAGATCAGCCAAGAAATGGAGAATATCCAGTGGTGGAGGGGTGTGAGGAGGTGAATGCTGTCATGGTCTATGGGTTGGGGTGTAAGTCGGCACAACTTTTTTGAGGGCAATTAAAATTGTACATCTACATAGTCTTCATCCCAACAATTCCATTTCTAGATCTCTATTCTACAGAAATCCCTGCCCGTGTACACAAAGATGCATTGAGGAGGTGGTTCAGTGCAGCAATGCATGTGACAAGAAAACCGGACACAGTCTAAACATTCATCAATAGGGGAATTATTAAATTATAATACATTCATACTACGGAATATTATGCAGGAGTTTACGTGAATGGGGTAACCCCCTATGTACTAGAAGAAAAGAAATCTAAGACCTACCATGAAGCAAGAGAATGGAGTTGTAGGATGTTACCATTTATGTAAAAGAAAAAAAAAAAAAGAAAGAAAATCACACAACAAACCTGTTTTGTTGTCTATAAATATGTGTGTAGACAAATGCATGGATAAAGGTCTGGAAGGATATATATGAAATCCAGAGTAGTGGCTATCTCAGCGGTGGGGGATCAGAACACAAGGAGGATGTTCACTATATCACTATATTCTTTCATTTTTATATATTGAGAATATAATCATGTATTCCTTGTATAATAGAATATAAGTTCAGATTGACTCTAATTTTAAAGAGAGCCTGCCAAATTTAATTTTTAAAATAAACACTGAACTGCAATCAATAGAGGTTGAATTGGGATATGGAGGGGGAAATACCTTTCCTCAGAGCTACTGACTTCAAAATTCTGCACCAAGAACGATCTTAGAATGCAGTTCAGTTTTTTGTATTTGTATTTGGAGAGAATATACTCACAGTTTCTCAGTCCAACGGTATGGCTTCCATGTATTTTCATCAATGTAAGAAATAGAATTTCCTTTGAAATTTCTGTGAAGAAACACAGTTCAGATCCTTGAATAGGTAGGAAAAGAATGAACAGAATAAGTAAAAGAAGCATTGGCAACCTTGTGGGGAATATTCCAATGCAGAAAATACCAGCGTTCTAATTTCCACAGCTATCAGCATCCCAGTTTGCACAATTAATGAAGAGATGATGCGGGACTGCTGTGCGCAAACAAGGCATCTCCCTAGAACCTGAACTTCCTATCTTGGACAGATATTGCCAGTTAATTACTTTGACTATGAGTGTTTTCTCCAAAATCACTTATGTGTCCAAAATGGCTCCTTCGTAAATCAGTGAGAAAATAATAATTCAACAGAAACATGGCCAAAATGTATCACTTATCAGCAAACAAAGGTAAAGAAATCCTAAGCCAGGCAACACCAAAGCTTTGGCTCAGTGCCCTCTGTTGAAACCTCTTCAGCTGTTCGGATAAAGGAAGTTAGAAATTAGAGGAACTAATATGGAGAGATTTCTTAGACGTACTGCACAAGGAAAAGCAACAAATCACTGAGCAAGGAATAGAAAGTATTACCTCATTAGGGGAAAAATTGCAAAGGAAAGCGATGGGAAGGAAGGACACACACCGAAATGGTAACAGGAGTTATCTTACAGGTGGTAGGGAGGGTGGGGTGGGATTTTTACATTTTATCCTATATGCTTGTGCCATTTAAAAACAAACAAACAAAACAAACAAAAAAACCCCCAGTGAGAATGTATCCACGAATTGCATGTGTTTAAAAGAAGCCACGAAATGCCTGAGACTCCGTTTCATCCAGTAACTCTGTATTTTTACCTTTAGCTTTCCTCAGCAAAAACTTACCCATTCAGTTTATATACACATTTTTTCTAGGGGAGTCAGAAACAAGGCAAAACAGGTACCCATCTGGCCATCTGCCTAGTGGCCATTTCCAGGAACCAGAAGCCTTCTGGTTGCTTTATGTTCCCTCAGAAAAGATGCCTAAAACTGAACTTATCTCCCTCAAACTGGCTCTCCTTCCCAACTGCTGTGTTTCCACCTGTTCTTCCGCCATTGTACTGCTCATACAGGACAGAAACTTCAAGAGTCAGGTTTCATTTTTCTCTTTCCTGGACACACCCTACCCGCTACTCTCATCAGTTACTCAGTCTTGCCGCTTCTTCCTTTGTGGTGCTCTCAGGATTTTCTTTCTACTCCTATCACAGCCACTCTGATCCGGCCCCTTGTCATTTTACTGCCAGCTTTTGCTAGAGCGTTCTATCTGGTCTCCCTAGATCAAGCTTTCCTCTCTAGATCGCTCTACATAGGGAATCAAAAACAATCCTCTTGTTTTAATGATACTTATCTCTTGCGGGAAACCTTTCAGTGACTCTCTATATCTCAGAGTGTAACTTTCAAAGCCCTCTAGCTGATAGTTAAGGGTTTTCATAATCATATCTTTCACAGCGTCCTAACCTAATTCTTAATTCCTCATCAGTCTTGCAGCAGTGACTTTGCCTAGACTATACTCCCTAGTTTTGCTCTATTTAACCAATCATAGCCACTCTTGAAGTCTCAGCTAAAGTTTTAGCTTATCCATGCAGCTCTCCCTCACCTCCACACTCTACTGATTACAGATTCTGGTGAATTACAGCACCTATGGTCTGTACTTAATCATAGGTCACCTCCCTTTCTATGCCTGTTTCCTTTCTTCCCACCTATCATTTCATGTTCTAAAGACAATGTCATACTCTCATGGATCCCACAGTACTGAGTCCTGGGCTGGGCACAAAATAGGTGCTATATATAGAAGGCCAGGGAACAAAGATGAGCTCTGAACATAACTGAGGAGTCAAATAATAATACATAACACTCATATATATGCTAGGCACCAGCGTTAAGTGCTTTATATGTATTAACTCATCTAAATCTCACAATAAGCCCACGAGATGGTAACTATCATAATCCCCATTTTACGGAAAAGGAAAAGGAATCAAAAGCTAGTAAGTGACAGACCTCGGTTCAAAGCCAGGCGGTCTAGTTCCAGAATCTCTACTCTTAACCCCTTTGTTGTATCACCACCAACGAGATGGAGAGAAGGACATGTGGCTATAAAGAGGATGGAGCAAAAGTGGGAGAGTAGAGGTTAAGGAATGAAATGATGGGGATAAAAAACTGGATAAGAAAAAGGAATAAGGACAATTGCAAGTAGAAGATTGGAGAAGGGGGAACAATAGCAAAGAGCAAAACAAAGATAAGGGACAGTTGACAAAGAAAAGGTAAAAACAGAAAGTCAACATGGGTTGGGGAGATGAGGAAGGCCCAGGAAGACCTGGAAGAAAAGGCTGCCGTGGCAAGCAGGAGGCAGAGAACAAATGAGGAAAGGCAATTCTTACAAGATGGTGAAGGTGCCGTTGTAGGTGTTGGGCTCTGGCACCGGCACTCTGTGGAGCCTCTGCTTTGCGCTGAAACCAGTACACGACAGCGTCTCATCTTTGCAGATACACAGCTCACATAGGTTGATGTTCGCGGTAGCGTTCTCTTCTGGTTGCTCAGTTAAAGTTGCGTAGGCCTTTTCTGGGGTATATTTTACAAGAGGCAGCCCTGAATGCACAGTGGGTCGTTGGGGGAAAAACTGTCTCAGACGACTCTGGGTCGTTGGGGGAAAAACTGTCTCAGATGACTCTGGTTGCGGACGTACAGGAATTTTCAGGTCCACGGGTGGAACTGTGACTTTAGTCAGCTTTGGATGTTGACTCTGAACCTGTTCTGGATGGGCAAGTGTCACCTCAAGGTCCTTTGGAGGAGGAGCTATGGTCTTCTTCATGGTTGTAGAATGTGTAGGCTCTGTAATAGGTTCTGGAGTAATGCTAAGCCCCAAGCCCACATGATGAAATGTGGTGCTGGGTGATGCCGGATGCTGACCTTGATCCTTACTTGGAGTTGGAGCTGTCGCCTCCTGATGGAACGGATATTGAACTACAACTTCCTTAGGTGGCTCTGGAGGCTGAGTTGGGATCTCTTGCATGGTTGGAGAAGGTTCAACCTCCATATTGGATCCTGCAGTTACAGTAATTTCCAGGTCCATAGGTGGAACCGTGACTTCAGTCAGGTTTGGATGTTGACTCTGAACCTGTTCTGGATGTGCAAGTGTCACCTCAAGGTCCTTTGGAGGAGGAGCTGTAGTCTTCTTCGTGGTTGTAGAATGTGCAGCCTCCATAATAGGTTCTGGAGTAATGGTAAGCCCCAAGCCCACATGATGAAATGTGGTGCTGGGTGACGGTGGATGCTGACCTTGATCCTTACTTGGAGTTGGAGCTGTCACCTCCTGATGGAATGGATATTGAACTACAACCTCCTTAGGTGGCTCTGGAGGCTCAGTTGGGGTCTCTTGCACGGTTGGAGAAGTTTCGGTCTCTGTAGTAGGTTCTGGAGTTATGATAAGCCCCAGGTCCAAAGGTTTAACCGTGACTTTATTTAAGGTTGGATGCTGAACCCGAACCTGCTCTGACTGTGGAAATGTCACCTCAAGGTCCTTTGGAGGAGTTGTAGTCTGCTGCAGGGTTGTAGACTGTTTAACCTCTGTAGTAGATTCTGGAGTTATGGTAAGCTCCAGGTCCAAAGGTTGAACTGTCACATCTGGTGACCACCGATGCTGAGCTTGATCCTGACGTGGTGTTGGAACTGCTGCCTCTTGATATACGGCAGGTTGACATACAAGTTCCTTAGGCGGCTCTGGATGCTGATGTGCGGTCTCATGCATGGCTGGAGAAGGTTCAACCTCGGCAGTAGATTCTGGAGTTATGGGAAGTTCCAGGTCCAAAGGTTTAACTGTGACTTTATTTAAGGTTGGACGGTGAGACTGAACCTGCTCTGAATGTGCAAGTGTCACCTCAAGGTCTTTTGGAGGAGATGTAGTCTTTTTCAGGGGTGTAAAATGTTCAACTTCTGTAGTGGGTTCTGGACTTACACTAAGCTCCGGGTCCAAAGGTTGAACTGTTACCTTGGGTGATGATGGATGCTGAGCTTGATCTTGACCTGGTGTCTGAACAATCTCCTCCTGACATACTGGAGATTGAGCTACAACAACCTCCTTAGGTGGCTCTGGAGGCTGAACTGGGGTCCCCTGCGTAGGTAGAGAAAGTTCAGTCTCCTTAGTAAATTCTGGAGTTATGGTAAGCCCCAGGTCCAAAGGTTGAACTGTGACTTCAGCCAAAGTTGGATGCTGAGTCTGAACCTGCTCTAGGTGTGCAAATGTCACTTCGAGGTCCTTTGGAGGAGCTATAGTTTTCTTCAGGGCTGTAGAATGTTCGACCTCTGTAGTGGGTTCTGGAGTTACGGTAAGCTCCAGGTCTAAAGGTTGAACTGTGACTTCAGTCAAATTTGGTTGCTGAGCCTGAACGTGCTCTGGATGTGGAAGTGTCAGCTCGGGGTCCTCTGGAAGAGATAGAGTCTGCTGCAGGGCCGTGGAATGCTCAGCCTCTGTAGTAGGTTCTGGAGTTACAGTAAGCTCCAGGTCAACAGGTTTAACAGTGGCACTGGGCAAGTTTGAATGCTGAGCTTGCTCTTGTCCTAGAGCTGGAACTGTCGCCTCATTATGGACTGGAGGTTGTGCTACAACCTCCTTAGGTGGTTCTGGAGGCTGAGCTGGAGCCTCCTGCTGGGTTGGAGAAGGTTCTACCTCCTTAAGGGGCTCTAGAGGTAGAGATGGGGCTTCTTGCAGGACTGGAGAGGATTCTACCTTCTCAGGAGACTGTGGAAGCTGAGAATGAGTCTCTTGAGAGACTGGAAAAGGTTCTACTTTGTCAGGGAGTTCTAGAGGCTGAGCTGGGGTTTCCTCAGGCAGATTTTTAAAATAATGACAATAACCAGGATCGGGGGCAATGCCCCCCTTCCCCACAGGGCTGGAGTGTAAACTGGTATATTTCTAATTAATTTTTAAAAGATTTATTTATATATATTTTAGGAGAGAGAACACGCAGGTGCATGAGGTGGGGGGGTGGGAAGGGCAGAGGGAGAGGGAGAGAAATCCTCAAGCCAACTCCCCCACCCCCTCGAGAGGGGAGCCCAATGCAGGGCTGAATCCCAGGACCCCTGAGATCATGACCAGAGCCAAAATCAAGAGTTTCATGCTCAAGCGACTGAGCCACCCAGGTGTCCCCTAAACTGGTATATGTCTGCAGAACAATTTGATAGGATGTAACCTTTTGATTCTGCAGGTCCATTTTTCAAAATATAAAGGAAACAATTAGACTACGGAAAAGTCTGCACAGCCTTTGTCACAGGGTCTTTACTGTAATATTGCTTTCCACACAAAAAAGGGGGGACAACTAAAATACCCAAAAATAAACACTGTTTACTTAGCAGTACTGTACTGCTCATACAGGACAGAAACTTCAAGAGTCAGGTTTCATTTTTCTCTTTCCTGGACACACCCTACCCGCTACTCTCATCAGTTACTCAGTCTTGCCGCTTCTTCCTTTGTGGTGCTCTCAGGATTTTCTTTCTACTCCTATCACAGCCACTCTGATCCGGCCCCTTGTCATTTTACTGCCAGCTTTTGCTAGAGCGTTCTATCTGGTCTCCCTAGATCAAGCTTTCCTCTCTAGATCGCTCTACATAGGGAATCAAAAACAATCCTCTTGTTTTAATGATACTTATCTCTTGCGGGAAACCTTTCAGTGACTCTCTATATCTCAGAGTGTAACTTTCAAAGCCCTCTAGCTGATAGTTAAGGGTTTTCATAATCATATCTTTCACAGCGTCCTAACCTAATTCTTAATTCCTCATCAGTCTTGCAGCAGTGACTTTGCCTAGACTATACTCCCTAGTTTTGCTCTATTTAACCAATCATAGCCACTCTTGAAGTCTCAGCTAAAGTTTTAGCTTATCCATGCAGCTCTCCCTCACCTCCACACTCTACTGATTACAGATTCTGGTGAATTACAGCACCTATGGTCTGTACTTAATCATAGGTCACCTCCCTTTCTATGCCTGTTTCCTTTCTTCCCACCTATCATTTCATGTTCTAAAGACAATGTCATACTCTCATGGATCCCACAGTACTGAGTCCTGGGCTGGGCACAAAATAGGTGCTATATATAGAAGGCCAGGGAACAAAGATGAGCTCTGAACATAACTGAGGAGTCAAATAATAATACATAACACTCATATATATGCTAGGCACCAGCGTTAAGTGCTTTATATGTATTAACTCATCTAAATCTCACAATAAGCCCACGAGATGGTAACTATCATAATCCCCATTTTACGGAAAAGGAAAAGGAATCAAAAGCTAGTAAGTGACAGACCTCGGTTCAAAGCCAGGCGGTCTAGTTCCAGAATCTCTACTCTTAACCCCTTTGTTGTATCACCACCAACGAGATGGAGAGAAGGACATGTGGCTATAAAGAGGATGGAGCAAAAGTGGGAGAGTAGAGGTTAAGGAATGAAATGATGGGGATAAAAAACTGGATAAGAAAAAGGAATAAGGACAATTGCAAGTAGAAGATTGGAGAAGGGGGAACAATAGCAAAGAGCAAAACAAAGATAAGGGACAGTTGACAAAGAAAAGGTAAAAACAGAAAGTCAACATGGGTTGGGGAGATGAGGAAGGCCCAGGAAGACCTGGAAGAAAAGGCTGCCGTGGCAAGCAGGAGGCAGAGAACAAATGAGGAAAGGCAATTCTTACAAGATGGTGAAGGTGCCGTTGTAGGTGTTGGGCTCTGGCACCGGCACTCTGTGGAGCCTCTGCTTTGCGCTGAAACCAGTACACGACAGCGTCTCATCTTTGCAGATACACAGCTCACATAGGTTGATGTTCGCGGTAGCGTTCTCTTCTGGTTGCTCAGTTAAAGTTGCGTAGGCCTTTTCTGGGGTATATTTTACAAGAGGCAGCCCTGAATGCACAGTGGGTCGTTGGGGGAAAAACTGTCTCAGACGACTCTGGGTCGTTGGGGGAAAAACTGTCTCAGATGACTCTGGTTGCGGACGTACAGGAATTTTCAGGTCCACGGGTGGAACTGTGACTTTAGTCAGCTTTGGATGTTGACTCTGAACCTGTTCTGGATGGGCAAGTGTCACCTCAAGGTCCTTTGGAGGAGGAGCTATGGTCTTCTTCATGGTTGTAGAATGTGTAGGCTCTGTAATAGGTTCTGGAGTAATGCTAAGCCCCAAGCCCACATGATGAAATGTGGTGCTGGGTGATGCCGGATGCTGACCTTGATCCTTACTTGGAGTTGGAGCTGTCGCCTCCTGATGGAACGGATATTGAACTACAACTTCCTTAGGTGGCTCTGGAGGCTGAGTTGGGATCTCTTGCATGGTTGGAGAAGGTTCAACCTCCATATTGGATCCTGCAGTTACAGTAATTTCCAGGTCCATAGGTGGAACCGTGACTTCAGTCAGGTTTGGATGTTGACTCTGAACCTGTTCTGGATGTGCAAGTGTCACCTCAAGGTCCTTTGGAGGAGGAGCTGTAGTCTTCTTCGTGGTTGTAGAATGTGCAGCCTCCATAATAGGTTCTGGAGTAATGGTAAGCCCCAAGCCCACATGATGAAATGTGGTGCTGGGTGACGGTGGATGCTGACCTTGATCCTTACTTGGAGTTGGAGCTGTCACCTCCTGATGGAATGGATATTGAACTACAACCTCCTTAGGTGGCTCTGGAGGCTCAGTTGGGGTCTCTTGCACGGTTGGAGAAGTTTCGGTCTCTGTAGTAGGTTCTGGAGTTATGATAAGCCCCAGGTCCAAAGGTTTAACCGTGACTTTATTTAAGGTTGGATGCTGAACCCGAACCTGCTCTGACTGTGGAAATGTCACCTCAAGGTCCTTTGGAGGAGTTGTAGTCTGCTGCAGGGTTGTAGACTGTTTAACCTCTGTAGTAGATTCTGGAGTTATGGTAAGCTCCAGGTCCAAAGGTTGAACTGTCACATCTGGTGACCACCGATGCTGAGCTTGATCCTGACGTGGTGTTGGAACTGCTGCCTCTTGATATACGGCAGGTTGACATACAAGTTCCTTAGGCGGCTCTGGATGCTGATGTGCGGTCTCATGCATGGCTGGAGAAGGTTCAACCTCGGCAGTAGATTCTGGAGTTATGGGAAGTTCCAGGTCCAAAGGTTTAACTGTGACTTTATTTAAGGTTGGACGGTGAGACTGAACCTGCTCTGAATGTGCAAGTGTCACCTCAAGGTCTTTTGGAGGAGATGTAGTCTTTTTCAGGGGTGTAAAATGTTCAACTTCTGTAGTGGGTTCTGGACTTACACTAAGCTCCGGGTCCAAAGGTTGAACTGTTACCTTGGGTGATGATGGATGCTGAGCTTGATCTTGACCTGGTGTCTGAACAATCTCCTCCTGACATACTGGAGATTGAGCTACAACAACCTCCTTAGGTGGCTCTGGAGGCTGAACTGGGGTCCCCTGCGTAGGTAGAGAAAGTTCAGTCTCCTTAGTAAATTCTGGAGTTATGGTAAGCCCCAGGTCCAAAGGTTGAACTGTGACTTCAGCCAAAGTTGGATGCTGAGTCTGAACCTGCTCTAGGTGTGCAAATGTCACTTCGAGGTCCTTTGGAGGAGCTATAGTTTTCTTCAGGGCTGTAGAATGTTCGACCTCTGTAGTGGGTTCTGGAGTTACGGTAAGCTCCAGGTCTAAAGGTTGAACTGTGACTTCAGTCAAATTTGGTTGCTGAGCCTGAACGTGCTCTGGATGTGGAAGTGTCAGCTCGGGGTCCTCTGGAAGAGATAGAGTCTGCTGCAGGGCCGTGGAATGCTCAGCCTCTGTAGTAGGTTCTGGAGTTACAGTAAGCTCCAGGTCAACAGGTTTAACAGTGGCACTGGGCAAGTTTGAATGCTGAGCTTGCTCTTGTCCTAGAGCTGGAACTGTCGCCTCATTATGGACTGGAGGTTGTGCTACAACCTCCTTAGGTGGTTCTGGAGGCTGAGCTGGAGCCTCCTGCTGGGTTGGAGAAGGTTCTACCTCCTTAAGGGGCTCTAGAGGTAGAGATGGGGCTTCTTGCAGGACTGGAGAGGATTCTACCTTCTCAGGAGACTGTGGAAGCTGAGAATGAGTCTCTTGAGAGACTGGAAAAGGTTCTACTTTGTCAGGGAGTTCTAGAGGCTGAGCTGGGGTTTCCTCAGGCAGATTTTTAAAATAATGACAATAACCAGGATCGGGGGCAATGCCCCCCTTCCCCACAGGGCTGGAGTGTAAACTGGTATATTTCTAATTAATTTTTAAAAGATTTATTTATATATATTTTAGGAGAGAGAACACGCAGGTGCATGAGGTGGGGGGGTGGGAAGGGCAGAGGGAGAGGGAGAGAAATCCTCAAGCCAACTCCCCCACCCCCTCGAGAGGGGAGCCCAATGCAGGGCTGAATCCCAGGACCCCTGAGATCATGACCAGAGCCAAAATCAAGAGTTTCATGCTCAAGCGACTGAGCCACCCAGGTGTCCCCTAAACTGGTATATGTCTGCAGAACAATTTGATAGGATGTAACCTTTTGATTCTGCAGGTCCATTTTTCAAAATATAAAGGAAACAATTAGACTACGGAAAAGTCTGCACAGCCTTTGTCACAGGGTCTTTACTGTAATATTGCTTTCCACACAAAAAAGGGGGGACAACTAAAATACCCAAAAATAAACACTGTTTACTTAGCAGTACTGTACTGCTCATACAGGACAGAAACTTCAAGAGTCAGGTTTCATTTTTCTCTTTCCTGGACACACCCTACCCGCTACTCTCATCAGTTACTCAGTCTTGCCGCTTCTTCCTTTGTGGTGCTCTCAGGATTTTCTTTCTACTCCTATCACAGCCACTCTGATCCGGCCCCTTGTCATTTTACTGCCAGCTTTTGCTAGAGCGTTCTATCTGGTCTCCCTAGATCAAGCTTTCCTCTCTAGATCGCTCTACATAGGGAATCAAAAACAATCCTCTTGTTTTAATGATACTTATCTCTTGCGGGAAACCTTTCAGTGACTCTCTATATCTCAGAGTGTAACTTTCAAAGCCCTCTAGCTGATAGTTAAGGGTTTTCATAATCATATCTTTCACAGCGTCCTAACCTAATTCTTAATTCCTCATCAGTCTTGCAGCAGTGACTTTGCCTAGACTATACTCCCTAGTTTTGCTCTATTTAACCAATCATAGCCACTCTTGAAGTCTCAGCTAAAGTTTTAGCTTATCCATGCAGCTCTCCCTCACCTCCACACTCTACTGATTACAGATTCTGGTGAATTACAGCACCTATGGTCTGTACTTAATCATAGGTCACCTCCCTTTCTATGCCTGTTTCCTTTCTTCCCACCTATCATTTCATGTTCTAAAGACAATGTCATACTCTCATGGATCCCACAGTACTGAGTCCTGGGCTGGGCACAAAATAGGTGCTATATATAGAAGGCCAGGGAACAAAGATGAGCTCTGAACATAACTGAGGAGTCAAATAATAATACATAACACTCATATATATGCTAGGCACCAGCGTTAAGTGCTTTATATGTATTAACTCATCTAAATCTCACAATAAGCCCACGAGATGGTAACTATCATAATCCCCATTTTACGGAAAAGGAAAAGGAATCAAAAGCTAGTAAGTGACAGACCTCGGTTCAAAGCCAGGCGGTCTAGTTCCAGAATCTCTACTCTTAACCCCTTTGTTGTATCACCACCAACGAGATGGAGAGAAGGACATGTGGCTATAAAGAGGATGGAGCAAAAGTGGGAGAGTAGAGGTTAAGGAATGAAATGATGGGGATAAAAAACTGGATAAGAAAAAGGAATAAGGACAATTGCAAGTAGAAGATTGGAGAAGGGGGAACAATAGCAAAGAGCAAAACAAAGATAAGGGACAGTTGACAAAGAAAAGGTAAAAACAGAAAGTCAACATGGGTTGGGGAGATGAGGAAGGCCCAGGAAGACCTGGAAGAAAAGGCTGCCGTGGCAAGCAGGAGGCAGAGAACAAATGAGGAAAGGCAATTCTTACAAGATGGTGAAGGTGCCGTTGTAGGTGTTGGGCTCTGGCACCGGCACTCTGTGGAGCCTCTGCTTTGCGCTGAAACCAGTACACGACAGCGTCTCATCTTTGCAGATACACAGCTCACATAGGTTGATGTTCGCGGTAGCGTTCTCTTCTGGTTGCTCAGTTAAAGTTGCGTAGGCCTTTTCTGGGGTATATTTTACAAGAGGCAGCCCTGAATGCACAGTGGGTCGTTGGGGGAAAAACTGTCTCAGACGACTCTGGGTCGTTGGGGGAAAAACTGTCTCAGATGACTCTGGTTGCGGACGTACAGGAATTTTCAGGTCCACGGGTGGAACTGTGACTTTAGTCAGCTTTGGATGTTGACTCTGAACCTGTTCTGGATGGGCAAGTGTCACCTCAAGGTCCTTTGGAGGAGGAGCTATGGTCTTCTTCATGGTTGTAGAATGTGTAGGCTCTGTAATAGGTTCTGGAGTAATGCTAAGCCCCAAGCCCACATGATGAAATGTGGTGCTGGGTGATGCCGGATGCTGACCTTGATCCTTACTTGGAGTTGGAGCTGTCGCCTCCTGATGGAACGGATATTGAACTACAACTTCCTTAGGTGGCTCTGGAGGCTGAGTTGGGATCTCTTGCATGGTTGGAGAAGGTTCAACCTCCATATTGGATCCTGCAGTTACAGTAATTTCCAGGTCCATAGGTGGAACCGTGACTTCAGTCAGGTTTGGATGTTGACTCTGAACCTGTTCTGGATGTGCAAGTGTCACCTCAAGGTCCTTTGGAGGAGGAGCTGTAGTCTTCTTCGTGGTTGTAGAATGTGCAGCCTCCATAATAGGTTCTGGAGTAATGGTAAGCCCCAAGCCCACATGATGAAATGTGGTGCTGGGTGACGGTGGATGCTGACCTTGATCCTTACTTGGAGTTGGAGCTGTCACCTCCTGATGGAATGGATATTGAACTACAACCTCCTTAGGTGGCTCTGGAGGCTCAGTTGGGGTCTCTTGCACGGTTGGAGAAGTTTCGGTCTCTGTAGTAGGTTCTGGAGTTATGATAAGCCCCAGGTCCAAAGGTTTAACCGTGACTTTATTTAAGGTTGGATGCTGAACCCGAACCTGCTCTGACTGTGGAAATGTCACCTCAAGGTCCTTTGGAGGAGTTGTAGTCTGCTGCAGGGTTGTAGACTGTTTAACCTCTGTAGTAGATTCTGGAGTTATGGTAAGCTCCAGGTCCAAAGGTTGAACTGTCACATCTGGTGACCACCGATGCTGAGCTTGATCCTGACGTGGTGTTGGAACTGCTGCCTCTTGATATACGGCAGGTTGACATACAAGTTCCTTAGGCGGCTCTGGATGCTGATGTGCGGTCTCATGCATGGCTGGAGAAGGTTCAACCTCGGCAGTAGATTCTGGAGTTATGGGAAGTTCCAGGTCCAAAGGTTTAACTGTGACTTTATTTAAGGTTGGACGGTGAGACTGAACCTGCTCTGAATGTGCAAGTGTCACCTCAAGGTCTTTTGGAGGAGATGTAGTCTTTTTCAGGGGTGTAAAATGTTCAACTTCTGTAGTGGGTTCTGGACTTACACTAAGCTCCGGGTCCAAAGGTTGAACTGTTACCTTGGGTGATGATGGATGCTGAGCTTGATCTTGACCTGGTGTCTGAACAATCTCCTCCTGACATACTGGAGATTGAGCTACAACAACCTCCTTAGGTGGCTCTGGAGGCTGAACTGGGGTCCCCTGCGTAGGTAGAGAAAGTTCAGTCTCCTTAGTAAATTCTGGAGTTATGGTAAGCCCCAGGTCCAAAGGTTGAACTGTGACTTCAGCCAAAGTTGGATGCTGAGTCTGAACCTGCTCTAGGTGTGCAAATGTCACTTCGAGGTCCTTTGGAGGAGCTATAGTTTTCTTCAGGGCTGTAGAATGTTCGACCTCTGTAGTGGGTTCTGGAGTTACGGTAAGCTCCAGGTCTAAAGGTTGAACTGTGACTTCAGTCAAATTTGGTTGCTGAGCCTGAACGTGCTCTGGATGTGGAAGTGTCAGCTCGGGGTCCTCTGGAAGAGATAGAGTCTGCTGCAGGGCCGTGGAATGCTCAGCCTCTGTAGTAGGTTCTGGAGTTACAGTAAGCTCCAGGTCAACAGGTTTAACAGTGGCACTGGGCAAGTTTGAATGCTGAGCTTGCTCTTGTCCTAGAGCTGGAACTGTCGCCTCATTATGGACTGGAGGTTGTGCTACAACCTCCTTAGGTGGTTCTGGAGGCTGAGCTGGAGCCTCCTGCTGGGTTGGAGAAGGTTCTACCTCCTTAAGGGGCTCTAGAGGTAGAGATGGGGCTTCTTGCAGGACTGGAGAGGATTCTACCTTCTCAGGAGACTGTGGAAGCTGAGAATGAGTCTCTTGAGAGACTGGAAAAGGTTCTACTTTGTCAGGGAGTTCTAGAGGCTGAGCTGGGGTTTCCTCAGGCAGATTTTTAAAATAATGACAATAACCAGGATCGGGGGCAATGCCCCCCTTCCCCACAGGGCTGGAGTGTAAACTGGTATATTTCTAATTAATTTTTAAAAGATTTATTTATATATATTTTAGGAGAGAGAACACGCAGGTGCATGAGGTGGGGGGGTGGGAAGGGCAGAGGGAGAGGGAGAGAAATCCTCAAGCCAACTCCCCCACCCCCTCGAGAGGGGAGCCCAATGCAGGGCTGAATCCCAGGACCCCTGAGATCATGACCAGAGCCAAAATCAAGAGTTTCATGCTCAAGCGACTGAGCCACCCAGGTGTCCCCTAAACTGGTATATGTCTGCAGAACAATTTGATAGGATGTAACCTTTTGATTCTGCAGGTCCATTTTTCAAAATATAAAGGAAACAATTAGACTACGGAAAAGTCTGCACAGCCTTTGTCACAGGGTCTTTACTGTAATATTGCTTTCCACACAAAAAAGGGGGGACAACTAAAATACCCAAAAATAAACACTGTTTACTTAGCAGTACTGTACTGCTCATACAGGACAGAAACTTCAAGAGTCAGGTTTCATTTTTCTCTTTCCTGGACACACCCTACCCGCTACTCTCATCAGTTACTCAGTCTTGCCGCTTCTTCCTTTGTGGTGCTCTCAGGATTTTCTTTCTACTCCTATCACAGCCACTCTGATCCGGCCCCTTGTCATTTTACTGCCAGCTTTTGCTAGAGCGTTCTATCTGGTCTCCCTAGATCAAGCTTTCCTCTCTAGATCGCTCTACATAGGGAATCAAAAACAATCCTCTTGTTTTAATGATACTTATCTCTTGCGGGAAACCTTTCAGTGACTCTCTATATCTCAGAGTGTAACTTTCAAAGCCCTCTAGCTGATAGTTAAGGGTTTTCATAATCATATCTTTCACAGCGTCCTAACCTAATTCTTAATTCCTCATCAGTCTTGCAGCAGTGACTTTGCCTAGACTATACTCCCTAGTTTTGCTCTATTTAACCAATCATAGCCACTCTTGAAGTCTCAGCTAAAGTTTTAGCTTATCCATGCAGCTCTCCCTCACCTCCACACTCTACTGATTACAGATTCTGGTGAATTACAGCACCTATGGTCTGTACTTAATCATAGGTCACCTCCCTTTCTATGCCTGTTTCCTTTCTTCCCACCTATCATTTCATGTTCTAAAGACAATGTCATACTCTCATGGATCCCACAGTACTGAGTCCTGGGCTGGGCACAAAATAGGTGCTATATATAGAAGGCCAGGGAACAAAGATGAGCTCTGAACATAACTGAGGAGTCAAATAATAATACATAACACTCATATATATGCTAGGCACCAGCGTTAAGTGCTTTATATGTATTAACTCATCTAAATCTCACAATAAGCCCACGAGATGGTAACTATCATAATCCCCATTTTACGGAAAAGGAAAAGGAATCAAAAGCTAGTAAGTGACAGACCTCGGTTCAAAGCCAGGCGGTCTAGTTCCAGAATCTCTACTCTTAACCCCTTTGTTGTATCACCACCAACGAGATGGAGAGAAGGACATGTGGCTATAAAGAGGATGGAGCAAAAGTGGGAGAGTAGAGGTTAAGGAATGAAATGATGGGGATAAAAAACTGGATAAGAAAAAGGAATAAGGACAATTGCAAGTAGAAGATTGGAGAAGGGGGAACAATAGCAAAGAGCAAAACAAAGATAAGGGACAGTTGACAAAGAAAAGGTAAAAACAGAAAGTCAACATGGGTTGGGGAGATGAGGAAGGCCCAGGAAGACCTGGAAGAAAAGGCTGCCGTGGCAAGCAGGAGGCAGAGAACAAATGAGGAAAGGCAATTCTTACAAGATGGTGAAGGTGCCGTTGTAGGTGTTGGGCTCTGGCACCGGCACTCTGTGGAGCCTCTGCTTTGCGCTGAAACCAGTACACGACAGCGTCTCATCTTTGCAGATACACAGCTCACATAGGTTGATGTTCGCGGTAGCGTTCTCTTCTGGTTGCTCAGTTAAAGTTGCGTAGGCCTTTTCTGGGGTATATTTTACAAGAGGCAGCCCTGAATGCACAGTGGGTCGTTGGGGGAAAAACTGTCTCAGACGACTCTGGGTCGTTGGGGGAAAAACTGTCTCAGATGACTCTGGTTGCGGACGTACAGGAATTTTCAGGTCCACGGGTGGAACTGTGACTTTAGTCAGCTTTGGATGTTGACTCTGAACCTGTTCTGGATGGGCAAGTGTCACCTCAAGGTCCTTTGGAGGAGGAGCTATGGTCTTCTTCATGGTTGTAGAATGTGTAGGCTCTGTAATAGGTTCTGGAGTAATGCTAAGCCCCAAGCCCACATGATGAAATGTGGTGCTGGGTGATGCCGGATGCTGACCTTGATCCTTACTTGGAGTTGGAGCTGTCGCCTCCTGATGGAACGGATATTGAACTACAACTTCCTTAGGTGGCTCTGGAGGCTGAGTTGGGATCTCTTGCATGGTTGGAGAAGGTTCAACCTCCATATTGGATCCTGCAGTTACAGTAATTTCCAGGTCCATAGGTGGAACCGTGACTTCAGTCAGGTTTGGATGTTGACTCTGAACCTGTTCTGGATGTGCAAGTGTCACCTCAAGGTCCTTTGGAGGAGGAGCTGTAGTCTTCTTCGTGGTTGTAGAATGTGCAGCCTCCATAATAGGTTCTGGAGTAATGGTAAGCCCCAAGCCCACATGATGAAATGTGGTGCTGGGTGACGGGTGGATGCTGACCTTGATCCTTACTTGGAGTTGGAGCTGTCACCTCCTGATGGAATGGATATTGAACTACAACCTCCTTAGGTGGCTCTGGAGGCTCAGTTGGGGTCTCTTGCACGGTTGGAGAAGTTTCGGTCTCTGTAGTAGGTTCTGGAGTTATGATAAGCCCCAGGTCCAAAGGTTTAACCGTGACTTTATTTAAGGTTGGATGCTGAACCCGAACCTGCTCTGACTGTGGAAATGTCACCTCAAGGTCCTTTGGAGGAGTTGTAGTCTGCTGCAGGGTTGTAGACTGTTTAACCTCTGTAGTAGATTCTGGAGTTATGGTAAGCTCCAGGTCCAAAGGTTGAACTGTCACATCTGGTGACCACCGATGCTGAGCTTGATCCTGACGTGGTGTTGGAACTGCTGCCTCTTGATATACGGCAGGTTGACATACAAGTTCCTTAGGCGGCTCTGGATGCTGATGTGCGGTCTCATGCATGGCTGGAGAAGGTTCAACCTCGGCAGTAGATTCTGGAGTTATGGGAAGTTCCAGGTCCAAAGGTTTAACTGTGACTTTATTTAAGGTTGGACGGTGAGACTGAACCTGCTCTGAATGTGCAAGTGTCACCTCAAGGTCTTTTGGAGGAGATGTAGTCTTTTTCAGGGGTGTAAAATGTTCAACTTCTGTAGTGGGTTCTGGACTTACACTAAGCTCCGGGTCCAAAGGTTGAACTGTTACCTTGGGTGATGATGGATGCTGAGCTTGATCTTGACCTGGTGTCTGAACAATCTCCTCCTGACATACTGGAGATTGAGCTACAACAACCTCCTTAGGTGGCTCTGGAGGCTGAACTGGGGTCCCTTGCGTAGGTAGAGAAAGTTCAGTCTCCTTAGTAAATTCTGGAGTTATGGTAAGCCCCAGGTCCAAAGGTTGAACTGTGACTTCAGCCAAAGTTGGATGCTGAGTCTGAACCTGCTCTAGGTGTGCAAATGTCACTTCGAGGTCCTTTGGAGGAGCTATAGTTTTCTTCAGGGCTGTAGAATGTTCGACCTCTGTAGTGGGTTCTGGAGTTACGGTAAGCTCCAGGTCTAAAGGTTGAACTGTGACTTCAGTCAAATTTGGTTGCTGAGCCTGAACGTGCTCTGGATGTGGAAGTGTCAGCTCGGGGTCCTCTGGAAGAGATAGAGTCTGCTGCAGGGCCGTGGAATGCTCAGCCTCTGTAGTAGGTTCTGGAGTTACAGTAAGCTCCAGGTCAACAGGTTTAACAGTGGCACTGGGCAAGTTTGAATGCTGAGCTTGCTCTTGTCCTAGAGCTGGAACTGTCGCCTCATTATGGACTGGAGGTTGTGCTACAACCTCCTTAGGTGGTTCTGGAGGCTGAGCTGGAGCCTCCTGCTGGGTTGGAGAAGGTTCTACCTCCTTAAGGGGCTCTAGAGGTAGAGATGGGGCTTCTTGCAGGACTGGAGAGGATCCTACCTTCTCAGGAGACTGTGGAAGCTGAGAATGAGTCTCTTGAGAGACTGGAAAAGGTTCTACTTTGTCAGGGAGTTCTAGAGGCTGAGCTGGGGTTTCTTGCTGGGCTGGAGATGGTTCTACCTTCTGAGGGGGCTCTGAAGGCTGAGCTGGGGCCTCTGGCTGTGTGGGAGAAGATTCCACCTCCTTAGGGGGCTCAGGAGATATAGCTGGGGCCTGCTGGGGGACAGGGGACTGAGCTGGGGCCTCCTGCTGTGTGGGAGAAAGTTCTGCCTCCTTATGGGGTTCAGGAGACATAGCTGGGGGCTGCTGGGGGGCAGGCGACTGAGCTGGGGCCTCCTGCTGGGTTGGAGAAGATTCTGCCTCATTAGGGGGCTCTAAAGGCTGAGCTGGGGCTTCCTGCTGGGCTGGAGATGGTTTTACCTTCTCAGGGGGCTCTGAAGGCTGAGTTGGGGCCTCCGGCTGTGTGGAAGGTTCTACCTCCTTAGGGGGCTCAGGAGATATAGCTGGGGCCTGCTGGTGAACTGGAGACTGAGCTAGGGCCTCCTCCTGGGTTGGAAAAGGTTCTGCCTCATTAGGGGACTCTGAAGGCTGAGCTGGGGCTTCCTGCTGGGCTGGAGATGGCACTACCTTCTCAGGAGGCTCTGAAGGCTGAGCTGGGGACTCCGGCTGTGTGGGAGAAGGTTCCACTTCCTTAGGGGGCTCAGGAGATATAGCTGGGGCCTGCTGGGGGACAGGGGACTGAGCTGGGGCCTCCTGCTGGGTTGGAGAAGGTTCCACTTCCTTAGGGGCTCAGGAGATATAGCTGGGGCCTGTTGGTGAACTGGAGACTGAGCTAGGGCCTCCTGCTGGGTTGAAGATTCTGCCTCATTAGGAGGCTCTAAGGGCTGAGCTGGGGCTTCCTGCTGGACTGGGGATGGTTCTACCTTCTCAGGGGGCTCTGGAAGCTGAGATGGGGACTCCGGCTGTGTGGGAAAAGGTTCTACCTCCTTAGGGGGCTCAGGAGATATAGCTAGGGCCTGCTGGGGGACAGGAGACTGAGCTGGAGCCTCCTGCTGGGTTGGAGGTTTGACCTCCTCAGTGGGCTTTGGAGGATGAGCTGAGACTGCATGTTCACTTGCAGATGGTTCAATCTCCTTAGGGGGCTCTGATGGCTCAGCTAGGACCTCCTGTTGGCTTGAAGCAGGTTCTACCTCGTTAGGAGGGTCTGGAGTCTGAGCTATGAGCTCCTGTTGGCCTGGAAGAGATTCATCTTTGGGGATCTCTGGAGACTGGGAAAGAGGCTTGAACTGGATTGGAGAAAATTCAATCTGCTCAGGGGGAACTGGAGCCTGAGCAGGGACCTTCTGCTGCACTGGAGAATGTTCAACCTTAGTTGGCACTGGAGTTATGGAAGCCTCCAGATCTACAGGTTTAACTGTGATACTGGGCAACATTGGATGCTGAGCTTGACCGGGACCTAGAGGTGAGAATGTCACCTCATGATGTACTGGAGCCTGAGATACAATATCTGTAGAGGACTCTGGAGGCTGAGCTGGGTGCCCATACTGAACTGGAGAAGGCCCGATCCCCTCATTGGGCTTTGGATGTTGAGCTGGGACCGCATGCTGGACTAGAGAAGGTTCTACACCCACAACAGGCACTTGAGACAGAGCTGGGCTCCACTGCTGGCTTGGAGGAAGCTCAATTTCCTCAGGAAGATCTTCAGGCTGAATTGGGACTCCCTGCTGGACTGGAAAAGGTTCAAAATTTTCAGGGGGTGCTGGATGCTGACCTGGGACCTCCTGCTGGATTGGAGAAGGTTCCAACTGCTCAGGGAACACTGCAGACTGAGCTGAGGCCTCTTGTTGGGGTAGAAAAGTTTCAACCTCATTAGTAGACTCTGGAGTTATGGTAAGTGCCAGATCCACAGGTTTAACAGTGACACTGGGCAACAGCAGAAGCTGAGTTTGACTCTGACCTAGAGGAGAAACTGTTACCATATGATGCTCTGGAGAGGAAGCTGGGACCTCCTCCTGTTGGGTTGGAGAAGGTTCAACCTCACCAGAAGGCTCTGGATGCTGAGCTGTGGCTTCCTGCTGGGTGGCAGAAGGGTTAACTTCCTCAGAGGTCTGTAGTTGCTGACTTGGGGCCTCCTGATGGCTTGCTGGTGTAACCTCCCCAAGGGGATTTGGATGCTGAACTGTGGCCTCTGACTGGGCTGCAGAAGGCTCAATCCCCTCAAGAGACTCTGGATACTGAGTTGGGGTCTCTGGTTGGGTTGGAAAAGGCTCACCCTCCTCTGGGACCTGAGGGTGCTGAGCTGGGGACTCCTCCTGGGTTGTAGGTTTGATCCCCTCAGAGGTCTGTAGGTGCTGAGCTGGGGCTTCTTGTTGGGTTGGAGAAGGTGCAACCTGCTCAGATGTCTGTGGATCCTCACCCTGGCTCTCCTCCTGGGTTGAAGATTCACCCTTCTCAGGGGTCTGTGGAAATTGAGCTGGAGCCTCCTCCTGGGATGGAGATGGTTTTCCTTCCTCAGGGGCTTGTGGATGCTGGACTGGGGCCTCCTGCTGCGTTGAAGGTTTAACTTTCTCAGCAGTCTGTGGATGATGACCCTGGCTCTCCTCCTGTATTGAGGAAGGTTCAGCCTCTACAGGGGTCTGTGGAAGCTGAGCTGGGGCCTCCTGCTGGGCTGCAAGATGTTCACCCTCTTCCTGGGTCTCTGGAGGTTTGGCCAGGGCCTCCTCCTGGGTTGAAGATGGTTCACCCTCGGGGCCCTGTGATTGCTGAGCCAGGGCCTCCTGTTGGGTTGTGGGAGGTTTAACTTCTCCAGGATACTCGGGATGCTGAACTGACGTTTCCTGCTGTGTTGGAGGTTTCTCCTGTGTGGTAGATTCTGGGGATTCAGTCGGAGTCTCCTGTTGAACTGGCAAAGGTTCAGCTTCCTCAGGGCACTGTGGAGGCAGAGTTGGGGCTTCATGCTGGGTTGCAAATGGTTCCACATTAAGGGGCACAGAGGGCTGAGCTGCAGCCTCCTGCTGAACTGGCAAAGGTTCACCCACCTCTGTAATGGGTTCTGGTGTTATAGTAACCTGCACACCTGCAGGTTTAACACTGACATTGGGCAGGTTTAAATGTTGAACATGATGGTGACCTGGAGGCGAAACGGTCACCTCATGATGCCCTAGAGGTTGAGCTGGGTGCTCCTGCTGGGTTGGAGAAGGTTCCACCTCCCCAGAAGGCAGCTCTGGGGGCTGAGCTGGTTGTTCTTGCAGGGTTGCTGAAGATTCTATCTCTCCCGGAGACTGAGCTGGGGTCTCCTGCTGGGTTGAAGATTCTGCCTCATTAGGGAGCTCTGCAGGCTGAGCTGAGGTCTCCTCCTGGGTTGAGGAAGGTTCAGCTTCTCCAAAAGGCTCTGGAAGCGGAGCTGGGGGCTCCTGCTGAGCTGGAGAATGTTCTGCCTCTTCAGGATTCTCTGGGGGCTGAGCTGGGATCTCCTGCTGAGTCAGAGAAAGTTCAAATTCCTCACTAGGCTCAGAAAGCAGAGCTGGTGGTTCCTGTACGCTTGGAGGCTTAGCTTCCTCAGGAGGCTCTGAAGGCTGAGCTGGGGTCTCCTGCTGAGTTAGAAAAGGTTCAAACCCCTCAGGAGACTCAGAAGGCTGAGCTGGTTGCTGCTCCCTTGAAGGCTCAACCGCCTCTGGAGGCTTAGCTGAGGTCTCTTGCTGGGTTGGAGAAGGTTCTGCTTCCTCAGTGTGCTCAAGAGGCTGAGGTGGAGCCTCCTGCTGGGCTGTAGAAGATTCAACCTCCTTAGCCTGCTCTGGAGTTAACAGAAAGTTCCACATCCGCAGATTTATGTGTAACACTGGAAAACCTTAAATAAGTTGGATAGTGGCTTATAGGTTGAGTTCAGAGCCCCCTGAGCTCAGGAGCAAGAGGGCCCGAAGCAGCAAAGACCAGCAGAACAGGGGCTGCCCCAGCAGCAGGCCTGTCTCAGACCCGGTACAGCAGCCTGAGAAGAGCCTGGACATGTCTCTGGGGGCGGGGCGGGGGGGGGGGCACTCTGCGTTGGCAGGGTAGTTCAGTGGGCTGGCACGAGGGGCTGAGATGAAAACTGCCGGGTTCCAAATCCCAGAAGAGAGGAAAAGTGGAGGTGGAAGGAGTCTCGGGGATCACCAAGGCTGACCTTGGGGAGAGTGAGTTGCCAAGGGTCATTTAGCCAGTTGGTAATGATCGATCTGGAATCAGAGTGGAGGTCACCTACTCCCAATCCAGCATCCTGCTGCCCACGGGCATTCACACCATGCCCCCTGGGCCTGGCCCTAGCGTGTGGCCCTCACCCCAACTACAATCCCATGGCCTGGCACTGTACTATTTTCTAACTCAGGGTGGCAGCCCCAGAGGCTTTTCTGATTTGGGGGCATCTCCCAAGGCCCCTCAGATATTGCCATGAACTGGCAGGCACATTGCAGATCGTGATGTCCCTAAGAGGATGCAAGACAGAGGTGGACAGAGCCCATGCCCACAGCCGATTTGGTGGGTTCCAGAGGTGCCCACTTGCCACCATAGTGAAGCCTGGTGGTAGATGGCATTCTCCCCATTATCCACTAGACTATAGCTTATCCACCCAGAGTCAGTTTCCATGGTAACAGCAAACTCCTTACCCATCATTTTCATCCTTAAAGATTCCTACCCCAGCTGCCTGAGCCTGGGCTCCTTGCCCAGCTGCCACACCAGGCAGAGCTCCAGATCCCAGGTTTAATGGTAAATTGTCAGGCTGCCAGCTAGGGCCTCCTGGGAGGTGCCTGGTAACTGGCATAGCCCTTGAAAATGACCATATAATCACTTCTTAATTGGGTTAGGAACTTGCTCCCAGCGGCCCCCTCTTGCTCCTGTGTCAGAACCACCTCCCTCCTCTCCTTTGGAGCTTAGCAGTAGAGATCTTCCCCATTCCCCTCTGCCCAACCTCCCAGACCAAGATAATGCTAATCAAGCCTTCTCCAAAGCCAGCTGCAGCTGCTAACCCGGGGGGCGGTGGGCAGGGGGGGAATCTTCTAGTCTGTGGGGCCCAGGAAGCCCAGCCTCCATGGCCGAAGGGCAAGAGAACACTCAGGGTGGTCTGTACATCCCACCCTCCCTCACTCTCCCAGCCAGCCCTGTTCATGGCCTCTGTGTGGTGCTTCCCCCTCTAACCATCACCACCTTGACTCCCCAGCTCCAAGTGCACTCCCACCAGGAAGTCTTCCTTTCTAAACCATTTTTCTCTGCATCCTCTCCGCATGGTTATATTTGGTTTCTGCAACATAACTTTGTATATATTGCGTCAGGGAGAGGGGGATATTCCTGGGCATTTTTTCTTCTTTATGAAGCTATTTTTTGGTGTATTTTCTGTACTGGAAAATTATTGTAGTGGGTGTATGATGTTCATCTGCTCAGCATTCCATCTCTGGACTACAAGCCCATATGCCCTTCTGCTGGCAACATAATCTTTCTTTCCTATGTAAGACCTGTTCCGTGGGATTCAGCTAGAACTGCCTCCTCCAACAGGGGGAAGCACCAGAAATAGGCCTCGTCAATCCGGGGACTCTATCAGGAGGCCATAGTGGTTGGTTCAGGGATGACTACATGACCATGCAGAGCCAATCAGAATCTTCCCTGGTATTCCTATGGACACTGCTGGTTCCCTGACCAATGTCCATTCTCCCCTTGGTTCTCACTAACAAAAGCGTAGATTTGTTAATACAGCAGGAAGCCCGGTTGAAAATACTTACCTCTCTAGATTTTCTTTCCACTAGGAATGGTCCAGTGGAAAGACCCAGTTCTGGTCAATAATATACGGGGAGAAATTACTGGGAGGAACTTCTGGGAAAGAATTTCAAAAGGAACCAACTCAGCTGGCATGGCCGTTTTTAGCAATAATCCTAAGTGATCACTGACCAAAGATGAAGACATCTTCACCTGGAGGTCTTTGCTCCTGCTGTGTGGAAAGGCTGCCTGAGAATGAAGTCCTCTAATGTGGGGGGAGGGGGGGGGTGCAGGGCGAGAAGGAGAAGACTGTATTAGTTAAGCACCTGGATTGAGCCATGCCTGAAGCCTCAGAACTTCCTAATTTGGGAAGCCAATAATCCCATTTCTACTTAAGTGGGTTTACATTGAGTTTCTCTTTCAGTGAAGGAGCCCCAAAGAAAACTCTCCATAAGACCAAGACCATGTCTTTGTCTCTGCTCTCCACTCCCAAGCTACCCACATCATAAGATGTTAGATGCAAAGCTGGCACACAATGAATAGACTTTGAGCCCCCCAAATTGTTTTCTCAACAATGTTGAGTCAAATAACAGCTTGAAAACTTGAGATCTGAACTAGACTCATTGATATCAGGAACAGAATTTCCAATCTTTAATAGACGGCTCAGGCCAAACACACGTTGGTGGCAGTACATGGTGTGGAATCCCTTCTCTTCACCAAACCATTCCTTCAACACTCACCTCCTCCAGGAAGCCTTCCAAACCAGGTCTTAACTCCATCATCCTTCCTACCTTTGTGATTACTTCCTTTCATTAGCAGTTTGGTCCAGCTGTACTTGGTTAGACGTACCATTTGGGCAGAGCTTATGTGTGTCATCCCTCCCACCCCACCTCCTGCTAACCGACTAAAGAGCTTTTTAGAACAGGGGCTATGTCTCCACCATCAGACTAGGCACATTCTGGGGTCAAGGCCTCTAACTCCTCTGTTAGATTGGGGGTCCAGGTGCTACCTGTCCTCACAGCACAACAGGACCTGCACAATCAAGAATCATCTTCACACCTCATGAAATCTCATCAGCAGGACAAGAAAATATGGTCTGGACTACAACCCTGTAGAGATGGAGAGTGGATAGAGTAGGGGGAAAGAGCAGTTAGCAGGAGGATCCATCTTAACCTTCAGGGAAGAACTGATTAACAGCCCCTAAGATTAGTCCTGGATCAGATACGTTATTCAGCAACTCGTACAATATTCTAATTCAGGTCCTGTCTCCTCCTGTGCAGTCATATAAACAGAAATCTTGTCCCCACGTAAGGCCAGAATTCTGCCTTACAAGCTTTCCTATTTCCCTTGTTCCACTACTGTTGTGTAATGATGAATCCTTTATTGGGAAGCTTGTCAAATCCGAGTAGACACTGAGGGGGCGGCCATGTGTATGCTGTCTCATGGCTCCCGTTGGATGGCAGCCCTGGAGTAACCTGCGTAGCTGATAGTACCAGAGGGACAGGATCCCACCATCCTGCTCTGCTCCAGCATGTTGCAGTGCCATTGTAGCCCCTTGCCCCCATCCCTACACAGAACGTTTTAAACAGCAGCTGCGCAATGGGTAGAGGAACGATGCTACCGTAGGTAGGGTCTTGAAGGTGATGCATTCCCAAAAGAGTCAGGGAAAGTTGTTCATTCTGGAAGGACAGATAACCTGAGTAAAGGCAGTGTGAGTGAGGTGGGTGAGGCTGCCATTGGAGCGCTGACTTGCAAGGAACTACTGAGAGCAGAAAGCAAAAGGGAGGAGGGGAAGGGCAGAGAGGACATTAAGGGCTGGTTGGTTTGGTGGGAGAGGAGGGATTTGACGGAAGCCCTTGAATGCAAGTTGAGTCTGTATTTGGTAGAAAAAGCAATGGGGAGACAAGGGCAGATCTTGGATAGGAGAGAGACATGCTAAAAAATAGTGCTAATGACTACTGGGTATTTACCCCAAAGATACAAAAGTAGGGATCCGAAAGGGTACGTGCACCCCGATGTTTATAGCAGCAATGTCCACAATAGCCAAACTGTGGAAAGAGCCAAGATGTCCATCAACAGATGAATGGATAAAGAAGATGTGGTCTATATATACAATGGAATATTATGCAGCCATCAAAAGGAATGAGATCTTGCCATTTGCAACGACGTGGATGCAACTGGAGGGTATTATGCTGAGCGAAATAAGTCAAACAGAGAAAGACATGTATCATATGACCTCACTGATATGAGGAATTCTTAATCTCAGGAAACAAACTGAGGGTTGCTGGAGTGGAGGGTGGGGTGGGAGGGATGGGGTGACTGGGTGATGGACACTGGGGAGGGTATATGCTCTGGTAAACGCTGTGAATTGTGCAAGACTGTTGAATCTCAGATCTGTACCTCTGAAACAAATAATGCAATATATGTTAAGAAAGAAAAAAAAGAAGAAGAATGTAGCAGGAGGGGAAGAATGAAGGGGGGGAAATCAGAGGGGTAGACGAACCATGAGAGACGATGGACTCTGAAAAACAAACTGAGGGTTCTAGAGGGGAGGGGGATGGGAGGATGGGTTAGCCTGGTGATGGATATTGAGGAGGGCACATTCTGCATGGAGCACTGGGTGTTATGCACAAACAATGAATCATGGAACACTATATCTAAAACTAATGATGTAATGTATGGGGATTAACGTATCAATAAAAAAATTAAAAAAAAAAAATAGTGCTAATGATCCCATCATCTGCATGTGGGAGGATGAATGCTCAGGGGAAACGGAGGCGAGGCGTGAAGCCAGGGTTCTGCACCGGGGATCAGTGTGCATGAAGATGGTTATGGAAGCTGGATGGAGTTGAGGTCTGTGTGAGCAACTCCTCCACTTGTAGACAGGCTTTGTCTCTTGGAGAAAGGTGCTGGGAGCTCTAGCTCCGTTCCCCATCCAGGGATTGGTGGCCCCAGGAATCTGGGCTGCTGCTTTGGAGATCAGTTGCCACCAAATGTCACTGGATCTGGGCCACCCATTCAACCCACATAGTGCAGGTCTCCTTGTCCTCAGCTGGCAGGACTTTCTTTCCATTGACAGTGACTGGCCAGAAAGCCTCAGGGAAGGCAGAAATGGGAAGCAGGCTGCCAAGAAGCTTTGGCCCAGGTGAACCAACTTGGAGGGCAAGGGAGAGAGGTGAAGAGCCTTCAACCTCACCATTTTGCAAGCATCCATATCACACACCAAATAAGGAAGAAGATGGGACACATTTGCACAATAACTCAAGGCAGAGTCTCCATGGCAACAATTACCCAAAAATTCACTCCTGACAGTTGCAACAGCAGGAGCTAGCAAAGAAGACTCTGGGGGTGGGAGACATGCGTGGGGACTCAGGGGATGGCTTCCTTTTATTCTTAAACTGAAGGAAGTGCTGACGGCAGGAACCAAGGCGTCTCAGAGCCTGACTAAGCCAAGAACCATTGGAACCAGAAGCTGGAAGGAGCCTTAAAGACGAGCTAGTCTGAGGCTTGGCTGTGAAACCCTCCAGGAGGATGTGCTAGGTGGGGGGTGAGGACTGGGCCATCAGGGCATTACCTTTCCCCCCCACCCCCCACCAACTTCTGGTGGACAGAAGTTCTCCCTGCCTCCAGAGATCTTGGGATGGGGACAACAGATGGACCCAACTTCCTGGGAAGTCAAAGGCTCTGGGGAGTTTGAGTTTGCCTGAAGACTGAGTCCAATCCTTAAAAATCTCACACGTGACATGGGTTGGGAGAACCGAGCTCTAGTCCCTCTGCTCTCTGACTTGCTCAATGGCTCTTCAGCTTCCCCACAGTGAAATGTGCAGCCTACCTTGAAGAACTATTACAAGGCTGAGTGAGTAGAGTGAGATGGGAAATGCTTTACCAAAGTAAAGTCCAACCCAAAGATAAGAGATGTCTGTAGGGCCATGCAGGGCAATCTGATAAATTAGCTGCACCCAAGACTCTCCTCCTCAGGCAGAGACGTGTCCTAGGACAAGTGAGTCAGTGTCAAGAATGCAAGGAGGAACCTAGAGTGCGACCAGAGAGGGGTACAACGAAGATGGTGGGAAGGTGGGGGTAGAGAGTGGCTTAGCAGAAGTATCATCTGCTTCCTACCAGCAGACAGATAGACAGTCTGACTGATCGAGTGAACTCAGAGGCAGGCAGCAAAGCATGCAACCTCCAATTTTTAATTTTTAATTTTTTCCCCAATTTTTAATTTTTTAAAGAAGAAGTTTACCTCAAAGGGAAAAGTATAATGCTTTCTTTTTAGAAAAACCTAAATCCACCACCCCTCCCCACCCCCATTCTGCCTTTATTTCTCTTTGTCCAATAGTGCTTCAGAGCCATTGACTAATTTTCAGCCTCTGTAGCTCAGGCTGCATTAAAAACTCTAGAGACAGAAGAGGTTTTTCATTTTTCCTTTGGAAACTAAGAAAAGAGGCAATTTGACTAGAGCAAAGAAAAAGGCTCTGCTGGGTCTCATCTGCGTTTGGAAGTAAGACTTTGTTACCAACGCCCATGGATGGCAAACCCCTTCCACCGAGTATGGTAAGAAGGGATTAAGCTAGAGCATTTCTTGAGCATTTTTCCTGTTCCAGGCTCTCTCCTGTGCCATCCCTCTCTCCACCCCAAAACTTTTCCCTTCCTTTTACTCTCCCTAACAATGGAAAGTCCTCCCATCCTTGGAGGTCCTCAGAAGCCATTCTTCTCACTTCTGGACTGAGCAGGGAAGAGAGAGATACAAGAGACAAGCCACAGGAGGAAGGTTGGCTGCATCCTCAGGCAGGACCTCCCAGCCCGGAATTCAGAGCGATCACCATGGTCCAGGCTTCAGGAGAGTCCCAAAGCTCAGTGGGGTCAGGACACTCGGAAGGGGGCCAGCCTCTCAGGACTGACCAAGCTCAATGATGAGCCACTAGAATGCTGCTTCCTAAACTCAGAACGGGAGGGGGATGAAGGCTGCCTATTCAGTCACTAGGCTACTCATGCTCATTATTCCGGGGAGGCCTTTCGGGGACTCAGGAGACCAAGGAAGCCAAATTAGAGCTCGGAAGGTCACTTGAAAAACAGAAACCATAGCAAGGAGCCAGTAGTTCTGAGGGGAGCAATACGTAGTCACCTCCTCAGGGACCAGAAAGCTCAGCTCTTCCACTCCTTCATGACTTCATCCATTCAACAAACATTTGTGGGGTACCTACTATGCAGACATTTGCTAGGTACTGCAGACACAGTAGCAGGAGGGAAAAGGCGGTGGATCGGGGAGGTGTGGAGCTCTGTGAGCGACACTGTTCAGAGAATGGAAAGACAAGCCACAGATGGGGAGAAAATATTTGCCAGCCACCTATCTGTCAAAGGACTGTATCTAAAATGCGTAACGAACTCTCAAAACTCCACAATGAGAAAGCAGCCCCACTTAAAAAATGAGCTAAAGACACATCGTCAAAGAAGATACACAGATGGGAAATAAGCACCTGAAAAGAGTTCAACGCCATCATTCACTAGAAAGTGCAAATTTAACCCACAATGAGATACCATCACACACACACAGAAAGGCACACATACAAACAAATGAAACACACGCACACACCCACAACTGACCAAACCAAATGCTCGTGAGGAGGGGAGCAGCTAGAACACTCATACTTTGCTGGTGGGAATGCAAACTGTAATAGCCGCTGTGGAAAACAGTTTGGCAGTTTTTTTATAGAGTTAAACATCTACTCTCTGCATGACTCAGCAGTGCTCCTCCTAGGTATTTTCCGAAGAAGAATGAAAACTTTTGTTCACACATACACACAAAAACTATGTGAATAATTATGTTGGCTTTATTCATAATCACCAAAGCCTGATTCAGCCCAAATGTCCTTCAACTGAAGATGGATAAAAATAAAAATTTAACTTAAAAAAAAAACCCGTGATACATCCATATGATGGAATACTGCTCAGCAATAACAGCAATGGACACTTGCAGCAAGTGGGTATATGAGGCTAAGTGGAAGAAGCCAGACTGAAAAGCCTACCTATCATATGATTCCATTTATTTGACATTCTGGAAAAGAAAAAACCATAGGGACAAAGAACTAATCAGTGCTCATCAGGGCCTATGGGAAGGAAGGGGGTTGTGACTCCAAAGTGGCAGCATGAAGAAGCTTGTTGGTCTGATAGAACCCTATCCTGATTATGTTGGCGATTACACAACCCTAAGCATTTGTCAAGGCTCTTAGTACTGTATACCCCCCCCCAAAAAAAAGTGAATTGTACTGAATGTAAATTTAAAAATAAAAATACATATAATGACCACTTTGGAGAGAGTTTTTTTTTTTAAAGGTGGAATAAGAAAACTTCGTAGATAGGAGAGGTCATCAGAGTTTGAACATTTGAAGTCTTTGTTTTGTCCAGGATGAAGGCAGAGATACTGATTAATTTCAGACTGGTCAAGAATGCTGTTAAAAACTGAAGGTGACCACTAAGAGGAACAGAAATAAAATGTGTAACTTCTGAATCGGTAGAAGTCATGAAAGAAGGGGGGAAAAAAGAAGCAACTAAAAAAGTGGTAAAAACAAAACACCAAATAAGATGGTAGGAGCAAATCCAATTATATTAGTTATCACAAGAAATGAAAACAGATGAAAGGCACCAGGAAAAAGATGATATTTTTAAAATCCAGCTATATTTTATGTGCCTTACATAAACATTGACAGGGAAAACGTACAAGGAAAAGGTTTTTAAAAAGATACACAAAGAAAATATTAACCAAAATAAAGCTGGTATAGAACTACTAATATCCAACAAAATGTGCAGCTTTTATTTAATATTAATACCTACTGTATGCAGAGCCCTCTCCTAGGCCGGTGGGGTGATATGGGAGAAACAAACATGACACCCATCCCAGGGGACTGTAGTTTGGGTGGTGTCCACATGACTCTAAATTACTCTATATAGTCAACAAATACTTTTCAGTAACTCTGTGCAAACCCAGCAAGAGATGACATTTCTAAAAAAAGAGACAGGGGAGGGAAACATACTTGGAATTCCAATTATAAAACTCATGTATTGATCAGTGTAGCAGTTGGTTTCCAAAGACACCTGCCAATGAACCATGCCTCCCAGTCTTCATGGCCTTATGTAGTCTCCCCTCCCAGGCAGGCACCGTCCCATCTGAACAGATTTCTAGTGACCACACAGCCTGAGCAGGAGGAGACACCAAAAAATAGGTCATTGTCCAAAGAAGTTAATAAAGCCAAGGCATGCTAAATGGATTTTGTACTCTTTACATATATTGCTTCTTGCATTCCTCCTAGTCACCCTAGGAGAGCTGTTTTATTATCCTGATCTAACAGATAAGAAATAGAAGCTGACCCAGGTCAAGGAACTTCCCAAGATTCCAGGGCTGATAGTGGCAGACTCCACCACCTCCCTCTAGGACGAGGTCAACCCTTCTGGAAGAGGCGAATGTGAGCCAGGGCTAAGGGATGGGTAGGGAGGGAGTAGGGGGGTCTGGGAGGAGGGCTCTCCAGCTGGGGGCCCAGCTGAGGGGGTGCAAGGGAACATCAAGGTCAGGCTGGTGGGAAAGATTTACAGAGAACAGCGGAGCATGGAGAACAGCAGGGTGGCCCGAAATGATGTTAGATGCTCTGATTCAAGCCCTGGCCTCTGGAGCTGGCCAAGGGTAAACAGGACCCAGAGCCAACCTTCCTAAGGAAGGGCATGCAGAGGGAGGTAGGTGTGTGTGGGGAATGGCCCCTGCAGCACCAGCTCTGGTCAGCCCATGACAGACTGGCAGGAAGAGCGCGCCGGCCCCTGGCCACAGCCCCTGTCTGACTGCCTCTCCCTCACCATGTTCCTGGCTCCTACCCGCCTGGAGTTCTCAGGACCCTCCTCTGCAGACCAGCTCCATGCTCTGGCCACCAGGACGACTGGAAAAGGCTGCAGTCAGAGTCCCTCCTGAAATTGTGCCTGATCCTGGAGGCGAGGTTCCTTCAAGGTTACCCTTTACAGCCCTGCAGGTCAAGTCCAGGTTCTCTGGCTCCAAGACCCTGGCATCCAATCCCTTTCAGCAATTCCAGAGGCCTAAGGCCTGCCTTCAGTCCGGTCCTTCCCAACAGAGCCTCAAGCTCCAAAACTGCCCTTCCCTCAGGCAGCCTTATGACTTGGACCTCAACAATTTGAATGGTAGGTCCATTAAGGCCTCATTAATTAATTAACCAAAAATAATAGAGTATTCACGGAGGGAGGGAGGGAGGCTTCTCAGTGAGTGGGTGCTCTGGCCAAGTCAGGGTCTGCTAAAAAAAACAAAGTCAACGGATACTGAGAGATCAGAGCAGGGGCAGATAGGAGACAACTGTGGCCTAAAACAAAGTGAAGAGTCAGAAAAGCCACAAAATGACAACAGCGCAGAGAAATCCAGAAGAGCCACTTGACAATTCACAAAATAGGATGAGACTCTGGGGTCAGGCCAAAGTTAAGGGCACATCTTTCTTTGCAAGAAGCCAGAGCACCCTACCGAGGCTTGTCTGTTCCCTAACACCTCAGGGAGGCAAGAAACCAGCTCAGAGGCAGGAACGTGACAGTCTATGAGATCTCTGGGGTCTGGGTCTCCTGACTGCTAGGTCAGCAGGGCTCCTGGGGGGCCCAGACCCCCAATCTACCGTCCTATGGGACTGGCTTCACTTCCTATCCTCAGAACAGTCTTCACTGACACCAAGAACCAAACCAAAGAGGGGTGTCTCTTCGGGACACCCAGGCTGAGGAGAGCAAATAGAGAGTTTCAAACATCACAAGTGCAGTTGAGCAGAAAAGGTGAGTGGCGTCTGCCTTTAGGAAACTCCAACCCATCCTAAGTCTACTTCCGTCCCTCAGCATTGATTCACCCTGGCACAGGATCTCATTCTCTAATCTCATTTAATTCTTAAAACAATCCTGTGAAAGGAGGATGATTATCTCCCATTTCATAGAGGAGAAAACGGAGGCTCAGTAGAAACAGGTCTCAGGTAAAGGACAGAATTCTTTGGTTTCCTCATTCCAAGTCCTGTGCCTTTCACCAGATCAAACTGTCTCAAGTCCTTGGTTCAAAGAGCTGCAGGCAAACTTATTACTCAGAGACCGTTTAGGGGCACTCAGAAGCTCCATTTCATTAAAGAAGGCCTAAAACCAACAAGAAACAATCTTGCCCGTCAGATCTGTAGCATAACAAAGGGGCAGGCCCACACACTCAGGTGCCCCATCTCCAACAGCTGGTTTTATAAATGGAAACAGGCACTGGGACCCTGATCTTCCCAGAAAGGCCCGTGGAGCCCCTGGCCCAGATCAGCGGAGCTTGCTTCCAAGAACTGTCCTGTTCCCAGGCCAGCCCTGTAGATACTCCCAAAGTATCCTCGGAGCACAGATTCTTTCCACGGTAGCTAGGTTTCAGAACTGTCCTTTCTTAAATGTTCCTACACACAGGAAGGAGACATTCTGGTTGATTTTCTTTATTATACGCCCTTCTATATACTTCCAATTTCACTTCCTCCAGAGACTAAGGAAGAATGAAAAGAGGAGAAAGGCCCAGATGAGACTTACATTAAAAGAAGAAATGGATGACCTGGCTTCACCGCTTTCGAAACACTCCATTCATCAGTAAACAGCAATCTCCTCTTCTTGGAGACTTCCCCGCCATCCGTGACAGCCTCAGTCTCCACAGCCTGAATCCGATCCTGCACCTGGCTATGCAGAACAACAGGCCGGTGTTTAAGCCCTCCAGCTGCTGTACCAGGTGATGAGTCAGGGTTTTCAGTTGGAAACAAATGACAAAGTTATCTTCTGATTCAGAAAGGCAGCTGATCCTTCAGACATGTGAGTGCTGAGTGAGTAAACAGCACCTCCTTCCACCTGAAGAAAGTTGGAGTTCTGGACAAGGGTCCTGTGAGGGGTGGGATGGGTGTGTGTGTGTGTATGGGGGTGAAGGCAACTAGGCCTTTGAAGCAACTGAATCCCAGCTGGAGGGCAAGAAACTTCTAGCTTGTGATTCTCAGTCTAAAGGCTAGTGGGTGAGGCCAGAAATGTGAAGTCTATGAACATTGGGTATCTTTCTTTACTCCCTCCCTCCTCCTACCCAACAACACCCATCTCCCCCACATTCTTTTTTTTTTTTAAGATTTATTTATTTTTGAGAGAGAGAGAATGCACATGAGTGGGAGGAGGGGCAGGGGGAGAGAGAGAGAATCTTAAGCAGGCTCCATGGCCAGCATGGAGCCCAGTGCGGGGCTCGATCTCACAATCCATGAGATCATGTCCTGAGCTGAAACCAAGAGTCAGACACTCAACTGACTGAGCTACCCAGGCGCCCTGCATCTCCCCCATATTCTTTTTTTTTTTTTTTTAATATTTTTATTTATTTATTTGACAGAGAGAAAGACAGCGAGAGAGGGAGCACGAGCAGGGGGAGTGGGAGAGGGAGAAGCAGGCTTCCCATTGAGCAGGGAGCCTGATGTGGGGCTCGAACCCAGGACCCTGGGATCACGACCTGAGCCGAAGGCAGACGCTTAAGGACTGAGCCACCCAGGCACCCTCTCCCCCATATTCTTGTCCCACATCCCTTAGGATTCCAGCAAGGACCAAACTCTGAAGGAATGAAAGCAGAAACTTTGCCCAACTCATTCACCATTGCATTTCTAGTGCCTAGAACACTGCATGGCACACAGTGGTGCTCAAAATATACTTGCTGAATGAACAGATGAGTAAAATAAAAAGGCTCAGGGAGAAGTTGAGGTATACAACTTTTCAGTGATAGGGCCACTGTGGAATTCCTTCCATTACACCAAGCTACCAACTGGCTGAAAACCCTTTAGATATATCACACCTTAGTGGGGGGGGGGGGTAGGGGGATATTGAAGGTAGAAGAGCATTCAATTTTCAAAGAAGTGAGACTCTAAATGGCAAGCAAAGACAATGGGTCCTCTTTGGGGCCCTTTACAATTGCTGTGAAATGGCCAATCCTTTGGAGCCTGGTCACCAGAACTAAGAGGGGATGTGCACCCAACAAGCCCAGGAGATTATAAATATTAACAATGGGGCCTGGATGCCTCAAGAAGGTCTAGCTACTCTGAGATAACTTGGCTCTCTGAGTTCATGGGTCATCAAAATGGTCAAAACTCAATGATCCAGTACCTGCAAAAAGAGGAAGCAATTCAACAGCCTCTGAATCCACCTAGGCCTCAGCCTCCCCAGGACCACTCACCTATACTCTTCACAACATGTAACATCACCTCTGGTACTGTGTTTCCCTGTGTTCGGTATTGGGACTAATCTGCAATCAGCTCTGGCTGGGGGGAGCACTGGGTGAGGGTCCTTTCTAAGTGCCAGGACAACACTTTTGGACATGGCTCTGTGACCACAGCCAACCCCACATGGTAGGACCCTCTGAGTTTCTACAGATTACCATCCAAAAGGAAGTGATAAGTTTCCACTGTCCCAGGCTCAATGAGTAGCCATCCCTCACCTTCCAGGTATTTGGATGATACCTACCATTCCAGCAGACAACACAAGTAATGTAAGATGAACGCTAGAAACACAATCCTTGGGGACAACAGGTACAGGGGACCAGACATCCAGGAAAAACCCTTGAACCACAGGAGATGGAGCTCTACTCCTCCACACTTATTTACCATCTGAGGCCCTGTACCCATCGAGCTGCTCAGCAACTGCCTGGCTCTGAGGAAGCACCTTGACTTGGCTGTTGAGGGGAAGCAGGTGGGGTTGGCAGGGGGCTGTACTAAGTTCTCAGATCAAACGGGGACCACGTCAAGGGAAGAATGGGTGCAGAGTTGGGGTGAAGAAATGGGGACATGGAGACCTCATTTTAATAAGACTGGGGAGGGGTGGTAGGAACTGGGGCAGCAAGAGTTGGGGGCAGTTTAGCAAAGACTTAGGGATGAAGTGTCCTCGGGCCGGCTGGAGGTGATAAGAAATTATGTGGTGGGCTCGGAAGTTAGGGGTTGAGTCTGTGAGGACAAGAAGATACATGTAATAAGACTTAGGATAGGGCTGAGATCAGAGTTATTAAGAAGAGGGGGTGAGCTCAACAGAGCGTCTGCTTTGGTGGTAGGTATTAAATGAGGCTGGGTGGAGGTGGGGTGTTACGGCTGAGCAGACCTTGGGGGCTGGGGGGCTGGGATAAGAAAGGTGAGCCAGAATAGGGGAAAACCAGAATGGTGGGGATCAGAGGAGGCTGGCGTGGAACACTGGAGTTGCCCAAGGGGTTGAGGGGTGAGGAGGAGATGCGTTAGAGGGAGGCCGAGGGATGTGGCTGCGCTGGGGGATGGAACTGGGCTACCGTGGGGTCAAAAGTGTGGCTGCATTTACGCAGCACCAGTGGTGAGGGGGTGGGGGGTAGGGGCTTGGCTCGGGTCCCGGGCGGGAGAAGATGGAGGGGACGGGTCAGCAGTGGCTGTGCGGGCTGAAGGCTCGGGTCCGAGTGGGGTGGGGTGCGGGGCTCAGGCGGGGAAGGGAAAGGGCTCTAAAGCAGGACAGTGTCAAGGCAACCAGGGGTTTGGGAGCATGGACAGGGCTGGTGGCCCACCGCCCGTTCGCGTCTCGGCCCCGCCGCCCCTTCTCGCCCTCCTCGCCCCCGACCCCTAACTCACCAGAGGGAGCGGCGACGGGGCGAGGGGCACTCGTGGCCGCTGCAGCCTCTAAACCTCCGACCCGAAGCTGCGGCCTCTCCCCCACTGACAACAGGAAACGGCGCTCGCGGCGCCTGACGCCATCACGTCGGTTCAGCGCCCGGCCCCGCCCCCGGCCCCCGAAGCCAATCGCAGGGCTGGAGGAGCCGTGGGGCGGGGCCCGCGCTTCCGCACGCCCAAATTGCCAAACCGCGAGCAGGTGAGTGATCTGGGAGGCTCCCGACTCTACCCCGCCCAGGTGCGCGCGAAGAGGTGAGGTCACTAGGCGAGGCCACCAGCGTCGGGCGGAACGTGTCCTCCTGCCCGCCTCTAGCAGTGTCTGTGTCAGACTAGATCCTGGCTTTTGGGTTCATGACCTCGCCGGGCCACAGCACCGCCTGTGTAACATTGGGACTGTCTCTTGGCCTCCTGCGGGGAAGGCTCCCACTTGTAAAATCGGACCAATAGCCTACCGTATTTTTGCCTCCCTGAGGGCATCAGCGCAGGTGGTGCTTCCCGCCTTGCGGCTCTGGGGAAAAGCATACGTGTTTGGGCCACACCTTATACCAGGGGAGCGCCTTTAGGTCCCCTGGGCTTTCTCCCGTAACCTGCCCATCAGCCCGGAGGCGCGAAGATCAAGGGCCCGGTTATTCTCATCCAGCCAGGTAGTTGTTTGTTTGCTTTCCTTGGTAGAGTTGGTATTTCTCTTTCAGATGCACTCAGAACAAAAGGTCAAAAGTGTGTGTTTTTTGGGGGGATGTCTTTGCTTCCGCTATTTCACACCTGAAGGCTTTGGTCAAATGGGAGCTTAGGGCCTGAGTGTGGGGTGAGTGCTGGGGTGGAGAGGTATCGCTACCTGCAGGTCCAGGGGAACTTAGGGGGTATCTACAGGGCTGGTCTAGGAACAGGACAGTTCTTGGAAGCAAGCTCCACTGATCTGGGTCAGGGGCTTCATTGGCCTTTCTGGGAAGGTCCAGGTCCCAGTGCCTGTTTCCATTTATAAAACCAGCTGTTGGAGGTGTGGCACTTGAGCGCGTGGGGGCTGCCCCTTCAGTAATTCTCTCTCCAGGAGTGAGAACCACGTCTTCCTGGTTTTAGACTAGATGAGCCTGAATGCATTCAGTATGGTTAATCATTGAGGAGGAAGTTAGAAATAAAGACATAGAGGCAAAGTATTCTCTTGGTGTTAAACAAGGTGGAAAGTAAGGGATTTACTAGGGAAATCCCGTTTCCCAGGCAAAAGGATAGTGCTTCTCGTCATAATTAGCACAGCAAGAGCATCAGTGTCTTGACACAAGCATGCCCTCCCCTAAATGGAGCAAGCAACAGTCCTCAGTTCTTCCAATGAATTTTTGCACAGCCCCTGTCTGCAAAAACCGTGGGAACCCCCACATAGTAATCTCTTGTCTGCCTTTTCAGGAGCCCCCATCTCATGATCTTCTCTTACTTCCCATGCCTCTTGGCCCCTCTGCAAAGTCTATGGGCTTGTCTTCCTCTCTTCATCTTGCTCTGGTGTGACTTCCACCATTCATGGGCCGTGAGTCCACCAGGTAGTCTCCAGGCAGAAAAAAATCTCACACTACCATGTCATTTGAACAGTAATAAAGGCACATGCAAAGTGCCACGGTGCCAGAGAAGAGGGCTTGAAGGTTATCCTGGAGGAGGCAACTTGTATCTGAGCCTTCCAGATGGATAGAGGAAAGAGCATTGCAGGTGAAGAGACTGAAGAGAAATGGCTGTTGAGTAGGAATGCAGGCTGAGCTCAGGGGAGGGTGCAGCGAGAGGTGGAGAGGAAGCTAGGAGGTAAGAACAGAGGAAGGGGAGGGGGTTCGGATAGGAGGGGTGATAAAGACAGATTGGGTGAGGGGGAAAGGGAGGATGCATGGACACAGTTGGAGGCCAGTGCAGGAAGGGGTGAAACATTCCCAAAGGCCCCTTACAGGCCACTGGTCTGTCAGCTTAGATTTCAAGCACTATGCAGAGTTATGCAAAAAGTCAGGTAGGAGAACTGTGGGTGTCTGAATTCCCTGGGGACAGGTCCAACGTGTAGATTCCTGAACCCCACCCCTACCCTGGAGAGTCACTCTGGCATGGGGTCCCAGAATTTCGGCTTGACCACCTCTCCTGTGCCCAGCCCTCACCGCCAATGGATTGTGATTTGTCCTTACCAACCACTGGGAAGGTAGGTTGCCATTGTTACCTCCAAAGCACAGATAAGAAGAGAGGCTTAAGAGAGAAGTTGAGTAACTTGGCCACACAACTAATAAATGGTAGAGGGAGGACTCTCACCCAGCTCTAATTCTAGTTGGAGGGCTGGCATAGTTCGGTGGTGGAGCAAGTGGGGTTTGGAGCCAGGAAATCTTAGGCGCCCCTGGATGAATAAAATCTTAAAAAGAAAAAGAAAAGATGACTGGCTATATTATTATAGTTTGGGCTAATTCTCCCTTCCCAATCCAGTCAGATCTGTTTTTAACTTCTCTCTGAGCACTGGAGTGAGGGCCTTTCTTTTTTCTTTTCTCTCTTTTTTTTTTTTTTTTTGAGAGCCTTTCTTGTTTGAACCCCAGATGTATCCCTATTTGGCAGCTGACTGAAATCATCAAACTAGTACTAATGCAGCCCTTTCTCTCAAAACTGGAATAGCTAATGTTCTCCTGGGTTCTGTTATAGGAACGCTGGTTCTCCCCACTCTCTTTTAAAAAATGGATTTAAAGGGTTTTTAATTATTGATTTGTCAATTATACCTCAATAAAGCTGGACAAAAATAAAGCTTTGACAAAATAATGAATTTTTAAAACCCCCAAATGTTGTTATACACATAGCTTACAGTTTAAATAGTATGAAATGAAATGGTGAGGAAACCTAATGACCCACAGCATTTTCTTGCCCCCCCCCCCATCCCCACCCTCCTGAGCCAGCTCACTGGGGCTGGTTACTTCTAGCTGAATCTTCTGGTGCTTATCTCCACCTATCTTGCGCTTCTAGCTCTTGATTTATCCATTTTAGACACTGTCTACTGACTTCCTAATACCACAGACAAGGAGTTAGCTCTTTAACAACCCAGTCCATTCTTGGGGTTTAGTTATGTCACTCTTTCAAGGTAACTGATAGTGTTTACAGAATTGTGACTGTGTAAATATTGTTCACTGCCGAGCTTCCTCATGTACTCTGATTGTGATCGTTTCCATCCCTGACCCCCAGAACGTTTCCGTTCTTCTCCTCCTTCTGTGCTACCTGCCATTAGCACTCCTCTGGTCCCCTCCAGTGCTCTGGCTGGTACTTAGCCTTCCCGTGCCCTCCAGCTACCTCCTCCACCTGTCCCACAGCTGCCACCCTGGAACCTTCCCTCACTGCTTCCTGGGTTGGCCTTTTCCTGGCTCCCTTCTCTTCCTGCTTTCTTTACTCTCTCTCTCTGCTGGAGCTCATCCGCAGTTAAGAATCCCTATCGAATATTAAAGAACAGAATGGTCTTGGGACCTGCTCATGATAGTAATTATACCTTTAGTAGCTACGAATTGGGGAAAAAAATACACAAGGACCCAAAATTATCATGGAGGCACTCCTGCTCCTAAGTGAGTTTGTGTTTTACTTAACCACAATAGCATCTATGAATGGGGGCGGCTGAAAGCCTGTTCCAAGTTTAGGCTTAAGGGTTTGTTCAATCTAGCTTCAGTCTCTCATCCTCCATTTGCCACCTCACCTCCTTATCTTGCGGTAAGACAACCTCCCTCTTAACTTTCAACTCAGTCCCTGTGCTTTAACCGAACTTAAGTACTGGTTTAAGGCCTGACCTCGCATGTGCACGTGACCATGGCTGGCCAATCAGAAATCTCCTCTTCCCAGAGGTAGCGTCCAAGCAGACCAACCAGAGGCATTTTGAGGATGGGTTTTCCTGTACACCGGTGTAGAGCTGGAATTCCTAATGACCATCTTTGCAGCCTTGGGGCTTGCATCCTTCAGAGCCTGAAGCCAGAGGAAAGCACAGTTGAGGAACAGATGGGGAAAGGATGACGCTGTTTGAGCCCTAGATGCAGCCAGCTTTAAGCACTTAGGCTTCCCGGGTATGTGAGCTGATCCACTGTATGACATTTTTGGTTCAAGCATATTTTAGTTGGATTTCTTTCACTTGGAGCATAAAGAACAGCGACTGATATATTTGTCTTTGTGAACTTGGTCAAGTTATACAAGCAGTGTATATATTCATGTATCCTGACCAACAGCTTACAGCAACACTAGGTTCCCTATCCCTCTGCTTTTGTCAGCCCGAGCCTGAGATAGCTTGACATTGAATAGTCCCATTTAGGGACTGGAGGAAGCAACTTACCATGAGTCACTGCCCTAAAATATACTTTCCACCCACATGCCCCGTGCCTGGAATTCGGTGGTGACGGTGGCATTCTCTAGGGTTAATCCTGGCCCTCTTCAAGTGGTACTCCTTTGGAGTGCAAAGTATGTGGGGAAAGGCAGCAATTAAGGTAGAGCATCTGGGGCCGGTTCTGCTTTTGCCCTGAAAGCTGGCAAAAGAGATGATGACAGGGGCCGGAGGCCTTGTGGAGCCTTGGGGGCTCTGATGGTGAATCTCACTGTTCTTCAAATTGTCCGAAGTCCATGCAGATCCCTGACTAGGGTCGTGCCTTTAGACAGCCTCCCTCTTAGGACATTTCAGGCAATGAGAATCTTTCTAGTTTCAAAAGGCCTCAAGACAAAGAAATTTCACTACCTTTTTTCTTTTTTCTTTTTTTTTAAGATTTATTTATTTGGGCAGGGGAGGGGCACAGGGAGAGAGAGAATCCTCAAGCAGACTCCCTGCTGAGTGTGGAGCCCCACACAGGCTGATCCCAGGACCTTGAGATCATGACCTCAGCCACAACCAAGAGTGGGTCGCGGAACCAATTGAGCCACCCAGGTGCCCCTCATTACCCTGGTTTGATGTTTAACTTGTAGAAGCCCTTTCTTCTGGAGGTTCCTATGGGAAGCAGTGGATATAGGATTCAGTGTAGACAGATCTAGGTACAAATCCCAGCTCCTAATGGCATAGTCCCTTTGCAGCTTCTGGGGCAACCTCAGCACTATGTGCTGACCTTTAGGAGGTCAGTCTGTATTTCAAAAGGAAATCATATGTGGAGAATGAAGAAATGGTTTAAAATCCACCCAGTAAGATTCCTGAGTCATCGCTGCGGGCAGGGCCTGGTACTAGGTATTGGGGAGAGGAAGGAGATGTGATTCTTGCCTTGTCAGGGTTCCTGCCCTAACAGAGAACTGCGGTGGGGCTTTCACATTGATGGACTATCTTTCCCTCTGCTCCATTTACAGGGGACACCTAAAAGAGCGGGGCCTTGTACATAACCTCTAAACCAGGGCTCGGTCCCATCCCGGGATAGAGAGAATTATTGGCTCTCCCTACATCCACACTCTTGCTTTGTCTCCCTGTGGGCAGAGTGTACTTCCTGTCCCCTGGCCCGGGGCTTGACCATGTGACTTGCTTTGGCCCATGGAATGGGCAGAAATGAAAGTGTGATCGTTCTGTGTCTGGGCTTGAAGAGGTCCAATGAAGTTTCTGCTTCGCCTCTTATTATGCTTCCTTCCGGTAGCCTCTGCAGCTGGGGGGCCCCAGAACCAACACAGGTGGAAAAGAGCTAGCCCCGCCGATCTGCAGACCAGCACTGACCCAGCCGGCAGAGCATTCGAGTACAGCTGTACCGGCCATCCTGCGAGAATCGGTGTTCCAGTCCGCTGAGTTTGGGGATGGTTTATCAGTTAGCATTGTCGTAGCGAAGGATAACCAGTGCACGTACTCACTCCTTCATTAGGCTATAGGTTCAGTCGCAGTAGAGACCCAACACAACAGTGTGGTAGATAAAAAAGAAGCTTATTGATCTCTGATATAATCATCTGGTTAAGGACTGTAGTCCAGGGCTGGTTTGGTGGTTCACATGTCAGGGAGCCAGGCGCCTTCTATTTGACGGCTCCACCATTCTGGGGTGTCGCCCTCATCCACGTGAGGTCTTTATGCTGTTCACAGGTTGAGGTCTTAATTTCCCTTGGCCCTGCAAGCTGGAACCCTCCACAGCGTGGCGCCAAACCTTCTCCAACACTACCCTTGAACACACAAAGCTCCACCTTGAAGCACCATTCCCGCTTCTGCTTCAGGCCTCTAGGACTTTAACTCTTGAATGAGTGTGCTCCTCCCCCCCCATCCCCCAGGTCTCAACAACATCTCCTCCCCACTAGGACCTCAGGAGCCGGAGCTGGTCGTGCCTGGCACTCCCCAGGACTGAGAGGCCCTGACTTCCATGGGGGCGGCTGCCAGCCGGCATGAGCCTTCGGGACTCCAAGGGTAAGAATCCAGTGGTGCCTTCTGGTCATCTTCAGTCGGCTCTGCCCTGCCTCTCCCACCCTCCAATCCCTGTTGACCTCCAGTCCTGAAGAAGCCAGAGAACCTCTGCTCCACCGCCTCCCGGCTCTCTTTGCCCTACTTCAGTAGTTTGGTGAGCATAAGAAGGCTTGTTAGAGGGGCGCCTGGGTGGCTCAGTTGGTTAAGCGACTGCCTTCGGCTCAGGTCATGATCCTGGAGTCCCAGGATGGAGTCCTGCATCGGGCTCCCTGCTTGGCAGGGAGTCTGCTTCTCCCTCTGACCCTCTCCCCTCTCATGCTCTCTCTCATTGTCTCTCTCAAATCAATCAATCAATCAATCAATCAATCTTAAAAAAAAGCCTTGTTAGAATGGTCCCTCTGTTTCGGAGACCAGCTCAGGAGGGGTGGGCATGTGGGTTTCGAGGGCGACAGATTCTCTCTTTCTCTAAATGCTAGCCAGGCTCCTCTGAGCCCTCTTCTTCATTCAACCTTGCTTGGCCCTTGAAGACTTGAACAAACACTAACATAGTTTCGAGCAGCTCATGGCCGCATCCCGAGTAGAACCCAAGCCTCCGTTAAAGTGCCTGCCTCAAAAGCTCAAGGCTGTCTGAAGAATTTGCTGCTTATTCCAGCCAACACCTGAGGATAGGGCCCTTGTATCCAGCTTCCGGGAGAGGGTAAGAGCCTAACTTTGATAAGTGCCAGTTAGCAAGCCCAGATGGTTTCATATGGGCCAACCCACCGTCCTGCTTTTTGTAGTTTTTCACTTCTGGTTATAGAGTCCCCAGTCATTCCCTCAGTCTCCCTGTGAAATACCCAGTCACCTCTGTACTAGCCCCAGTTAAGTTCCGGTCACGATGAGCCCTTTTCCCTGTACTACAGCAGTCCCATATTCCCTGTACTACAGCATTCCCTTAATCCCTGTACTACTGCAGTCCCGTATTCCCTGTACTACAGCAGTCCCGTATTCCCCGTACTACTGCAGCAGTCCCATATTCCCTGTACTACTGCAGTCCCGTATTCCCTGTACTACAGCAGTCCCGTATTCCCCGTACTACTGCAGTCCCATATCCCCTGTACTACTGCAGTCCCGTATTCCCTGTACTACAGCTTTCCCGTATTCCCTGTACTACAGCAGTCCCATAGTCCCTGTACTACAGCCTTCCCGTATTCCCTGTACTACTGCAGTCCCGTATTCCCTGTACTACAGCCTTCCCGTATTCCCTGTACTACAGCAGTCCCGTATTCCCCGTACTACAGCAGTCCCATATTCCCTGTACTACTGCAGTCCCATATTCCCTGTACTACAGCAGTCCCGTATTCCCTGTACTACTGCAGTCCCATATTCCCTGTACTACAGCAGTCCCGTATTCCCCGTACTACTGCAGTCCCATATTCCCTGTACTACAGCAGTCCCGTATTCCCCGTACTACTGCAGTCGCGTATTCCCCTTACTACTGAGTCCCGTATTCCCTGTACTACAGCAGTCCCATATTGCATGTACTACAGCAGTCCTTTATTACTGATTGAGATCTGTCTGGACCACTTTCAGTGGTGTCTGGTTTGGTTTATTTTCAACAGGGGAGATGCACAGGATCGGCCTTTTAAATTTAATTAATCTGTTTATTTTTCAGGGTCAGTCTTTTAAATAAGCATCTCGGGGATGTTTGAGTTTCGAGGTTCAAAGACCGTATTTTGAGAAATTGTGTTTCCCTATGGATACCTTTTCTCTGGCAGCCCTTTTGAATGAGGGCTGTGTTTCCTCAGATACCTCATTGCCCATAGTCCATTCAGCTCTCATTCCAGTGAGAACACTCCAGAGACCAAACTAAGAATCAACTCCAGGTGCTTCTCCAGTCACCTCTGGGGATGACTGCATGTCATCAGTATCCAGTATCTGGTACCTCACCTGCTGCCCAGCTAGAATGACACCTTTCTAGGTTTCTGACTTAGCTAGCTCTCCACCATGTTACTCCTGGTAGACACCACCCCCCTTTTAGAAAGACTTGAACACCCACCCATTTGTTGGATAGTGTTGGTTGGCTTTTGACACCCACTTCTATCCCTTTCTTTGCAGGTGCTGGAAGCCCACGAACCACATTTCACAGATTCCCTTGACAGCAGAGTTCTGCCAATAAAATGTACCTGGGTGAAATCTGGAAGGTGGAAGCCACTCTCTCCTCCTCTGCAGAGCAGACACGCAGGCTGCACGCTGGACTCCATATTCCCCCACTAGTCACTGGGCTTGGGACTGTTGGGGGGCTGCCGTGACCTCAGCAGTCTGTTGAGTGGTGGCAGCAGCTTTGAATCTTCGGAAAGCAGCTGTAACCTGAAAGCTAGTGATGCGATCCCCCCCGCCCCCGACGTTCACCACCGCTAGCCCCCCAGTGATGAGCACCAAGTACGTTTACGGACATCCGTCATGACCTGAGCTGAAACCAAGAGTTGAATGTTTAACCAACCTAACCACCCAGGCGCCGCAGGAGTGGAGGAATTTGTGCCTTTTCCGCAGATTGCGCCGCATTATCCCTTGGGATCACGCGGCCATGATCTGTGTTGGGTGAGGAAGGTGGTGGTAGGTTTGGTGCTGGGCTGCGCTGGCGAGAGCCAGGCCGCACACGTCTGACCCTCAGTGGGGTCAGGAGAGGCTAGGGCGGTACATGCATGCGAACGGGTAAATGACCCCACCAGTATGTTTTCTGAAATAAAGGCCTGAGGAGGGCAGTCTTGGGTAATTACTGCTCTCACACATTCTTCTTTACCCTAGACCTCAGCCCCTCCCTCCCTGCTAGCTACCCAAGGGTTGGGATTTTTTTTTTTTTAAGAAAACAAACCCAAAACACCCCAATGTGAATTATCCACGGCTTGTAAGGGTGAAGAACCCTCTACTTGCCAAGACAGGGCACACATTTTGTGCATGAGTTTGAGCACTTGGGAAGAAAGACAGGGCTTAGCTCTACAGTGGAGCTAGGCTCAGTGATCCAAATATTCTGGCAATGCCGAAGACCTTACGAGAGGGGCCAGAAATAGATGGTCCTCTCTGGGCAGGAGGTCAAGCGTGTTGTGAATAGCTGGTCCTTGGTGAGCCAGGGGAGAGAGCACCAGAATAAACTGCTAATTGATTTAAGAGTCTACATCCCCTGAATATATGTTTTCCAGTTTCCAGAGACTGATTTGATCAGGGAAACGAGGGAAAGATGCCCCTACTCATCCTCCTTTGCCCACACTGCTCTTGTGGAAGTACGCTGGCTCCCACAAGGGATTCTAGCTTCAGTCCTGCTCCGCACGCCTGTGGCCCCTGTTCCCTGGATAGACATGTTTAACTAGTTCCATTTTAATTCCTTACCACATGGCTAGAATTGGTTATGAATTTATACATTTTAATATGAGAAAAATCAGGATTTTACAAGCAATGCTGAGAAGCCAATATCAGAAAATAAACTTTGTAGGCGACCGGAGGCAGGATGGGCTCACTCAATGACGATCTCGGGGACAGTCTCGCTCTCGTCACCCAGCTCTTCACCGGTGGAATCTGTGAACTGAGCCTTCTCTGCCAGGTCTTCACTTTTCTCTCTGCGAAAAGAATACCAAAGGCTTTTACTCTGCAGAGGAACAATTCAACTTTTCATAATTTACTCATTTGAGGTAAGAATTGTAAATCAGGTACCCTCGTTCCTTGTTAAATCTCATCCTCATCAGGAGAATCCCTGTCATGCAGCTTCTGTGCCATGTTTTTCTTGCGTGTGGCATTGAGAGGTCTGTACATGTCCTGAAGCCAAAGTGGCCGCCTCCTCCAGAAAAAGCCCTCCTAGAAAACAGAAAGGACGATGTTAATTCTGCATTTCCCCTGCACTCTCCAGCCACAGGACTTTACCCTGCTCAGATTTACCTGACTCTCACTTTCTGTTGAGCATCTCTTCCGCAGCAGAGATTGAAAGAAGCCCCTTGGAGGAAACACACACGCAGACAATTAGTGATTCGTGCCATTTCCTTTGCCTCTCACAATGTGCATCTCTGGTCTTATTAGGACACCTCTGTCCATAATCACAGGAAGCAAAATCCCCACAGACCTGGGATCTTGAAAATAATCCCATGCATGCTGGGCTTCCAGAATTTTCCCATGTCTGTCTGTAATGGCCCCACAATGTCGGAGATGTTTGTACGTAGCTCGGAGTATAGGCAGGATTTTCATCCTGCTCACCTGGGCCCTTGGCCAAGTGCAGTGAACAAACCGTGCAACCGCACGGCAGAAGCACCTTACTCTCCGGAAGTATTTTACATTGGTCTCCTATGCACTTAGTCTCATAGGCATCATTTGCTGGGGAGGGGGAAGGAGAGGTGCTTCTATTTTCCTAGCTGCTTTATCCTGCAAGTTGAATTGCACCAAGAAAATGCCTGAGTCCAACCAGCAAAGATATCTAGCTCACTGACTTTCACACTGCAGCCTGTCACTGATGAGTGAGTGAGTCGTGAAATCAGCTTAAAGGTCACAACCAGCACTAAAATACAAAATATTCTTTTTGAATACAAACAATATAGAGAAAGAGTGTATAGGAAGTTTGTCTTAGAAACTGCTTATGTCTCTACGGTATGTGTGTACTGAATTGTGACATAAAATGTAGCCTGCAGCCCAAGAACAGTGTAATCAGAGGAGGAGTGCCCAACTGGAAAGGAACCATCTTGTGACACTCACTAGCAGTATGACCATGGGGCAATTTACCTTCCCTCTCTTCTTCTCCATTTCCTTATTATAAAAGGAAAAGACCAACTGTTATCTAAGGCCTCTCCCAGTTACAGTTCTATGGGATCTGGACAAAGGGAATGGAGAGTGGGGGCTCGAAAACCAGGAGGAGGAGGAGGGAAAAGTTTTCCTGCCACTTTACAGGAAGGAGTCATATAACCTGCCTTCCATCAGCCTTGAAGACTAGCCCTCTTAGCCCAAGACTTTGTGGCCCTCCCTATCCTTTCCCCAGAACCTCCGAGAAGGCCTCCAGCCAGGCCTGATGCTCACTACCAGCAGGAACCAACACCTCCCCACCTCCACCCTCTTTCTTTAAAGGACTGGTGACAGCAGATGCTCTCTGCCAGTCTCATTCTAACTCAGGTTTGGCTGGGGAGCTAATTTTGCTGGATCCAGGCAGAGCATTAGGCCAAATAAGTATTCTTTCTGCCTTTGGTGGTGTCCTGGGCGTAAAACAAGGGGATTGAAATAGAGAGGAGTTCTAAAATTCTACTTTAACAATTGCCAGACTCATATTTACCTTGAGCTTCCTTCTTTAGCTTTCTTGGCTGCTGCTCTGTGAGAATAAATCTGTTTTGGAAGAAAACGTGATCACAGTTACCCATCTTGATGACCACTGCCTCCAAATCTTTATTCATTCCTTTGTATTTTAAGTCTTATCTAGCCAGTGAGACGATAACTTTTTTGAGGACAGGAATTCGGTTTGCTTAATAGTCCTTTGACTCTTCCACTGTACCTAACTTGGGATGGATCTTGTGTGTAGTTGGCAATACATCTTATTGACGGTTTTAGATGACATTCAACAGGTAATTCCTAATAAAAATTCTTAGAGGTAGGAAAAGAAAATATAAGTATCTACTAGAAACCTAAGCAGCAGCATTGTTTAAAGTCAAGGACAAGAGTGGGATGCCTATTATTCCTGCTATTATTCATCATTGTTGACGAGGTCCTAATCAGTGCAATAGGAAAAATGAAGTATTGGAAAGGAAGAAGCAAAACATATTTGCATATGAAATTATGGACAACCTAAAAGGCCCAAGAGAATCAACTAAAATTTTACTGAAGTATGAGAAGTCAGTAAGATGGCTAGATACAAAATCAAGAGCTCAACATGCAAACCACAATAGCTTTCCTACATTCCACAAATAACTAATCAACAAATGGAAGAATGATCTCATTTACAATATCAATAAAAGGCATAAAGTACCTAGGAATAAACTTATAGCAAAGAATGGGTAAGACTTACGAGATGAAAATATTAAAACTCTTCTGAAGGACAGTAAGAAGAAATGAATACATGATGTGAGATACCATGTTCCTGGAATATTGCAAAGATGTCAGTTCTCCTCAGATTAACCTACAAATTCAAAACAATCCTATTCAAATCTCAAGATAGTTGTTTTGTTTTTTAACAAAAACTGGCCAGCTGACATTTGGTGGAGAAAATATGCAAGCCTAGCTACGAAATGTATGAAAAAGAAGACCAAAGAGCAGGAGCTTACCCTACCAGACATCAAAATATGTTATTATAAGGCAACTGGAATTAAGTACATAGTGTGATACTGGTACAGGGAAAGAAAACTGGATTGATAGAGTCCAGATAAAAATAGTATTTTAGATCAGTGAAGAATGAATGAACCATTCAATAAAAGATTTTAAAGTAACTGGATCTTTACGTAGGGAGAAAAAAAAGTTAGATCCCTTACCTCAACCATACCAAAAAACAAAACAGATTCTATACATATTAAAAACTATAAATAACAACAAATGTTATAAAAGCATAGAAGAAAACAGTATAGAGTCAACAAAGGCCTCGTTAACAAGACCCACATCCCAGAAGGCGTGAGGAGAGGACTGGCAGATAGGTCCTTGCCCATCATTCATAGTCCTTGCCCCCTTCCCCCTCCCTGGATTGTTGGTCTTCCTATTGATTTATAAAACTGTCTTCATAGTAAATCCATTAATCCTTTCAGGGGCTTTCATTGAATTTCAATGTTTCAAATATTTGCCAGTGTTTTCATCTTTAAGGAGACAGAACACGTGGAACCGGAGCACAGGGTCTGCAGTCAGGCAGAACGGGGTTCTGCTTTGGGTTTTGCCACTGGGACCTTAAGCTCATCCTCTTTTAGTTATCAGAGAGGGATGGTAATATCGTCATCACAGGATTGTGGGGATTAAATCAGATATGGGAAATTCTTCTTCCTATGCTTGGCATAAACCAGTGCCAAGTTTGCTAATGGTATCACAGACACCATTGGATGGATGATCAAATCTATCAAAGGTTTCTGCCTGTGGTGTCGGGTCAGAAAGCTCTTTCCCACCACCAGATGATAAAAATATTGCTTCTGTTTTCTTCTAATAGTTTTATGGGTTCTTTTCTCTTCTTACATTTACTGAAATATGTTTGTTTTAAGGTGAGGAATAGGTATCTGCTGTTATTTTCCTCCCAAATAATGAAGCAGTTGTTCTATTACCATTTATTTATTTTCTTCCGCTGGTTTGAATACTAAAAGGTAACATTTCAGAAGTCCTAGTAACACATGGGTCTGTCTATTGCTGGACTCTGTATGCTACTTCAAATAAATATTAGGCTGCCTTATTCCTCATTGTGAAATTGACATAATGCCTCATCTCTCTTCCTATGAACACTATTATTGTCTACTAAAGGAAAAACACTGCATGGTCTCTGTCCTCAAAAAGCTTATCATCAAAGTAGGGAGGCAAAATAATGAAACCACATAAATACAAACACAAGGTTAAGAAATTAAAAACAGCCATAAGAATTTATAGAACTTCGCTAAAAACCAAAGGCCACATGCCACCTGGAGATGCAGAGGGTACTATCTGGACAATGGCCAATGATTTATCTTCCCAGAGACCTTGGTAAGCTGACTCCACGCCAGTTCCTACCCTCCTGGGCTCAGAAATCAGACTCTGTCCTCATCAAAAGCGAACTCACTTCTTCCTACAGAGGCAATCTCACTTTATCAATGCCCCAGGATTGATCAAAATCAGAATGCCAGGTTATGACTTGACAAGGAGAAACATATCTGTTCCACAGATAGGGCATCTGTGTCTACATGATTGGGAATTACCTCCCGTGGACACAGGCCTCCGTGGCACGCTGAAGTACAATCAGAAGGCTATTTGGTGAGAAGGGAAATTAGAAGGAAAGTAACCAGCTGAATCCAGTGTTTCCCAGAAAGGACTGAAGTAGCCAGATCCATCCATCTCCCCCACAGGCACAGCCTCACTAGTGGGCCTGACTTTCATCTGCTGCCTGAGGTGCCGTCCCTACTCTTGGGCAAGCCTAGGACGGGCACTGCCCATGTTGGGCTCTTCTTCACCATTTCTATGTTTTTACTACTGACCAACCTTCCTGAAGACAGACATGTTTCTCTTTAGCAGTTAATATATCCAGTCAGGTTTTACTCAAGTCTGATAAACCAGGAAGCCACTTGATCCTTACATATCTCTGCTCTGCTCCATGTGTTGACCTTGGTGTTTCTCTCTTGGGGAACTGCCTTTTAAAAAATTGTTTACCTTATTTTTGTTATCAGGGGAGGGGAATGAATCACTGTAGACCCTAAGAAATGGTGACAAATCTCACAGAAGGACTAGGACCACGAGCGCTGGAGTATTCAGGGAAGGCTTTATGGAGAAAGATGAACTTCAGTTGGCTTTTGAGAGATTCCTGGTACTTCCACAGGCAGAGCAAATTAAGGGAATTTCAGATGGGCAAAGTCACCGACAGAAACAGGAATGGGCATGGGGTGACTAGGGTGTGGTGAGGGGCTGCTTTGGTTAGAATGGAGGCCTGCCACAGCAGTAGAAAAGGTAGATAAGGTAAATTAGGTTGGTTTGGTAGGATAGAGTCAAGACTGTCAACTTGTTAAATCATTCTTTTAAAAATGTTAGCACCTGCCTGTTGGGAAAAGTAAGAAGTCATTATAGGATTGAAGAAAAGGTAAACAGACGAGCTCCAGGAACAGGCGACTATAAATATGACATGCTTTGGAGGAGTCTGATGCAGGATTTTAGCTGCAGTGTTTTAACTGAACCTAGTCACATAACACCTTTCGCAGTGGAGGAGAAAGCTGCTAAGTAAATCTAATTAATCAACAAGATGACATTTTTATCTGTAAGCCATGTCCTTTCTTCTAGGATGACTGATAGCTCCGGGAGGGTGGAGACTCTCTCTCTCATCATTTCAGCCAAGGAAAGAAATCAGTGGTTGTCTGAGAGTCACCGGTGAGTACATCTAATCAACATAATTTTGAGTTGAAGAAATGTTACTATCATGTCAACTCTGGCCTTCTTAAACTGAATGTCTCAGAACAGTCTAATGGCTTGTTGCCTTGGTTACAATCCACAGATCTCCTGTCAGTGGGGTTCCTTTAAAATTCCCTGGAATATACTTTGCAAAAAGAGAACAAAGCATATCTCAGTCCTCCAGACTGAAGAGGAACATCAAGTAGTAGTAGGTGGGAAAGTGGCTTTGATTTTCAGTTTGTGGGTTCTGAATCTATTATAAAGATAGAAGATACTCTGGAAATCTAAATTAACAGTTGTCCTTACCTCAATGAGACAGAAAACTATAATCAAAACCATCACTACTACAGTCACAGATATTGCCAAGATGAGTTTGTTGTTATAGCCATAACCTGGAACTTCTTTTGTGAGCTAAAAAAATAAAGAACAATTTTTTTTAGAAAACAAAGAGACAAGATGAAAGCTAACTATTCTTCAGCTACTCTAAAATAGACCCCATTCTTTCAGATGAGTGGCTTACAGGTTCTTAAGGAACACACCAAATCTAATGTGTTATGTAATCTTATCATTAGCATTTTCTTCAAAATTTTATTTATCTTGTATGTTAGGTCCTCTTCTCATCTACCCTGGGGATAGTGGCACTGTTCTCTAAATGAGCAAAGTGGCAGATCACTGTCTTAGCCAACGTTACCTGGCCAAGACAAGACCCAGACTAGGAGCCCCCTGGCCTATGTGCTTGGGTGCTTTCATGGCACGTCCTAAACTGACTCAAAGTCCAGATCCCATGTTTTAGGAGTTTTCCTCACCTCGCTGGACTCCTGCCCTTTCTGTTCACTCTGGACTTCTGTGCTCTCATTGATGTAGTTCTCAGTCTTCCATTGGTCCGTATCCCACTCTGCCTTGGACACCTTTACTTCTTGCTGCTCACTGAGAAGCTTCATCAGGAGGCCTGTTCTGGAGATGAGTTTGGCACAGGCCAGTTGCACGTGGGTCTCAGAGCAGTCCATTTTCAAAGTCCGGATAACGTGAGAAATGAGCCTTCTCACGTCGTTGTTCGGGATGAGGGACCGTAGCTGCTGGTTTAGCTGGATTTCAAATAGGTCACCTGGGGCTGAGAGCTTCGACACAGTGAAGCCTGTGGGCTTCGGGGGCAATTCAGTGCCCACGCTGTGGTTTATCCTTCGTGTTTCATTGATTCATTTAACAGTTGGCATAAAGTTGTCTGTAGTGACCACAGAATAGTCCTTTGAAAGATTTTTATGGTTCCTGAATGCAGGGAGGGTTTGTTCTGGCACAGTCATGTTTCTTGTAGAAATAGGTTTCTCAAAAACATTCTGTGCAGTAGTGTTTTCTCCAGTAGTGTTTTCCTTAAAAGGTCTGAAAGAATAAATAATTCTGGAAAAGGATTTTCCTGAGAACTCAGTTCTCCTGAAGATGAAAAAGCCTCCCGTGAAGGGGAATTTATGAGGCTCCTGATGGCGGAGAACGGAGGCCTCTTTGCAAGCATCAGCCTATTACTGATAGGACTTTCCTTTCTGAATTTTCGACTCAGCTTGGCCTTGGGTGCTCTGTGGACCACACGCGAGCGAGTTTTATGAAAGAGGTACTTTTTTCTGGAATGTGAGACTGGTTTAGAAGCCTTCATATTCCTAACTCTAGCATTTGCATCCTCTAAAACAAAAATGGTGTCGGTTAAGTCTTTTGGTTTGTTTTTCACCTCAGGTAGGGATTCTGGAGCAGTGGAGGCAGAAGGCCTGCCCAAGATGTACCCTCTCAGGAAAGAAGAGACTGCTGCCTTGTGCTCCTTTGTGAATGACGGCCCCTCCCTCTGTGCCATGTGAAGCTGCTCCAGCTCCCTTGGGGACGGTCTACTGAGCCTTCTTTCTTTGGCCATATTCTCCACAAACGGCTGGGCATTCTGTTTCCCCCGGTTTCTCTGATGGCGCATTTTTTTGAGGTACCTTTTCTGTAGGCCCTTTGGGCCCTTGATAACCTTCTTTACTCTCAGAAACTTTTTCCCTACACTCTCAGCCTTGGTGAGGCTCTTTTCCTGTGCTTGGGCAGTTTCCAATTTCTTTGGAAAGATTGGGCGTTTGAATTTGGGACCGAAAAGGCCGGAATGTATAAGCATGGCATTTTTTCTTTCTTTTCCACCTCATCAATTTTTTCTTGAATTTCTGCATCTAACAAATTTTCTAGAAAATGGAGTTTCCTCAGTTTATTTTTGTAAGTTGAATTGTTTATGGGTCCAGGTTTAAGAAAAGGGTTCCCTGTGTTGTTTGTCAAGGGACCCATGGGCTTGTCTCCGTCTTGCACATTTGAAAACAGAAGTTTAATGAAGGTAATAACGTTGATTCTACATCTTCTAGATTTCCCTCTGAGAAATAAGGCAATATGTAATTCAGCGCACTAATAACATCACTTTCATCATTAAAGTCTAGCTGCTCATTCATAAAGGCTAAACTGAAGCGATTTTTGTCTGAGGATAGCTTCTCTGGCTCAATTATCAGCTCAGTACTGGTGCTCTTCTTTCGGGATTTCAATACCTTCATGAATGATCCTTCTGCATTATTTATAGATACTTCATCTGTCAACAAAAAAGAGACTAGTTTCGATAATGAAAGACTGATAGTACAGCTTTTTGTCAGTCCACAGTCATACATCCCAAATAAATTAAGAATCAACAAATATTTGGGTACCATTTAGAGAGGAGACAAACTCAAACTTGAACAACAAAAGGAGAAAAGGGTATTTTTTGAAAAAGCAGCTATTTACTCAGAACCTTCCATAGTGTGAATAACTGTATTTGGGATTATTCCATGGGTTCCCCAAGGCTCGATTGTGCAGTACTCAAAAAGAGTCAAGGCTGGAAGACACTCAGCTAAACTGTGTGCAGATCTAATGTGACTCCTGGCATTCGTATACCCCACCCTGTCCTGCTTCAGATGCTTCCTCCTTCCACTCTTCAGCATGCTTGTGTTCTTGCTGCCATCACAGATGCCCATGACAACACCCACTGTTAGCAGGTCCTCATCTGGACATGCCCTCTCTACCCACCCACCAATTCCTTTGCTTGGTCCCTGCTCCCATATATTGCAGCTCACATAACATATGCTCTATGTTTTGGAGCAGTGGAGGCAGAAGGCCTGCCCAAGATGTACCGTCTCAGGAAAGAATTGTCTCCTTTATGAATGAAGGCTCCGTACTGGGCCTCTGCGCCATGTGAAGCTGCTCCAGCTCCCTTGGGGACGGTCTACTGAGCCTTCTTTCTTTGGCCATATTCTCCACAAATGGCTGGGCATTCTGTTTCCCCCGGTTTCTCTGATGGCGCATTTTTTTGAGGTACCTTTTTCGTAGGCCCTTTGGGCCCTTGATAACCTTCTTTACTCTCAGAAACTTTTTCCCTACACTCTCAGCCTTGGTGAGGCTCTTTTCCTGTGCTTGGGCAGTTTCCAATTTCTTTGGAAAGATTTGGCGTCTGAATTTGGGACTGAAAAGGCCGGAATGTATAAGCATGGCAGTTTTTTCTTTCTTTTCCACCTCATCAATTTTTTCTTGAATTTCTGCATCTAACAAATTTTCTAGAAAATGGAGTTTCCTCAGTTTATTTTTGTAAGTTGAATTGTTGGGTCCGGGTTTAAGAAAAGGGTTCCCTGTGTTGTTTGTCAAGGGACCTATGGGCTTGTCTCCGTCTTGCACATTTGAAAACAAGTTTAATGTAGGTAATAACGTTGATTCTACATCTTCTAGATTTCCCTCTGAGAAATAAGGCAATATGTAATTCAGCGCACTAATAACATCACTTTCATCATTAAAGTCTAGCTGCTCATTCATAAAGGCTAAACTGAAGCGATTTTTGTCTGAGGATGGCTTCTCTGGCTCAATTATCAGCTCAGTACTGGTGCTCTTCTTCCGGGATTTCAATACCTTCATGAATGATCCTTCTGCATTATTTATAGATACTTCATCTGTCAACAAAAAAGAGACTAGTTTCGATAATGAAAGACTGATAGTACAGCTTTTTGTCAGTCCACAGTCATACATCCCAAATAAATTAAGAATCAACAAATATTTGGGTACCATTTAGAGAGGAGACAAACTCAAACTTGAACAACAAAAGGAGAAAAGGGTATTTTTTGAAAAAGCAGCTATTTACTCAGAACCTTCCATAGTGTGAATAACTGTATTTGGGATTATTCCATGGGTTCCCCAAGGCTCGATTGTGCAGTACTCAAAAAGAGTCAAGGCTGGAAGACACTCAGCTAAACTGTGTGCAGATCTAATGTGACTCCTGGCATTCGTATACCCCACCCTGTCCTGCTTCAGATGCTTCCTCCTTCCACTCTTCAGCATGCTTGTGTTCTTGCTGCCATCACAGATGCCCATGACAACACCCACTGTTAGCAGGTCCTCATCTGGACATGCCCTCTCTACCCACCCACCAATTCCTTTGCTTGGTCCCTGCTCCCATATATTGCAGCTCACATAACATAAGCTCTAAACAGAAAAAAACCCACTATGTCCACCCTGGCTCTTTGCTTAAATTTGGGCAGGGATCTGGGGTCTAGGTTAAGAGATGTCCCAGGTGTGAGAGATATGTCAATGTGGAATGTTCAATAAATCAATGGAATGATACTTGAGGTTTTAAAATGCACAAGGGATAAAGAATCTTTTGCCAGATGCCTACTTCACTTTCATTTCTAGTATTTCCAGCTTTATTTAGGGAACTGTCCAGAGCTTCCAACCACCTGAAGGTCAAGTGTACAGCTTGTGTAGACTGCACAGCATTGTGCTGCTGGGTTTCTTTTCCAGAAGAATTGGAAGTATCTTTAGTGGTGGTGGTGAGGGTCAGAGGAGGTCACGAGAAAGGAGGAGCAACAGGCTTGCAGAGAGTGCAAAATGAGACACTTGGAGTGCTAGGCTACAGCACTTAACACCTCTGATCACAGTTTTCCTCACCTGTAAAAGGAGATTCAACATGCCTATTCTGTCCACCTCTAAGGGAGAAGCGAGTAATATAATTGGTAAAAAATTGTTTTGAAAAATAAGCAACACTGTACTTACAGAAGTAGCAAAGTATTATTTCTGATGTACCCTAGATCATTGATAAGGACCCGTATTCCATCTATCCAAGTGCAAAAGCACATTTTGGAAGTCATCAAGTTAGTGCCAATAAAACACAGTATACAGAAAAATACTTAAAAGCACCTGAGTGTTTTTGGACAGAAAAGCTTAAGATTCAGAACAAGTTCAGAGTTGGACAATCCAAGAATAGAAGAGCCCTCTCTATCCATTAGAAGGTAGCAGCTTCTGGTTAGGGAACAGAAAGTCTCAGCCTCTGAATAAAACTTTTTTATAAATCAGCATTACTTTTACTCTTATAATATATTACTTGTAAAAATAAACAAAATAAACAAAAATGTACCTTTACCTGTCCTATAAGACAAAGGGCACCTGAGATCTAAGGCATATAAAATCAGTTTACAGGGGCGTCTGGGTGGCTCGGTTGGTTAAGCGACTGCCTTCGGCTCAGGTCATGATCCTGGGGTCCTGGGATCGAGCCCCGCATCAGGCTCCCTGCTCAGCCGGAAGCCTGCTTCTCCCTCTCCCACTCCCCCTACTTGTGTTCCCCCTCACGCTGTCTCTCTCTCTCTCTCTGTCAATTAAATAAATAAATAAAATATTTTAAAAAATCAGTTTACAAACTGTGATGCACTATATGAACAAGTTTTCATTTGGGGGTAATTAATTTAATAACATGACTGAGAATCTGACTTTTAACAAAGGAATAGTTCTTAGAAATTTAGAGATTTGAGGAGTGTTTGGGTGGCTCAAGCATACAACTCTTGGTTTTGGCTCAGGTCATGATCTCAAGGTCATGGGATCGAGCCCCGTGTTGGGCTCCACACTCAGCGGGGAGTCTGCTTGAGATTCTCTCCCTCTGCCCCTCCCTCGACTCACGTGCTCTCTCTCTCTCAAATAAATAAATAAATCTTTTTTTAAAAAAGAGAGATTTAGGGATTTGACTCTGAATGAATAAAAATAATGCAATGACATCATTAGTTAAAAATTTTATCATTGTTGCTTAAAAATAAAAAAACATAAATAAAAGAAAAATTAAAAAATTTATCATGAGGCAATTCAGACTCACCACAATGTGTGGCATTTGTCAGACATTCACTGTCACAATGCAGCTTGACTGTCTTGCAGACAACCTCAATATTATTTTTGAATTGGCAGAGACAGCAGGCCATATGGCTAGGTAAAATCCTATAAATGGAAAAACAGAGAATTAAATTAGTGCTAAAGGAGTTACTTGAGTAGGCATGCCAAGGGCATCACAGGGCTGTGCAAAAAGGAATTCTTGAGGCATATGGCCTGGATGTTTGGGTAGGGACCAGTTGGCCAATTGCTGCTCTTGAATATTGTAAATAAATACAAGGACAGAGGTGTCCAACAGAAAGGTAAGGATGGTAGGGGGTATGGTATGCCTAGAATAAGATAAAGATGAGAACTGGGTGACACTGATCTGTAGTTTAGTTCAGAAGTATCTCCTTCCAACCCAAAAGTCTCACTTTGGGTTGAGAGCACACAGGGAGAGGGTAGATTTCTAAGAAGAGTCTGAATAAGTCTGAAATATGACCCATACTGAAGATAGAAAGCAATCAATCAAAACTGACCCATAATCTACACAGATATTACAATTAGCAGACAAGGACATTTAAAAAGTTGCTGTAACTGGGGTGCCTGGGTGGCGCAATCATTTAAACATCTGACTCTTGGTTTCAGCTCAGGTCATGATCTCAGGGTCATGAGATCAAGCCCCACACTGGGCTCCTAGCTCAGCGTGGAGTCTGCTTGAGATCCTCTCTCCCTCTCCCTCTGCCCCACCCGCTCATGCTCTCTCTCTCTCAAATAAATAAATCTTTTAAAAAAAGTTATAACTGTATTTCATATGTTAAAAAAACCCAGACTAAGAAACCCATGCCTCTACTTAACTCAGTGAGTTGTACAACAACTTCAAGTGGCCTAATATATGTGTACTTAGAGTGAATGAAGGAGAGGAAATATAAGAAATTTTGAAAAAATAATAGCCTAAAATTTTCCAAACAGGAAAACCCAATAAACCCACAAATCCGAGAAGGTCAATAAACTCTAAGCACAAGAAACATGGACAATGAGGGCGCCTAGGTGGCTCAGTCGTTAAGCATCTGCCTTCGGCTCAGGTCATGATCCCAGGGTCCTGGGATCGAGCCCCGCATCGGGCTCCCTGTTTGGCGGGAAGCCTGCTTCTCCCTTTCCCACTCCCCCTGCTTGTGTTCCCTCTCTCGCTGTGTCTCTCTCCATCAAATAAATAAATAAAAATCTTAAAAAAAAAAAAAAGAAACATGGACAAAACTACATGAAGGCACATCATAATCAAACTGCTCAAAACCATCAATAAAGAGAACATCTTAAAAGCAGCCAAAGGAAAAAAAAAACACACAACATATAGAGAAACAAAGATAATAATGACAACATATTTCTTGTTGGAAATAATGGAACTCAGTCTTTAAAGCAGTGAAGAGCAGAGGGGACCCAACAACTATCAAGCTAATATTCTATATTCAGATCTTTCAAAAACAAAAGCAAAACAAAGACTATCTGAGACATGCAAAAGCTGAAAGAATTCATCACTAGTAGACTTACACCGTAGAAATGCTAAAGGAAATATTTTTAAGCGGAAGGAAAATGATACCAGATGGAAATGTGGATCCACATAAAATATTGAGGAACAGTAGAACTGGTAACTACATAGGTAAATATATAAGATTTTTCTTACTATTTAAATATCCAAATACAATGTGATTTCACTTATATGTAGAATCTTTAAAAGAAGACAAATGAACAAACAACAACAACAAAAAAGAGAGAAACACACTCATAAATATGGAGAACAAACTGGTGGTTGCTAAAGCAGAGAGGGTGGGGATATGGTCAAAATAGGTGAAAAGGATTAAGAGGTACAAACTTCCAGTTATAAAATAAATCAGTCACCGGATGAAAAGTATAATGTAGGGAATACAGTCAATAATACTGTAATACACTTATCGTGGTGAGCATTTCAAAATGTATATAATTGTTGAATCACTATGTTGTACATCTGAAACTAATTTAATATTACATCAACTATACTTCAATAAGAGAGTTAACTTATTGGTTAAACAAAAAACATAATATGGTGTGATGTTTATAAGTAAAAGTAGGGGCGCCTGGGTGGCTCAGTCGTTAAGCGTCTGCCTTCGGCTCAGGTCATGATCCCAGGGACCTGGGATCAAGCCCCGCGTCGGGCTCCCTGCTCAGCGGGAAGCCTGCTTCTCCCTCTCCCACTTCCCCTGCTTGTGTTCCCTCTCTGGCTGTCTCTCTCTATCAAATAAATAAATAAAATCTTTATTAAAAAAAAAAAAAAGTAAAATGTATGAAAACAATAGCACAAAGGCCAGGAGGGGAAAAATGGAAGTATACTATGTATTGTAAGGTTCTTATACCAATCACGAAATCATATAATATAATTTGAAGATAGACTGTGATAAGTTAAAGATGAACACTACAAACCATTAAGCAACTACTAAAATAACGAAATCTGAGTTGTAACTAGTCAACAAATAAAATAATAAAATGTACTCAGTCAATCCAAAAGCAGGAAGAAAAAGAAGGAAAAAAACGAAACAAAGAACAGATGGGACACATAGAAAATATTAGACAGTAGCTTTAAATGTAATCATATAAATAATTACATTAAATATAAATGGTATAATCACCCTAATTAAAAGATAGAGTTGTCACACCAGATAAAAAAGCACAAGCCAAAACTACATGCTGTCTACAAGAATGATCTTCAACAGAAAGATACAAGTAGGTGAAAAGTATGGAAAAAATTATGCTATGCTAACACTAATCAAAATAGACCTTGAGTGGTTATATTACTATAACACAAAGTCAATTTCAGCAAAGAATATTACCAAGGATAAAGGAGGTTATTCCATCATGATAGAAATGTCAACTAATAAAAAAGATATAACCTAAATATTTATGCATCTGATAAAAGAACTTCAAAATATATTAAGGAGAATGGCAAAGAGAAACAAATACATACACAATTATAGTTGGAGATTTCAATACCCCTGTCTCAATAATTGACAGAAAAAAAAATATAAAAAATCAGTAAAGATATAGCAGACTTGAACACTAGCAACCTACTTGATCTAATTGATATTTATAGATCACTCCACCCAAAATCAGAATACACGTTTTTTTCAAGTAGACACATAATATTTACCAAAATAGACCATATTCTCATCTATTACCAGAATACATGGATATAAAACAAGACTCAATACATTTAAAAGGATTTCAGTTATTCAACAGATGTTCTGTGACCACAATGGAATTCAATTAGAAATTAACAGATTTGAAAAATCTCCAAATATTTGGAAACTAAACAATACATTTCTAAGTAACCCTGTGGGTAAAATAAAGCAAAAGGGAAATTAAGAACTATTTTTTTTACTGACTGAAATTGAAAACATGTCAACATGTGGGATGTTGCTAACACAGTGTTCAGCTTCCCCAGCGTCCACTTTTAAGAAACTAGAAAAAGAAAATTAATCACTGAGTAAGGAGAAGAAATAGCATAATAAAGATCAAGGCAGAAATAAAATGGAAAACAGAAAAATAGAGAGGTCAGTGAAATGAAAAGACAGTTTTTAGAGAAGGTAAATAAAATTGATATACCTCTAGCCATATTGATCAAGAAAAGACAAGAGAAGACACAAATTATCAATAACAGAAACGAGAGGGGTGACATCAATACAAATTCTACATATATTAAAAGGATAATAAGGGAATATTATAAACTAATTCATGTCAATCAATTCAAAATGAAATGGACAGAGTCCTTAAAGACATAAACTACTCAAAAATAAATATGTAACTTAAATAGCACTATTAAAGAAATAGAGTGTGTAGTTTACAACCTTCCCACATAGAAAGCTTCAAACCCACATGCTTCACTGGTGAATTCTACCAAACATTTAAGGAAGAAATAATGCCAATTCTACACAAACTCTACCAGAGAATTGAAGAGAAGGGAAAACTTCCCAACTCATTTTTAAGGCCAACTTTTGCTTTATGAAAACTAGACAAAGACATTACAAGAAAAGAAAACAACAGACCAATATCTCTCATGAGCACAGATGCAAAATTCTAAACAAAATTTTACTATATCAAATCCAACAATATATGAAAAGATGCTAGCTACATTATGAAGTGGGGTTTATCTCAGGATTGCAAGATTGGTTTAATATTTGAAAATCAATGTAATTTACCCAAGTTAATAAACTAAAAAAATTATACAATCATTGTAATAGACGGAGAAAAAGTATCTGACAAATCTAACATCCATTCCTGATTACAAATTAAAAAAAAAAGAAGCCCTTGGCAAACTGGGATGGAAGGAAACTTCATCTTGATAAGAGACTTCTACAGAAAAAACCCGAACATCGTATTTAATAGTGAAAGACAAATGCTTTCTCTCCAAGATCAGGACAAAGGAAAGGAAGTCTTCTCTCATTACTTCTATTTGATAGTGCACTGAAGGTTCCAGTCAGTGCAATACAGCAAGAAAAAGAAATAAAAGGTATTCAAAATGGAAAGGAAGAAGCCAAACTATCTTTATTTGCAGATAAAATGATTATCTATGGAGAAAACCTGATGGAATCTATAAAAAGGTTACTAGAACTAATAAATGAGTTTATCAAGTTTGCAGGAAAAAGATCAATATACAAAAAATTAATTTATCTCTAATACCTAGCAATAAACAATTAGAAATTGAAATTTTAAAAAATATTACTTATAATAGCATCAAAAGTATAAAACACTTAGAAAAGTCTGAAAAGATGTAAAAGGCTTACACACTGAAAACTATAAAATATTCCTGGGAAAAATTAAAGAACACCTAAATAAATGAAGAGACATAAAGTGTTCATGGATCAGAAGATTCAATATTGTTAAGATGTCAATTCTCCCCAAATTGATTTACAGATAAAAATCCCACCAGACTTGTCTGTAGAAATTGGCAAGCTAATGCTAAACTTCATATGGAAATGTAAAGCTCCTAGAATAGCCAAACAGCTTTGAAAAAGAAGACAAAATTGGAGGACTAACACTACTAGATTACAAGACTTCTGAAGCTACACTTTCAAGACTTTGTGATATTAGTATAAATTTAGACAAACAGATCAAAGAAACAGAATAGAAAGTCCAGAAGGAAAGAGATATGAACAACTTATTTTCAGGTTCCAAGGCAGTTGAGTGGAGAAAGGATAGTCTTTCCAACAAATGGTGCTGGAACAACTGGATATCCATATGCAAAAAAGCAAACATCAATCCAAACCATATACAGAAATGAACTCAAATTGGTTCAAAGATCCAAATATAAAACCTAAAACTATAAACGTCTCAAAGAAAACACAGGAGACCTTGTGTTGGGCAAGATTTCTTAAGATATGACACCATAAGGATAGCCTACAAAAAAAAAATGGATAAATTGGACACCATCAAAATTAAGAATTTCTATCTTGCAAAAGACACTCTTAAGAGAATGAAAATACGAGCTACAAAATGGGAGAAAATACTTAGTAAATTACATATTTATAGAGGACTTGTTTCCAGAATATATAAAGAACTCTCAAAATTCAATAATAATATAGCCGAAAGACAAATAAGCATATGAAAAGATATCTGACATCATTAATTATAAAGGAAATGCAAATAAAAGCCACAGAGATGCCACTATACACCTATTAAACTGTCTAAAATTAAAAACACTTACTATAGCAAGTATTAGCAAAAATGTGAAGAAAATGGAAACCTCATACATTGCTGGTGGGAATGTAAAATGGTACAACCACTGTGGAAAATAATTTTTTAAAAACTTAACCACACACTTACCATATGAACCAGCCATCCACTTCCAGGTATTTACCCCAAGAGAAATGGAAGTACGTATCCATACAAAGACGTGTACGTACACACACAGAAGCGCTATTTTTAATAGCCGAAAATTGGAACAAATCAAATGTTCATCAATGGTGAGCAGATAAATTGTGGCATATCCATATAATGGAATACTATTCAGCAATAAAAATGAATTATTGATATACATAACAACATGGATGAATCAAAATAATTATGATGAATGAAAGAAGCCAGTTAGAAAAGAGTACTTACCACATGATTCCATTTATATAACATTCTAGAAAATGCAAACTAATTTTTAGTAACAGAAAGCAGATCTATGAGTACTACCCAAAGCAATCTACAGATTTAATACAATCCCTATCAAAATTCCAATAGCATTTTTCACAGAACTAGAACAAACCATCATAAAATTTGTATGAACCACAAAAGACCCTGAATAACCAAAGCAATCTTGAAAAAGAAAAACAAAACTGGAGATGTCACAATTCCACAATTCAAGTTATATTACGTAGCTGTAGTAATCAAAACAGTATGGTACTGGCACAAAAACAGACACATAGATCAATGGAACAGAATAGGAAGCCCAGAAGCAAACTTACAATTATATGGTCAATTAATCTTCCACAAAGGAAGCAAGAATATGCAATGAGAAAGACAGTCTCTTCAAAAAATGTTGTTGGGAAAACTGGACAACTATGTGCAAGAGAATGAAACTGGACCACTTTCTTACACCATATACAAAAGTAAACTCAAAATGGATTAAGGACCTAAATGTGAGACCGAAAACCATAAAAATCCTAGAAGAGAGCACAGGCAGTAATTTCTCTGGGATTGGCTTTAACAACATCTTTCTAAATATGTCTCCTGAGGCAAGGGGAACAAAAGCAAAAGTAAACTATTGGGACTACATCAAAATAAAAAGCTTCTGCATAGTAGAGGAAACAATCAACAAAACTAAAAGACAACCTACTGAATGGGAGAAGATATTTGCAAGTGACATATTCAATAAAGGTTTAGTATCCAAAATATATAAAGAATTTATACAACTCAACACCAAAAAAACCCCCCCAAATAATCCAATTTAAAATGGGCAGAAGACATGAACAGACATTTCTCCAAAGAGGACACACAGAGGCACCTGGGTGGTTCAGTCGATTAAACGTCCGCCTTCAGCTCAGGTCATGATCTCAGGGTCCTGGAATCGAGCCCCACATAGTGCTCCCTGCTCAGTGGGGAGTCTGCTTCTCCCTCTCCCTCTGCCTCTCCCCCCGCTTGTGCTCTCTCCCAAATAAATAAATAAAATCTTTTTCTTTTTAAAAGAAGACCTACAGATGGGGCCAACAGACACATGAAAAGATGCTCAACATCACTCATCATCAGGAAAATGCAAATCAAAACCACAATGAGATATCAACCTCACATCTGTCAGAATGGCTAAAATAAAAAACACAAACAACAAATTCTAGTGAGGATATGGAGAAATAGGAACCTTATGCACTGTTGGTGGGAACGCAAACTGATGCAGCCACTGAGGAAGACAGTATGGAGGTTCCTCACAAAATTAAAAATAGGGGCGCCTGGGTGGCTCAGTTGGTTAGGCAACTGCCTTCGGCTCAGGTCATGATCCTGGAGTCCCGGGATCGAGTCCCGCATCGGGCTCCCTGCTCGGCGGGGAGTCTGCTTCTCCCTCTGACCCTCCTCCCTCTCGTGCTCTCTGTCTCTCATTCTCTCTCTCGCAAATAAATAAAATCTTAAAAAAAAATAAAAAATAAAAAAAAAATCTCTGCAAAATTAAAAATAGAACTACTCTATGATCCAGTAATTGTACTTCTGGGTATTTAACCAAAGAATACAAAAACACTAATGCAAAGGGATACACGCACCTCTCTGTTTATTGCAGCATTATTTATAATAGCCAAATTATGGAAGTAACCTAAGTGTCCATTGATAGATAAATGGATAAAGAAGAGATTCATATATATAAATTATGGAATATTATTCAGCCATAAAAAAGAATGAACTCTTGCCATCTGCAACAACATGGATGGAGCTAGAGAGTACAACGTAAGTGAAGTAAGTCAGTCAGAGAAAGTCAAATACCATATGATTTCACTCATATGTGAAATTTAAGAAACAAAAAAAATGAGCAAAGGGAAAAAAAGAGCAAGAAAGAGAGAGACGAATCGAGAAAGAGAGAGACAAATGAAGGAACAGACTCTTAATTATAGGGAACAAACTGATGGATACCAGAGAGGACAGGGGGTGGGAGGATAGGTGAAATAGGTGAGTGCATCAAAATTTAAAAATTAAAAACTTCTGGTCTTCAGAGATAGAACAGAATGAAGACAAACCACAACCTGGGAGAAATTTGCTGAACACCTATCTGAGAGAAAGGACTTTTTCCAGAATATAGAACATACTCTTAAAACTCAATAATATGTATCCAATTAAAAAATGGATTTGGGGGTGCCAGGGTGGCTCAGTCTGTTGAGTGTCCGACTCTTGATTTTGGCTCAGGTTATGGTTTCAGGCTTGTGGGATTGAGCCCTGAGTCAGGCTCCATGCTTGGCGGGGAGTCTGCTTGAGATTCTCTCTCTCTATCTCCTTCAGCCTCTCCCCCAACCACACTCACTCACTCTCTCTCTCTTTGTCTAAGATAAATAAATAAATCTTAAAAAAAAAGAAAAGGAAAAGAAAAAATGGATTTGAAGGACACATCATTTAAAAAGGTATCTGTACATGGGGTGCCTGGGTGGCTCAGTGGTTAAAGCAGCTGCCTTTGACTCAGGTCATGATCCCAGGATCCTGGGATCGAGCCCCGCATTGTGCTCCCTGGTCAGCGGGAAGCCTGCTTCCCCTCTCACACTCCCCTTGCTTGTGTTCCCTCTCTCGCTGTCTCTCTCTCTCTGTCAAATATATAAATAAAAATCTTAAAAAAAAAATAAACTGGTTCTCCTGCAATTAAAAAAAAAAAAGGTATCTGTACATGAATAGACACTCAACATCATGAGCTATTAGAGAAATGCAAATTAAAGCCACAATGAGATACAGCCTACATACATACCTATAAGAAAGTCTAAAAAAAATTTTTTTTTGAAGATTTTATTTATTTATTTGAGAGAGAGAGAGAATGAGAGACAGAGAGCATGAGAGGGAAGAGGGCAGAGGGAGAAGCAGATCCCCTGCTGAGCAGGGAGCCCGATATGGAACTCGATCCCGGGACTCCAGGATCATGACCTGAGCCGAAGGCAGTCGCTTAACCAACTGAGCCACCCAGGCGCCCTAAAAAATTTTTTTAACTGAAATACAAGGTGAAGATCTCATACACTGCTGATTGGAATGCAAAAAGGTACATCCATATTAAAAACAGGTAAGCAGTTATTTTGTGTGTTTTTTGTTTGTTTGTTTCTTTTTTTAGAGAGAGCACACACGTGGGTGCGTATGAGCCGGGGGCGGGGAGGTGCAGGGAGAGGAATAGGGAGAGAGAGGATCTTAAGCAGGCTCCACATTCAGCGTGGAGCCCAACTGGGAGCTTGATCTCACGACCCTGAGATCATGATCTAAGCCAATATCAAGAGTCGAACACTTAACCGACTGACCCACCCAGGTGCCCCCAGGTAAGCGGTTTCTTAAAAAGTTAAATATACACTTAGCATATGATGTAGCAATCCTACCATTAAGTATTTTACCTCCGCCAAAATGAAAACATATGCTCACGCAAAGACCTGCATGTGACTGCTTTTAGCAGATTTATTCATAATAGACAAAAAACTAAGAACTCAAATGTCCATTAACTGATGAATGCATAAACAGACTGGTGTATCCATACAACTGGAATACTACTCAGCAATAAAAAGGAATGAATTGCAGATAGATGCAACAACCTTGATGAATCTCAAAAGGATTATGCTGAGTGAGAGGAGCCAATCACAAAAGACTACATACTGTATGATTTCATTTATAAGACATGGTGGAAAAGGCAAAAGTATAGGGACAAAAATGAGGCTGGTGGCTGCCAGGGGCTGATGGTGGGAAAAGGGGATTGACTGCAAACAAAAATGTTCTAGATCTCAAATGTGGTGGTGGTTACGTAGCTATATGTTTGCCAAAACTCATCAAACTGTATACTTAAAAAGAGTAAATTTTATTAAATGAAAATTATACCTCAATAAATCTGACTTAAGAAAAGAATCAAACAAACATAAACAACTAAGTGAAAATAAACATAAGAAAAATCAACTTACAGTTTTTCCAATTCAAGGGTCATCATGAGGATGCTCTCAATTGTTGGAAGTGACACCTGTGTTGTTCCCATGTCTCTGAAGGAGAAAGTCCAAACATGAATGATACCAAAGACAAAAATTCTATACTTAAAAAGAGACTTAACAACATGTGATTAGTTAAATTCCGTCAAGCCAGCTCAAGAGTTAACTCGCTATGGACAATAAGTTCAGAGAACTTTTATTGAAGAAATTTAAATTTATGTGCATCATCCAATTTATCACCTTGGTGATGAACAGGACAATCTCTTTTTACCATTATCCTACTTCTCATTCTCAATTGCATCCACCTCTCTTGATTAATCTTTTTTTTAAAATAATGTACATCTTATTCCACTTTGCTTTTTGAGACAAATGATATTTCTACATACATGATAAATGATATTTCTGCATACATCTGCATGTTCCATATCTGTATGTGTTCTTCAATACTGCTTTCTTCCTCTGCAGGCTGTCTTGCCCATATACATTGTTTCTTTGCCAATAATTCTTATTTCAATAACCCAGTTAAAATTTAAATTATGACTTTTTAACCAAAATGCAAAATACTTAATCTTTAAAAAACAGCAGAAATCATCTCATGAGCCATGAGATTGTTGTAATACTTACAAATATTTTAATGCCGGCAATTTAAAAAGATACGAATCTTCAACAGTTGTCAGAGGGTTATGATTGAGAATTCTGAAAAATGCAATGGAATTAAAATTATCTGCATTTTCAATAACTACCATGAAAGTTTATGTTCATTTTTTTGGTATGGGACTTGAAGGTTAAAAGTAATCATTTTCTGCCTTTGCCTATAAATCTGTAAAGCAGTCTTCCTTTGGGAACTATCCAGGTCTCTGAATGATAAAGTGGGAAAGAGAAAAAACTTTTTTTTTAAGTGGACGGCAAAGAAAAACTATGCCAAAGAACTTTTCAGGTTGAAAACCCCAGAAGTGACTACACTAGTAGGAAGCCCTGGCTCTGTAGGAAATACCATTTCTAGTGTCCTCCATGATTTAAGGTGTTTTTCTCTTATCTCTAGAAATTTAAAAAATTCCACAGTTTAAACCACGCAGTGAAAGACAAAAAGAGGACCAATTCCTCAGTTTTGGAGCCAAACAATAGGGGCTAAATGTAGGAGGAACTGGTGAAAGCTATATCCCGCCACATGTTCCGTGTACCCTTGTATCACAGCCTTTGTCATGGCATGTAATCACCTGTTTCCTTGTCAGTCTCCTGGACTGTCGGCTCCTTGAGGGCAGGGACCATACTTGATTGTCATTGTCCCTGTGCCTGACATAGTGCTTGTTATTTACTAGTTATTTAATGAATGTTTGTCGAATAAATAAATAACATTTTTTCATTCTTTGACACAAGTTTTTATTCCAAAATGTTGAATACATTTTCTTCTCAATGCTTTAAAAACAAAAAAGGTAAAAGAAATAGGAAGAAAAGAAAATCTTCCTTGAGGTTGACTATACTCAAGAATCATTACTGTACTTTTGCCAAATATTAGAAAGATAATCATCACAACCAATACTATTGGACTGTAAGGCATCTGTGATCAGCATTTCACATTTAATCCTCACAATAACCTTATGTGATAGATATGATCATTACCCCGTTTTACAAATGAGGAAACTGAGGTACAGAGAGGTTATGTAATTTGTCCTAGATTGTCAGGAGAGTCAGAAGCAGAGCTGGAATTTGAAATCAGTTTTGACTTCAACGCCTGTGTTTAACTCGTATGAAGAAAAGGGGATTTCAAAATAGCTGTTACCTTAAACTTAACTTTGAGAGCACTAAATATAGAAATACTTTGTTGAACTTCATCTCTCCATCTGGGAGAGCTTCTCTGAGAAATACATTTTCTATTTTTATTCCTTTTCTCTAATCATCTCACATGATTAAGTGTTTAATTAGCCAATGGTCATTGAGACTTTAGAGATTTAAAAAACCATGTTATAGGCAAATCAGCTAAAATGGGAAAGTGAGGACATCTGAAAATTCATCTCTCATGAAAGCAACAACAACAATGACAAAAACTGGCAAAAAAGGTCAGAATTAACTTTGTTAGAAGTTTGGAAAATTTAACCAATGGGCTTGCAGCAACCCAGAGAGCATTTATTAAATAAAAACTAATTTCTGTAAGAACAGTGAGCTCTGTTGTTTTAACTTGTCCTAGACCTCTGCTCTCTATCCTGATGGTCGCCTTGAAAAATAGCCCACATCCCAGGGGAGCAAAATGGAGCTGGAGTTCCTTAAAGCCTCATTTTCTCTTTTTAAATTTTATTATGTTATGTTAGTCACCATACAATACATCATTGGTTTTTGATGTGGTGATCCACGATCTATCATTTTCGTATAACACCCAGTGCTCCATGCAGTACGTGCCCTCCTTAATACCCATCACCGGGCTAACCAATCCCCCCTCCCCCCTCCCCTCTAAAACCCTGTTTGTTTCTCAGAGTCCATAGTCTCTCATGGTTCATCTCTCCCTCCAATTCCCCCCCGCCCCCATTTTTCCCTTCCTTCTCCTAATGTCCTCCATGTTATTCCTTATGTTCCACAAATAAGTGAAACCGTATGATAATTGACTTTCTCTGCTTGACTTATTTCACTTAGCATAATCTCCTCCAGTCCCATCCATGTTGCTGTAAAAGTTGGGTATTCATCTTTTCTGATGGCTGAGTAATATTCCATTGTATATATGGACCACATCTTCTTTATCCATTCATCTGTTGAAGGGCGTCTCGGCTCTTTCCACAGTTTGGCTCTTTTAAAGCCTCATTTTCAAAGAACTGTCATTGTTTTACCTGTATAGTGGGTTCCCTGGAAAACCTCGCTTGAAAAGCTTGTCTTTGACCTCACTGAGAGCTGCACAATGCTAAAAGCCTCTTCTTCTCAAGGGGCATTTTTAAAAAACAATTACAGGTAAATGTTTTATCCTGGTGGTCGTGTGAGGCAATGGATTAACAGGCGGGACAAAAAAATAGCTTAACCAAAAATCTTAAAAGGAAAAAGCTGAGAAATAAGATGTCCACAGAGACTTTGAAATGCTTCAACATATTCCTGGGAAACCAGAAGACCACAAGACATATTCCTAGGAATGTAGGAAAAAACTTAGCACTAATACATGGGGTCAGCAAGGTTGCAGGATACAAGATCAATGTGTAAAAATTAGCTGTATTTCTATACACTAGCAATGAGTAGTCCAAAATGAAATTAAGAAAACAATTCCATGTATAACAATATTAAAAAGAATAAAATACTTAGGAAAAAATTAACCAAAGAAGTACAAGACTACACTGAAAACTATAAAACATTGTTGAAAGAAATTAAAGAACATCAAAATAAATGGAAAGATACACCACGTTCATGGATTAGAAGAAAATATTGTTAAAATGGCACTATGCCCCAAACTGAACTATGGTTTCAGCACATTCCCTATCCAAATCGCAGCTGACTTCTTTCCAGAAATTGGCAAGTTTATTCTAAAATTCATACGTCAAATCAAGGGACCCAGAATAGCCCAAACAATCTTGATAAGGAAGAACAAAGTGGAAAGACTCATGTGCCCTGGTTTCAAAACCCAATTCAAAGCTACAGTAATCATAGTGGGATACTGGCATAAGAATAGACACATAGGGGCGCCTGCGTGGCTCAGTCGTTAAGCGTCTGCCTTCGGCTCAGGTCATGATCCCAGGGTCCTGGGATCGAGCCCCGCATCGGGCTCCCTGCTCAGCGGGAAGCCTGCTTCTCCTTCTCCCACTCCCCCTGCTTGTGTTCCCTCTCTCGCTGTGTCTCTCTGTCAAATAAATAAATAAAATCTTAAAAAAAAAAAGAATAGACATATAAATCGATGGAACAGAACTGACTGTCCAGGAATAAATACTCACATTTATGGTCTATTAATTTCCAACAAGGATGCCAAAACAATTCATTGTGGGAAGACTGGTCTCTCCAAATGGTGCTGGGGCAACTGTATACCCACATACAGAATAATGTGGTTGGATTCTTACACTTCATACCATATATAAAAATTAACTCGAAATGGACCAACTACCTAAATGCAAGAGCTCAAGTTATAAAACTAGGAATCTTTCTGACCTTGGATCAAGCAACAGCTTCTTCGACATGACACCAAAAGCACAAATAGCCAAAGGCAAAATAAATAAATCGGACTTTATAAAAAAACAGACTTTTGTGCTTCAAAGGACATTATCACAAAAGTGAAAGACAACTCACAGAATGGGAGAGAACATTTACAAATCATATGTCTGATAAAAGTCTAGTATTCAGAATATCCAGAATATAAAGAACTCTTACAACTCAATAAAAAGACAAATAATCAAATTTTTAAATGGGCAAAGGATTTGAAGAGATGTTTCTCCAAAGAAAATACACAAATGGCCAATAAGCACATGAAAAGATGTTTGATGTCTTAAGTCATTAGGCAAGTACAAATCAAGGCTATAATGAGATATTACTTTACACTCACCAAGATGGCTATAACCAAACAAACAGACAACGATAAGTGGTAGCAAGATTATGGAGAAACTGGAACCTTCATACATTGGTGGAAACATAAAATGGTGTAGTCACCTGTGGAAAACAGTTTGGCAGTTCCTCAAAAGGGTTAAACATAGAGTTACCACATCACCCAGCAATTCCACTTCTAGGTATGTACCCAAGAGAATTAAAAACATGTGTCCACACAAAAACTTGTATGTGAATACTCACAGCAGCATTATTGATAATAGCCAAAAAGTGGAAACAATTCAAATGTCTCATAACTGAGGAATGAACAAAATGTGATGTATGTATACAAGGGAATATTATTCAGCCTTAAAAATGAATGAAGTACTGAGACATGCTACAACATGGATGAACCTCGAAGCTAACATGCTGTGTGAAAGAAGCTAGACACACATTTCTATGAAATGTCCAGAATGGGCAAATCTACAGGGACAGAAGGTAAATTAGTTGTTGCCAGGGCCTGGGAGGAAGGGAGAATGGGGAGTCACAGGTGATGGGTATGGTATTTCTTTTTGGGGCTGATGGAAATTCCCTGGCATTAATGCTGACTATTGTCTGTCAAAGTATACCATTGGACTGTATACTTTATAATGTTGTATATTATATTATGTGGATTATATCTCCATTAAAAAAAAGAACCATATTGTGATAAATAGAGCACCAGTTGTCAGAAGACCAAATATGTTGGTAGGTGGAGAAAAGAGGAGTAAAGACTCAGACTCTTCCACAACGGAGGTCAGAGGGTGCCAATGGTGAGGCTGGGAGCCATGCTTTTTCTGGGCGGGGGCGGGGGTTCGGGGGGCAGCGGGGGGGGGGTGGTGGGGGTGGGGGGTGGGAAGAACCATGCATTTTTGTTCTTGCCTTGGAAACTCCCCTATTCTTCTTATTCTAGCCCATTCTTCTAGATTTTTTTCAGTACCATTAACATGTTGGATTTGTAACACTAGTTACAAAGAGGAAGAATGTGAGTGTCACATGTCTGGTTAAGCACAGTTCCTCAACTTTGAGGCTTTGAATGTCCTTTGCTTTGAAAAAAAAATTGGCATTAAAATCTATAAGCTCATTGGTGGGCTCTGTGCAAGTGAGTTCCTCCACCTGTGCATCTTTCTCTGTTTTAAAAATGACTATAAGGCATTATGTAGCCAAAACAATTTAGCAATTAGTTATCCTTCCCCCCAAATTATCTCAGTTCTCTAACCCTCCACTCTTTCCTGGGTGCTCACCCATGGCCTTGTATCCATCAGCTCAGTGTTTCCTCTTAACCAGACAGCCCTTGTCCTACTGAGATTAACATCCTGCGTTTATCCCTAGTGAAACCAAAATATAGGGCCACTCTAAATTATCCTATTTCCTCCTCCTGTCTTTTGTGCTGTCTTTTCTTCATGAAAGCTGTGCCTGGGGGGCGGACAGAATGAGAACTGACTCAACAGTTTACATGTGGGGGACTCCACAGTAACCGTTTTTCTACAAATCACAAAACGAATGGTTTTAGATGCACTGAGGACATCACACTAGAGACCATTTCCCTTTCAGTTCAATTCCCTCATTTTACCGATAAAAGGTGTGCTGACTCCTAGTCCATCAGCTTTTTGATATTCACGGGCTTCTAAATGATTTTTAAAAATATACCTTACTTGAAGAGGAAAACTCAAGTATTTTTGCAAAAGCCTTTTGCTGTAGAACAACGGGACAGATTAAAGGTAGCTCACAAAATAAGGGAACATTTCTTAGCTGTTATTTTTTTTTCTCCAAATTCTTCTATACAGGTCCAGACAGAAGGGCTACGTTTCCTTTCTATTAACTGAGGAGACAGAGAAGAATTGAGGACTGAAGCATGTCATCACTGTCCTGAATGTACTGAAATCCTAACAGGTTTAGCTGAAAAAATGTCCAAAGCAGGCAGTGAAAATAAATTTAAAATAGGACCAACTCCAAACTATCTATGCTAGAATCCCAAGGCAGGCAGGGAAAACTGGCTCTTTGGAGGAAGGCAGTCCAAGAAGTAAGCAGAGTGACCTAGAACCTGTTCCAGTATGTTTGAAGTACTTGGGGATGGAGTAACCCCTTTCCTCTATTCATCTACATAGGTCCATGAGCCACGAGAACATGACTCCCCATGTGAAGCTCCTCAATACAAGACATCTAATTTCATGACGTAAATCCTTTCTCGGGTGGGAGGGGAGGGCGAAGTCTAAAGGATCTGAAATTGTGGGCCCATATTTTAATCAAAGTTCTGAGAATAGCTTTGAAGAAGAGTTCCTGGCAGTGAGGAACAGCAGAAGAAGCAAGGGCCTCTGGAATCAGGAAGACCTAGGTTTGAATTCTGGCTGTGACATCCTGGTGAAGTGACTGGAGTAACAAACATCTCTGAGTCTCACTTAGCACCATTTACTTCATAAGGCAATTTGAGGATTAAATGAAAGAGCATGTGCAAAGCACCTCACATAAGGCTGGGCACAGAGTAGGTGCCTAGTAATAATGATGTTACATTTGCACTGGGCAGTGAGCAGAAAATCTGGGGATGCCCAGAGGTGGCATGGCCAGGAGCTCCAGAAGCATGCGACTGTCGTGGGGAAAAGGAGCTCTCTTCCCCAAAAGGTCCTATTCCAGTTAGAAACCAACTCCAAGAGACGATGCACAAAACACCAAATAGTCATCATTCAGCTCCTAGTCCAAGGGAATGCGGAGTTGCCTTACTTGCAAAGCTCCTAGGCGGTTCTGCCACTTGTTAACAGTGTGAACCTAGGCAAGTGACCCAACGTCTCCGAGTTTCAATTTCCTCATCCCCAAAGTGGGGATAACGATATCTACATTGCAAGAGCTGTTGGAAACATGAAAATGAGATACAGTGTGAGAGAGCATGTATTGAGCATTTTCCATGTGCCAGGCACTATCTGAGAGTGTTGGGCACACTATCTTGCTTGTACAATACGTAAAGGTCCCTAGCCTAGTGCCTGAAACACAGTAAGCGCCTACTAGAGATAGGTCATAAAGAAATGTTAAGGGGCAGAGGAAGAACTACTCTGCTTCCAAGAGAAAGAAGATATGTTGTTAGATATGTGGGAAGAAGGGATGCGGCTGGGAGAAGGAAAGTATGGTAGTTGCTGGGTAGGACTATCTCAAACCTTTTGAACTATTACAAATAGAAAATAATAAAACAGCCACCCGAAGTTCCCTCAAAGGACAGACCCGAGTTATTATTTTCATCCTGAATGTTTATGCCTTTCTGAATCGGAGAAGAAGCTGCCAGGATTTCCAGTACATAGCAAAAAGTGATGACGATACCCTGCAGTGTATACACTTGTGTGTGCACACAGCCGTCTAAAGGAAACCGATGCTGGATGACGGGGGAGCATTAGGGTGTCTCTGTGACTGCAGCTCGATTTGCCTTCACCGTGTGGCCACAACTACCTCAATGGTATTCTCAATAGTGGGGTAAATAATTCAGTAGGGATAAGGCTTAGATTTTCCTCATTCTCTCTTAGTGCTTATGTTCTTGGCACAACACTGATGCACCACAGACAAGCCAGCATGTGGATGTGCTCTATGTGGATCAGGTAGAACCCTTCTATATTGCAGAGTCCTTCAGTTTCTAAAATCATGGAGCTTGTATTGTTAGAACCAATGAAGTGACTAAAAGAATTTTAAAAAATAAGCCATCAGTTTGGACCTGTGTAGGTGAATGAAGGAGAAGCACTTTAAAGTCAGAAAAAAAAGTATACTTAACATTTAGGATTATCAACCACTGCTGGTTTTCCATAATATATTTCATTCCTGATTTCATCTGAAAGAGATATGATTATTACTACCATTCAAAAAGTGGTACCTTATTAAAACAAAATGTAACAAAAAACCCCGAAAGTGGTACCTTATTAATAAGCTCTTGGAATGTCTTTGAGCTGGATTTCAGTTTTCTGTTTTGCCAGCACACCAGAGAACAGGCTCATTGGGTTTCTCCACCAAGAGGTATAACGTCTCAAACTCACCACCTTTACTAAGCACTCTATAACACCAAGAGTCTCTTACGAGAGCCTGAATTTCATTATAGTTAGGTGGGAAACGTAGGAAGAAATCGGGTGGAATCAGTTGATAAAAATTAATGGATTCACTGAAAAACATTCACCAAGTGCCATGCCCACTCAAAATACACTTTACCACGCTGCTAACTAGTTCACTCTGTATTTATCAATAACTTAGAGGCTTCATGCAGGAAACTTACTGAGTTATAGTTATCTGAAACCCAGGGGTAAATCAAGGATCTTGTGGGGCCTGAACCTCATCTACTTTGGGAAATCCTGTCTAATAAAAACATGCAAAATTATGAATACAAAAAATTGCTAGGACCCTCTCCCAAGACCTTGGAAGGGGCCTGTGTAAGCAAGGAGCCCTGAAGCGTAAGTTCAAGATAAATCCACCTCAGCTGGGGCCTCTAAGTTTTACAAACTAAGTTAATGCCAGAGAAAGTATCGTTTCAACTTATAAACACCCCGGTAATATGTCACATAGGTAATAACATGACTTAATTCAAGGGGTAGCACCTTCCCTTGGCAACTTGCCTTTGAAAAGAGATGCAATAAAGTCTATATCTCACTATGGCAAACATTTCCCGAAGCAGACTAGCTTTGTCTATTAGAAAAATGTGGCTCCAAACAAAGAAGGAGCCTCGCCCCCAGTACACACTTACTATACTGTGATTTCTTTCGGAAGGAACCGTGAATTAGTTTCAGTAGTGCAGCTCTATTCAAATCATGTGACATGTGTATGAATTGATTTTCAACGCCAGCTAGCTCTGGTTCTTTAATTACCTTTTTCTGTCATTTAAGATGCACGCAGAAACTCAACACAAACAAGTTGTTGCCTCATCCATTACGAATCTTTCCTATCCCGCAACCCATTGCCTACTTTGTCACCCCCCCACCTTGGGACCCTGCTGTACAGATGCCCGCAGGACTCCCGTGTGCCTTCCCCTCAACACCCATCTTCCTCCTTCTGGTATGAAAGTTTCTTGGGAGCAGTCCCTGTCCCGTTCTTCTTTGCACCCCCAGTACTTAGTACAGTGTCAACATATGGTGGGCATGGCACTCAGTGAATGTTTTTCAGTGACTCCATTAATTTTTATCAACTGATTCCACCCGATTTTTTCCTATGTTGCCCACCTAACTATAATGAAATGCAGACTCTCGTAAGAGACTCTTGGTGTTAGAGAGTGCTTAGTAAAGGTGGTGAGTCTGAGACGGTATACCTCTTGGTGGAGAAACCCAATGAGCCTGTTCTCTGGTGTGCTGGCAAAACAAAAAACTGACCCTGAGGACTCCTTCCCCAAGTGAGGCATCAGCAAATTAATGAGAGGAGAGAGGAGGCCACTGCAGATGGACATCGGCGGCAACAGTTACTCAGCTCCAGACACACCCTCAACACCTTCATCTATTCTAAAATAAACTGTGTGAAATTGTATTTCTGAACCACGAGACAGGTAAGATAGTCTTTTCCAAAGTCAGGGTTAGAGGAGGATCTTCACCTTGTGTCTAAAATCCCACTCAGGCCATTGAACATACCCACTTATGACTTGCTATGTCACAGAGAAATCACGGAATTTTCCAGCTGAAAGGGAATAACACGCTTCTTACTGAAGAACAGCCAGGAAAGAAAGCATATGAAATTAGGCTACAGCAATGTATTTTCTTCATGAACGTTTTTCACACTCCAACTTAGCAGAAACACATCTTTTTCCATACCTCCATACCTTTCCATACCTTGCTATTGCCCCCAGATCATTTACTTCAGAGGTATATACTTTTTGCTCCGGGTGACTGGGGAGAGAAGTGTCCTGTGGTAAGTTTTCAGGAGTTCTTTCTGCTTTACCATTTAAAAGAAGCTGATGGCTGAGGAAGGACACACACTTTTGCTCCCTGGAGAACTCTAAACTTAGAGTTCTTTGAAGCTTTTTTTGCATGTATTGAAGCAGTTAGGAACTTTGCACATGAGCAGGAATCTGAGTTATAGTTATCTGAAGTTACTGAGTTATAGTTATCTGAAACCCAGGGGTAAATCAAGGATCTTGTGGGGCCTGAACCTCATCTACTTTGGGAAATCCTGTCTAATAAAAACATGCAAAATTATGCTAAACTAAGTTCTTTGAAGCTTTTTTTGCATGTATTGAAGCAGTTAGGAACTTTGCACATGAGCAGGAATCAAAGTTAAATTCAAAAGTGGAATTTCAAGGACCACGCACCTATTGGAGAAGCATCATTGTCCTGGAGTCCCAGGATAATGCTGATTTGGGTGTTATTTGCTTGGGGTCTTTTATTGCCCGCACCAAAGCTGAGTACTAGAGAAAGCAGAGTGTGCCATTTATGAGACAGACAAGTCTCTTGGCCTCTTTGTACCTTAGTTTCCTCATTTGAAAAAATGAATAGATTTTAAGACATACTTTTCAGAGTTCATACTAGGCTTATTATACCCACCGAACCAATAACTGTATGATGTTTTTACACATAGTTATTGTTTTTTACATGTATTCATTTTCTATTTCACTTACACTTTGTGTAAAAACTGCATTCCATGCCAGGCCTGAAATGTTCCAAAGCTCAGTTCCGTGAGTAAATTGCAACCAAGATTTCTAAAAAAAAAAAAAAGACACAAGCAAAAGAAGAACAAAAGATATTCTTTCAGAACATTTATCCTTTGGCAGTGATTCCAATTTATATATGATGAAACATAACCTCAATACTCTCTCCATACACTGAAGAAATCTCACTATGGAAGATACTTACTTTTTGAAAAAAACTTGCACGAAAGATTTATACTTTCATGTTTATACGTGTGGTGCATTAGATACAAATCAGTCAGTGTTCTATAAATACTTGTGTCAAGTAATCTTTATTTCTCTAGAAAAATGTTTCACAACATCAGCATTATTGACATCTATGGTTGGATCGTCTTTGTTAGGAGGGGCGGTCCTGCGCACTGTGGGGTGTTTAGCAGCCTCTGCCCACTAGATGCCAGTAGTTCATCTACAGTCTGACAACCATAAACGTTTCCAGACAGTGCCAAATGTCACCCGGGTGCAAAATGACCCCGGTTGAGAACCACTGCTCTAGAATGATTCAGTCTGATCTATATAAAATTCTCACACTAATCTTTGCTACAGCCAGAAAAGATTTGCTACATAATTTTAGTAGCTTTCTACTAATAAAATTTCAATCATATTTCAAAATGATTATAACAAAGAGGCTTACAATTAAGTTTAACAAAAATTCCAAGTATAATGAAATTATATTTGTAATTTACATAAACTGCAAAAAAGGTAGTGCTTCAAATGTACGTCTTTCAATAAATTGTATTTTATTGCAGGATAAATCTCTAGAAAAAGTAAAAGGAAAATATTGCCTCAATTATCTATTAGATATCTAATGAGTAGGATGATAGTATTGAATAAGTAGCTTTTGCCTAAACTCTGAATCTCAGGAATTGTTTTTTGAACCTTCCAGAGCCCCTAACTCTACTTACTCTGTCCTCACCTCTCTTAAAAGAGTCTCACCTTCAAGATCTTCATAAATAAAATCCACAACTATAGATCTTGATAGATCTTGGAAGGAATCTCTCCTGAGAGCAGGAGAATTGATTAGAGGATCTTTTGTGGTCTCATCAATTTCTAGATTATGAGGTCAAAGTTTTTATCTCCACATACAATTATAAATTCTTTTTTCAAAAGATTTATTTATTTATTTATTTCAGAGAAAGAGAGTGAGCGAGCGAGCGAGAGAGAGCACAAGTAGGAGGGGCAGAGGGAGAGGGAGAGAGAATCCCAAGCAGACCCCGCACTGAGCACAGAGCCCAATGCGGGGCTCCATTTCGGGACCCTGAGATCATGACCTGAGCTGAAACCAAGAGTCAGATGCTCAACCAATTGTGCCACCCAGGCGCCCCTATAATTATAATTTCTAATATTAAAAGGGATATTCTCACATTAGCACAACTTCTTGGTTTAGTTCTATTTTTCTAGGCCAATTCAATAGCAGAAGAAATAAAAGATATCCTTTCATTTAACTTGAAAGGAAATCACTCCTCTAATCAATACATAACTTTGAACTAACTCAGAATTATATTATCATATTAATAGAAATTCATGTTTGGTCACACACTGCCTTAATAGTCCATGAATTTATTAAGTGCTTCAGTTGCAGGTAGTGAGACAACAATAAAAACCACATGGTACTGGATTTTTATTTGAAAACACCCATTCTTGATTATAGCTGACCCTCTTACTTCCACTCATCCCAGCTTAGTTCCTCACTTTCCACCTAGTCTTCTGATGGCCATTGCCATATCCAGTCTCTCCCTTTCTGATCCATCCTACACACAGTTACCAGATTAATTCTCCCGAAGTGGTTCTCGAATACCAGCATCACTTGGGAACTTAATCAAGATGCAAATTCTCAGCCCTACTGTGGACTGAGTAGTCTGTAATCAGTAACTGTGTTCTGACAAGCCCTTCAGGTGACTCTGCTGTAGGCTAAAGTCTGTCCTGGAGCACTGCTGTGATAACCCAGTAGCTTGGCATGCTATCCATGGCCTTCAAAATCCTAGAAGATCTGGCTCCAACCTCCTACTCTACAGGTACAAGATATTCCTGCATTTGGCCTTTCTCCCATTCTCCTTTGCAAGCTTATTCTTCCCAAGATGTCCGTCTGATGATACCCAATAGCTCTTCAAGGTCCTGTTCTAACAGCATTGCTCTAGTAGCTTCCCTGATCCAACGTGAAGTCTTTTTTCCCTCATCTGTGTTCCAAAAACAACTTCTATCTCTCATTGCCCATATCCATTTCTCCTTCTCCTTCTCCTCCTCCTCCTTCTCCTCCTCCTCCTCCTCCTTCTTCTTTTTAAAAAATTTTTAAGTAGGCTCCATGCCCAACCAGGGGCTTGAACTCATGATCCCTAGATCAAGAGTCACATGCTCTACCGACTCAGCCAGGCAGGCACCCCAATTTCTTTTTAATATACTTATTTTGGCATCCCATGTCCACTGAGCATAAACTCCTTGAAACTATGGACTAGTTGTGTTCATCTGCATTGCCTACCATGTTTAAAACTGACACAGGGACATAAACTCAAATATTTATAAAATAAACAAATAGCTGGGTAATGAGTAGCAGAAGCAAAATGACTGTTTTAAAAGAAATGTAGTTTTATGACTTTATGGCTCCCTCTTCTGCACCTCTCCGGCACCTTGTCCGCTTAGTGCTTTACACATTATGGCTTGAGCTTCTGTTTATTTTCCTTGTGAGATCATGAGTTCCTACAAGGGTCAGAAGCCTGTGTTAACCATCTGTGAGCCTATGATACTGGGCACAGTGCCTGTCATATTAGCTTTTGATTGACATTTTTTTAAATGAATGAGAATACTTCAGCTAACATGAAGTAATTGGTTTACAAAGTATTTCACAGTAGAAGTAATGAAGGACCTAATCCATCGAGCAGTTTATCTCATTTGTTTTTTTCCAAACTGTGTTTGTAAGGTTTGGAGTCCAGATGGCAGAGGTATCCAAGAAGACCAATACAAGAGTGGCTGTTTCCTAAGACTTGGAAGGTTTGATCATTTAAAAGACTATTCTTAATATCATATCAGGCTCTTTTTACCCACTACCCTTAAACCTTCTACATTTACAAGAAGAATCTATTTGCTAAAGAGCATCATTAATAAGGATTAATGACGTACACAGCTCCGGATGCCATGGACAAAGAAGAAAAATTGAACCAGGCATCTGGGTGGCTCAGTTGGTTAAGCGTCTGACTACGGCTCAGGTCATGATCCATCCTACACACAGTTACCAGATCCTGGGATCTGTACAGTTAACAGGTCCTGGGATTGCGTTGTCCCGCATCAGGCTCCCTGCTCAGTGGGGAGTCCTCTCCCCTTGCTCCTCCCCCCTGCTCATGCTCTCTCTCTCACTGTCAAACAAATAAATAAAATCTTTTTAAAAAATTAAAAGAAGAATAAAAATTGAACCTTCGTAACAAAGAATATAGTATCCCTGTATGTCTAAATCCATAGAAATACCATGCAAGCATTTCCTCCTTTACAATGAGGCTGGAGAGATTTTATTTTGTAATTTGTGAAGTTAGGGGCATTTCTGATATGTTTCTTTAGCGTAAACATTTCTAACTATACCACTTAACCATCATTTTATTTTATTTTTAAAGATTTTATTTATTTATTTGTGAGAGAGAGAATGGATGAACGCACAAGCTGAGGTAGCGGCAGGCAGAGGGAGAAGCAGGCTCCCCGCTGAGCAAGGAGCTCGATAGGGACTCGATCTCAGGGTCCTGGGATCATGACCTGAGCCGAAGGCAGATGCTTAACCGACTGAGCCACCCAGGAGCCCCTTATTTTACTTTTTTTTAAAAAGAGGTTATTTTTCTCAAGTAATCTCTATACCCAATGTGGGTTTTGAACCTACAACCCCGAGATCCAGAGTCGCTTGCTCTACCAACTGAGCCAGCCAGGCACCCCTTAACCATCATTTTAAACATCTATTTTTAATATTGGTATAAGAATTCCCACACTGAAATCCTTAATCTGTTCTCTTGGTAACTTAATATGTACTTGATCATACTGCTTACATAATTTACCTGCTTAGTTAAATATTTAATATTTAAATATTTAATTGAGCTTAAATTTTAAAAAAATTCTGCGTTAATGGCATTCAAATTAATCTAAGTGTTCTATATTTTCTTGTCCTGTAGGTGATAATTTGAGGTTAACTTTAATTCCTCTCATTTTATTAAACCAACTTTTAAAACCTTTTCTGTAAAAGCCAGATAGTAAATATTTTGGGCTTTGCAGGCCACATGCCGTTTCTGTTGCATATTCTTCTCTTCCTCTTCTTTTCTCTTTTATAGCCCTTTAAGAATGTAAAAATCATTCTTAACTCATAGGCTGTATAAAGACAGCCCATGGGCGGGATTTGATCCATGAGCCATAAACTAAATATAAATGTAAGCAGATGGTATATGAACACGTAGGAAACAAGGTACATATGGGTGTCCATAATTGCTCAGACCTCATTACCCCTTTTGCTCTATAACTGTAGGGTCTTTTTCTGTCTATATCTTGTATATAAAATTAAAAAAACTGAAAACGCATAGAAGACATTTAATGCTAGAGATGGGTTGGGGCCCTACAGACTTACAGAACTGTAGAATTTTATTGTTAGAAGAAATTGTCGCGATTATCTAATTTGAACCCCATATTTATTTTATAGATAACTAAAAAGTCATAATAAATGATTAATTAACTTACAAATACTGGAGGGATAGTAGGCCTTGAAATGAGTCCTTATGTAATTCGGTCAAATTATTTTCACTGAGAATTCTGAAAAATGAAAAGGTTATTTTTGCATCAAAATGCAAAATAACTACAACTATTTACTACCTAGGATTGACTTCCATATGGGAGGGGAAACTTGGGTAATGGTGCCCCGTAAATACACTAATTCTTATTTAATTTAGGAGTACTGATCTCTGCTCTGTTTCCATTCAAATCCTTCTTTTCATGTACTCCTTTGTGTCCATCTCTCTCCATCTCTCTCTCCCTCTCTCTCTCTCTCTGTCATACACACACACACCCCTATCTACTCTTTGCACCAAAATGCATATTTAATGCCTACTCTCTGGATCACAAAGTCTCTGCTAGAACCCAGCTCTGGGTGCCAACAACCCTGGCAGAACTGCCATTTCCTCCTCTCTTTTCCCAAATTCTATTCGGAAGCCCCATACACAACTATAGCAGTGTGGCAGAGAAAGCCGTTCGTTTTTTTTTCTCCCCGACTAAAAACTATTTTTGAGAACTAAAACAATGTTCATTAATAAATGTTCAGTTTAATAATTATCAAGCAAATACCCATGTAACACCATTCATGTCAAGAAAAAGCCCTGCCTGCATCCCAGAAGCCCCCAGTGTGCCCCTTCCAATCACAACCCTCTCTCTGATTCCCCAGAAGTAACCACTATGCTGACTTTAATAACAATTTCCTTGCTTTTCGGTTTTTTTTATTTTTTTAAAGATTTATTAATTTGAAAGAGAGAGGGAGGGGCAGAGGGAGAGGGAGAGAGAGAATCTCTAGCAGACTCTCCACAGAGTGGGGAGTTGAAATCTCAATTTGGCTACTAATTTTTTTTTATCAGAAATACTTGACTGTATTTAGATTTCATAAAATTTACAGTTGAAAAGCTAACATCACATACCCACATTGTTGCAAACATATTTAAACATTTTCTAATAACTGTTGAGTATCAGTTTTTGAATTTAAATTTTAAAATAATTGAAATTAAACATTCAGCTCCTCAGTCACACTAGCTACTCCCAAGTATTCAGTAGCCACATGTAGCAAGACATGCAATACTAGGCATTGAAATGAACCAACCTCAGCTACATGCAACAATATAATGAATTTACAAGATAATGTTGAATGAAAGAAGCAACATAGAAAATAATACATATAATATGATTCCATTTATATAGAGTTAGAGTTCAATTACAAAGAGGCCTGTCCCACGACCCTGAGATCATGACCTGAGCCCAAGTCAAGAGTTGGATGCTTAACCAACTGAGCCACCCAGGCACCCCTAATTTCCTCTCTTTTTAAATGTAGTTTTACCTATCATATGGCAGCTGTAAACAACATAAGTTAGTTTTGCCTCTTCTTGAACTCTAACTCTAAGTTGGATAGTGGCTTATAGGTTGACTTATCACCTCATCACTTACTGAAGTTTGAAATAGATACTCCATAGGAAACTCTGGAACTAGAGTTGGGGCCTCCTGTTGGACTGGACTAGGTCCAGCCTCCTCGGGGCGCTCTGCAGGCCGAGCCGGGGCCTCCAGCTGGACTGGGGTGGGCCCAGCCTCCTCGGGGCGCTCTGCAGGCCGAGCCGGGGCTTCTGGCTGGACTGGGGTGGGCCCAGCCTCCTCGGGGCGCTCTACAAGCTGAGCTGGGGCCTCCTGCTGGATTGGAGAAGGCTGAGCCTCCTCGGTGCGCTCTGGAGGCTGAGTTAGAGTTACAGTAAGTACCAGATCCACAGGTTTAACAGTGACATTGAAGTTTGGCCACTGAGCTTCATTCTTACTTGGAGATGGCACATTCACCTCATGTGCTATTGGTTGAGGTACCATCTCCTTAGATGGCTCTGGAGGTTGAGCTGGGGCCTCCTGAGGGGTCGAAGGTTCTACTTCCTCAGGGGCCTCTGTCGGTTGAGCTGAGGCCTCCTGAGGGGTCGAAGGTTCTACTTCCTCAGGGGCCTCTGTCGGTTGAGCTGAGGCCTCCTGAGGGGTCGAAGGTTCTACTTCCTCAGGGGCCTCTGTCGGTTGAGCTGAGGCCTCCTGAGGGGTCGAAGGTTCTACTTCCTCAGGGGCCTCTGTCGGTTGAGCTGAGGCCTCCTGAGGGGTTGAAGGTTCTACTTTGTCAGGGGCCTCTGTCGGTTGAGCTGAGGCTTTCTGCTGGACTGAAGAAAGTTTTCTTCAGGGGTACTTGAAGGCTCAGCTAGAGCCTCCTGTGGGTTTACAGATTCCTTAAGAATCTCTGGAGGCGGAGATGGAGCCCCCTGCCTAATTGGAGATGTTTCTATATCTTCAGGGGGCTCTGAATGTTGGGCCTGGGCCTCCACCTGAGGCAAAAAAAATTCAGCTTCCTCAGGCAACTCTGGATGATTTGGGGTCTCCTGCAGGAGTGGAGGAATTTCAACCTTCTCAGGGAGCTTTGGAGGTTGATCCGATCCCCCTGGGAAATCCATTGGTAAGTTCACCTCAGGATATAGGATATCCATACTGGAATCTGAATAACCATCCTGCAACTGTTGTTGTAGGTGGTCTTTATTTGCAAATTGGTTTGGAGTTCCAACAACTTTGGCAAGCCTTTGATGCTGAGCTAGATCTTTCTCCAGGTTTGGGGGTGAAACAATAAACTTTGTTGGCTTTGAACTGTGACTATCCAGAGGTGGGACAAGTATTTCAAATGATTGGTGATCTTCAGCCTGATCTAGACCTACAGTTTTAATCTTACTTTTGAGTCGAGGAGGCGGAGCTATGGTCGGATTCTGATCCCAACCTAGCCTTGGAACCACCTCTGGGAGCCTTTCAAGCTGGGTTAGCCTGTCATTCAGATCCTGATCTGCCTCTGGGGGCAGCTTGCCAACTGAATCCGTGTCCGGGAACGGAACCAAAGTCTCAGTCAACTCCTTAGGCAGGGCCAACATCTGGGCTGGAGCAGAGGACCCCTCTGCTGGCGGTGTAAGGGCCTGGGGCGATTCGGGCGGGAATTCAGAGGAGTGTGAAGACCAGGGCTCGGTGGGTCCCAGGAGGTCGGAGGTCAGCTGGGGAGGGTCCAGGGCCCACTCCGGAGGCTGAGCTGCTTGGACCAGCAGCCACAATGATTGCCACGTGCGGAGGAGCAGTGGGGCCCAGAGGCGCAGCCGGGACATGACACGCGGAGGCTCTGGGGTGCAGCGACCCATGCTAGTGGATCAGCACGCGCCCGAACGGGAGCCGAACCGTTATGGCAGCCCCGTGACGCGCGCACCGTTAATAACTGCCTGCCCCTCCCCCGCCTATGTCCCACCCTTTATTTACCACACTTTTGTTTACACTACCTTTATTCGCTCGGCGAGGATGGGCACCGCGCCCCTCGGAGCGAGCCCTTTTTCCAGAATCACCGGGGCCCAAGCCTCCCTTCCCCCTACAAAGGGCACAACCACCTCCTGGGGCTCACAGCGAGGCAGGATGGCCCCGGACTCCAGCAGCTCTGGGGTGGAAGGGGGCAAGGTGCAGTTTCCCAAGGACGCCACAGGACCCGGCATCCCGGGAAATTAAAAAATGCTAGTCCAATTCTGGCGGTTTGAACTCGGCCTCTTCAAAGCTTAAATCCGAGAGCCATTCTTCCTCCCCTCGGCCATCCTGCTTCCAAGAAAAGTAGCTGACCTGCAGAATAAGCACCCGTCAGGGCAGTGGGGAAGGGAACACATTTTACAGTTAGTTATTCTAAAATGTTGCCATTTCCTCTAAATTCTCAATACGCATGTCTGAGTATTAAGTCGCCACTCTGTTAGGAGGCTACCTACCACTGAATCAGTGATGGCTCCAAAATTTCTGTAGGAGGGGTTTTGGGGTGGAGGTTGAGGGGGCAGGTAAGCATTTCATTCTGGGAATGAGGGTCTGAAACCAAGAGAATAGCCCTTTAGTTACACTGGCATGGGAAAACTTCCCCCATCCCACCTTGATTCAACACAGCCGTCAGTCTAGAAAAAGTAACACCACCACTTTTGAGAGGTCTGACCCTGTGTGTGCACATGGAGAAGGCACTTAGGATGTTCAAGTTAGCATGTTAAACAATTTTCTTGAAATACTGTAACTAGCACCCAGTTTACATCCTTCACAGCCCTTTTTACAATCTGTTTTATTTGAGTCCTTGTTTATGGTCTGGCACAAGCTCTAGCACGCAAACCGTAAGAGAGAAGGGTTTTATCTTATTCCCAGCGTGTAGCACATAGCAATGGTTTTTAAATGGAACGGATTCCAAGACTGGCCTTATTTGGGAATGGATCTGTTGTTACAATCAGGTTTCTGAAATCTTTAGCATCAATACGGAATCTCTTTCACATTTCACAGGAAGCTAGACTTCTTAAAGTGTAAACTTGGATAAGTCTGAAGTTTCCTTGACTGGCTTGATTTAAATTGAATTAAAATAATTATTTTGCACAAAAAAAAACTTCAAATATTTTTTTCAGAAAGTAACCATCTTTCCTTTCTCCACTCTTCCCTTCAAAACAAACAAACTTTGCAGCTTTGGAGTGAGTTAAATAATCAGAAATCTAGCCCCAAATTAAGTTTTCAATGACATGAAACACATCCTTTTCTCCTTTTTTTTTTTAAACATTCTATATGCAGTATTTTAATATCTTTTTTTAGAAATTACTTCGGCAACTTAATCCCTAATTCAGGGCATTGATATAAGTGATTTACAGAAAAGTTCTTCGGCAAAATATTTCATACAAGATATGTATGAGATGCTGACATCTGGGTAATACACCTTATTTGAAAGGCATAATGGTTTTCAAGCACGGTAGCATAATCTCACTTAAGGCCAGAGTTACTCTGTTCCCAAATCCTTGAGATTCTGTTTGAGGGGAGCTCTAAAAGGCTGTGTCCTCTCCTATGGCCACAACAGTAGGAGTATTCTGATGCAATTTGCTCTCCAAATTTTAAATAAGGGGTCAGAGCCAAGGGCCAGGACTTCAGGAAAAGCCCCAGAAATTCTCTGCACTCAGAAGCAGTTTCAGAGTTTTCCATTTCCCAAAGGATGACAGAGCTACCTGTACGTGCCCAAGTCTTCCAAATCCTGCCGGTTGCTTTAAATTATGGCTACACTGGCTGTGGACTCCTCGAGCTCTAATCTCCACATACTTGAATTAAATCCTGTAGCTCCTCTTCGGTTCTGGCATCTGTAATCTCTTCACAGGGTCTATATTCCACAGCTATTTTACCACTTTCTGAAATAAAGTTAACAAGTAGCGTATCAAAATTTTTCTTGTTCTAAAACTTGCTGTATATAACTGGGATAGCACCTAGTAATTAGACATTCTTTTGATTTTTAAAAAATATTTTATTTATTTATCTGAGAGAGAGAGTGCACAAGCAGGGGAACCCGGAGAGGGTGAGGGAGAAGCAAGCAACCTGCTGAGCAGGGAGCCTGAGGAGGGGCTCAATCCCACGACCCTGGGATCATGACCTGAGCCGAAGGCAGACCTTAACCAACTGAGCCACTCTGGTGCCCCATAGACATTCTTTTGATTTCTAAAAGCAGAAAATAAAAGCATTTTCTCAGAAGTTTTCTCATCTCACACTTCAGTTTTTATCGTAACTAGTTTTTTTTAAGATTTTATTTATTTATTTGAGAGAGAGAACACGAGCAGGGGGGAGGGGCAGAGGGAGAGGGAGAAGCAGACTCCCCACTGAGCAAGCAGTCCGACATAGGGCTTCATCCCAGGACCCTGGGATCATGACCTGAGCTGAAGGCAGACGCTTAACCGACTAAGCCACTCAGGCACCACTATCATAACTATCTGTGAAAAAATATATATGAAGTTATCAACCACGTGGTTAAAAAAACTTTATGATCTCAGAGATAGGAACTAAGGAATAATGACATAGGAAGTTAAAACTGTGGAAGCAAAAATGTTCAATCATACTATGATTAAACAGTAAGACGTTAGGTAGGGGTCAATGTAAGTTAAAACCTGGAATAGAGACCACTGGACTATGGCTGATACTTCATATCAGAAACAAGGCAAGTGTCTACTATTTTAGACACTATTTTAGCACAAGGCAAATTCTTCTTCTTCTTCTTCTTCTTCTTCTTCTTCTTCTTCTTCTTCTTCTTCTTCTTCTTTTTCTTTTTTAGCACAAGGCAGATTCTTAGCCAAAAATGGGAAAAACATTACTTCCCTCTTCCTAAACTTCTTGGCAGAAAGTCAGTTTCAGAATTGTAAAGCTAAGTTCTTTTAGGCATTGTGTATGATAAAAACCTGTATTGTACGGTAGAAAAGCTCTGCCCAGGGTTTTAGTAGCTTAGCAAGGGGAGGGCTTGATGATATATCTGAAAAGATGAGTTTCAGAAATAAAGAGAGATTCTACCTCCACTCCACTCCAGCCCCACCCCCACCATAAACAGACCTTCTTCCAGCTTCTCCAAAGGCTCCTCGGCCATGCCAACTCCAGGACTCCTGCACTCATAGGATGGCAACACCACCTCTAAAGCACAGAAGAATTTCAGGCTCTGCTTCTGAAGTGGTACCGTAGCATCTTCATTTTCTCTTTCTTCGAGGTCAGAAAGATCCTGAAGCTGTTAGGATTTTAAATTAAAGGTCCTTCCTAGGATCTCAACATAGACTTCAAGATGTTTTGTTATTAGAAATAAAAACTAAACTCCAGTAAACCCAGCGAACAGTTGAGGTCCTATAGCTTCAAAATCAAGTAAGACTTGCAAACGAATTATTAAATACAGACAACTAGTTTTTTTTACTCTATACCCTACAAATACTGGCGAAAATTATGGACATCACTACCCAAGTCATTGAAAGTATTATTAATTCTAGGTGGCAGGCCGATGCTCAGGTCCTTCCACTTAGAAGCCTCTCACATCTTCTCCCCACACCCAGTTCTCTCCTCTCTGAAGTCCAGGATTTCAATGTTGAAATGAGTCTGATTAGCCAAAGAAAATCTATAAAGTTTACCTTGATGATCCCTTTTGACCATCCACTGAAACCAAAGTAATAATTTGCCAATTCTTGGCACTGGGAGCTATTTAGGGCAAGGGCCTGATGTTGAACTGCTTTATGTTTGGTGCCAAGACGAACCGAAAGACATAAGAGAGAGACTGAAGAATATCACAACCTGCCACAGAGGCTTATTTTGGATACACCTGAGATTGATCAATACCTATTTCAGAGACTGGCTGTGAAGATTAAAAAGGAAACACCATTGTAAGCAATGAGCTCATAGTAAGCCCTGAATAAATGGTATTCATTATTTTTAAGCTACAGTACTTTTCTGCATCATTTCCAGGGCTCCTGATTGAATTGGAAGATTTCCCTGACCTCTGGTGGTGAGAGTGATGATGAAAGCCACTAAGGAAGCCCTCCAGGAGCAAATTATGTAGGTGAGCAAAGGAAAGAAATTGTTTTTGTTGTCCCATCCTGTAGCTCGTTTGAGAATATGACCTGAAGAGCCGACAAGATGGACCTGACGTGGAGGTAGGACCTTAACCTGCAGCACCCTCCTCCCCAAGTTACTAACCTGTTAGAACAAGGAATATACATACCTCTAAAAATTTTATAAGCAACTAAACAACTAGAGGTTCATTTGCATTAATAAGCTTCTTTGAGAATGCAAATACTTCCAGTCTAACTTACGCTCTATGGTGAATTTATTACATGTCCTGTCTTAAATGTCTATTTCAACTTTAAGCAGGGTGTGTATAGTAATATATTCATAAAGATTCAAATAATGCAAATGAAGTCACAGCACTATTAATTCTTTATTGATTTGTTCGTGCATCTTCCTCTATCACTAGTTTATAAGCTCCTTAAGTGCTTGAAGGAACCATCTCTTACTCTTTTCTCATTCCTAAAACCGAGCACATTCTGTTGTTGATTGAGTGAACGAATGAAAGAATGGGTGATAAGAAAATAAAATTACTTTCTCCAGCTGAAGCTGCATGCTGGAAAGAAGAAATGAAGATGAACTTTTAAATGTTGAGTGCTGCAGGGGAGGCTAATGGCGAGGCATAGTGGAGCTGTTCTGGATAAGAAGGAAGCTTCAGAAGGGCCCCGAGCCCCTCTGTCGGAGAAATAGTTCCTGCTGCCAACCATTTTCCTTCATGCTACTGAAAAAAACTCTCTCAAATGCCTTAGGCCTTTCCTTGATTTATTTTATTTAAGCCATTATTCTTTTTCCTGTATTTATAAAAGGCAAACAACAACAACAACAAACCCAACCAGGAACTATATGTAGTTGCCAAAGTAGAAAAGAACACATAAGTAAATTGGATAACAATTTTGGAAAGCAGGGGTAGTAACCCAAGGTCCTGTGTTAAATTAAAAAAAGAGATCGAATATGAATACGCTCTCCTGTCAACTATATATTGACTTGTAGAACATTTCCTTCATCACTCTCAGTGATGGGCTTTATGCTGTTAAATCTCAAAACCTAAATTTATGAAATGATCTTAATGTCCAATGAGAGACAAAAACCTCATTTCTTACAACTGATACAAAGTAATTGTTTCATAACCTATACTATCTGAGTGGCTATGTGAACTTTTCACAGGCTAGAAACAGGCAGACCATAGTTTGCAAACTAAAGAATGTCTGACAGGTCATCATTTCAATCACAGGGAGTGAAGCCCAGATTGAAGAGGGTGTTGAACAAGTAGGCAGTACACCTAGAGTCACATCTGAGCAGATTTGCCCCTCCCCTCGCTTGTGCTCTCTCCCTCTTTCTCCCAAATAAATTTGGGAGAGAGAGAGAGAGAAAGAGAGAGAGCATGAGCAGCGGGGAGGAGCAGAGGGAGAGGGAGAAGCAGGCTCCCCGCCGAGCAGGGAGCCCGATGCAGGGCTCGACCCCAGGACCGGGGGGTCATGACCTGAGCCGAAGGCAGACGCTTAACCAACTGAGCCACTCAGGCGCCCTCAAACAAATAAAATCTTTTGAAAAAACACAATGGTTATCCAACTTGGCTGCACATTAGAGTCATGTGGGAGAATGTCTGCCTTTTGAAGTAGAAGCCGGGATGGAGACAGCTAACTAAGCAGGCAGTGTGGTACGGGGGAGAAACTTGGGAGCCAGACAGGGCTGCCACTCACCAGCTGTGTGACCTGGCAGGGGTTCCTTCACCTCTCTGAGCTTCACCTGTGGAATGGGAACACTACCACACGCCCTGCAGAGCTGCGGCTGAGAGAGAGAGGATGTAAGCCCAGGCCCATGCAGGGTCAATAAATGGTAGACACTACTGTCATTTTTATTAAAAGTGAGCAACCCCAGGAAGACTGAAAGCCCTTCTTTATGCAGAAGGGACCCAATCTGGGGAGAGGGGACGCAGGTTATATGGAGAAGAGGGTCAAGAGGTAGTGTTAATGAGAAGCCAGGGTCTTTCTGGGGAGCACGGGAAAATTCCAGGGGCGGCAGCGATTCCAAGCCAGAGCTGGTTAAGTGGCGGCTGCCAACAGCACCAGGGACCAGCAGCTGTGGATGCACCTGGATGGGCCCAGTTTGGGCAAAGCCAATCCTTTTCCTTCAGCAGGCATGAGGAAGCTGACCAGCTGCAGGCTCTGACTCTGGGAGCCGCTTATGGAGAAAGAAGCAGACTTGGTTGAGCACCTACCTTGTGCCAGAAATTGCACCTCCATGCCTTTGATCCTGTGAGGTGGGCACACCCTCATCCCATTTCACACTCAAGGGGGCTTAACTCCGGCTGCCTGACTCACAGAGCCCTGGGGTCGCCACAACCCTGGGACCTGCAGTGGCAGCGCCCCCCCCACCCCCCGCCAGGGCGTACTGTATACACACATGACCCAGGAACGCCTCACTTGATGAAGTGCTCATCTCCGTAGTGTTAGTTGTTTTTTTTTTTTCAAAACAAGAAGTAGGGGCGCCTGGGGGGCTCAGTCATTAAGCGTCTGCCTTCGGCTCAGGTCATGATTCCAGGGTCCTGGGATCGAGCCCCGCATCAGGCTCCCTGCTCTGCAGGAAGCCAGCTTCTCCCTCTCCCACTCCCCCTGCTTGTGTTCCCTCTCTCGCTGTGTCTCTCTGTCAAATAAATAAATAAGATCTTTAAAAAAAAAATTAGTCACCATACAATACATGATTGGTTTTTGATGTGGTGATCCACGATCCATTGTTTTCGTATTGTATGGTGACTAACATAACATAATAAAATTTAAAAAAAATTAAAAAAAAAACCAAGACGTATACTTTTTAAGCTGATTATCTTTTTTCATACTTGGTACAAGATACAATGTTCATTGTAAAACACATAGAAAATACAGATAACCAAAAAGAAAAAAAATTAAAATGTCGCATAGCCACATCGTCCTGAGACGAGCACTGTCGATGTTTCGGCATCTCTTGTTCCTCTAGGCGAGGCTGGGATGTGAGCGCGTGGAGAAATGACCAATAAAAATGACCAAAAAGGGGTCATAGGGTAGACTGTTAGATTATGTGCTTTTCTTCCCTCAACGATACAGAGTGGTCATATTTCCATGTCAGTGAATATTCCTCTACAACAGTGGCTCCGCGTTAGAACCCCCTGGAAAAGCTTAACAAATACTGATGTCTGCACTCTGCCCAGACATCAGGGATGCGGCTGGACTAGGGAGGGGACTTGTAGACTCCCCGGGGGTTCCAGTGTGCGGCCAAGTTTGAGAGTCACTGTGCCACAGCATCATTTTTCAACAGGGGCCTGGCATTCTCTTTGCTGAAGGGATGCACTCTAGTAATTTGATCAATCCCCTTTTCTTGGACCTTTAGGTTGCTTCCAATTTTTCATCATTAAGAACCAGGAGGTCGCAAGCGTTTCCTGTTAAGGGCCAGATAATGCATGTTCTAGTTTTTGTGGCACCTGAGGTCTCTGTTGCAATGATTTAATCCTTCCATTGTAGTGCAGAAGCAGCCAGGATGCATAAAAGAATTTATTTTTTGTTTGTTTGTTTGTTTAAATAAAACTTTATTACAAAAACAGGGGCCGGCCAAATGTAGCACATGGGCCATAGATGGCTGAGCCCTGGTACAAACAGAGCTGCAGTGAGTCTCCTTGAAGCTAACCCTTCCAGTATGAAATGATCATTTTCTTGGGACAGTGATTTTATACTGTTTATTTTCAGAAGTTGGACCCTTTTTCAAACGAAATTTTAACTAGAACTCATACATATAACAGGTCAGAGAAGCATTTTGTTAGCCAAACATATTTTACAAATGCAAATGTACGTTGCACGTTTAGGAAGTCAAGTGGGGGTTGTAGATGATGGTTACAAATTCTTTTTTTCTAATCAGCCTCAGCACCTGTGGCGTTCAAAGTTTTGCAGAACCAACATAACATCTCTATGGAACCCTGGTGTTCCACAACGGACACAATTTGAAAACCACTGCAATAAGATAAATTCCTGGTGCAAGCGACCAAAAGTCAGCTCGAGGGAGCTTAACTCATAGCTAAGGATTTAATGGCTTATATTACCAAACTGTGGGGAGAGCTCAGGGTCCGACCTGCTGGGACTTTCTCTCATACCCGTGAAGCAGCTGCTCCCTGTTTTCCTTCTGCGAGCCCCTGGCAACCATCAGTCTCACATTCTGTCTCGGTGGGCTTACCTATTCCGGGTATTTCATGTAAACAGAATCGTACAAGGTGTGACTTTTTGTGTCTGGCTTCTTGCACTTAGCGTAACATTTTCGAAGTTCATCCATGTCGTAGCGGGCACCAGTACCTCATTCCTCTGTATGAGTAAGACCCGACTGTATGGAGAGACCACATTCTGCTTGCGCATCCAACTGTTGGTGGATCTTTGGGCTGTTTCCTCCTTGTGGCCATTGTAGACGGTGCTGCTATTAGCATGCGCATACATGTATTTGCATCCGTTTTCCATCCTTTTGGGGAGATGTCTGTGAGTGGAGTGGCTCATCATTACCATTTACCTGGTCAGTTGCAGGCCTCCAAACTGGCCTCCACATGGTTGTAAGGGTGATCATTTTCTTTTCTTTTTCAAAAGCATTATTTTCCTTCGTGTACGTGAACATGCTTCATATCAAAGGTATACATGTTCACGGTCAAATTTTGAAAACTACAGAAAACAGTGAGAGTGAGTGTGTGTGTGTGTAATACAGGGGAGTGTAATTGACGTGTATGGCTGACTTTAATAAAGTCTCTGGGGTCCAGGTGCCCGCCCCCTCTTTAGCCTTCTCTCCCGACGGCCCTCTATACTACCACCCCACCCCTGGGTCCCCGCCACCACAGCCCTGCGCTCCTGCGGGCTTCTGAGTCATAGCAGATGCTCTTTCTCTGCGGATTGCCTTTCCTTGCCTGAATTTACCTTTTCTGACTCAGCTCTCCCTTTCACTACTCCCCCAGCATGTGACACATACTGGAAAGTGGTCGGGATCACTGTGCCCAGGACAGTGGGAAAGGGAAGCTGATCCATGCGGGGGATGCTGTTGGGTCCTCGTGTTTGAGTCTAAAGGGGCACTGATCCCACCTCTCCCCAGTCTGCCTCTGAAATATGCTCCACAGCATCTGAGCTCAGCAGAGAACCCCAGACTCCCCCAAGCCTTGTCGTTAGGGGTTGGCATCTCGCTATGTTCCCCTGTTGTGACAACTGGCAGTGAGGCTGGTGCCCAAATGGACGATCCAGAAGGATCTTTCTCTTCTTTTTTCCTTCCTCCGGGCTTGTTCTTTCAACTCGGGAAGCCAGATGCTTTGGAGTTTAATTACATGCTGCAGTTGGAAACCCAGAATGTCAGCGCTGGAAAGGGAGAATCTTATTATAAATAATAGCTGCCAGCATTTATTGAACATCTACTCTGTGCCAGGCCCGTTTCCAGGCATTACCCCATTCAGCCTTCCCGACAGTTCAGGGGGCAGGTGCTATGGTCACCCCTGTTTTCCAGGGAAGGAAATGAGACTTCAGGGAGCTCACAGGGCATTTCCCAAGCCGTGCTGAGTGGTACATAGTGCAAAAAATATTACTTTGTGTTGGTTAAACCCTGCATCCTGCATCCGCCCCTAGGAAATTCACAATGCACACCAACGTATTAAAGGCCCCGAGAAGTCCTGTATTGATCAGACCTCTTTAGCTCAGTGTCACCTCTGCTGAGCGGTTTGCAGAATCCAGGTATTAATGTGCTCCTTATTTTATGGATGGGATCATGGAGGCCCAGACAGGGCTTTAGGTGCAGACCAGGCACAGATCTTGGGCCCCAGGCTCTCTGAACCCCACAGGAAATGTAAAGCAAAGGTAGACTATGGCCCATCTGGTCCACCACCTGTTTTTGTAAATGTAGATTTATTGAAGAATATCTGATCCAGGTCCCTTGATTTACAGATGAGCCAGTCAAGGCCTAGGGAGGATGGCGACTTGCTCACGGTCACAGTAGCCAATTAGGGGCAGAGGCAGAAACAGATCCTAGATCTCCAAAATCCAGGTTTTCTCTAAAACACAAATCAGACAGGTGGTGGGAGGTGAGGTGGCGGGAGGCGGGCCATGAAGCTCCATGATCCCTGTGATACCTGTCGCGGTTACCTGTTTCGAGGTGCGTACACAGGAACTGCCCCTTTCGACTCCTGCGCAGACACCTCTGCGGAGTCTCTCCTGCTGCTGTGGGTCAAGCTCCCACGGCCTGAGCTGCCTGGGGGCCCTCCACTGCTCTCCACTTGGTGTGCGGGACAAAGGCTGAACCGGGCAACCGTGTTTATTTTAATTCTGTGAGAGATGCAGTAAATCATTATTAACTTCCCCTCTGCCAGTGTGAAACGAGATCATTCGGATAGGAACCTGGCGGAAGGCAACCTTTGCCCGCTCCAGGGAGAGTTTGCCAAACAAATGAATAGTGTAAACAGGATCCTAGGGGGTTGTTTGAGACCACTTCAGGAAATAAATTACGTCCAAAGGTTCTTAGACTTCCCCCTGAAGTATGTTATACAATGGCCATCCATTTACATTTTTCATCTGTGTGTGTGTGTGTGTGTGTGTGTGTGTGTAGTTTGAAGATGCAAAATACAATCATTCTTATCTCATCATTAAAATGGCTCATGCAGGGGGCACCTGGGTGGCTCAGTAGTTTAAGCGTCTGTCTGCCTTCGGCTCAGTTCATGATCTCGGGGGCCCTGGGATCAAGCCCCACGTCAGGCTCCCTGCTCAGTGGGGAGTCTGCTTCTCCCTCTCCTCCCCTCCCCCCCCCCATACTGTCTCTCTCAAATAAACAAAATCCTTAAAAAAAATGGCTCATGCACAGGACACTTTTAAACATTGTTTGAAATGTGAAGAATTTAAAATATCTGCAGATTTAAACGTTTTAGTTCAGAAAGGTCCAACTAGTAAGTGATACTAATTAAGGAGGTTTTATTAACCCTTGAATCCAGGCGAGGGAGGCACCTGACTGACCCTGGGCAGCCATGACGTGCCAGAAAGCTAAAGGTTCATCTAGAAACAGCTGCAGGGGACAGCAGGGCATAAACGGTGGCCTCAGGGTAGAGGCTCTTCCTGGGACAGCCAGACTGCCCAGACGGCCTTTCCAGAGCTGGAAGATGCAGACTTGTCACTGAGGTGGAGGGTAAAAATAGTCCTGTGTGGGTGGCAGCTGGGCCCAGAGGCCCTGGCTTCCTTGTCTCTGGAGCAGAGAAGGCAGCTCAGTTGACAGACAACTTCTTAGGCTCCCGAGGCCTCCCCCAAGCTCTGGGGGCTGGGGGGGGTCTTTCCCTAACAATGAAGCCCCCCCAGACCCGTCCACACACCAAGTGCTGCAAAAAGCCGGGGTCAGGTTTTAAGGTAGCAAAGGGCTTACATTCTGGTTGTGTCAGTCACCAACCAGCTCTGTGCCCTCCGGCAAAATCTCTCTCCTTCCTGAGCCTCCATTTTCTCATCCGTCAAATGGGGCTAATGGTTTCTCTCCCTAAGGTGGCTGTGAAACTTAAATAACAAAGAGAACCAACACATTTTACACTGCAGCCTCACTCTTCTGCCCCTCTCCCTCCTACCAGTTGCTCACCATCCCGGCGCATTCTTCAAGAGTGGCTCCGAGGCAAGCCAACTGCATGTCAGCCCCGTGGAAAGGTCTACATGGACGGGAACTGAGGCCTTGAGACAAGAGCCGTGTCAGGAGCCTTCTCGGGAGCCAATCCTCTACCCCCAGGCAAGCTCTCAGGCGACCGTGGCGCCGGCCACCACCCTGGCTGCAACCTCATGAGACACTCTGAGCTGGAAGTTCCCAGCTAAGCTGCGTCCGGTTTCCTGGCCCCCCCGAAAGCTGTGTGAAGTCATAGATGTTTGCTACATTTGGGGATAAGCTCTGATGCAGCAGTAATAACTAAGATGCTTACCTTTCGGGGCTGTTATAAGAATTAAGAGATGGGGCACCTGGGTGGCACAGTCAGTTAAACGGCTGCCTTTGGCTCAGGTCATGATCTCGGGGTCCTGGGATCGAGCCCTGCATCGGGCTCCCTGCTCAGCAGGGAGTCTGCTTCTCCCTCCCCCACTCCCCCTGCTTGTGTTCCCTCTCTCGCTGTGTCTCTCTCTGTCAAACAAAAAAAAAAGAATTAAGAGTTAATGCACATCAAATAGCAACCAGACGTACCGGGACCGGTGGCTCCAGAAAGGGCAGAAGGGAGAAGCAGAAGGAAGGAGCACGAGATAAGAAGCCTCGGTCCAGGTCCGAGCCAGGAAGGCCCCTCTTCCAGAACTCTGGCGAGCAGTCTGAGAGACTCAATATAGCCACAGACAATGGCTGCACCATCTGACCCGCTCCCTGCAGCATCAGCTAAGGAGGCGAACCCCTCTCGGGGCAGCCACGAGGCAACCCTTGTAGCCCTCGGCCCAAACACAGCCAAGACTGGACCACTAGCTGACAGCCTCCCTAATTTTGGCCCCGTGTCCAATGTAGGACAAACTGGGAAAAGTCCAATATGCTCCCCTAACCAATCACATAGGGTACCCCCCTTCTAGTTAGCACACCTACAGCTTCCCCACGCCGAGAGAGCCTCTGATCAGAACCTGAAGCCTTCCCTTTGTCCCACTATAAAGCTTTCCTAGTCTTCTGCCGGCCTTCAATTCTCTGCCGAACTCAAGTGATTGGTAGCTGACTCCCTTGGGGTAGGGGGCTCGGAAAACAGCCTTTGCGTCTTCTCATTTGGGTGGTCTTTGTTTATTTCCACAAGCCCATGTTCTCTCTCTGCCTTCCCGGCCCCAGGTCAAAGACAACATCTTCCTCTTCCCCCAGGTAGCTACAGAAACCAGCTCAGGGATGATGGAAGGGGGAGGGTAGGAAGAGTTAAGAGCATAGCTTTGGAACAAGACAGATCTGGGCTCAAATTCCGGTTCTGATACTTAACTAGCTGTGTGATCTTGAGTAAGCCAATTAACAACTCTGAGTTTCTTCATCTCAAGAGGACAGTCCAGTGGAACCCAAGGGCTGGTGTAAGAATTTAGTGAGGTACAGGGGCACCTGGGTGGCTCAGTCGGTTAAGCGGCTGCCTTCGGCTCGGGTCATGATCCTGGGGTCCTGGGATGGAGCCCGATGTGGGGCTCTCTGGTCCCCACCATTCCTCCTCCCACCCCTGCTTTCTGTACAGCAGGCAGCCCGCCCTGAGCGACATTGAGTCAAGAGCACAGACTCCATGCCCAGGGCATATCAAAGCTCAGGGGCTGGTCTCGGGAGAACGCTGGGCAAAGGACATAACCAAGCACTTCTCTAAAGAAATCCACTGGTCAAAAGCAGAGGACAAAATATCTGGCCAGAAACCTGTTGTCTCCAGTTCTATCCGGGCTCTCAGGGGTGGTCAGGGCAGGGAGACCCTTGTGCCAGGCGGCTCTCCCAGGACCCAGGAGGGTGAGACAGGTCTTCTTCCCCCAATCTCTCCTGTGTCTGTGTGTGTGTGTGTCAGTTTCTTTGTCTCTAAAATGAGAAATGTAAGAGCTTCCCAGGAGGCACACACACGTGAATTAGTTCTCATCTACCCTGGGGATAGTGGCACTGTTCTCTAAATGAGCAAAGTGGCAGATCACTGTCTTAGCCAACGTTACCTGGCCAAGACAAGACCCAGACTAGGAGCCCCCTGGCCTATGTGCTTGGGTGCTTTCATGGCACGTCCTAAACTGACTCAAAGTCCAGATCCCATGTTTTAGGAGTTTTCCTCACCTCGCTGGACTCCTGCCCTTTCTGTTCACTCTGGACTTCTGTGCTCTCATTGATGTAGTTCTCAGTCTTCCATTGGTCCGTATCCCACTCTGCCTTGGACACCTTTACTTCTTGCTGCTCACTGAGAAGCTTCATCAGGAGGCCTGTTCTGGAGATGAGCTTGGCACAGGCCAGTTGCACGTGGGTCTCAGAGCAGTCCATTTTCAAAGTCCGGATAACGTGAGAAATGAGCCTTCTCACGTCGTTGTTCGGGATGAGGGACCGTAGCTGCTGGTTTAGCTGGATTTCAAATAGGTCACCTGGGGCTGAGAGCTTCGACACAGTGAAGCCTGTGGGCTTCGGGGGCAATTCAGTGCCCACGCTGTGGTTTATCCTTCGTGTTTCATTGATTCATTTAACAGTTGGCATAAAGTTGTCTGTAGTGACCACAGAATAGTCCTTTGAAAGATTTTTATGGTTCCTGAATGCAGGGAGGGTTTGTTCTGGCACAGTCATGTTTCTTGTAGAAATAGGTTTCTCAAAAACATTCTGTGCAGTAGTGTTTTCTCCAGTAGTGTTTTCCTTAAAAGGTCTGAAAGAATAAATAATTCTGGAAAAGGATTTTCCTGAGAACTCAGTTCTCCTGAAGATGAAAAAGCCTCCCGTGAAGGGGAATTTATGAGGCTCCTGATGGCGGAGAACGGAGGCCTCTTTGCAAGCATCAGCCTATTACTGATAGGACTTTCCTTTCTGAATTTTCGACTCAGCTTGGCCTTGGGTGCTCTGTGGACCACACGCGAGCGAGTTTTATGAAAGAGGTACTTTTTTCTGGAATGTGAGACTGGTTTAGAAGCCTTCATATTCCTAACTCTAGCATTTGCATCCTCTAAAACAAAAATGGTGTCGGTTAAGTCTTTTGGTTTGTTTTTCACCTCAGGTAGGGATTTTGGAGCAGTGGAGGCAGAAGGCCTGCCCAAGATGTACCCTCTCAGGAAAGAATTGTCTCCTTTATGAATGAAGGCTCCGTACTGGGCCTCTGCGCCATGTGAAGCTGCTCCAGCTCCCTTGGGGACGGTCTACTGAGCCTGCTTTCTTTGGCCATATTCTCCACAAATGGCTGGGCATTCTGTTTCCCCGGTTTCTCTGATGGCGCATTTTTTTGAGGTACCTTTTCCGTAGGCCCTTTGGGCCCTTGATAACCTTCTTTACTCTCAGAAACTTTTTCCCTACACTCTCAGCCTTGGTGAGGCTCTTTTCCTGTGCTTGGGCAGTTTCCAATTTCTTTGGAAAGATTTGGCGTCTGAATTTGGGACCGAAAAGGCCGGAATGTATAAGCATGGCAGTTTTTTTCTTTCTTTTCCACCTCATCAATTTTTTCTTGAATTTCTGCATCTAACAAATTTTCTAGAAAATGGAGTTTCCTCAGTTTATTTTTGTAAGTTGAATTGTTTATGGGTCCAGGTTTAAGAAAAGGGTTCCCTGTGTTGTTTGTCAAGGGACCCATGGGCTTGTCTCCGTCTTGCACATTTGAAAACAGAAGTTTAATGAAGGTAATAACGTTGATTCTACATCTTCTAGATTTCCCTCTGAGAAATAAGGCAATATGTAATTCAGCGCACTAATAACATCACTTTCATCATTAAAGTCTAGCTGCTCATTCATAAAGGCTAAACTGAAGCGATTTTTGTCTGAGGATGGCTTCTCTGGCTCAATTATCAGCTCAGTACTGGTGCTCTTCTTCCGGGATTTCAATACCTTCATGAACAATCCTTCTGCATTCCATATAGATACTTCTTCATCTGTCAACAAAAAAGAGACTAGTTTTGATAATGAAAGACTGATAGTACAGCTTTCTGTCAGTCCACAGTCATACATCCCAAATAAATTAAGAATCAACAAATATTTGAGTACCATTTAGAGAGGAGACAAACTCAAACTCGAATCTATGATTGGCAACAACAAAAGGAGAAAAGGGTATTTTTTGAAAAAGCAGCTATTTACTCAGAACCTTCCATAGTGTGAATAACTGTATTTGGGATTATTCCATGGGTTCCCCAAGGCTCGATTGTGCAGTACTCAAAAAGAGTCAAGGCTGGAAGACACTCAGCTAAACTGTGTGCAGATCTAATGTGACTCCTGGCATTCGTATACCCCACCCTGTCCTGCTTCAGATGCTTCCTCCTTCCACTCTTCAGCATGCTTGTGTTCTTGCTGCCATCACAGATGCCCATGACAACACCCACTGTTAGCAGGTCCTCATCTGGACATGCCCTCTCTACCCACCCACCAATTCCTTTGCTTGGTCCCTGCTCCCATATATTGCAGCTCACATAACATATGCTCTATGTTTTGGAACAGTGGAGGCAGAAGGCCTGCCCAAGATGTACCCTCTCAGGAAAGAATTGTCTCCTTTATGAATGAAGGCTCCGTACTGGGCCTCTGCGCCATGTGAAGCTGCTCCAGCTCCCTTGGGGACGGTCTACTGAGCCTGCTTTCTTTGGCCATATTCTCCACAAATGGCTGGGCATTCTGTTTCCCCCGGTTTCTCTGATTGCGCATTTGTTTGAGTTCAATTACAAAGAGCCCTGTCCCAGGACCCTGAGCCCACGTCAAGAGTTGGATGCTTAACCAACTGAGCCACCCAGGCACCCCTAATTTCCTCTCTTTTTAAATGTAGTTTTACCTATCATATGGCAGCTGTAAACAACATAAGTTAGTTTTGCCTCTTCTTGAACTCTAAACAGAGCTCTGGCTAACGATTTCTTATCAGTACTTGAAATTATATCTGTTTATTATATTTACATATTTGTTTTTATATTATATATTTGTAAACCCCTCGAGAACTGGGATATTTGGTCAATTTTATTCTTGAGCCTCTATCCCCGGCATGTAAAAACAGTTCCTGGTATATAGTAGATGCTCTATAAATATTTGTTGAATGAATTCAAAAAGTGACAGGTATCAATATGCAAACATACTGCCTTTATTTAAAACAAATTATCCATTTATTATCACTGGTGAGGATAAATACAACTTAATAAACAACAATAATAATGTCTTTATAATAATAATGGTAAATTATAATAATTTATAATCATAATAAATAAATAATAATAAATGTCTTTCTCCACCCCCACCCCTTAATTTGTGACTCAATCTCAATCCTTTGAGACAAGAACCTTTTGAGAATTTCATAAAAGCTATGGACCTTTTCCCTAGAAAACTGCACTTTCTTGAATATGTGCAAAGGTGTGCACGTGATTTCAATTTATGAATCATCCCTTTTGGGCACAGGTCTGTGAGGAGAATGGATTGAATTCGGAGGAGGGCCAAACTTGGGTGGATAATAAAATGATATGTCACATATTTGTTGTAGATATCTCAAAGTATCATTTATTCTCATCACTACCTTGAATTGTTATTATACCTACCACTATATCTTGTTATTTAATGTGTGAACAGAAGCAGGTTTATTACTATATCACTAATCTTTTTTAAAAAATATTTTGAAAACTGTATTTTAATATAATTTCCTTTTACTATATATTTTAAATTATTATACATTTATAAACATTATCCCAAGAACACAGTCTTCTGCAGATCATCAAATAGATATATAGAAAAAAAGGTTAAAAATCCTGCCCCAGGGGTGCCTGGGTGGCTCAGTCATTAAGTGTCTGCCTTCGGCTCAGGTCATGATCCCAGGGTCCTGGGATCGAGTCCCACATCAGGCTCCCTGCTCAGCGGGAAGCCTGCTTCTCCCTCTCCCGCTCCCCCTGCTTGTGTTCCCTCTCTCGCTGTGTCTCTCTGTCAAATAAATAAAATCTTTAAAAAAAAAAAAAAAAAAATCCTGCCCCAGGGGACCAGTGATCCATAGTTAGGAACCTCTGCCTCAAGCTGAATTAGAAATCTGCAAATCTTACTAGATTCATGTTCTAGTATATAAACTCCCAAACACATGCTTTTTAAAAATTAATTTTTAAATTTCTATTTATTTTCTAAAAATATGTTTTATATATATGTATTCACATGGCTCAAAATTCCAAAGGTATATAGTACACAATTCAAAGTTTTTCTGCTACTCCTGTCCCTCAGCCTACCCATCCCCCTCCACTCCCTAAAGAAAAGTAACGTGCCAAATGACTTTCAGTTTTCTTACAAGTGTGGGAAACAAAATCTCCAAGTCAGACACTATCATGGGGAAATACAAACTATAAATAGTATTTAAGAAATTCATAAAATAAAAAAATTTTGCTTGGTTCTAGCATTTCTCCAATAAGAAAACAAACTAAGGGTGGGGGAATCTCCTTTAGTGGGATCATAACCCCTATTTTTAGATTACTATGACTACTATGTCTTTTATTACTAACTCAGAAGTCATTTATGACTTATCTACTCAAGTTGAACTAATGATACGATACACAAGCTGTCATGAAAAATGCCAGTTAGTTGCTTTGAGTGTAATATTTTTTCCAAAATCATTTGTATCTACGTTGACTTTTTCCACAAATCAATTAAAAAAAAGATAACAAAAAGTTGGCAAGGACAGAAAATTCAGATAAGAAATACAAATGTTCAGTAAACAAAGAGAGACATTTAAATTTACAAGTAATCAGAAAACTTCAAATTCAGATGAGACCCCTTTTATTCACCCATCAGATCAGCCAAGAAATGGAGAATATCCAGTGGTGGAGGGGTGTGAGGAGGTGAATGCTGTCATGGTCTATGGGTTGGGGTGTAAGTCGGCACAACTTTTTTGAGGGCAATTAAAATTGTACATCTACATAGTCTTCATCCCAACAATTCCATTTCTAGATCTCTATTCTACAGAAATCCCTGCCCGTGTACACAAAGATGCATGGAGGAGGTGGTTCAGTGCAGCAATGCATGTGACAAGAAAACCGGACACAGTCTAAACATCCATCAATAGGGGAATTATTAAATTATAATACATTCATACTACGGAATATTACACAGGAGTTTATGTGAATGGGGTAACCCCCTATGTACTAGAAGAAAAGAAATCTAATACCTACCATGAAGCAAGAGAATGGAGTTGTAGGATGTTACCATTTATGTAAAAGAAAAAAAAAAAAGAAAGAAAATCACACAACAAACCTGTTTTGTTGTCTATAAATATGTGTGTAGACAAATGGATGGATAAAGGTCTGGAAGGATATATATGAAATCCAGAGTAGTGTCTATCTCAGCGGTGGGGGATCAGAACACAAGGAGGATGTTCACTATATCACTATATTCTTTCATTTTTATATATTGAGAATATAATCATGTATTCCTTGTATAATAGAATATAAGTTCAGATTGACTCTAATTTTAAAGAGAGCCTGCCAAATTTAATTTTTAAAATAAACACTGAACTGCAATCAATAGAGGTTGAATTGGGATATGGAGGGGGAAATACCTTTCCTCAGAGCTACTGACTTCAAAATTCTGCACCAAGAAGGATCTTAGAATGCAGTTCAGTTTTTTGTATTTGTATTTGGAGAGAATATACTCACAGTTTCTCAGTCCAATGGTATGGCTTCCATGTATTTTCATCAATGTAAGAAATAGAATTTCCTTTGAAATTTCTGTGAAGAAACACAGTTCAGATCCTTGAATAGGTAGGAAAAGAATGAACAGAATAAGTAAAAGAAGCATTGGCAACCTTGTGGGGAATATTCCAATGCAGAAAATACCAGCGTTCTAATTTCCACAGCTATCAGCATCCCAGTTTGCACAATTAATGAAGAGATGATGTGGGACTGCTGTGCGCAAACAAGGCATCTCCCTAGAACCTGAACTTCCTATCTTGGACAGATATTGCCAGTTAATTACTTTGACTATGAGTGTTTTCTCCAAAATCACTTATGTGTCCAAAATGGCTCCTTCGTAAATCAGTGAGAAAATAATAATTCAACAGAAACATGGCCAAAATGTATCACTTATCAGCAAACAAAGGTAAAGAAATCCTAAGCCAGGCAACACCAAAGCTTTGGCTCAGTGCCCTCTGTTGAAACCTCTTCAGCTGTTCGGATAAAGGAAGTTAGAAATTAGAGGAACTAATATGGAGAGATTTCTTAGACGTACTGCACAAGGAAAAGCAACAAATCACTGAGCAAGGAATAGAAAGTATTACCTCATTAGGGGAAAAATTGCAAAGGAAAGCGATGGGAAGGAAGGACACACACCGAAATGGTAACAGGAGTTATCTTACAGGTGGTAGGGAGGGTGGGGTGGGATTTTTACATTTTATCCTATATACTTGTGCCATTTAAAAACAAACAAACAAAACAAACAAAAAAACCCCCAGTGAGAATGTATCCACGAATTGCATGTGTTTAAAAGAAGCCGCGAAATGCCTGAGACTCCGTTTCATCCACTAACTCTATGTATTTTTACCTTTAGCTTTCCTCAGCAACAACTTACCTATTCAGTTTATATACACATTTTTTCTAGGGGAGTCAGAAACAAGGCAAAACAGGTACCCATCTGCCCATCTGCCTAGTGGCCATTTCCAGGAACCAGAAGCCTTTTGGTTGCTTTATGTTCCCTGAGAAAAGATGCCTAAAACTGAACTTATCTCCCTCAAACTGGCTCTCCTTCCCAACTGCTGTGTTTCCACCTGTTCTTCCGCCATTGTACTGCTCATACAGGACAGAAACTTCAAGAGTCAGGTTTCATTTTTCTCTTTCCTGTTTTGGAAACACACCCTACCCGCTACTCTCATCAGTTACTCAGTCTTGCCACTTCTTCCTTTGTGGTGCTCTCAGGATTTTCTTTCTACTCCTATCACAGCCACTCTGATCCGGCCCCTTGTCATTTTACTGCCAGCTTTTGCTAGAGCGTTCTATCTGGTCTCCCTAGATCAAGCTTTCCTCTCTAGATCGCTCTACATAGGGAATCAAAAACAATCCTCTTGTTTTAATGATATTTATCTCTTGCGGGAAAACTTTCAGTGACTCTCTATATCTCAGAGTGTAACTTTCAAAGCCCTCTAGCTGATAGTTAAGGGTTTTCATAATCATATCTTTCACAGTGTCCTAACCTAATTCTTAATTCCTCATCAGTCTTGCAGCAGTGACTTTGCCTAGACTATACTCCCTATTTTTGCTCTATTTAACAAATCATAGCCACTCTTTAAGTCTCAGCTAAAGTTTTAGCTTATCCATGCAGCTCTCCCTCACCTCCACACTCTATTGATTACAGATTCCGGTGAATTACAGCACCTATGGTCTGTACTTAATCATAGGTCACCTCCCTTTCTATGCCTGTTTCCTTTCTTCCCACCTATCATTTCATGTTCTAAAGACAATGTCATACTCTCATGGATCCCACAGTACTGAGTCCTGGGCTGGGCACAAAATAGGTGCTATATATAGAAGGCCAGGGAACAAAGATGAGTTCTGAACAGAACTGAGGAGTCAAATAATAATACATAACACTCATATATATGCTAGGCACCAGTGTAAGTGCTTTATATGTATTAACTCATCTAAATCTCACAATAAGCCCACGAGATGGTAACTATCATAATCCCCATTTTACGGAAAAGGAAAAGGAATCAAAAGCTAGTAAGTGACAGACCTCGGTTCAAAGCCAGGCGGTCTAGTTCCAGAATCTCTACTCTTAACCCCTTTGTTGGATCACCACCAACGAGATGGAGAGAAGGGCATGTTGCTATAAAGAGGATGGAGCAAAAGTGGGAGAGTAGAGGTTAAGGAATGAAATGATGGGGATAAAAAACTGGATAAGAAAAAGGAATAAGGACAATTGCAAGTAAAAGATTGGAGAAGGGGGAACAATAGCAAAGAGCAAAACAAAGATAAGGGACAGTTGACGAAGAAAAGGTAAAAACAGAAAGTCAACATGGGTTGGGGAGATGAGGAAGGCCCAGGAAGACCTGGAAGAAAAGGCTGCCGTGGCAAGCAGGAGGCAGAGAACAAATGAGGAAAGGCAATTCTTACAAGGTGGTGAAGGTGCCGTTGTAGGGGTCGGGCTCTGGCACCGGCACTCTGTGGAGCCTCTGCTTTGCGCTGAAACCAGTACACGACAGCGTCTCATCTTTGCAGATACACAGCTCACATAGGTTGATGTTCGCGGTAGCGTTCTCTTCTGGTTGCTCAGTTAAAGTTGCGTAGGCCTTTTCTGGGGTATATTTTACAAGAGGCAGCCCTGAATGCACAGTGGGTCGTTGGGGGAAAAACTGTCTCAGACGACTCTGGTTGCGGACGTACAGTAATTTTCAGGTCCACGGGTGGAACTGTGACTTTAGTCAGCTTTGGATGTTGACTCTGAACCTGTTCTGGATGGGCAAGTGTCACCTCAAGGTCCTTTGGAGGAGGAGCTATAGTCTTCTTCATGGTTGTAGAATGTGTAGGCTCTGTAATAGGTTCTGGAGTAATGCTAAGCCCCAAGCCCACATGATGAAATGTGGTGCTCGGTGATGCCGGATGCTGACCTTGATCCTTACTTGGAGTTGGAGCTGTCGCCTCCTGATGGAACGGATATTGAACTACAACTTCCTTAGGTGGCTCTGGAGGCTGAGTTGGGATCTCTTGCATGGTTGGAGAAGGTTCAACCTCCATATTGGATCCTGCAGTTACAGTAATTTCCAGGTCCATAGGTGGAACCGTGACTTCAGTCAGGTTTGGATGTTGACTCTGAACCTGTTCTGGATGTGCAAGTGTCACCTCAAGGTCCTTTGGAGGAGGAGCTGTAGTCTTCTTCGTGGTTGTAGAATGTGCAGCCTCCATAATAGGTTCTGGAGTAATGGTAAGCCCCAAGCCCACATGATGAAATGTGGTGCTGGGTGACGCTGGATGCTGACCTTGATCCTTACTTGGAGTTGGAGCTGTCACCTCCTGATGGAATGGATATTGAACTACAACCTCCTTAGGTGGCTCTGGAGGCTGAGTTGGGGTCTCTTGCACGGTTGGAGAAGTTTCGGTCTCTGTAGTAGGTTCTGGAGTTATGATAAGCCCCAGGTCCAAAGGTTTAACCGTGACTTTATTTAAGGTTGGATGCTGAACCCGAACCTGCTCTGACTGTGGAAATGTCACCTCAAGGTCCTTTGGAGGAGTTGTAGTCTGCTGCAGGGTTGTAGACTGTTTAACCTCTGTAGTAGATTCTGGAGTTATGGTAAGCTCCAGGTCCAAAGGTTGAACTGTCACATCTGGTGACCACCGATGCTGAGCTTGATCCTGACGTGGTGTTGGAACTGCTGCCTCTTGATATACGGCAGGTTGACATACAAGTTCCTTAGGCGGCTCTGGATGCTGATGTGGGGTCTCATGCATGGCTGGAGAAGGTTCACCCTCGGTAGTAGATTCTGGAGTTATGGTAAGTTCCAGGTCCAAAGGTTTAACTGTGACTTTATTTAAGGTTGGACGGTGAGACTGAACCTGCTCTGAATGTGCAAGTGTCACCTCAAGGTCTTTTGGAGGAGATGTAGTCTTTTTCAGGGGTGTAAAATGTTCAACTTCTGTAGTGGGTTCTGGACTTACAATAAGCTCCAGGTCCAAAGGCTGAACTGTTACCTTGGGTGATGATGGATGCTGAGCTTGATCTTGACCTGGTGTCTGAACAATCTCCTCCTGACATACTGGAGATTGAGCTACAACAACCTCCTTAGGTGGCTCTGGAGGCTGACCTGGGGTCCCCTGCGTAGGTAGAGAAAGTTCAGTCTCCTTAGTAAATTCTGGAGTTATGGTAAGCCCCAGGTCCAAAGGTTGAACTGTGACTTCAGCCAAAGTTGGATGCTGAGTCTGAACCTGCTCTAGGTGTGCAAATGTCACTTCGAGGTCCTTTGGAGGAGCTATAGTTTTCTTCAGGGCTGTAGAATGTTCGACCTCTGTAGTGGGTTCTGGAGTTACGGTAAGCTCCAGGTCTAAAGGTTGAACTGTGACTTCAGTCAAATTTGGTTGCTGAGCCTGAACGTGCTCTGGATGTGGAAGTGTCAGCTCGGGGTCCTCTGGAAGAGATAAGAGTCTGCTGCAGGGCCGTGGAATGCTCAGCCTCTGTAGTAGGTTCTGGAGTTACAGTAAGCTCCAGGTCAACAGGTTTAACAGTGGCACTGGGCAAGTTTGAATGCTGAGCTTGCTCTTGTCCTAGAGGTGGAACTGTCACCTCATTATGGACTGGAGGTTGTGCTACAACCTCCTTAGGTGGTTCTGGAGGCTGAGCTGGAGCCTCCTGCTGGGTTGGAGAAGGTTCTACCTCCTTAAGGGGCTCTAGAGGTAGAGATGGGGCTTCTTGCAGGACTGGAGAGGATCCTACCTTCTCAGGAGACTGTGGAAGCTGAGAATGAGTCTCTTGAGAGACTGGAAAAAGGTTCTACTTTGTCAGGGAGTTCTAGAGGCTGAGCTGGGGTTTCTTGCTGGGCTGGAGATGGTTCTACCTTCTGAGGGGGCTCTGAAGGCTGAGCTGGGGCCTCTGGCTGTGTGGGAGATGATTCCACCTCCTTAGGGGGCTCAGGAGATATAGCTGGGGCCTGCTGGGGGACAGGGGACTGAGCTGGGGCCTCCTGCTGTGTGGGAGAAAGTTCTACCTCCTCAGGGGGTTCAGGAGACATAGCTGGGGCCTGCTGGGGGACAGGGGACTGAGCTGGGGCCTCCTGCTGGGTTGGAGAAGATTCTGCCTCATTAGGGGGCTCTAAAGGCTGAGCTGGGGCTTCCTGCTGGGCTGGAGATGGTTTTACCTTCTCAGGGGGCTCTGAAGGCTGAGTTGGGGCCTCCGGCTGTGTGGAAGGTTCTACCTCCTTAGGGGGCTCAGGAGATATAGCTGGGGCCTGCTGGTGAACTGGAGACTGAGCTAGGGCCTCCTCCTGGGTTGGAAAAGGTTCTGCCTCATTAGGGGACTCTGAAGGCTGAGCTGGGGCTTCCTGCTGGGCTGGAGATGGCACTACCTTCTCAGGAGGCTCTGAAGGCTGAGCTGGGGACTCTGGCTGTGTGGGAGAAGGTTCCACTTCCTTAGGGGGCTCAGGAGATATAGCTGGGGCCTGCTGGGGGACAGGGGACTGAGCTGGGGCCTCCTGCTGGGTTGGAGAAGGTTCCACTTCCTTAGGGGCTCAGGAGATATAGCTGGGGCCTGTTGGTGAACTGGAGACTGAGCTAGGGCCTCCTGCTGGGTTGAAGATTCTGCCTCATTAGGAGGCTCTAAAGGCTGAGCTGGGGCTTCCTGCTGGACTGGGGATGGTTCTACCTTCTCAGGGGGCTCTGGAAGCTGAGATGGGGACTCCGGCTGTGTGGGAAAAGGTTCTACCTCCTTAGGGGGCTCAGGAGATATAGCTAGGGCCTGCTGGGGGACAGGAGACTGAGCTGGAGCCTCCTGATGGGTTGGAGGTTTGACCTCCTCAGTGGGCTTTGGAGGATGAGCTGAGACTGCATGTTCACTTGCAGATGGTTCAATCTCCTTAGGGGGCTCTGATGGCTCAGCTAGGACCTCCTGTTGGCTTGAAGCAGGTTCTACCTCGTTAGGAGGGTCTGGAGTCTGAGCTATGAGCTCCTGTTGGCCTGGAAGAGATTCATCTTTGGGGATCTCTGGAGACTGGGAAAGAGGCTTGAACTGGATTGGAGAAAATTCAATCTGCTCAGGGGGAACTGGAGCCTGAGCAGGGACCTTCTGCTGCACTGGAGAATGTTCAACCTTAGTTGGCACTGGAGTTATGGAAGCCTCCAGATCTACAGGTTTAACTGTGATACTGGGCAACATTGGATGCTGAGCTTGACCGGGACCTAGAGGTGAGAATGTCACCTCATGATGTACTGGAGCCTGAGATACAATATCTGTAGAGGACTCTGGAGGCTGAGCTGGGTGCCCATACTGAACTGGAGAAGGCCCGATCCCCTCATTGGGCTTTGGATGTTGAGCTGGGACCGCATGCTGGACTAGAGAAGGTTCTACACCCACAACAGGCACTTGAGACAGAGCTGGGCTCCACTGCTGGCTTGGAGGAAGCTCAATTTCCTCAGGAAGATCTTCAGGCTGAATTGGGACTCCCTGCTGGACTGGAAAAGGTTCAAAATTTTCAGGGGGTGCTGGATGCTGACCTGGGACCTCCTGCTGGATTGGAGAAGGTTCCAACTGCTCAGGGAACACTGCAGACTGAGCTGAGGCCTCTTGTTGGGGTAGAAAAGTTTCAACCTCATTAGTGGACTCTGGAGTTATGGTAAGTGCCAGATCCACAGGTTTAACAGTGACACTGGGCAACAGCAGAGGCTGAGTTTGACTCTGACCTAGAGGAGAAACTGTTACCATATGATGCTCTGGAGAGGAAGCTGGGACCTCCTCCTGTTGGGTTGGAGAAGGTTCAACCTCACCAGAAGGCTCTGGATGCTGAGCTGTGGCTTCCTGCTGGGTGGCAGAAGGGTTAACTTCCTCAGAGGTCTGTAGTTGCTGACTTGGGGCCTCCTGATGGCTTGCAGGTTTAACCTCCCCAAGGGGATTTGGATGCTGAACTGTGGCCTCTGACTGGGCTGGAGAAGGCTCAATCCCCTCAAGAGACTCTGGATACTGAGTTGGGGTCTCTGGTTGGGTTGGAAAAGGCTCACCCTCCTCTGGGACCTGAGGGTGCTGAGCTGGGGACTCCTCCTGGGTTGTAGGTTTGATCCCCTCAGAGGTCTGTAGGTGCTGAGCTGGGGCTTCTTGTTGGGTTGGAGAAGGTGCAACCTGCTCAGATGTCTGTGGATCCTCACCCTGGCTCTCCTCCTGGGTTGAAGATTCACCCTTCTCAGGGGTCTGTGGAAATTGAGCTGGAGCCTCCTCCTGGGATGGAGATGGTTTTCCTTCCTCAGGGGCTTGTGGATGCTGGACTGGGGCCTCCTGCTGCGTTGAAGGTTTAACTTTCTCAGCAGTCTGTGGATGATGACCCTGGCTCTCCTCCTGTATTGAGGAAGGTTCAGCCTCTACAGGGGTCTGTGGAAGCTGAGCTGGGGCCTCCTGCTGGGCTGCAAGATGTTCACCCTCTTCCTGGGTCTCTGGAGGTTTGGCCAGGGCCTCCTCCTGGGTTGAAGATGGTTCACCCTCGGGGCCCTCTGATTGCTGAGCCAGGGCCTCCTGTTGGGTTGTGGGAGGTTTAACTTCTCCAGGATACTCGGGATGCTGAACTGAGGTTTCCTGCTGTGTTGGAGGTTTCTCCTGTGTGGTAGATTCTGGGGCTTCAGTCGGAGTCTCCTGTTGAACTGGCAAAGGTTCAGCTTCCTCAGGGCACTGTGGAGGCAGAGTTGGGGCTTCATGCTGGGTTGCAAATGGTTCCACATTAAGGGGCACAGAGGGCTGAGCTGCAGCCTCCTGCTGAACTGGCAAAGGTTCACCCACCTCTGTAATGGGTTCTGGTGTTATAGTAACCTGCACACCCGCAGGTTTAACACTGACATTGGGCAGGTTTAAATGTTGAACATGATGGTGACCTGGAGGCGAAACGGTCACCTCATGATGCCCTAGAGGTTGAGCTGGGTGCTCCTGCTGGGTTGGAGAAGGTTCCACCTCCCCAGAAGGCAGCTCTGGGGGCTGAGCTGGTTGTTCTTGCAGGGTTGCTGAAGATTCTATCTCTCCCGGAGACTGAGCTGGGGTCTCCTGCTGGGTTGAAGATTCTGCCTCATCAGGGAGCTCTGCAGGCTGAGCTGAGGTCTCCTCCTGGGTTGAGGAAGGTTCAGCTTCTCCAAAAGGCTCTGGAAGCGGAGCTGGGGGCTCCTGCTGAGCTGGAGAATGTTCTGCCTCTTCAGGATTCTCTGGGGGCTGAGCTGGGATCTCCTGCTGAGTCAGAGAAAGTTCAAATTCCTCACTAGGCTCAGAAAGCAGAGCTGGTGGTTCCTGTACGCTTGGAGGCTTAGCTTCCTCAGGAGGCTCTGAAGGCTGAGCTGGGGTCTCCTGCTGAGTTAGAAAAGGTTCAAACCCCTCAGGAGACTCAGAAGGCTGAGCTGGTTGCTGCTCCCTTGAAGGCTCAACCGCCTCTGGAGGCTTAGCTGAGGTCTCTTGCTGGGTTGGAGAAGGTTCTGCTTCCTCAGTGTGCTCAAGAGGCTGAGGTGGAGCCTCCTGCTGGGCTGTAGAAGATTCAACCTCCTTAGCCTGCTCTGGAGTTACAGAAAGTTCCACATCCGCAGATTTATGTGTAACACTGGAAAACCTTAAATAAGTTGGATAGTGGCTTATAGGTTGAGTTCAGAGCCCCCTGAGCTCAGGAGCAAGAGGGCCCGAAGCAGCAAAGACCAGCAGAACAGGGGCTGCCCCTGCAGCAGGCCTGTCTCAGACCCGGTACAGCAGCCTGAGAAGAGCCTGGACATGTCTCTGGGGGCGGGGCGGGGGGGGGGCAGTCTGCGTTGGCAGGGCAGTTCAGTGGGCTGGCACGAGGGGCTGAGATGAAAACTGCCGGGTTCCAAATCCCAGAAGAGAGGAAAAGTGGAGGTGGAAGGAGTCTCAGGGATCACCAAGGCTGACCTTGGGGAGAGTGAGTTGCCAAGGGTCATTTAGCCAGTTGGTAATGATCGATCTGGAATCAGAGTGGAGGTCACCTACTCCCAATCCAGCATCCTGCTGCCCACGGGCATTCACACCATGCCCCCTGGGCCTGGCCCTAGCGTGTGGCCCTCACCCCAACTACAATCCCATGGCCTGGCACTGTACTATTTTCTAACTCAGGGTGGCAGCCCCAGAGGCTTTTCTGATTTGGGGGCATCTCCCAAGGCCCCTCAGATATTGCCATGAACTGGCAGGCACATTGCAGATCGTGATGTCCCTAAGAGGATGCAAGACAGAGGTGGACAGAGCCCATGCCCACAGCCGGGATGGTGGGTTCCAGAGGTGCCCACTTGCCACCATAGTGAAGCCTGGTGGTAGATGGCATTCTCCCCGTTATCCACTAGACTATAGCTTATCCACCCAGAGTCAGTTTCCATGGTAACAGCAAACTCCTTATCCATCATTTTCATCCTTAAAGATTCCTACCCCAGCTGCCTGAGCCTGGGCTCCTTGCCCAGCTGCCACACCAGGCAGAGCTCCAGATCCCAGGTTTAATGGTAAATTGTCAGGCTGCCAGCTAGGGCCTCCTGGGAGGTGCCTGGTAACTGGCATAGCCCTTGAAAATGACCATATAATCACTTCTTAATTGGGTTAGGAACTTGCTCCCAGCGGCCCCCTCTTGCTCCTGTGTCAGAACCACCTCCCTCCTCTCCTTTGGAGCTTAGCAGTAGAGATCTTCCCCATTCCCCTCTGCCCAACCTCCCAGACCAAGATAATGCTAATCAAGGCTTCTCCAAAGCCAGCTGCAGCTGCTAACCCGGGGGGCGGTGGGCAGGGGGGGAATCTTCTAGTCTGTGGGGCCCAGGAAGCCCAGCCTCCATGGCCGAAGGGCAAGAGAACACTCAGGGTGGTCTGTACATCCCACCCTCCCTCACTCTCCCAGCCAGCCCTGTTCATGGCCTCTGTGTGGTGCTTCCCCCTCTAACCATCACCACCTTGACTCCCCAGCTCCAAGTGCACTCCCACCAGGAAGTCTTCCTTTCTAAACCATTTTTCTCTGCATCCTCTCCGCATGGTTATATTTGGTTTCTGCAACATAACTTTGTATATATTGCGTCAGGGAGAGGGGGAGATTCCTGGGCCTTTTTTCTTCTTTATGAAGCTATTTTTTGGTGTATTTTCTGTACTGGAAAATTATTGTAGTGGGTGTATGATGTTCATCTGCTCAGCATTCCATCTCTGGACTACAAGCCCATATGCCCTTCTGCTGGCAACAGAATCTTTCTTTCCTATGTAAGACCTGTTCCGTGGGATTCAGCTAGAACTGCCTCCTCCAACAGGGGGAAGCACCAGAAATAGGCCTCGTCAATCCGGGGACTCTATCAGGAGGCCATAGTGGTTGGTTCAGGGATGACTACATGACCATGCAGAGCCAATCAGAATCTTCCCTGGTATTCCTATGGACACTGCTGGTTCCCTGACCAATGTCCATTCTCCCCTTGGTTCTCACTAACAAAAGCGTAGTTTTGTTAATACAGCAGGAAGCCCGGTTGAAAATACTTACCTCTCTAGATTTTCTTTCCACTAGGAATGGTCCAGTGGAAAGACCCAGTTCTGGTCAATAATATACGGGGAGAAATTACTGGGAGGAACTTCTGGGAAAGAATTTCAAAAGGAACCAACTCAGCTGGCATGGCCGTTTTTAGCAATAATCCTAAGTGATCACTGACCAAAGATGAAGACATCTTCACCTGGAGGTCTTTGCTCCTGCTGTGTGGAAAGGCTGCCTGAGAATGAAGTCCTCTAATGTGGGGGGAGGGGGGGGTGCAGGGCGAGAAGGAGAAGACTGTATTAGTTAAGCACCTGGATTGAGCCATGCCTGAAGCCTCAGAACTTCCTAATTTGGGAAGCCAATAATCCCATTTCTACTTAAGTGGGTTTACATTGAGTTTCTCTTTCAGTGAAGGAGCCCCAAAGAAAACTCTCCATAAGACCAAGACCATGTCTTTGTCTCTGCTCTCCACTCCCAAGCTACCCACATCATAAGATGTTAGATGCAAAGCTGGCACACAATGAATAGACTTTGAGCCCCCCAAATTGTTTTCTCAACAATGTTGAGTCAAATAACAGCTTGAAAACTTGAGATCTGAACTAGACTCATTGATATCAGGAACAGAATTTCCAATCTTTAATAGACGGCTCAGGCCAAACACACGTTGGTGGCAGTACATGGTGTGGAATCCCTTCTCTTCACCAAACCATTCCTTCAACACTCACCTCCTCCAGGAAGCCTTCCAAACCAGGTCTTAACTCCATCATCCTTCCTACCTTTGTGATTACTTCCTTTCATTAGCAGTTTGGTCCAGCTGTACTTGGTTAGACGTATCATTTGGGCAGAGCTTATGTGTGTCATCCCTCCCACCCCACCTCCTGCTAACCGACTAAAGAGCTTTTTAGAACAGGGGCTATGTCTCCACCATCAGACTAGGCACATTCTGGGGTCAGGGCCTCTAACTCCTCTGTTAGATTGGGGGTCCAGGTGCTACCTCTCCTCACAGCACAACAGGACCTGCACAATCAAGAATCATCTTCACACCTCATGAAATCTCATCAGCAGGACAAGAAAATATGGTCTGGACTACAACCCTGTAGAGATGGAGAGTGGACAGAGTAGGGGGAAAGAGCAGTTAGCAGGAGGATCCATCTTAACCTTCAGGGAAGAACTGATTAACAGCCCCTAAGATTAGTCCTGGATCAGATACATTATTCAGCAACTCGTACAATATTCTAATTCAGGTCCTGTCTCCTCCTGTGCAGTCATATAAACAGAAATGTTGTCCCCACGTAAGGCCAGAATTCTGCCTTACAAGCTTTCCTATTTCCCTTGTTCCACTACTGTTGTGTAATGATGAATCCTTTATTGGGAAGCTTGTCAAATCCGAGTAGACACTGAGGGGGCGGCCATGTGTATGCTGTCTCATGGCTCCCGTTGGATGGCAGCCCTGGAGTAACCTGTGTAGCTGATAGTACCAGAGGGACAGGATCCCACCATCCTGCTCTGCTCCAGCATGTTGCAGTGCCATTGTAGCCCCTTGCCCCCATCCCTACACGGAACGTTTTAAACAGCAGCTGCGCAATGGGTAGAGGAAGGATGCTACCGTAGGTAGGGTCTTGAAGGTGATGCATTCCCAAAAGAGTCAGGGAAAGTTGTTCATTCTGGAAGGACAGATAACCTGAGTAAAGGCAGTGTGAGTGAGGTGGGTGAGGCTGCCATTGGAGCGCTGACTTGCAAGGAACTACTGAGAGCAGAAAGCAAAAGGGAGGAGGGGAAGGGCAGAGAGGACATTAAGGGCTGGTTGGTTTGGTGGGAGAGGAGGGATTTGACGGAAGCCCTTGAATGCAAGTTGAGTCTGTATTTGGTAGAAAAAGCAATGGGGAGACAAGGGCAGATCTTGGATAGGAGAGAGACATGCTAAAAAATAGTGCTAATGACTACTGGGTATTTACCCCAAAGATACAAAAGTAGGGATCCGAAAGGGTACGTGCACCCCGATGTTTATAGCAGCAATGTCCACAATAGCCAAACTGTGGAAAGAGCCAAGATGTCCATCAACAGATGAATGGATAAAGAAGATGTAGTCTATATATACAATGGAATATTATGCAGCCATCAAAAGGAATGAGATCTTGCCATTTGCAACGACGTGGATGCAACTGGAGGGTATTATGCTGAGCGAAATAAGTCAAACAGAGAAAGACATGTATCATATGACCTCACTGATATGAGGAATTCTTAATCTCAGGAAACAAACTGAGGGTTGCTGGAGTGGAGGGTGGGGTGGGAGGGATGGGGTGACTGGGTGATGGACACTGGGGAGGGTATATGCTCTGGTAAACGCTGTGAATTGTGCAAGACTGTTGAATCTCAGATCTGTACCTCTGAAACAAATAATGCAATATATGTTAAGAAAGAAAAAAAAGAAGAAGAATGTAGCAGGAGGGGAAGAATGAAGGGGGGGAAATCAGAGGGGTAGACGAACCATGAGAGACGATGGACTCTGAAAAACAAACTGAGGGTTCTAGAGGGGAGGGGGATGGGAGGATGGGTTAGCCTGGTGATGGATATTGAGGAGGGCACATTCTGCATGGAGCACTGGGTGTTATGCACAAACAATGAATCATGGAACACTATATCTAAAACTAATGATGTAATGTATGGGGATTAACGTAACAATAAAAAAATTAAAAAAAAAAATAGTGCTAATGATCCCATCATCTGCATGTGGGAGGATGAATGCTCAGGGGAAACGGAGGCGAGGCGTGAAGCCAGGGTTCTGCACCGGGGATCAGTGTGCATGAAGATGGTTATGGAAGCTGGATGGAGTTGAGGTCTGTGTGAGCAACTCCTCCACTTGTAGACAGGCTTTGTCTCTTGGAGAAAGGTGCTGGGAGCTCTAGCTCCGTTCCCCATCCAGGGATTGGTGGCCCCAGGAATCTGGGCTGCTGCTTTGGAGATCAGTTGCCACCAAATGTCACTGGATCTGGGCCACCCATTCAACCCACATAGTGCAGGTCTCCTTGTCCTCAGCTGGCAGGACTTTCTTTCCATTGACAGTGACTGGCCAGAAAGCCTCAGGGAAGGCAGAAATGGGAAGCAGGCTGCCAAGAAGCTTTGGCCCAGGTGAACCAACTTGGAGGGCAAGGGAGAGAGGTGAAGAGCCTTCAACCTCACCATTTTGCAAGCATCCATATCACACACCAAATAAGGAAGAAGATGGGACACATTTGCACAATAACTCAAGGCAGAGTCTCCATGGCAACAATTACCCAAAAATTCACTCCTGACAGTTGCAACAGCAGGAGCTAGCAAAGAAGACTCTGGGGGTGGGAGACATGCGTGGGGACTCAGAGGATGGCTTCCTTTTATTCTTAAACTGAAGGAAGTGCTGACGGCAGGAACCAAGGCGTCTCAGAGCCTGACTAAGCCAAGAACCATTGGAACCAGAAGCTGGAAGGAGCCTTAAAGACGAGCTAGTCTGAGGCTTGGCTGTGAAACCCTCCAGGAGGATGTGCTAGGTGGGGGGTGAGGACTGGGCCATCAGGGCATTACCTTTCCCCCCCACCCCCCACCAACTTCTGGTGGACAGAAGTTCTCCCTGCCTCCAGAGATCTTGGGATGGGGACAACAGATGGACCCAACTCCCTGGGAAGTCAAAGGCTCTGGGGAGTTTGAGTTTGCCTGAAGACTGAGTCCAATCCTTAAAAATCTCACACGTGACATGGGTTGGGAGAACCGAGCTCTAGTCCCTCTGCTCTCTGACTTGCTCAATGGCTCTTCAGCTTCCCCACAGTGAAATGTGCAGCCTACCTTGAAGAACTATTACAAGGCTGAGTGAGTAGAGTGAGATGGGAAATGCTTTACCAAAGTAAAGTCCAACCCAAAGATAAGAGATGTCTGTAGGGCCATGCAGGGCAATCTGATAAATTAGCTGCACCCAAGACTCTCCTCCTCAGGCAGAGACGTGTCCTAGGACAAGTGAGTCAGTGTCAAGAATGCAAGGAGGAACCTAGAGTGCGACCAGAGAGGGGTACAAGGAAGATGGTGGCAAGGTGGGGGTAGAGAGTGGCTTAGCAGAAGCATCATCTGCTTCCTACGAGCAGACAGATAGACAGTCTGACTGATCGAGTGAACTCAGAGGCAGGCAGCAAAGCATGCAACCTCCAATTTTTAATTTTTAATTTTCTCCCCAATTTTTAATTTTTTAAAGAAGAAGTTTACCTCAAAGGGAAAAGTATAATGCTTTCTTTTTAGAAAAACCTAAATCCACCACCCCCATCCCCACCCCCATTCTGCCTTTATTTCTCTTTGTCCAATAGTGCTTCAGAGCCATTGACTAATTTTCAGCCTCTGTAGCTCAGGCTGCATTAAAAACTCTAGAGACAGAAGAGGTTTTTCATTTTTCCTTTGGAAACTAAGAAAAGAGGCAATTTGACTATCTTTAGAGCAAAGAAAAAGGCTCTGCTGGGTCTCATCTGCGTTTGGATATAAGACTTTGTTACCAACGCCCATGGATGGCAAACCCCTTCCACCGAGTATGGTAAGAAGGGATTAAGCTAGAGCATTTCTTGAGCACTTCTCCTGTTCCAGGCTCTCTCCTGTGCCATCCCTCTCTCCACCCCAAAACTTTTCCCTTCCTTTTACTCTCCCTAACAATGGAAAGTCCTCCCATCCTTGGAGGTCCTCAGAAGCCATTCTTCTCACTTCTGGACTGAGCAGGGAAGAGAGAGATACAAGAGACAAGCCACAGGAGGAAGGTTGGCCGCATCCTCAGGCAGGACCTCCCAGCCCGGAATTCAGAGCGATGACCATGGTCCAGGCTTCAGGAGAGTCCCAAAGCTCAGTGGGGTCAGGACACTCGGAAGGGGGCCAGCCTCTCAGGACTGACCAAGCTCAATGATGAGCCACTAGAATGCTGCTTCCTAAACTCAGAACGGGAGGGGGATGGAGGCTGCCTATTCAGTCACTAGGCTACTCATGCTCATTATTCCGGGGAGGCCTTTCGGGGACTCAGGAGACCAAGGAAGCCAAAATAGAGCTCGGAAGGTCACTTGAAAACCAGAAACCATAGCAAGGAGCCAGTAGTTCTGAGGGGAGCAATACGTAGTCACCTCCTCAGGGACCAGAAAGCTCAGCTCTTCCACTCCTTCATGACTTCATCCATTCAACAAACATTTGTGGGGTACCTACTATGCAGACATTTGCTAGGTACTGCAGACACAGTAGCAGGAGGGAAAAGGCGGTGGATCGGGGAGGTGTGGAGCTCTGTGAGCGACACTGTTCAGAGAATGGAAAGACAAGCCACAGATGGGGAGAAAATATTTGCCAGCCACCTATCTGTCAAAGGACTGTATCTAAAATGCGTAACGAACTCTCAAAACTCCACAATGAGAAAGCAGCCCCACTTAAAAAATGAGCTAAAGACACATCGTCAAAGAAGATACACAGATGGGAAATA